>NC_082684.1:99356339-99970714 GCF_949987515.2 Delphinus delphis
GGGGGAGCTCCTGGGTGGAGGATGAGAAAGGAGGTGCTGGAGACCCAAGGCAGCCCTGGGTGGAGATGGGTGCACAAGGAGACCCCTGACAAGCAGGGGTGGCGAGGGGACCACTGCCTACAAGGTGCCTGTGTAAGATGTGGCACCATTTGTCCCACAAACTGGGAAGGGGACACTGGAAAGGAAGAGGAGCTTGCCTGGGTTCACAGGGCCGTGGGCCACAGGGATGTGAGTGCCACGCAGCGCCTGTGACTAGCTCCCAGGTGACCAGCTCTTCTGCCTCTGTGCTCGGCAAGATCTGGCCCAGCGCCTCCCAGGTGCTCGCCAGGCCACAGCCTTGCAGGAAGGTGCTGGGGCCTGAGGACAGCCGGCTTGGCCCTCGGAGGGCAGCTAAAGCTGTACCCAGGCTTACTTTCCCCACCCTGAGCAAGCAAGAAAGAGAAGGTAAACATGCCCTTGGGCAAAAGTGCTAATTTGAGAAGCTAAACCACATCTAATTTGTGAAGATACACACAGCTTTGTGATGGTTACAGCAAGACAAACAGGCCCAGAAAAATTTCTAGCAACCTCTAATAGCTCAAGGAAACATAAAAACTTGTGTAAATGCCTCCGGAAGCAAATGGCAAAGGAAAAAAACAAAACAGCACAGAACTGTCCAGAGGCGATAGGGCAGCCAACCCCACACCCCAACCCCAGGGATTCTGGGTTAAATGACGTCTGTGACATAGTTCTGCAGTTTGGGCCTTGTTTCCATCCTTAAAAAGAATCCATTCGTTCACCATCACAACTCTTGGCAGTATGCTGATATCTTTACTTCTTCATTTGTCATTTTTAGACAATCTCTACTGATTCTACAACTCTTAAAAATGAGAATTTCACTCATTTACCTTTAACCCCACCTCCTCCAAATCATGATTTGTCATATTTGTTACATTTGCAGCTATATATATATATAGCCTTGAAATGCACTGCTTTTCCGTCCACTGTAGGCAGTGTTGCGTTTTCACCACATAACAGAGGCCACGGCAACCCTGCTCTTTCCTCCACCTCCCTTCCTTGTCGCTCCCTCATCAGCTGGGTTTTCCTTTTACGGCATCAAAGATTTATAACATTTTGTTTGAAAGCCATAATTAAGTTTTCTGTTCTTTGTTAAGTTTTATCTAGGTATTGAAAACAAGTAAACAACATTGGCATTTTTACAATTCTGTAAACTATTCACAATATTGTTGACTGAGGAAAACAAAAGCACAACCTAAAAGCTGAGAATTATGTTTTATTTGGGGCATTACTGAGGACTATAGCCTGGGATGACACCCTCTCAGATCCCTCTGAGGAACTCTTCTATTACTGCTAATCACAAAAAACAGACATCTCAAGTTAATGATCTAATGCTTTTTTTTAATGTTTGGGAAGACCCGAGAGTCTGGACTCATTGAATTTATTCCTTTGATATACACCTTAACTACTTAGGGCCAGTATCCTGTTTTTCTCCATCCCGAATCCCCACAGGGCACATGGTGTGGGGCAGCTGCAGTGCTGGTGGCTTTAGGCTTGGTGGCCACAGCGACATCCTCTGTTTACTGAAATGGCAGGTAACATTCTCTGTCCACAGCAGTTACGTGGTTTCCTTCTCTATAGGTTGATGGCTTTCCCAAGTCACACAAAGGAGGACGATTTTAGCCTCAAGGCCGAAGGATTCTTCCACACATTCATCTTGCTCAAAATCCGGCCACATGTTCAGTTAAAAAGAACAGAATGCTCTGGAAATATTTCAGAATGGCTACTTTTCTTGCTTTTTTTTTTTTTTTTTTTTTTTTTTTGGCTGTGCTGCACAGAATGCCGGATCTCAGTTCACCAACCAGGGATCGAACCCGTGCCCCTGCAGTGGACGTGCACAGTCCTAACCACTGGACCACCAGGGAAGTCCCCAGGATGGCTACTTTTCTATTCCCCCTGTTGGAAGCACAAGGGAAGATTGTGCTCTGATCTTCCCTGTAGGTAAAACTCATGAAAGTGTGGGCCCCCCCACCTAAGGCTGGAGCCCCCTCAGATGGTCCACACCGGGGCTCCAGCCCTCGAGGGACAGTTTGGGTCTTTCTTCCCTGGCGCTGGTCCACAGAGGCTTTTGTTTCTGGGCTTCGCCTCCAGTAAGCTGTGATTCTCCATACCTACCTGTCTGTCTCTCCAATATTTGGGGCAGTGGTTTACCTGTGACCCCAGTTCTCCTGTAGATCTAAGAGGAGTTGTTGATTTTCAGTTGGTTCAGATTTTTTCTTGTTGTGAAGATGAGAGTGATAACTTGCAAGCTCCTTACATGTCAGACCAGAGACTGTGAGTCACTTTCAATATGTCTCAAAGCAAGTTCCTGATTTCAACCCCCTCTGTTGGAAATATCTAGAGGAGTTTCTGCTTTCCTGACTGGACACTGGCCGATACACTATCCTGCTGCACTGAGTCTTCCCTGCCTGGGGACGCCCATCCCAGGGCCTCCTGAAGGCTCACATCCTGACCCAGGGGCCCCAGGCCGGGGCATCCGTGTCATCTGGGGACTTCCATCCACCTTCAGGGTAGAGCGTCTTCTTGGATCCTTCCTTCTTGCTTTTTCTCCTTGTTTTGCTGGAGTACTTCCTCAGGAAACTCTATAAGAAAAGGTGGCAGAATTTCTAAGTTTCCAGATGTCTAGAAACTGCATTCGTCCAAATCCTTTTGAGAATTGTCTCACTGGGTATAGAATTTGTTTTTTTATAAATTTGTTTTATTTATTTTTGGCTGTGTTGGGTCTTTGTTGCTGTGCGCGGGCTTTCTCTAGTTGCGGCGAGCGGGGGCTGCTCTTGGTTGCAGTGTGTGGGCTTCTCATTGCAGTGGCTTCTCTTGTTGCGGAGCACGGGCTCTAGGAGAGAGGGCTTCAGCAGTTGTGGGGCGAGGGCTCAGTAGTTGTGGCTCAAGGGCTCTAGAGCACAGGCTCAGAAGTGTGGCACCCGGGCTTAGTTGCTCCGCGGCATGTGGGATCTTCCCGGACCAGGGCTTGAAACCGTGGCCCCTGCATTGGCAGGTGGATTCTTAACCACTGTGCCACCAGGGAAGCCCAGGGTATAGAAGTCTATGTTCAAAATATTTCCTCTCAAACCTTGGAAGGCCTTTGTCTTCTAGAACCCAATCTCCCTGAGGAGGTCTGGGTTTTATTTCTTTACAGGCAGTCTGATTGTATTAATTTATTTTCTCCCTGGATGCTTTCAGCACCTGCCTTTCATTCTTCATGTTCTGAAATTCATGAGACTGTGTCTGGTTGTGGAGGTTTGATTATAGATCCAGAGTGGCACTCGTAGGCCTCCTCAGTCTGACAACTTCTATCTCTTGTCTTTGAGAAAATATCCTCTAGTATATCTGAGATTATTTTCTTTCCCTCAGTATCCTCTGCTTGTTCTGCAGCTGTAACAGTCAAATGTTGGACATCCTGACTTGAACTGCTATTTCTCTTTTTTTCCCCTCTCTCTCATGTTTTTGGTTTCTTTCTCATTTTTGCCCTACCATCTGGGAAGCTTCCTAATTTTCTTTTATTGAAAGTTTTATTTAAAAAATCATACTTTTAATTTCTAAGATTTCTTCTTGATTATGCAATTATTTCCTTTTCATAGCATCAGTTTTTGTTTTACAGACTTAATAACTTCTCATATCCTTCTGAGGATATGAGAATTTTTAGGAATTATCTTGTGATCCCTGCATTGTTTCTTTTTCCTATAGGGTTGGTTGTTTTGCTTGCTAATCTTCATATTTCTCATTCACATGGCTGGTCTCCCTTATGTGCCTGGGGACCCTTGGTCCTCCTTTTATATTTGAGAGTGAAGCTCCAGGCCAATGGTCCTGGGTGCCTGCTACGTTGTTCCCCTGTGGCTGTAGTCAGTCTGTACCCCATGAGGCCTCTCCCTTAATGGGGAGGGTGACAGTGAGATCTGATTAAGTGCACAGGGCTTGTGGCCTAGAAGTTTCACTGTGGGATGAGCAATTGGGCTGATGGCTGGTACATGCTAAATAGGAAGGCCTTATTCTAGACCAGTGGTTCTCCATCCTGGCTGGACCTGGTGAATGTCTTAAAATCCTGATGCCTGGGCCACATGCAGAACCCATGAGGTCAGAATCTCTGGGGGATGGGGCCCCAGGCGTCAGCATTTTCTAAAGTGATTTCAGTATGCAGCCTAGGTTGAGAAGTTCTGTTCTAGATCAGGGACTCTCAGCCTTCAGTGTAGCCTCCATCTCCTGGAGGAATGGTTAAAACATGGATGGATGGGCCCCAAGGCCAAGAGCTTCCGATTCAGCAGGTCTGGGGTGGGCCTGGGAATGTGCATTTCTAACAAGTTCCCAGGTGATGCTGCTGCTGCTGGTGAGGAACATATTTTGAGAAGCACAGCTTTAGAGTAGATTCTTCCACATTGGAAGTCTAGTTCATCTTGGGAAGTTTGTTCAGTTTCTCTAAAAAAGAGCCCCTTTTTTGGCTTGAGGTTTTCATTGTTCTGTGCCTTGGTGCGGGGGGACCTTAGACTGAGCCACTTCATAAACAGATTTCCTATCAGTCCTGCACTTTTCAGCGCTCCTATCCCCCCCTCTCCACACCTGCCAGCTCGCAGCCTGTGCCCCTCTGGGTTCGGGTAGGGACTGGCCTGCCCCTGCAGCCTCCCTCTGACAATGTTCTGAGAGGCAGACTCTGCCTTTCTTTCTCCTCCGTTCATACCCATCCATTTGCTTTCCAGCTTACAGAATCATTTTTTGTTGTTTTTTTTCCCCAAATCTTTTGACTGCTAATGCCCCTGCCTCCAGGCTGGCCTAGACCACGGCAGCTAGTTCATCCTCTACCGCTGACCCCTGTGTGCGGCCCTGGACGCTTCCCGCTTGGCCCAGACAACACTTCTTTCCAGCTGGTGCTCATGGCTGTATCTCCAGCACGTTTGTTGTTGGCTTACCGTGTTCAGGCACCACACTTCACGGACAGGGTCTACAGTGATCTCTGAATACTGTGAGGTAGATACTATTATTTTCTCCATTTAGAAATGATGGGCATGAGGACTTCCCTGGTGGCGCAGTGGTTAAGAATCCGCCTGCCAGTGCACACGGTGCGAGCCCTGGTCCAGGAAGATCCCACATGCCATGGAGCAACTAAGCCTGGGCGCCACAACTACTGAGCCTGCGCTCTAGAGCCCGTGAGCCACAACTACTGAGCCCACATGGCACAACTACTGAAGCCCACACGCCTAGAGCCTGTGCTCCGCAACAAGAGAAGCCACAGCAACGAGAAGCCCGTGCACCACAACGAATAGTAGCCCCCACTCACCTCGCCGCAACTAGAGAAATCCAGGCACAGCAACGAAGATCCAATGCAGCCAAAAATAAATAAATAAGTAAATAAATTTATTTAAAAAAAAAAAAGAAGAAGAAATGAGGGGCGTGAGAAGCAGAGAGGCCGCACAGCTGGGGACCTGTGACTCCCACGCAGGCTCGTGGGCTACTGGCTGCAACTTACAACAGGCTCCGCCAACGGGAAGTGGCCCCAGGACGCAGTGATGCCCCACCTGGGCCAAGCCGGAATTGCAATTTGTAACTGTGACCCCCTTCTCCCTGTTTAAAAAAAAAAAAAGGTGTGTGTGTTTTTTTTAAATGTATCTATTTTAAAAAGACCATTTCTAAATTAAAGTAAATTGAAGTTCATTTTACTCTGAGAGCTTCACAGTAGCTCTTGAGATAAAATGGATTTCAATTCGTTTAGCTTTGAGAAGATCTCAATAGCTTTTAGGATATATATAACTGTCATGGGGTCTCACAAATTTAGGTGAGGAATCTCCAGCCCAAGTTGGAGAAAGATAATGTCTTGTCTTCCACCGATGCTTCCGTAGGCTCCTGGCCAGGGAGAGGAGGTCCCAGCTAGGGGCCAGGCAGCACCTGCCCTTTCCTCCGAATTTCCCGACATTTCTATGGAGACCTTCAGTGGTTTCATTCCCAAACTCCAGCCAAGGAATGAGAGAGCTAGAGAAAGTCATTGCCTCGTGGTTCCTCCATAGTGCCTGTTTGGGGCCAGATCCACTGAAGTGTCCACAGCTGAGTCCACCTAAAGCTGTGGTTTCAGGGATACTGTTCCAAGGTGTGTGGTTATGACCCGATGCCACGCGGACACAGAAACACCCAGGCAACCCCAGCTCCCAGGAGCCCCGGGCTCCATGCCCCCCAAGGACGGCGCCTCTGCACCCCTTCTCCCTGCGGGGAGGCCGCACAGCTTCCGGGGCCGAGGTCGCTATCTGAGCTTAATCCTCTTTCCTGAGCTTCACAACAAGCCTCCAAAAGAAAACCCACACGTCTCACACGAACCCTGATGTGGATGAAGAGCAAAGAAGAGGATGGCTTAGAAGTCCTGACGCGACGGTATGGCGATGCCCCAGCCACGGGCCCCAAGAGTGGGAGCGCGCACCCCAGATGTGAGAGGGAGGAGGGGTGCGCCCTGGCCGCACACATCTGACCCAGCGCCTGAGTGATGGATGTCCAGCGAGAGAGAGAGAGAGAGAGAGAGAGAGAGAGAGAGAGAGAGAGAGAGAGAGAGAGACCGTGCGCGAGCAGGGGCAGGGAGTGAAGAAGAGGAGAGAGAACAGGAGCTTTGACACATGCAGCTGCTCCATAGCCAGGGAGGCAAGTGCAGTGACAGAGCAGTTGGAGCCAAAGTCACTCAGGGACCGAAAGGCAATTACTTAAATATTTAAAGCAGACGCCCTGCGAGCGGCTGCGGAGGCAGCTCTTTGTTAATATTTAACAGGATCTGGGCAGTCACTGGGAAAACAGCTGTTTACAGGAGAGATGAACAAACAGCCCTGATTGCTCAAAGCCAGTGGGAGGCTTTAGGGGACTAGCAGCTGCCAGGGATTCCAGATCCAGCGGCTCTAGATCCAGGAGGCCCACAGCTGTCCCAGGGGCACAGTGAAAACCATAAACACGCATCATCGGCTTGGCGGCCCTGCTCCAGAATCGTGGTTTGCAGGAAGCCCAGCCCTGAAGCTGGGCCTGGGAGGTGGCTCCTGGCTGGCCAGCCGGCCTCTCGTGCGGGCAGTTGCACCCTGCAGCCCTGGCTGGGCCCTCCTTCTGGCCTCATGCACTGTCCCGGGGGGGATTCCTTGCAGAACTCCCTGCGCACAGCCGGGGACAGGTGCTCGCAAGTGGAGAGGCTCTAATTTGTGGAAAGAATCACAAGCTTGCTTGAAAATCCTCCAGCTCACACTTGGGCCTTTAGGGACGCCAGACCAGACTGCTTCCCGGAAACGACAAGCTAGCCTGTTTTCAGGAGTGTTCTCAGGATCGCTCCCACCTTCCGTGTGCCCGGCCTCCATGAGCCTGGTTCTCTGTACCGAGTCTGGATAAATCAGGCCAGGAGTGAAGGATCATGCACTCACCTCCAGCCTTACTCCCCCTGGGCCTATTTTCCATCACCCCTAACGCCCTCCCACAGGGACCTCCTGGAGCCCGTACACACGGGTCGCTCTTGGGGTCACCTGGATGTGAAATTCCAGCTCAGGACCAAGGGCTGCTGCCATAGGCCCCATTTCATCATCCAGGGCATCGATTGTGGAGTTGCCCAACTGTAGACCCATAACCCTGGGTACCTCCCAGCAAGCCACAGCCCACCCCGCCCAAACCACGGCTGACCTTGACCCCCGGACAGCTCTCTGACGGCTGTTTACACAGCTGGGCGTTTATCGCAAAGGATGAAGCGCTGAGCAGTGTCCCATTGTGACAAATCTGTACGTGGACTGGGGCCCGCACATCAATCTTTGTTAAAATAACTTTTCGTTTGTTAGGGCCAGCGTTTGCATGGATATTTACTCCTGGGTTTCAGGGAATTAATACATTTTTATACTCTGAGAAGAAGGCACGAGACTGTCTAAGGTGCTGGAAGAAACTTTTCTGTGTGCACAGCACGGTTCTGACAACTGGAAATCTGAAAGAACACTGGCAGGGGTACGAAGAATCAAAATAACAGCAATCACTCCACTTCAGCAACAGAGGGGCCCATAGGGTCTAGAAATATCCAGGACCGCTGAGCCATTGCTGGCCATTTTTGTTTTATGGTTGTCCAGCATCAGAATGGCCTTCTCACCTCTGGGGAAATCAGCCATTCTAGTGGGAGGCAAGACCCTGCCTCCCTCTACGAAAACCTAGAAGGCCAGAATGTGCTCTCCTTGAGCCCTGCAAGGGAGCGCAGGGCTAGGCAGGAGTCCCAGCAGGGCCCTGGGCACAGACAGCAGCGGCCCAGTTACACATCGGGTGGGATCTGGGCTGAGGTTGTGGTCACCCATTACCTCTGGGTTCCTGATCATTTTCCCCAAGTGATTCTCCAGCCACTTGGTCTCCCTTTAATAAATGCCTCTCCTTACCATCACCCAGGGCTGTTCTGCAGCCAGGAGCCCTGATGGGCGTCGTCGTCGCCTTTAGCTCTATGCTGCTGCGGAGGACGCCCCCTTCTGTCCTGGCAGCTCTAGGTCAAAGCCGCCAACAACCTGCTCAACGGAACCCTCAGCTTCTCACCTTTGCCTTTGCCTGCCCTGCCCTCCTCACCACCCCCTCCTCACCCCTGCGCTGCCCCACCCCCTCCTCACCCCTGCACTGTCCCACCCCCTCCTCACCCCTGCGCTGTCTCTCCCCCCACCACCTGGGCGTTCTGACGGACTCAGTTTTTCCCCAAACTGCACACATCAACCAAAATTTGGGAACATGCTGGTGAGGGCTGGGTGGCACCCCCTATCTGTCTGTCTCGCTGGTTGGAAACGGGATTGCAAGCCTGGAAGGGCTCCAACAAAGTCCTGTTTTCGCCACTGTATACACACGGCTCCGAAGGCCGAGTCAGGGTCAAAGGTCAGCTGCCCGGCTGGGAAGCAGTGGTCCTCAGGCTTAGCTGAGTGACTAAGCACGGTCACGTTACCCAGGGCAACTCTGCCCCCGTTGGGCCTCGGGGAGCAGAGTGGCCATTCTCACGCTCCTGAGTCTGGGAGTGAGGTTTATCCCACCAGGCTCCTTGAATGGAAGCATCCTGTCATTTTTCCAGGCCAAGAGAGCTTGCCCCCTTTTCCCTCGCCATCATTCACTCTCACCCAACAGAAACGCGCTGAGCACCTACCGCACGCACGAGCGTGGCTGCGGGCCCCCGCACCCAGCAGGGGCATAAGCTGGCCATGGCCGTGGGTGTGGGGGGAGGGGTGGCCGGGCGGCCAGCAAGGCGGGGACGGGTTTCAGATGCAGCCGAGCAGAGGAGAAGGGGACCCCGGGACAGTGCTTTGGGAACTGGAGTTTGGAAGGGCTGGTGGCGCTGCCGGCGTGGGGAAGCCCCTGCCCTCGGAAAAGCGGTTCCTGAGATAATCCCGTCTCTTGACCTGCCAGCCACTCCTTCCCTGGCCAGGATGTGGGTGTCACTCTGTGGACCGTGCAGAGGTCAGCGTCTGCCCTACACCGCAGCCCTTTGGCTCATTTGTCTGTTTATCCTAGTAGACTGAATGTGTGTCCTTTTATTGGTATCTGTCCTGTCCGTGTATATAACACACAGTGTTGTTTTCATTACCTTCATTAGATTTTTTTTTTTTTGTAGTAAAATATACCTAACATAAAATTTACCATTTTAACTATTTTTAAGCGGGCAGTTCAGGGTCCTTAAGTACATTCACATGGTTGTGCCATCATCACCACCATCCATCCACAGAGCTCTTTTCATCCTCCCCAAATGACACCCTGCGCCCATTAACGCTAATTCCCTACTCACCCGTCCTCCAGCTCCTGGCACCCACTATCTGCTTTCTGTCTTTGGGAATCTGACTCCTCTGGGGACCTCACATGAGTGGAGTCACACAATATTTGTTCTTTTGTGACCAGCTTATTTCACAGAACACAATGTCTGAGGGTTCATCCACATTGTAGCTGGTGTCAGAGTTTCCTTCCTTTCTAGGGCTGAGGAGACCACATTTTGTTATCCACTCATCTGTTGACACACAGTTTCATATTTTTAATTTAATTTAATTACTCTGTTGGCCTTGTTTGTTTTCTTATTTCCACTCAGCACCATCACCATGATTCATTCCTGTTCTGTGTGCATCTAGGCCTTTGCTTCTAACAGGGGCCTGGAGTCCCAGGCACACCCCTCACAGTTGGCTCATCCCCCAGCCCCAGACCATCCCCTCCCCACTGCACGCAATCCTACCAAAACCATCTGTGTGCAGGTCCCATCTACCATTACTCTTCTTTCCATGGTTATAGTTTCCACCCTTTGGTTGTTTTTATGACTCCTTGTTTCTGTTTAATTATTGATACGCTCCCTTGCCTGAGAATATTTATTGTACTTATTTTAAATTCTGGATCTGGGGACTTCCCTGGTGGCACAGTGGTTAAGAATCCACCTGCCAACGCAGGGGACACGGGTTCGAGCCCTGGTCTAGGAAGATCCCACATGCCGTGGAGCAACTAAGCCCGTGCGCCACAACTACTGAGCCTGTGCTCTAAAGCCCATGAGCCACAACTCCTGAGCCTGCGCTCTAGAGCCCGTGCTCCACAACAAGAGAAGCCACCGCAATGAGAAGCCTGAACACCACAACGAAGAGTAGCCCCCGCTCACCGCAAACAGAGAAAGCAGGTGCGCAGCAATGGAGACCCAATGCAGCCAAAAATAAAATAAATTTATAAAAAAAAAATTCTGGATCTGCCTGAAAATTCTGCTTCCCGAGCTGACTGTGGTCCAGGGCATACTCTCCATATGAGCTGCTGTACTCCTGGGTCTTCTGTTTGCCCTTGGCGCGTGGACTCCTGTCCTCCTGGGGCTGTTGTCACCCTGTTTGGGGACAGGTAATGGGGGACTAGGTGAAGCCCAGGCCTGACCTGTGTTTCTGTGTCCCTCCTGGAGGGGCTGACGGGAGAGAGGGATGAGCCCTGAGACCACAGAATTACTGCCAAGCACCCTCTTTGCTGTTGCTCCACCAGAATTTTCCTTAAACTCACAGATGTCAGTGGCCCCAGGAGGAGGTTGGCTTTCCAGGTTGCAGCCCACCAGCCCTGGGGAGCAGAAGGGGAGGCAAGGAGAGGGTGTTGGAGGGAAGCCGATCTGGCAGGGCCGCTTCCATCAGCTCCTCACCTGGCAGGACTGGGCCACCCCAAGCAGACCCTCTCCGATAAGAGGCTGTGGGATGGGCTGCTGGTCTCTTTCTGGGAGAACAGGCAGAGACAGCAACAGAATTTCCCAGCTCTCCTCTGCCTCCTGCCCTAGTAGTGGTCCCCTCACCTCCACGGTCCCAGCTCCCCCATCACCACCCGCAGTGTTCCCACCAGCCTGGGGTCTCCCCAGGACTTTGCAGTTTTGTGTCCCTCCCTCTCCTGCGGGGCCTCCAAGGTTGCTGCTGGTGGGGGTGAGGGCAGCCCCTGCTTGTTCTCTGTCTTGTCCGGACCCAGAAGCCTATCATCCAGCCTTCTACCCTCCCCCAAGGCCCGCTGGATTCCAAGCCCTGGCAGATGCACACAAACATGGCTGGATGAATTCATGGATGAAGCGGTGGATGGCCCCCCTGGAGCCCACCTTCAGCGCTCCTTTGTGGACGTCTCGTAATGAGTCTCTGCACTCCCCCAGCCCTGGCTCTGCCCTCTCTGGAGAGCACACTTCCCCCGTCAGTCCCTACTGGACCTGGATAAAGTCACTTTAAATCCACTGAGAGGGAAACTATATGTCACAGTCAATAGTGGAAAAAGGGGGCTTGGTTGGAACCTTCTTTAAAAATTTAATAGGGCTTCCCTGGTGGCACAGTGGTTAAGAATCCGCCTGCCAATGCAGGGGACACGGGTTCAAGCTCTGGTCTGGGAAGATCCCACATGCCACAGAGCAACTAAGCCTGTGCACCACAGCTACTGAGCCTGCCCTCTAGAGCCTGAGCGCCACAACTACTAAAGCCCCCGTGCCTAGAGCCCGTGCTCCGCAACAAGAGAAGTCACCGCAATGAGAAGCCTACGCACCACAACGAAGAGTAGCCCCTGCTTGCTGCAACTAGAGAAAGCCCGTGCGCAGCAACGAAGACCCAATGCAGCCAAAAATAAATAAATAAAATACATAAATCTATTAAAAAAACAATGAAATAAAATTGTGAAAATGTGTAAATATTCACACATGTGAAGTTCATTTTGTCCTATAATTTAAAAAAATTACCTGATATGCAACCATAAACTACCTCTTAGAGAGATGAAGGAATCTATTGTTAGTTTGGGGGCATAATTTCATATGCTTGACAATATTAATAGCAAACATTTCTATAGCGTTTACTAAGTGCCAGGCACTGTTCTGAACTATAGACGTGTGTATGTATTTAATGTTCACAATCATGAGAAAAACAACATTACTATCCCCCTTTTACAGATGAGAAGACAGAGGTGCAGAGAGTTGAAGCGACTTGCCAGCCGCATGGCCTGTGCTGTAGGGCCACAGTCCCGTCCCCTCCCCACTGGGCTCGGTGCGTGTCCCTCACTTCCTGTGTGACGTCTGCATCCTGGTCAGGGGGATGGTTGGCCTTGCAAAAGCCCGAGGGCCTCCTGAATGCTGTGTCTTTGGAGACTTTCTCTTTGGAAGTGGTTGTTGGACCGTCCACTGTGTTTGTCAGTTCTCTCCTCGTCCGTGAGAGCGGGCCCACCTCACAGCCCTCACTGTGGATGGTTCTGTGTGACTCAGGTGGTCAGCACACCCCGAACTTTGCTCTTCAGGGCACCCACCCTGAGCTGCATGGTACTTTTCCACATGTGCGACCCGATGGCTCCATCCTATGGGGTTGGGCAGGGGGAGGCCGGTGACACTGCTGTGGGGCTGACATTCTGAGCTGTTCACTCCCTGGCAGAGGGAGGTTTTGGGTCCAGCCCGGATCTGGGCCCTGGGGATGCAGGGTGGGCAAAACAGACACAATACCTGCTCTGTTTTTATGGAGTGGACATTCTGTTACAGTCTAATGGGGAAGGCAGACGTAAACAGGACAGTTAAATAAAATACACACAGAGAGAAATGTGATAAGGAGGAAAATGAAGCAGGAAAAGAGGACAGGAAGTGATCCCCAGGGAAGCTGCAATTTAAATAAGTGTGTGTGCTGGGGTGTCTCCAAGATGGTGAGATCTGAGCACACCCAGGAGGACTGAGGGGGAGGCGCAGGCAGCCCTGGCAGGGACAGCTCGGCCCTGAGATCAGGAAGGGGGGGATACATCGGGCGGGGAGGTGTGGGCAGAGGTGCCGTCACCATCACCAGGGAGCAGGGCTGGGTCAAGGGGGCCTCCTTCACTGCAGGGGCTTTGGCTCTGTCTCTGCGTGAGGCTGGAGGGGACCGTGGGGGACCCCGTTGGCCTCTGTCTGAAAGGGTCACTCTTTTATGTATTGAGGCGAGACTGCAGGGGTCACGCAGGGACTCAGAAGGGGGTTGTTTGCAATAATCCAGAGGCAGTGATGACAGGGACCAGGGTCATGCAGTCATGGTGGGAACGGTGGCCCCCAATAGGTGCTCTTCCAAGTAATAGGGTACAGAAGGAGGGGAGTCCAAGGGACTCGGATGTGTGGCCTGTGCTGTGGGGCTGCCACTTCCTGGCGGGTAAGACTGGGGAGGAGCAGGGCACTGGGACGCTCCGTGCTGACACGCTGGGCTCAAGCTGCTTTTAGACTTGGTGCTGAGAACCGGCAGCCCGGGCCGTGCAGGAGAGGCGGGTGGGAGACGTGTGTTTGGGGGTCCTGACATTTAAGGCCAGGAGACCAACGGGCCATCAAGGAGGACGCGCTGGTGAGAAAGGGCTCAGGACGGAACCCCGGTCTTCCCTGGGGAGGTGAGGGTGTCTAGCCGTGGAGGCGAGGCAGGAAGCCCAGGTGAGGCCGTGAAGAAGGTGCTGCGGAAGAAGCCGGACAGCCTTGGAGAGGGAATGGCAGAGGAATTGGAGACAGCTAGTGTCGACAGCTCGCTGATAAGTTTCCTGGAAAGGGAAAGAGAAATGCGCAGTAGCCGGAGGGAAAGTGGGTCACAGAAGGATTTTTTTGTTTGGTGTTGGCTGGAGGACATGATCCAGGAGGGAGATAACCTTGCTGGGGCTGGACCAGGAGGCGCGCAGGACGGTGTCCCGGCGCAGCCGAGACGCAGTGGGTGCGGGGTGGAGTGCAGGGCCGCGCATCTCGGACGCGGTAGCCGAGGTAGAGCCGCGCCGGGACTGAGAGTGAGGGTCTTGGCCCAGCACCCCGGCTCTCAGCCCCACACACCACGCTCTGTCCCCTTGCCGTGCTGCCCATGACAGGCTCTCCCTGGGGCTGAGCTGTGACGGGGCAGACCTGCCCTGCGCTGAGCAGCGGGTGAAGGGGCGGATGGTGCCCGCGCGGAGGTGTCTCCTGCGGGGGACGGGAATGTAGGTGTTGCAGCGGCGGTGGGAGGGGCGGCGGGTCCCGTGGCACCAGTGCTATGACCCTGCATGGTATAGCAGGCGCCCCCACGGGATAGTGGCTCCGAGGCCTGGGCCCAGGGCCACGTGGCACGGCAGCTGCTCCACTCCCTGGATCCCAAAGTCATTCCCTCCTGCTCCCACCCCAGCTCCGGAAGGTAACGGGATCGTTGCTCTGTGTTAAAGACACTGTCTGCGGATGCCCTGCTTGCATATCTGCATGGGCTGGGGTCAGGTTTGAAATCTGCAGACTTGCTTTCTCGCCGGCCGCCGGTTGTTTCCAGAACATTCCATCAATCGGGCCTCCTTTCATGCTGGTCCCACCTGTGCCCCTGAGACAGCAGCTCTAGACTGAACCTCCATCCCCACCACCAGGGGAGCCTGACAGTCCGGAGGGGGCTTCTGAGGGGCTGCCTTCAATGACATTTAAATGGGGGAAGGGGTTTTCTCTTCACTTTCTCTGTCACATTTATGGTGTTCCTTCCCTTTACAGGACGTTTCCTCTAAGCTTGGCTTCAACTTCAATGGATAGCTTCCGAGCCTATTTAAACTTTTAAAAAAGGGACTCAAACTCGACACACAAATGAGGAATGTAGCTAAAAATGAGAGATGTGAAGAGAAACTTTTTTTGACTCAGTGCAAATATTTTCGGAATTTAATTTTCCTGAGAAAAAAACGATTTGCAGACAGAAAGTGCATCCTGTGTTTGAGCACCAGTGGCCTCTGGTGTCTTTGTTTGTAAACATTAACATGGTGATATATGACTCCACAAACCACGCTTCCCTCCCAGGAAAATTAGAACAATTATAACAACCCTTTCTCTCTTCCTCCCTCTCTTTTCTTCTCCTTTATCTTCTTGGATGATTGTGGACAAATAAGACAACACCTCCTAGAAAACAGAGCTGTCAGACAAGGAGAGTGTATAAAGCAAGATGCTTCCACGTCACTACGAAGCGTATTTCAGCAGAAGCCTCTGACAGTGATGCAGACAAGTGCACATGCCGTCCTCTGTGAGAAAGCAGAGCAACGTGGAGAGTGAGCACGAAAAGGGAACAGGAAGGATGATGTCAGTGTGTATGCTCAGCCTCCGGGCACGCTGTCACATGTCATAGATGTTCACGTGGTAACAGAGATGTAAATCCTCTTTCCAAGCCATTCGAGCCAACCTGAGGATGGTACCCCCGTGGCTGAGGGGCCCCTCTCCATTCATAACCACTGCTTCTCTGCCTGCCCCGAGAAGTCGAGAACAGCCCCTTTGACCATGTGACAGAAGGAAACCCCAGACAACTCTCCAGCCCCCAGCCTTCTGGTCTTGCAGCTGAGACCCCAACATCACGGAGCAGAGGCCAAACATCCCCACTAGGTCCAAATTCCTTCCCTGATCCACAGAATAATAAAGGACTGCTTTACGCCACTAAGTTTTGGGGGTAACTTGTTACACAGCTGTTTTAGTCTGTTCAGGCTGGTATAACATTAACTGGCTGGCTTATAAACACATTCATTTCTACATTTCTGGAGGCTGGGAAGTCCAAGGTCAAGTCACTGGCAGAGTCAGTGTGTGGTGAGAGCTTCCTGGGGCATAGACGGCACCTTCTCACTGGGTCCTCACATGGTGGAAGGGGTGGGGAGCTCTGGGGTCTCTTTGATGAGGGCACCGATCCCGGCATGAGGGCTCCACCCTCATGACCTCATCACCCCAAAGGCCCCACCTCCTGATACCATCACGTTGGGGATTAGGTTTCAACATATGAATGTGAGTGGACAAGAACATTCAGACCATAGCAGAAGCCATCATAACCAGAAATGCAGGCTCACGTGTATGTGTGTGACTGGAGGCAATTCCTGAATATCTGAAGAGAGGAATTGGAGCTGCCATTCATTTATTGTTTTCCCATAGTTTCTAATGTTTGTACAGTAAGTTAGTATATTGTTCAAACTATGAAAATAAAACTTAAAACGATACGGGGTAAGCTGGGACGAAGTGAGAGAGTGGCATGGACACATATACACTACCACATGTAAAGCAGATAGCTAGTGGGAAGCAGCCGCATAGCACAGGGAGATCAGCTCCGTGCTTTGTGTCCACCTAGAGGGGTGGGATAGGGAGGACATATGGGGATATATGTATATGTACAGCTGATTCACTTTGTTATAAAGCATAAACTAACACACCATTGTAAAGCAATTATACTCCAATAAAGACGTTAAAAAAACAAACAAACAAAACCGATATGGATGAATCCCTCAGACGGAAGGAAACAGGACCACAGCGAGTGTTCAAGTGTACTGTGCCGGGTCAGCCGGGGGCCGGGGTGGGTCGGTGGGAGGGTAGAAAGGGCTCCGGTGGAGGGGTGCTGCTGCTCCCACACAGGCAGCTTCGGCACCTGTGTTTCTGGGTGGGCAGGGCAGTGGTCAGCCTGCAGTGGACGGGATTGTGTGCTCGGAGGCCATGGGAGGGGCCCCTCCCGGGCCAGTCATGCATTTCTGGCTAAACTTTTCCTCCCCAAAATCTAGTTCATCAAGGGGCCTCACCTCAAACGCTTCATCTAAGAACAGTTTTAAAAGATTCATCTACACACCCACATTCTGAGTTTTAGGAATGCAAAATGGCCAGGTGATGAGACACACAGACTTCAACACAAAGACAGTGGGTTCAGCGCATCTCTGCTGTGGAATAACCACTCGAGGCCAGGGCCTGCCCTGCAGCGTCTGCAGAAGGAAGGGGGCAGGGGGACCCTTGCCCTTTTTCTAGGGAAGATGTTGCATACCATTTCTTTCCCCTCCCCCCAGAGCATCCGTCTATGTTCAGGGTTTGTTCCAAAATCACTGCTGCTTCAAAGCTTGTTCTTCCTTTTTTTATGGTCTATACCTCAGTAGAAAAAGGGAAGTTAAGCCTTTCTTTTCTCCCCCTTTTTCTACCCTGCATTATTTATTTGCCATGGCTTGACTCTCCAGGGAACCTGAACCAATCCATGTGGGCTTTGTTCTTGATATAAACACCTGGTTTGAAACATGGAGTCCCGGAGGGTCCTCTTACTGTTGGTTCCACTGAGGCTCCCAAGGCAGACTTCAGGGACTGACGCTGGGGTTCGCGGGAGGCAGTGAGGGCTCAAGGGGGCACCTTCCAGCGGGGCAGCTGCCCCGACTGCTGTTCGTGAAGGACCAGTGGGGGCAGAGGGGAGAGGCCAAGCAAAGGTCACGGCTCCGCAACACAGAGGGCAAGAGCTGGGACTGTCAGGGGCTGGCCTGCAGCGGATGAGATCTTGCCTCGGGAGGGGCAGTGTCAGGACCAGCCTGGGGGCAGGAACACAGCCACTGCTGAGCCACAAGAGGCCAGCTCGGGGGCTGGGGGCCAGATCCAAGCAGGCCTGGATCTGGGGTGGCTGTGCTACTCCTCGGACGGAAACTGGAAAACCAGAGTGGACCAGAACAGGGTTGGCCTGCCAGGGGAGGGCCAGGGGACGGCAGAGAGGGGAGAAGCGTTTCAGGGACAGCTGGAAGACCAGCTGATGGGGGACGGCCCACCGGCGGCTACCTGCTCAGAACTGGAATTCCAGGACCCTTGTATCCCATAGAAGTCCAGTGGCTCCGACGGGGGAGCTCCCAGGGCATCCCGAGAGCCCACCAACAGTCTAAGGAAGCAGCCGGGGGTCTCTTGGGACAGACTGGGTGAGAACCCCAGGATCTAGGCTGCTCTTTGGGAACGAAGAGCCTGCTGGAGGGGCGTTTCCCTGGCACGGAGAGACCGCTGGACCCTCGTGGGGCCTCGAGGCTGAGGAGCAGGGAGGACAGGAAGAGGCACAGGAAGAGGCAGGCCTGCGCAGGGCTGGGTGTCTCTGAGAAAAGACCGCCTAGGTGCGCTGGGGCCCCTCCCCAGGGCAGGACTGGGCAGGGTTTTCCCTGCTCGTGTACGGTCACCTGTGGCATTTGGAGTCCCCCTCTAAGTCCCCTGTGAGGGACCACCAGCCCCACCCAGTCCCCATCGATAGGCCCACTGGGCTCAGCGCGGTGTGAGGCCCGCTGGGCTCAGTGCGGTGTGAGGCCCGCTCCCAGGATGAGAGCACCGTGTCCTGAGAACACCTGCCCTCCCCCTTGGCTGGTATCGCGGCTTCCTGTACCCTGTGGGGGAGCATCTGGCAGGTGCAGGAGGAACAGGCCAGTTCCTAGCCAAAGAGCCGAGGCTCCAAGTCCTGCCCGTTGCCATCGGTTCCCCTGCATCCATTTACCCAGCACCTCCTCTGCCTGTCCACCAGGCCAGGCTTAGCCCAGGACAAACCTGCCCGCTCAAGTCAAAGTCACCTCCACCCCGCTGTCACATTTTCTGTTTCTCATTCTTGTGGTCCTTGCCACGCTCTGGAATCCTCTGGTCCACCTGTCTGGTCCACGTGTCCACTGTCGTCTGTCTCCACTCTGGGATGTCGGGTTGGCGAAGACGGGGACCCGCTGGCAGGGTCGCTGCCTGCCTATCGGGCTCAGTGCCTGCAGCCTGGCAGGGCTCAGGCCGCCCTTGTGCAGGGGGCAGGGGAGCGAGTGGGTGACCCAGGCTCCCGGCTCTGGGGGGGGGCGGTGCTGGGGACGGGGGATGAATAACACACAGTCACAAAGCCTTAAAGTGCTTGGATAACTGACAGCAGCACCGAGGGGCCTGAGGAGTCCCAGCCAGATTACTGGGCCTCGGGGGAGGGGAAAGTGCCCACCTGGGCCGGGCGCAGGGGAGGCTGAGGCCAGCTGCCGCGTTCTGGCTTATCTGGGCCTCCTTCCTTCCATCGCTGTTTTCCCCGCACACCCCCAGGCCCCTTTTATGTCCCCATTCTCCTCCCAGGCCCTCTCCCTGTCCCTCCTGACCCCCTCCCTTCTGCCAGGCCCTGGGCCCTTGCCTAGACCCCTGAGGGCTGCCCCCGTCCAGGACCAGGTGGGCACAGACCCCATACCTATGACCCCTGGGTTTGTGCCCCGTCTGCTGCCATCAGCCCTGGGGCCCGACCATGGTCCTTATCCCCCCACACGGCCCAGCATCCCAACCCCACCCCCAATACTGCTCTCCCCACCCTTCCTCCACCCTGCCCAGCACCCAAAACTGGAGCCCTGGGCTGGGGAGGCCAACTTGGGCCAAAGCCCAATGTGGTGTTTGCGATGACGGCAGGGTATGGGCATGGGGTCTGGTCGGCACGTGCCTTGGCCAGGCTCTGTCTCTGTCCTGCAGGGCCCAGAGTCGTTCCTCCAGATGCAGGCCAGGCTCATCCACATCTGGGGTGTGTCTGGGAGCCGTGGGCAATCGAAGGGGGTGGCTCTGGCCTCTGGGGAGACTCCGTGAGCCAGCCCTTCCTCCAGTCCACGACGCAGACTCACATACACATGTGCGCGGTTGGGGGAATGGGTCCCCTTGCCAGAGCCCGGGGTCCTTGCCTTGAACAGTAGACCTCCTAGGACCTGCAGCCGGGGCCGAGGGGCAAATGTCTGCCAGTTGGTCCAGGGAGTTCTGGAAGGACCTGGGGCTGGAGGTGGAGGACGGGGCAGCTTAGGACTGCAGGGCCGGTGTTGCTGGGGCCCCGGGGCCGGGGGCCTGGAGGGACTGGCCCTCCTCACCCGCCCCTCCCTCTGCTCCCAGGAGCAGCCTCCTGGTCCGGCCTCAGTGGCGCCTCCGTGTTGGTCCTGCCTCCAGACTCCCTCCATCGGCTCCCCTCCTCCCGCCTCTGGAGCAAATCAAGTGTGACATTCATTATTCACAATGAAGAAGTAAAATCCTAGCAGCAGCTCAGGCTTCTGGAGCACATCTCGTGTGCTGGGCCCTTCTCCTTGCAGCAAGGGCAGAGCCGGTGTCGCCCTTGTACAGGAGAGGTGCTGAGGCCGAGAAGGCAGCTGGGGCTCAGGCCCACTCACCAACCCCACTCCACACTCCCAAGAACTTCGCGTTTGGTATTTCTTATTTTGCTCAAAAAAGGAAACGGTCTAGAGGACATGACTAGTAGCCTTTATAGTTTCATGAAGTCCCAGGGGGTCTTCCCTCCCCAACCCCGGAGCCCCCAGCAGCACAGCCAGGATTCGGTGTCCAATAAGAACGGAGGATTATAACCATCACTTGGGGCCCGGAACCTGCGGGCCAGGGAAAGCTCCCATTCACGCCCCTGTCCCTGGAGAACAGGGAAGGAGTCTCTTTAGAGAGTTTCCACAGCCACGTCTGAAGCCGGAAGCAGCTCCAATGACATTCTCAGCTGATGTGAACGTGTCACCGCCCAGGGGCCCACATCCCCTCCCCCACTAGACCTGCAGGCCTCGTCCATCCATCATCTACCCAGGCCACCACCCCAGCTCGGCCTGAGTTCCCAAGTGATTGCCACGCAGGGTGAGAATGGGTGACACAGAACCTTCTCCACTTCCTGATGCCCTGCAGTCTCCACCCCCACCCCCTGCCCGTCCACAGGACCCAGGGGCATCTGTGCTGCTTGCACGGCTTGGCCACTGGGGCCAGAGGACCCCCTGCCCACCACACCAGGACCATCTGGACGGACAGTTTCAAGCACCACGTGTGTGGGTGGAAGGGAGTCTGCGGCGAAAGCTAGTCTCCAAATAACAATATGGAAAAAATGTTAAAGAGCTGAACTAACGTGGGATGGCTGCAAGCCTCATTCATTAAAGTAAAAAATGAGGAAAACTGGCATGAAAGTTAGGAAAATTACAGGGTATTTCCTACAAGGAATATATGGGACATCCTTGGAAATTTCTTGAGGCATGATAAGTTTACTGTTTCTCTTCTTTAAAAAAATATCTTGCTGTGATTCACCTGTCCCCCTGCTCCCCCCTCCGCAGGAAAAGCAGTTATTTATGGCTGTAAAAGAGCCCCCGTTTAGAGCAACGTCAGAGAACAAACACTGCTCTTGGAGCCTCCATAGCAGCGAAGAATCTGGCACTGGCTCAGCATCTGAGGTTGAGTGTCTGCTTGCAGCCATTAATTGCTGTATAAAGCCTTTGAAAAAAAGCCCTGGGTCTGGAGTCTCAGCCATAAAAGCCCATTTAGAGCCAGTGGGAAGCTGGTCTTCAAGTTCTCATTGACAGAAAGTCTAGTTTCCAAGCAGGAACTCCCAATTACTCACTGACTGGATGGACATCTGAGGGCCACCTGGGGGATCAATTAACTGTGAAAATCCCTCCTGGAACCCAGCACCATGGGCTGCCCAGATCTGATCCTGGAACTGCCGCCTGTGTGACCACAAGGGAGCCCAGAGAGAACTGGTGTGGGATTGAGGAGAACAGGAAGGTTTTCTTCTCCCCTCCTAAACTAAGCATGCTTGGCCCACTCCTTTATTTTATTTATTTATTTTTAAAAATAAAGTTATTTTATTTTTATTTATTTTTGGCTGCGTTGGGTCTTCGTTGCTGTGTGCAGGCTTCATCTAGTTGCGGTGAGCGGGGGCTACTCTTCGTTGCGGTGCATGGGCTTCTCATTGCGGTGGCTTCTCTTGTTGCAGAGCACGGGCTCTAGGTGCGCGGGCTTCAGTAGTTGTGGCTCGCAGGCTCTAGAGTGCAGGCTCAGTAGATGTGGCGCACGGGCTTAGTTGTTCCGCGGCATGTGGGATCTTTCTGGACCAGGACTTGAACCCGTGTTCCCTGCATTGGCAGGCACATTCTTAACCACTGTGCCACCAGGGAAGCCCTCACCCCCTTATTTTAAAAATGACTAATTAAATGCCCAAGTCCCGTTGCTTTGGCCCATGCCGGGGAAGTTATTTAGAAAGCAAACACCTATGCCCAAACACAAACCCTTCTCTGCTGCAGAAGATGACACCTACGTGCTCTTCACATGAGAGCAACCGTGAGGGCTGGGGTTTTCGAGACAGTAGATCCCAGGAGGGCTGCCTGGCACACAATGCAGCCAGGAGTACAATGATTTGCAAAAGCAACACTCTCATTTGCCCGTTGTGACAACGGCCACTGAAATGGAAAGAACAGTGGACGCCGGAGTGGCTGTCCGCTCCGAGCTTGGGCATCTCTCTTTTCCACGGGACTATGAACTCTGACCATGCTTCTCCCTTCGTGACTGCATTTGTTACAGAGCCCTCACCACCTCACGGCCCAAACGGCTTAAGTAGGAAGTGGCTCCCACCAGTCGGGAAACTGATGTTGGAGTCTTTAAAAAGGAGCCAGCACTGATAGTTTGGAGCTCTTTTAATTGATCGGGTCACTGGGTGAACTTGTGACAGAGATACTGCTGTCCACAAACTCATCCACAGCTGTGTCTTCCTTTCCCATCCACCAGATCTGTTCAGCAATGTTCAATATACATGATCCAAGTGAAGGTTTACACTGAAAACATTCTTTAGAGTAAATATAAATGGCCAATAAGCATAAGAAACAAGGCTCTACCTCACTAGGGATCAAAGAAAGGCGAAAACTTAAACTCCACACCATCCAAAAGGTTTATACTGAAAAGATACAAAGATAAGTTCTCTTTGGTAGAGATGGTGACACCCAGTAGTGTATGATGTGGGGAAACGGGCTCCCTTGTCCACAACTAAGAGCAAAGATTGCTACCTTTCTGGAAGGCATTTTCTCAATATTTTCCTTCACAATGTCCAACATTCAATCAAAAATGACCAGGTGTGAAAAAATGACAAGATTGGACCAAGAGAAAAAAATTGGACAATAGAAGCTGAGCCACTGGAGATTCTGATATTGGTGTTGTCAGGCTCTTAAGAACTTTAAAATACTAGAGTCATATGTTCCAGAAATTAAGTGACAAGATGAATATTTTCACTAGCAACCTGGAAGCAATAAATGGACATTGTAGAACTTTAAAATACAGTAACTAAAATTAAGGCACTGATTTTAACTAAAATTAAGTTCAACTACAGATTATACAAGGTGAAGAAAATAAGTAATCATGAAGGCAGATTAGAAAAATATATCCAGACGGAAGCAAGAAGAGAAAAAAAATTAAACAGTTAATTAAGAATCCCCCTGCCAATGCAGGGGACACGAGCTCGAGCCCTGGTCCAGGGAGACCCCACATGCTGCGGAGCAACTAAGCCTGTTCACCACAACTACTGAGCCTGTGTTCTAGAGCCCATAAGCCACAACTACTGAGCCTGCATGCCACAGCTACTGAAGCCCAAGCGCCTAGAGCCCATGCTGCGCAATGAGAGAAGCCACCGCAATGAGAAGCCCGCGCACCGCAATGAAGAGTAGCCCTGACTCACCGCAACTAGAGAAAGCCCATGGGCAGCAACGAAGACCCAATGCAGCCAAGAGTAAATAAATAAATAAATAAGTTTTAAAAAAATACAAAAAGAATGTAAAAGAAATGTATGTGATTAGAGTCCCAGAAGGAGAAAGAGAGAATGGGGGCAAAAAGTAATATTTGAAGAGATAATGGCTGAGAATTGTCCAAAAATGATGGAAGACAGAATGCCTCAGATTTAAGAAGAGTTATAAAGCCCAAGAGGTATCGATGAAAAAAAAAACACATCCAGACAGAGCCTGGTAAAAGTGCTGAAAACCAAAGAGAATATCTGAAAAGCAGCCACAGAAAAAATTAGAGGGCTTGGAATATGAGGCTTGGATTCACTGAATTTGGTGCCTGAGCTAGAAATGTGTGTTTTCCATCCAGCATAGGGCTGTCAGATAAGATACGGGACGCCTGGGTAAATTTGAATTTGAGATAAGCAACAAATATTTGTTTTGTATAAGTATGGAAACATGCATTATTTGGACCATACTTACACTAAAAAATTATTCATCATTCATCTGAAATTCAATCCAAAGCAAATTTAACTGGGTATCCTGTTCTGTTCTTGTTTTTTTCTTTCCCTAAATCTGGCGACCCTGTTCTTTGGGGATGCTAACGTCACCTCCTGTCAGTTCCCCCGGGGAAGAAAAAGCCCACCTGCCCTGGAGGCACCAGGAGGCCACTTGGACTTGACCTTTTTGTACTTCCCCTGTGCCACTGCCTGATGGATGGCGACCCGAGATCTGAGGGCTCATGACAGCTCTCTCTGGAGGCTGTGTCCAGGGAGACCTGCTTCCCTTCCACGGCCACGGGTGGGAGGCTGCTGAGAAACCTCCCGTGAGACTGAATCAGACTCATCTCCTCCAAGAGATGGCGGCGGAGTCACTCAGCCCCCACTTCCTTTTTAAATGGAGGCCTCAGTGCACACCTAGCAGCTGTCACAAGTGCAGTTTGGGGTCTGTAAGTCCACAGAGCCACGTCTGGTTCCACGGAAGATGCGCTAAGCCGGACAAAATGGCAGCCCAAGCCCCTGCCTCCATGGTCGGGGCATCCACACCTGACCCAGCTCAACAACTGCAATGGAGGGTTCCCTAACCCTTCACAAACACTGTGGATTAAACACCAAGTAGGCCAGCTCAGTGTTATAAACAGCAACTCCCCAGAAAGTTCCGGGTCTCTGGTAAGGTTTCAAAGTTGTCTTTAAATAAATAAATAAGCAAACAAACAAACAAATAAATGGAGAAAGCTCACAGTTCTCACTGACTTGTGTTACTCATGAGAATTAACCTCGACTTTTAAATCACTGCTCTCAGTCTCGGTTTCCTCCTCTGCCCAGTGAGGATAATAGTACCTGCCTCATGGATTCGGGGCTGGGTTAAATGAGATAACACCTGTAAAGTGCTTCGTTCAAACTGACAAAAACAGCTACTCGATAAATGGT
Organism: Delphinus delphis; assembly: GCF_949987515.2. NCBI lineage: Eukaryota > Metazoa > Chordata > Mammalia > Artiodactyla > Delphinidae > Delphinus > Delphinus delphis. The sequence goes on from NC_082684.1 coordinate 99,381,443, forward strand.
AGCTAATGTCATGCGGTGGACAGAGTAATGCCCACCCCGCCCAGATGTCCACACCCCCATCCCTGGAACCTGTATGTTATGTCACAGGGCAGACAGGATTTTGCAGGTGTGATTAAGGTGAAGGACCTTGAGATGGGGAGATTATCTTGAATTTTCCAGGGGGACCCAATGTAATCACACAAACCCTTAGAATCAAAGAAGCTTTTCCAATGTAAATTGGTGCAGCCATTATGGAAAACAGCATGGAGGGTCCTCAAAAAACTAAAAATAGTGTTGCCATATAATCCAGCAATCCCACTGCTGGGCATATATCAGCAAAAACTATAATTAGAAAAGATCCAGGCACCCCAATGTTCATAGCAGCACTATTCACAGTAGCCAAGACATGGAAGCAACTTAAGTGTCTATCAACAGAGGAATGGATAAAGAAGATGGGGTACCTATATACAGTGGGATATTACTCAGCCATAAAAAAGAATGAAATAATGCCATTTGCAGTAACACGGATGGACCTAGAGATGATCATACTAAATACCATATGATATCACTTATATGTGGAATCTAAGATATGACACAAATGAACTTATTTACAAAACAGAAACAGACTCACAGACATAGAAAACAAACTTATGGTGACCAAAGGGGAAAGGTGTGGGGGAGGGATATATTAGGAGGTTGGGATTAACATGTACACACTACTGTGTATAAAATAGATAACCAACAAGGACCTATCATATAGCACAGGGAACTATGTTCAATATCCTGGAATAAACCATAACAGAAAAGAAAAATAAAGGAACTTTCCCAGTTGTAATCAGAGGAAGAAGTGGCTATGGGTGGGGGGTGCAGAGAAACACAGCACTGCTGGCTTTGAAGGTGGAGGAAGGGGCCATAAGCCAAGGACTGTGGACAGACTCTCAAAGCTGGAAGAGGCCAGGTAGTGGATTATACCCTAGAACCTCCAGAAAGGAATGCAGCCTGCCGAGACCTTGGTTTTAATGCATTGAGACCCATGTCAGACTTCTGATCTACAGAACTATAAGATAATAAATTTGTGCTGTCTTAAGCCACTGTGTGTGTGGTAATTTGTTACACCATCAACAGGAAACTAATACGATCAAAATGATTGTTAATAGGATTGTGTCTCCTTTGAGATCAGAGCCACATATATGTCTTTTGGGTCTTCCAAGGACCATGGGCATCCGTAAATATTTGTCTGCCTGAAAAACAATAAGCTTCATAGCACAGTGGTCGGGGCTGCAGTGGTGCCAGGAAAACAGTGAAATAATCAGAGTGTTTATGAGAAGATCAATTTTAGAAATATTACCGGAAAGAACAGACTGATTGTCAATGGCAAAAGAATTTTCCAGTTAAATGCCCAACAACAGAGTACTTGATCAATTGTAATAATCCAGAAAATTGAATACTGTGCAATGGCAAAGGCATTGAAGAATATTTAATTAACATGGAATTTTCACCCTATTGAGTGAAGGAAACAAAATACATGACTGTACACTGAGAATAAGCTCTTTTTTCTTTAAAAAAAAAAAAAAGTACCTGTATAATATGTACCTGGGAATAATCTCTGGAAGGATAAATATCAATGCAAGGTTCCCAGTGGCAGAGCCCTGGGGCCTTCAGGAATAGAGGTGTCTGGTTTCCAGCCACCGAATCTCCACAGTGTAAACCTTCCTTCATTCCACTGCTTAGCCAAGCCTGCTCTACAAGCAGGGACCCCCGTGGGTGAGGGAGGTCAGACAGAGGAGCTGGACTTCACGTCCTGGGCCTTGCAGGGCAGAGGGAAGGACAGGCCTGCAGGGTACAGGAGGGATCACAGGTCAGGGTCAGGAGATGGGGACCCCGTGAGAAAGCAGGTGCAGACACAGCATCCTGAGGAGAGTGTGGGGTGGGGGCACAGGTTATATGGGGAATCTCAAAGGACAGGGTGACCTCAGCTGACACTCAGGCTTCACAGAAGAATGCACTAGGTGGTTCAGGCATAACTCTATGCCCAGGGAGTCTGAGGGGCTCCTTCCAAAGCACGGTGTCAGAGGAGCTGACGGGTCCAGGGAGTCAAGAGGGAGCAGGTGGGGGTCTGGGGTGGCGGGGGGAGCAGATGGGGGGTCAAGGGGGTGGGGGGAGCTGGTGGGGGGGTTGTGAGGCAGTGGGGCATGAAGGCTCTCACATCATGGGCACCTCCTGAGTGGCATATAGTCCCATCAGGTGGGCATGCAGCCTGCACGGGAGGATGGGGATGAGGGCAGGTGTGGACAAGTGATTGGGTTGAATCAGCGTATACAAGTCATTTGTGAAAGGCCTTGAGTTCCCTGCTGAGATACTTGGACTTTGTCCTGAACTTTCCGGCCAAAGGGTGGGAGTGTGATCTGATCAGTGCTCAAAAACCAAACCAAACCAGACGCCTCTGGCAGCAAGCGGAGGACTCCATGGCCGGGTTTATGTCAGCAGCCCGTGAGGCAACGTGTCAATTTTCTCCCAGGTCCTCACTTCCCCAGCTTTGGAAACCACAAGGAGTGGAAACTGAAATAACTAAAATGCCTATGGGTTTAAATTATTGGATTTTGCATGCCATTTGCAATTCTTCTCCTCCTAGGAAGTATTTACACTTGAAAGAGGAACTTCAGTCTTATGTCACAGTAGCTGGTCCTACAAGAGGTTGTCAAGAACTAGTGAACTAGCAAGTGTGTTGACTGGACAAGCCCAGCTTTCACTGTGAGGAAGCAGCAGGAATTTCCAGGACGAGCAATGAGGGCAGAGTGCCTCCATTCCAGGAAGGGCCGGGGAGCTGGGGCTTGGCCAAGGAGGAAACCTGATTTTGGATCATGAAGAGCCCCCCACTAATACTTGAAATGGGAGCATGTTCTTAACTGGATTGGGTTACCCATGAACATTACAAGTGTAAGGATGCTGCGGAGGGTTGACAAATGCTCATACCTGGAAAGAACAAGACAGACGCTCGCAGCTCAGCTGTGGAGGGAAGCATGTCCTGTGCACAGAAGAAGGCTGAGAGACGTGTGGCTGAAGCCCACTGGCGCTCCCCTCACTCATCTTGAAGTCTCTCGGGTTCCCTGGGTAGATGGGTCACTCTGCCGGTGTGTTGTTCTGTTAGGGAACCTTGACCAAAACCGCCCGCCTTGGCCAGGCATGATGATGATAACCGCTTGCCTGAGTTGTCTCACAACAGTTAGTCCTGATAAAGGACACAGTGCTGCCACCGAAAACTAACGGGGAGAATTCGGGAGGGGCCGAAAGGAGGAGAGAAGAGACGCCAGCCCATAATATGTCCTGAAAACCTCCCAGAGTCCTTTGCGCTGGAATCTGTCTTGGTTGAGTGATGCGCGCACCACCAGGAAGGACCCTGAGTCACCAAATATGGGCCACGCAAGATGATTGGCCAGAGACAACCAGAAACTAACCCCGTCTCCATAAACCCTGAGACTGCGAGCCACGTGTACAGCAGTTCTCCTGGGTTCCCTTACCTTCCTGCTCTCCGCCCGGGCACCCCTTCCCAATAAAGTCTCCTGCTTTGTCAACACGTGTGTCTCCTTGGACAATCATTTCGAAGTGTTAGACAAGAACTCACTCTTGGGCCCTGGAAGGGTTCCCCCTTCCTGCTACAGTTCTGTGAAAGGGCTTTGCTGCTCCTCGACGTACAGAAGGTCCATTCACACACCCCAATGCAGCCACCTGGGTTCTCTGTGGATGTCTCTTTCAGATGCAGCATCTTCTCCCTGGCTCTGCTACAGGCTCAGGACCAGAAGCCAGGTCCTCAACTACACAGAGAAAGCATTAGTTCTAGCAGGTGGAGGGGGTCCTTTCAGACTTGAAGCAACAAAGTCCAGGCTGGGCAGACTCTCTTTTCCCAGCTGCCTATTAAAGAGCTGTAGCAACTTTCATTGAGGAACCAGCAGTCAGATGTCTTCAGCTTTAAAAATATTCATCCTCCCTGAATGTTGCCATGGCACAAGAAAGAAGAAAGAAGAAAACCGTAATTCAAGAAGATATGTGCACCCCAATGTTCATAGAAGCACTATTTACAATAGCCAAGATGTGGAAGCAACCTAAATGTCCACTGACAGATGAATGGATAAAGATGTGGCCCATATATACACAAGGGAATATTAGCCATAAAAAAGAATGAAATAATGCCATTTGCAGCAACATGGATGGACCTAGAGATTATCATACTAAGTGAAGTAAGTCAGACAGAGAAAGACAAATATCATATGATATCGCTTATATGTGGAATCTAAAAGAAAAAAAGACATAAATGAGCTTATTTCCAAGACAGAAACAGACTCACAGTCATAGAAAAGAAACTTATAGTGACCACAGGGGATAGTGGGGGGGGGGGCGGGAGGGAATTAGGAGGCTGGGATTAACATATACACACTACTCTGTATAAAACAGATAACCAACAAGGTCCTACTATAGAGCACAGGGAACCATACTCAGTATTTTGGATAACCTATAAGGGAAAAGAATATAAAAGATATATATAGATATGTCTGAATCTCCGTGCTGTATACCTGAAACTTACACAATATTGTAAATCAACTATACTTCAATAAAAAAAAAATTCATCCTCCCTGAATGTTGCCATGGCACAAGAAGCCAACTTTTCCAGGATTATACTAGTGACCATCAAGGATAAATATGCTCTCTCGTGGGCACATGAGGGATGCTGCAAACACAGATTCTTTCATCCTAGTGGAGCCCCATGAGTTAGGCAGGAAATGGTTAGGGTTTACTTCAGGTGCACTGCAGTTTTTATTTATTCACTGCAACTCTTCAGAAAGAGCTGTCTGGTCTGATTCAGCCAACCAACCAGCTATTTTTGAAAACCACGTAACAAGTGATGGCGATGTGTCACTTGTTTCCGTGGGCACACCAACAGGTGGGAGCAGATGAGGGCACCCCTGTCAGCCTCTATGGAAATATTCCCTGGAGTGTTTGAACTTCAGCTAAGACCCCAAAGCCTAGGACAACAGCAAAGAAGCACCTGCCACATTGTCAGAAGAGCACGAGCAGCGCCCAGAAATCCATTCTGGGCTTTGCTAAGAAGTCTAAACCGGTTCTGAGGCCCTTACCCCAGTGGCCCCTGACAACCCACTGTAGAAACTCGAGACGGATGGGGTCAAGTGGGAGTTCTGTAGAATCAGTGGGGTCACTGCCCAGCGGGGAGCACTCAAACCAGGTGAAGTGGGGCCCAGAGACCCCTTTAGAGATGGGGCGCCCCCCAGAAGGGATACTGGGCATCAAATTTGCACTTGTCTGCAGTTTGCTCCTTTTCATTTCTGGATAGTGTACCCTTGCATGGATGTACCTTTGTTTATCCATTCTCTGTGGAAGGACATTTTGTTTCTATTTTGGGGTGATTATGAATAATGGGGCTATAAATGTTCATATACAGATCTTCGTGTGGACATATGTTTTCATTTTTCTTAGGCAAGTATCTAGGAGTGGAAGAGCTGAGTCATATGGTAAGTGTGTGTTTAACATTGTGAGAAGCTGGCAAAATTTTCCAAAGTGCTTGTAACGTTTTGCATCCTCGCTGGAAGTGTACGAGAGTCCCACTTCCTCCACATTCTTACCAGGACTTAGTATTGGAAGTCTTCTGAATTTCATCCAATCTATTACGTGTGCAGAGGTATCTCGGGGGGTTTTAATTTTATTTCCCTAACGACTGGTGCTATTGAGAGTCTTTTCATGTGCTCATTTGCTGTCTATATATCTTTGGTGAAGTGTCTATTCAAATATTTTGCCAATTTTTAATTATTTTTAATCTTCTTATCAGTTAAAAGAAGAGCACATTCTTTATGTAATCTGAATAACACAAGTGCTTTGTCAGATATGTACTTTGCAAGTATTTTCTTCCAGACTATGGCTTGTCTTTCCATTTTTTAAACGGTCTTTTGAAGAATGAAAGTTTTAAAACTTTGATGAAGTCCCATTTATCAATCTTTTTTCTTTTATACTGGGTGCTTTTTGTGTTGTAACTTGTAAATCTTTGCCTAACACAAGTGCACATAGATGTTCTCCTATCTTTTCTTCTCAAAGTTGCACAGTGTTAGCTCTTACATTTAGGACTATGATCCACTTCAAGTTAATGCTATAATGTGGCATGAGGTAAGGGCTGAGGGTCATTCCACACGGAGATCCAAGTGTTACAGCACCGCTTGTTGAAAAGAACAAAGAGAGTTTTTTTTACTGAAGTATAAAATACTTGCAGAAACATGTATGTCCGTGTACAGCTCAAGGAGGTTTTGCAAACTGAGCACCTCCGTGTTATCAGCCCCAGATTAGGAAACAGACCCTTTCCTGCCATTCAGATACTCATACTCCCCGTCTGCCCCACCCCACCCTTGATAACCATTACCTGGACTTCTAACGGCTGAGAGGAGTTTTGCCTGCTTTTAAACTTTCTGTAAATGGAATCATATAGTGTGTCTTCTTTCAACTCTCTGTTCTTTCACTCAACATTATATTTGTAAGAGTTGTACGTTGCATTTCCATGTAGACCACTGCTCCTCACTGCTGCACCACGATTCACTGATTTGTTCAGTTGTTAATACGTATGTGTGCCATGTCCAGTTTGGGGCTGTACCTGTCTTTTCGTGATCATTGGGTGCTTTCCTGGGAGTGGTACTGCTGGAGCATCAGGTGTGTGTATCTTCAATGTCAGTGGACACACCAAGGACCTTTTCAAAACGCTCACACCCCTTCCCCCTCCCCCAGCAGCATGTGGGAGTCCCGGTTGCCCCGCAGCCTAGCCAGCACTTGGTATTGTCCATGACTCCCCCTTCCGCCACACGAGTGAGTGTGCGGCCATATCTCTGATGACCAACAAGATCGACCCCTTTCTGTCTGTTTATGAAACTTATGAAAGAGGATATTTTGATTTGTTCTTTTGAGACGTGCCTATTCAAGTCTTTTGTCCATTTTCATGTTATCTTTCTCTTGTTGGCATGTAGGAGTTCTGTGTATATTCTTTGCGCATGGCCTTTGTCAGACTTACACATTGTCGATAAGTGTTTTTGACATGGAACTCTATGTGCTGCCTTTTGACGAATTTTTCTTTAACTTTTATTTTTCCTTTTTTTTTTTTTTTGCCTCTCCATGCAGCTTGCGGGATCTTGGTTCCCTGACTAGGGATTGAACCTGGGCCCTGGGCAGTGAAAGCACAGAGTTGTAACCACTAGACTGCCAGGGAATTTCCTGAAGAATTTTTCTGAAGGTGCTACTTCAGGTGGATGTCAAGGCTCTTGGGGACTAACAACATCAGAGAGCCATTCCCGCTCCAAGGACAGAGGTCAAGGGGACAGTGTCGCCTGGTGCTGGGAGGCGGGGCGGCCCAGCTCCCACCCTCCTGTCTCCGGCCAGGGCCTCCATGGGCGGAACCCGGAGATCAGTGAGCAAGGAAGCCCTGGAGGCACAGTCCAGAGGGTTCAGGCTCTGGGGGCACAGAGAAAGAGAAGGAGGGGGCAAGGAGATGAAGATGCTGGGGGGCGGGGAGACGGGGTGCAGCGGAGATGAACAAGAAAGGAAGGATGTGTTGCGAGAGATTATGCAAAGAATGTATCTCCCAGGTTAAGAAACTCTGTAGTCTGCATGGCCCCAGGGGGTCTCCAAAGAATCCACAAAATGTGGACCTTGAGAGGGGCAGCATTTGGAGGATTGCCAAGTGAGGGCGACAGCCACAGGACTACTTAAGTTAAAAAGAAAAAAGATGTTCTGCTCCCTGCCTCTAATCTCCCACGCCCTCGCCCCAGAGAGGAAGGGAAGAGTGAGAGAACCAGGAAAAGGAAAGGGGCGCGAAGCCCCTCCTCCATCACTGGCTCAGCCACAGGGCCTGCCTGCAAGTTTGGCTTGGATGTAAGAGTGGATGTGAGATTCGAATTTCGATTGAGACTGGATTGGACTCCTTAATGCCTGGAAGTGAGTCATCTTTATAGAAATGGGGCTTGTTCTTGTAGTTAAAACTGCCCCATGTGCTAAGGGGAGCTGGCTTGCTGAGATGTTGTCAAGGGGCAGAGAAGGAGATGTGGAAGAACTTATTTGAAGCCCAGGGTTGGAGGAAGATCAAGCCATTTCCTGTTTGTTCCTCACTTGTTCAGACTGTTCAACAAATCAGTTGGAAATAACTCAAATCTCTCTCTCTTTTTCAGTAGACACGGGGCTACATGCTTTTAATGCACTGTCTTGTAACACTCACAACCACTCTATGGGTCAGGACTGTTATTATCCCTGCTTTACAGATGTGGAAACTGAGGCACAGAGAGGTTAGGTAACTTGTCAGAGGCCACATTAGCCTGGTTTCAAGTTCAGCAAATCTGATTCCATAGTCGGAGCAAGATTCTTTTTTTTTTTTTATAAGACTTTTTTTTTTTTTTTGAGTGGTTTCAAGTTCACACTAATTAAGAAGGTATAGAGGGCTCCCCTGGTGGTGCAGTGGTTAGGAATCTGCCTGCCGGTTCAGGGGACGTAGGTTCGATCCCCGGCCCAGGAAGATCCCACATGCCGTGGAGCAGCTGGGCCTGTGTGCCACAACTGCTGAGCCTGTGCTCTAGAGTCTGTGCTCTGCAACAAGAGAGGCCACGACAATGAGAGGCCCGTGCACTGCAACAAGGAGTAGCCCCCGCTTGCCTCAACTAGAGAGAGCCCATGAGCAGCAGCAAAGACCCAACATAGCCAAAAATTAAAAAAAACAAAAACAAATAGATAAACAAATTAAAAAAGAAAGGTATAGAGATTTCCAAGTACCCCTGTCCCCTCCCACCCCCCACATATAGCCTACCTCACTATCAACATCCCCCCAGCAGATTGGAACATTCGTTACAACTGAGGGACCTACACTGACACATCATTATCACCCAAGGTCCAACAGGGTTCACTCTTGGTGTACATTCTATGGATTTGGACAAATGTATAATGACAGGTATCTGCTGTCATAGATTCACACAGAGTATTTTAACTGCCCTAAAAGCTCTCTGTGCTCCACCTGTTCATCCCTCTCTCCCCTTAACCCCTGGCAACCACTGATCTTTTTACTTTCTCCATAGTTTTGCCTTTTCCAAAATGTCACACAGTTGGAATCACACAGTATGTAGCCTTTGCAGATTGGATTTTTTTTTCACTTAATCACATGCTTTTAAGATTCCTCCATGTCTTTTCATGGCTTGACAGCTCATTTCTTTTTAGCACTGAGTAATACTCCATTGTTTGGTTTTTTCCACAGTTTATTTAGCCATCCACCTATTAAAGGACTTCTTGGTTGCTTCCAAGTTTGGGCAATTATGAATGAAGCTGCTATAAATGTCTGTGTGAGGGTTTTTGTATAGACATAAATTTTCAACTCTTTGGTTAATTAAATACCAAAGAGCATGATTGCTGGATTATAGTAAGAGTATGTTTAGTTTCGTAAGAAACCACCAAACTGTCTTCCAAAGTGGCTGCACCATTTTGCATTCCCACCAGCAACAGAGGAGAGTTCCTGTTGCACCACATCCTCACCAGCATTTGGTGGTGTCAGTGTTCTGGAGTTTAGCCATTCTAATAGGTGCATAGTGATATCTCATTGTTGTTTTAATTTGCATTTCCCTGATGACGTATGATGTGGAGCCTCTTTTCATATACTTCTTTGCCATCTGTATGTCTTTTTTGGTGAGGTTTTAAGGCCTTTGGCCCAGTTTTTAATTGGGTTGTTTCTTTTCTTATTGTTGAGTTTGAAGAGTTATTTGAGTTTCTTATTGTTAAGTTTGAAGAGTTCATTTATCAGATGTTTCTTTTGCAAATATTTTCTTCCAGTCCATGGCTTGTGTCCTCACTCTGTTGACATTGTCTTTCACAGAGCAGAAGTCTTTAATTTCAGTGAAGTCCAGCTTATCAATTATTTTGTTCATTGATCATGTCTTTGGTGCTGTATCTAAAAAGTCATCACCATACTAAGTCATCACATCATACTAAGTTTTCTCCTATGTTATCTTCCAGGAGTTTTATAGTTTTATGTTTTACCTTTAGGTTTATGATCATTTTGAGTTAATCTTTGTGAAGGGTATAAAATATGGGTCTGGATTCATTTTTCACATGTGGATGTACAGTTGTTCCAGGACCATTTGTTGAAAAGACTACCTTTGCTCCATTGCATTGTCTTTGTTTTTTGTCAAAGATCAGTTGACTATATTTATGTGGGTATATTTCTGGACTCTCTGTTCTATAGCACTGACATAATTGTTCTTTCACTGATACCATGCTATCTTGATTACTTTAGCTTTATATTAAGCCTTAAAGTTGGGTGTGTCAGTCCTCCAACTTTGTTCTTCTTCTTCAATATTGTGTTGGCTATTCTGTCCTTTTGCCTCTCCATTTAAACTTTAGAATCAGCTTGTAAATATTTAAAAAATAACTTGCTGGGATTTTGATTAGGATTATATTGAATCTATAGATCAAACTGGAAGAACTGACATCTTGACAATATTGAGTCTTCCTATCCATGAACATGGAACATCTCTCCATTTATTTAACTCTTTGATTTCCTTCATCAGCATTTTGTAGTCTTCTTCATACAGATTTTTTATGTATTTTGTTAGATTTATAACTAAGGATTTTATTTTTAAATGGTATTGTGTTTTTAATTTCAAATTCCACTTGTTCACTGATGGTATGTAGAAAAGTGAATAACTTTTGTATATTAACTTTGTACCCTGCAATGTTGTGGTAATCATTTATTAGTTCCTGGAGTTTTTTAGTTAATGCTTTGTATTTTTCTACATAGATGATCACGTCATCTGCAAACAACGGTTGTTTTATTTCTTCCTTCTCAATCTGTATTACTTAAAAATTTTTTTTTCTTGTATTATTGCATTAGCTTGGACTTTCAGTACAATGTTAAAAAGGGGTGGTGAGAAGGAATATCCTTGCCTTGTTCCTGATCTTTGCAGGACAGTTTTGAGATTCTCACCATTAAATACGATGTTAGCTGTAGGGTTTTTTTTTGTAGATATTCTTTATCAGGTTGAGGAGGTTCTCCCCTATTCCTAGTTTGCTGAGGGTTTTATCATTAATGGGTGCTGGATTTTGTCAGATGTTTTTCTACATCTATTGATATGACCATGTGACTTTTCTTTTATAGTCTGTTGATGTGGTGGATTATATTAATTAATTTTAAAATGTTGAGGCTTCCATATCTGGGATAAATCCCACTTGGTTGTGGTATATTTCTTTTTGAACATTGTTGGATTCAATTTGCTAATATTTTGTTGAGAATTTTTGCATCTATGTTCATGAAAGTTATTGGTCTATAGTTTTCTTTTCTGGCAAAGTTTTTGTCTGTTTTTAGTATTAGGGAAATACTGGCCTCAGAAAACAAGTTAGAAAGTATTTCCTCTGCTTCTATCCTCTGAAAGAGATTGTAGAGAATTGGTATAAATTCTTCCTTAAATGTTTGGTAGAATTCACCAGTGAGCCCATCTGGGCCTAGTGCTTTCTGTTTGGAAGGTTATTAACTATTGATTCAATTTCCTTAATAGATATAGGTCTATTCAGACTACCTATTTCTTCTTGAGTGAGTTTTGATAGATTGTTTCCTTTAAGGAATTGGTCCATTTCATCTAGGTTCTCAAATTTGTGGGCATAGAGTTGTTCATAGTACTCCTTTTTAAAATCTTTTAATGTCCATAAGATCTGTAGTGGTGTTCCTTCTTTCATTTCTGATATTAGTACTTTGTGTCCTATCTCTTTTTTTCTTGGTTAGCCTGGCTAGAGGCTTATCAATTTTATTGATCTTTTCAAAGAACTAGCTTTTGGTTTCATTGATTTTCTCTATTGATTTCCTGTTTTCAACTTCACTGATTTCTGCTCTAATTATTACTTTCCTTCTGCTCATTTTCAATTTAATTTGCTCATTTTCTAGTTTCCTAAGGCAAAAGCTTATTGATTTTAGATACATTCAATGCTGTAAAATTTCCTCTAAGCGCTGATTTCGTTGCATCCCACAAATTTTGATGAGTTGTGTTTTTATTTTCATTTCATTCAAACTACTTTTAAATTTCTCTTGAGATTTCTTCCTTGACCCACATGTTATTTAGAAATTTTCCAGGTTACTTTCTGTTATTGATTTCTTGTTTAATTCCACTGTGGTCTGAGACTAGACACTGCTTTATCCCTATTTTTTTCACATTTGTTAAAGGGTGTTTTATGCCCCAGAATGTGGTATGGCTTGGTGAATATTACATGTGAGTTTGAGAAAAATATGTATTCTACTGTTACTGGAAGAAGTGTCTAGAGATGTTAGTTAAATCCAGTTGATTGATGGTGTTATTAAGGTCAACTATGCTCTTACTGATTTTCTGAAAGATTTGTCCATTTATTATAGAGGGGTGTCAAAAGCTCCATCTATGATAGTGGAGTCAACTATTTCTTCTTGCAGTTCTATTAGTTTTTGTCTTGTGTAGTTTGACACTCTGTTGTTAGGTACGTGCATACTAAGAATTGTTATGTCTTCTTGGAGAATTCTCTTTATCATTATGTAATGCTCTTCTTTATCCGTGATAACTTTCCTTGCTCTGCCTGAAATTAATATAGCTACACCCACTTTTTTTTTGATTAGTGTTAACATAATATATTTTTACCTCTATCCTTTTAGTTTTAATCTATATGTATCTTTACATTTAAAGCGGGTTTCTTGTAGACAACAAATAATTGGGTCTTGTGTTTTAATCCACTCTAACAAATTCTTTTAATTGGTGCATTTAAGCTATTGACATTGAAAGTGATTATTGGTATAGTTAGATTAATATCTACCATTTGCTACTATTTTCTGTTTGTTGCCCTTGTTCGTTGTGTCTATTTTTGTCTTCCACTCTTTCTACCTTTGTTGTTTTTAGTGAGCATTTTATAATTCCATTTTCTCTACTTTGTTAGTATATCAGTTAGACTTCTTTTTATGCTTTTTATTAGTGGTTGCCCTAGAGTTTGTCATATACATTTACAACTAATCTAATTCATTTCAAATAACACTATACCTCTTCACAGGTAGTGTGAGTACATTATAATTTTTGCTTCTCTATGGATATGATGTTTCTTCCCCTCTGGCTTCTATCAGGATTTTTTTTTTTAATCTTTGATTTTCTGTATTTTGAAAATAATATGCCAAGATATAGTTTTGTTTTTGTTTTGTTTTGCAGGGTAGGACTGATGTTTTGTTTTGAGGGTGTTTTTGTGTGTGGTGTAGGGTGTTTTTTGTTTTTTGGTGTTTTTGTTTTGTTTTGTTTTTTGCGTTTATCCTGCTTAGTGTTCTCTGAGCTTCCTGGATCTGTGGTTTGGTGTCTGACATTAACTTGGGGAATTTCTCCATCGTGATGGTTTCAAACATTTCTTTTCTTCTTTTCTCCCTTTCTTCTCTTTCTGGTGTTCCCATTCTGCATATGTTACACCTTTTGTACTTGTCCCACTGTTTTGGATATTCTGTTTTCCTTTTCTTCAATCTTTGTTCTCTTTGTTTTTTGGTTTTTGAGAATTCTGTTGATATATCCCCTAGCTCAGAGATTCGTTCCCAGCTGTGTCTAGTCTACTAACAAGCCAATCAAAGACATTCTTCTTTTCTGTTACAGTATTCTTGATCTCTAGCATTTCTTTTTAGTTTTTCTTGGGATTTCCATCTCTCTGCTTACATTGTCTATCTTTTCTGCAAGCTGCCTACTTTATCTCTTACAGTCCTTAGCACCTTAATCATAGTTACTTTAAATTCTCAGGCTACTAATTCCAACATCCCTGCTATGTTTCATTCTGAAGCTTGCTCTGTCACTTCAAATTGTGGGTTTTGTTTGTTTGGGGTTTTTCGTTTGTTTTGTTGTTTTATTTTACTTTTTGATATGCCTTGTAATTTTTTTTAACAGTTTTATTGGAGTATAATTGCTTTACAATGGTGTGTTAGTTTCTGCTTTATAACAAAGTGAATCAGCTATACATATACATATATCCACATATCTCCTCCCTCTTGCATCTCCCTCCCACCCTCCCTATCCCACCCCTCTAGGTGGTCACAAAGCACCAAGCTGATCTCCCTGTGCTATGCAGCTGCTTCCCACTAGCTAGCTATTTTAATTTGGTACTATATATAAGTACATGCCACTCTCTCACTTTGTTCCAGCTTGCCCTTCCCCCTCCCCATGTCCTCAAGTCCATTCTCTATGTCTGCGCCTTTATTCCTGTCCTGCCCCTACGTTCTTCAAAACTTTTTTTTTTTCCTTAGAGTCCATATATATGTGTTAGCATATGGTATTTGTTTTTCTCTTTCTGACTTCACTCTGTATGACAGACTCTAGGTCCTTCCACCTCAATACAAATAACTCAATTTTGTTTCTTTTTAGGACTGAGTAATACTCCATTGTGTATATGTGCCACATCTTTATCCATTCATCTGTCGATGGACACTTAGGTTGCTTCCATGTCCTGGCTATTGTAAATAGAGCTGTAGTGAACATTGTGGTACATGACTCTTTTTGAATTATGGTTTTCTCAGGGTATATGCCCAGTAATGGGAATGCTGGGTCATACAGTAGTTCTGTTTTTAGTTTTTTAAGGAACCTCCATGCTGGTCTCCATAATGGCTGTATCAATTTACATTCCCACCAACAGTGCAGGAGGGTCCCCTTTTCTCCACACCCTCTCCAGCATTTATTTTTTGTAGATTTTTTGATGATGGCCATTATGACTGGTGTGAGGTGATATCTCACTGTAGTTTTGATTTGCATTTCTCTAATGATTAGTGATGTTGAGCATCCTTTCATGTGTTTGTTGGCAATCTGTATATCTTCTTTGGAGAAATGTCTATTTAGGTCTTCTGCCCATTTTTGGATTCGGTTGTTTTTTTGATATTGAGCTGCATGAGCTGCTTGTAAATTTTGCAGATTAATCCTTTGTCAGTTGCTTCATTTGCAAATATTTTCTCCCATTCTGAGGGTTGTCTTTTGGTCTTGTTTATGGTTTCCTTTGCCGTACAAAAGCTTTTAAGTTTCATTAGGTCCCATTTGTTTATTTTTGTTTTTATTTCCATTTCTCTAGGAGGTATGTCAAAAAGGGTCTTGCTTTATTTATGATTTATGTCATAGAGTGTTCTGCCTATGTTTTCCTCTAAGAGTTTTATAGTGTCTGGCCTTACCTTTAACCCATTTTGAGTTTATTTTTGTGTATGGTGTATGGAGTGTTCAAATTTCATTCTTTTACATGTAGCTGTCCAGTTTTCCCAGCACCACGTACTGAAGAGGCTGTCTTCTCTCCATTGTATATTCTTGCCTCCTTTATGAAAAATAAGGTGACTATATGTGCATGGATTTCTCTCTGGGCTTTCTATCCTGTTCCATTGATCTATATTTCTGTTTTGGTGCCAATACCATACTGTCTTGATTACTGTAGCTTTGTAGTATAGTCTGAAGTGCAGGAGCCTGATTCCTCCAGCTCCGTTTTTCTTTCTCAAGATTGCTTTGGCTATTCTGGGTCTTTTGTGTTTCCATACAAATTGTAAAATTTTTTGTTCTACTTCTGTGAAAAATGCCATTGGTAGTTTGATAGGGATTGCACTGAATCTGTAGATTGCTTTGGGTAGTAGAGTCACTTTCACAATGTTGATTCTTCCAATCCAAGAACATGATATATCTCTCCATCTGTTTGTAACATCTTTAATTCCTTTCATCACTGTCTTATAGTTTTCTGCATACAGGTCTTTTGTCTCCTTAGGTAGGTTTATTCCTAGGTATTTTATTCTTTTTGTTGCAGTGGTAAATGGGAGTGTTTCCTTAATTTCTCTTTCAGATTTTTCATCATTAGTGTATAGGAATGCAAGAGATTTCTGTGCATTAATTTTGTATCCTGCTACTTTACCAAATTCATTAACTCTAGTAGTTTTCTGGTAGCATCTTTAGGATTCTCTATGTATAGTATCATGTCACCTGCAAACAGTGACAGCTTTACTTCTTCTTTTCTGATTTGGATTCCTTTTATTTCTTTTTCTTCTCTGATTGCGGTGGCTAAAACTTCCAAAACTATGTTGAATAAGAGTGGTGAGAGCGGACAACCTTGTCTTGTTTCTGATCTTAGAGGAAATTGTTTCAGTTTTTCACCATTGAGAATGATGTTGGCTGTGGGTTTGTCATATATGGCCTTTATTATGTTGAGGTAAGTTCCCTCTATGCCTACTTTCTGGAGGGTTTTTATCATAAATCGGTGTTGAATTTTGTCAAAAGCCTTTTCTGCATCTATTGAGATGATCATATGGTTTTTCTCCTTTACTTTGTTAACATGGTGTATCACATTGATTGATTTGCGTATATTGAAGAATCCTTGCATTCCTGGGATAAACCCCACTTGATCATGGTGTATGATCCTTTTAATATGCTAGTATTTTTGTTTGCTAGTATTTTGTTGAGGATTTTTGCATGTATATTAATCAGTGATACTGCCATGTAGTTTTCGTTTTTTGTGACATCTTTGTCTGGTTTTGGTATCAGGGTGATGGTAGCCTCATAGAATGAGTTTGGGAGTATTTCTCCCTCTGCTGTATTTTGGAAGAGTTTGAGAAGGACAGGTGTTAGCTGTTCTCTAAATGTTTGACAGAATTCGCCTGTGAAGCCATCTGGTCTTGGGCTTTTGTTTGTTGGAAGATTTTTAATCACAGTCTCAATTTCAGTGCTTGTGATTTGTCTGTTTATATTTTCTATTTCTTCCTGGTTCAGTCTCGGTAGGTTTGCTTTTCTAAAGATTTGTCCATTTCTTCCAGGTTGTGCATTTTACTGGCATATAGTTGTTTGTAGTAATCTCTCATGATCCTTTGTATTTCTGCAGTGTCATTCGTTACTTCTCTTTTTCCATGTCTAATTTTATTGATTTGAGTCTTCTCCCTTTTTTTCTTGATGAATCTGGCTAATGGTTTATCAATTTTGTTTATCTTCTCAAAGAACCAGCTTTCAGTTTTATTGATCTTTCTATTGTTTCCATAATTTCTTTTTCATTTATTTCTTATCTGATCTTTAAGATTTCTTTCCTTCTGCTAACTTTGGGGTTTTTTTTTGTTCTTCTTTCTCTAATTGCTTTAGGTGTAAGGTTAGGTTGTTTATTTGAGATGTGTCTTGTTTCTTGAGGTAGGATTGTATTGCTATAAAATTCCCTCTTAGAACTGCTTTTGCTGCATCCATGGGTTTTGGGTTGTCGTGTTTTCATTGTCATTTGTTTTAGGTATTTTTTGACTTCCTCTTTGATTTCTTCAGTGATGTCTTTGTTATTTAGTAGTGTATTGTTTAGCCTCCATGTGTTTGTACTTCTTACAGATTTTTTCCCTGAAATTGATATCTAGTCTCATAGCATTGTTGTTGGAAAAGATACTTGATATGATTTCAATTTTCTTAAATTTACCAAGGCTTGATTTGTGACCCAAGATATGATCTACTCTGGAGAACTTTCCATGTGCGCTTGAGAAGAAAGTGTTATTCTTCTGCTTTCAGGGGGAATGTCCTGTAAACATCAATTAAGTCTATCTGGTCTATTGTGTCATTTAAAGCTTGTGTTTCCTTATTTATTTTCTGTTTGGATGATCTGTCTATTGGTGTAAGTGGGGTGTTAAAGTCCCCCACTATTATTGTGTTACTGTCGATTTCCCCTTTTATGGTTGTTAGCATTTGCCTTATATATTGAGGTGCTCCCATTTTGGGTGCATAAATATTTATAATTGTTATGTTTTCTTCTTGGCTTGATCCCTTGATCATTATGTAGTGTCCTTCCTTATCTCTTCTCACAGTCTTTATTATAAAGTCTATTTTATCTTATATGAGCATTGCTACTCCAGCATTCTTGTGATTTCCATTTGCATGGAATATCTTTTTCCATCCCCTCACTTTCAGTCTGTATGTGTCCCTACATCTGAAGTGGGTCTCTTGTAGACAGCATATATATGGATCTAATTGGTTTTGGATCCATTCAGCCAGTCTGTGTCTTTTAGTTGGAGCTTTTAATCCATTTACATTCAAGGTGATTATCGACATGTATGTTCCTATTACCATTATCTTAATTGTTTTGAGTTTGTTGTAGGTCTTTTCCTTCTCTTGTGTTTCCTGCCTACAGAAGTTCCTTTAGCATTTGTTGGAAAGCTGGTTTGGTGTGCTGAATTCTCTTAGCTTTCGCTTGTCTGTAAAGGTTTTAATTTCTCCAACAAATCTGAATGAGAGCCTTGCTGGGTAGAGTAATCTTGGTTGTATAGGTTTTTCCCTTTTATTACTTTAAATATGTCCTGCCACTCCCTTCTGGCTTGCAGAGTTCCTGCTAAAAGATCAGTTGTTAACCTTATGGGGATTCCCTTGTATGTTATTTGTTGTTTTGCCCTTGCTGCTTTTAATATTTTTTCTTTGTATTTAATTTTTGGTAGTTTGATTAATGTGTGTCTTGGTGTGTTTCTCCTTGGATTTATCCTGTATGGGACTCTCTGTGCTTCCTGTACTTGATTGACTATTTTCTTTCCCATATTAGGGAAGTTTTTAACTATAATCTCTTCAAATATTTTCTCAGTCCCTTTCTTTTTGTCTTCTTCTTCTGGGACCCCTATAATTCGAATGTTGGTGCGTTTAATGTTGTCCCAGAGGTCTCTAAGACTGTCCTCGATTGTTTTTATTCTTTTTTCTTTATTCTGCTCTGTGGTAGTTATTTCCACTATTTTATCTTCCAGGTAACTTATCCGTTCTTCTGCCTCAGTTATTCTGCTATTGATTCCTTCTAGAGAATTTTAAATTTCATCTATTGTGTTGTTCATCATTGTTTCTTTGCTCTTTAGTTATTCTAGGTCCTTGTTAAACATTTCTTGTATTTTCTCTATTCTATTTCCAAGATTTTGGATCAGCTTTACTATCATTACTCTGAATTCTTTTTTAGGTAGACTGCCTATTTTCTCTTCATTTGTTTGTTCTGGTGGGTTTTTACCTTGCTCCTTTATCTGCTGTGTGTTTCTCTGTCTTCTCATTTTGCTTAACTTAGTGTGTTTGGGGTCTCCTTTTCACAGGCTGCTGGTTCATAGTTCCCGTTGTTTTTGGTGTCTGCCCCCAGTGGCTAAGATTGGTTCAGTGGGTTGTGTAGGCTTCCTGGTGGAGGGGACTAGTGCCTGTGTTCTGGTGGATGAGGCTGAATCTTGTCTTTCTGGTGGACAGGACTGCATCTGCTGGTGTGTTTTGGGGTGTCTGTTACCGTATTATGATTTTAGGCAGCCTCTCTGCCAATGGGTGGGGTTGTGTTCCTGTCTTGCTAGTTGCTTGGAATAGGGTGTCCAGCACGTAGCTTGTTGGTCGTTGAGTGGAGCTGGGTCTTAGCATTGAGATGGAGATCTCTGGGAGAGCTTTCGCCATTTGATGTTATGTGGAGCCGGGAGGTCTCTGGTGGACCCATGTCCTGAACTTGGCTCTCCCACTTCAGAGGCACAGGCCTGACACCCACCCAGAGCACCAAGACCCTGTTAGCCACATGGCTGAAGGAGCAGAGAAGGTGAAGCCTAAGCAAGAATGCCTCCTCAGTGCTTCTTAGGAGATTTCTGCAAAAGCATAAGCATCAAATCTTTCACCAATGCTATTTAGGAAGGATCTGCTCGTTTTGGAGGGTCTCCTGCAGAGGCAGGGTATGGCTGTGGCTCACCGCCTTGTAATTTTTTTTCATGACAGCCAGACTCGATGTACTGGGTGAAAGAAACTGCTATAACAGGCCTTTATTAACGTGGAGGTGAGCTGTCGCGGGAGGGGAGGTATTCTACAGCCCATGATCAGGTCTCAATACTTAGTGAGCCTGTGCCTCTGGGCAGTGACCCTCACAAGTGTCTTAGTTTGTTTTCCCGCTTATGTGGAATGGGATGGCAAGAGTGGCGTGGAACTGAGTGTTTCCCTTTCCTCAGGTCAGTGAGGCTCTGATAATACCCCAGCATGCTAGGTCTGCTTAACTAGTTTCCCCCCCAGAGCAGGTTTTGTTGAGAGCAGAATGTTCGGCACATATTTCAGAATGATTCCTCCCCCGCTACCCCCAGAAGCAGGAGGGGATGTTTTTCTGTTATTTACTGTGAGATCCTGGTCGAGCTCCTGTAGGCAGATTTCACAAAGTTGTGGAGAACCTCCCGTGACTGGGTCCCCTGGAGCTTTTAACTCTCAGAGTTGTCGGCATCAAGCCTCCAACAAGTCATCAATTACACTCCAGGTTTTCCCGCCCTGGCCCAGGCTCTGCAGCAGCTTCCAGCCCTGCATCTCTGCTCTGGGAAGCTGCCTGTCTCTCCAATCTTGGGGGCAGTGGTTGGCCATATGCCCTCCCCTCTCTCGGGGACCCAAGAAGAGTTATTGACTTCTCAGGCTGTTCAGCTTTTTACTTGTTAGGACAGAGTGGCAACTTCCAAGCTCCTTACGTGCAGAACTGGAGAAATCCCTACGCTGAACTCTGTGCCTCATTCAGCAGCCTGAGAGGGTTAGTCTATCTGGTTAGAAGCTGTACAGGCTGGTCTGGTCACCAAAGTTCTTTCAGGCTGGGGGAGAAGCTGGGCAAGCAGGGGCTGGCTAATGCATCAGACCTGGGCTAATCGAGGGGCAGGGGAGGCCCCACATCCCCAAGGGGCTTGGGAGGGAAGACAGATGGCAGCCTCTTCATACAAGCATCTCCACAGAAGCAAAACCACTCCTCCAGCCAATGCTTCCAGTCCTGGGGTCCAGGAGCCCCAGGGACTGACCCATGGAACCCTGTCTGGACCCTGTCACAGTGCAGGCTATGCCTGCGAAACTGCGGGTCAGGACAGGGAACAGGTGCAAAAATTCTGGGGTTGTGCCACCCAATGTGGTGGGGATGGGAGAGCAGACAGAGGAATCATTATTAGATGATTAGGCCATAGAGGCTCCATTGCAAGGAAACTGGAATGTGAAAACAGACATGATGGTGGAAGCCAGAGAGGCAGGCGGTGAGTGGACTGGAGGGCAAAGGAGCAGTGCACATGGTGTGGGCCATGGCAATGGGGAGGTCGCTGCCCCTCACCTGTCACAGGGTGGCATTCGCTACCCTAGATTTCCAAGCACAGGCCAGCTTTCCCTTCCTTAGGATGTGGTTGTCTGATGGTGCAGAGCTCCACCCTGGTGGGAGACGTCCGCTAATGGCTTTATCACTTGGATCAGCTCCCTGAGGCCACACCACATTCTCCACTCACGTGGGCCAGCACTCCACTGAAGAGGCAAATTTTCTTACACCCGAGTTGCCAGTCACCTAGAGAGCCTGGTCATGTGTCATCCATTTTTGAACCCAGTCCAGAACCTGGTCTTGGTCGACCTTGCCTTCTCATGCAGCTGGTCATCTCTGGACCGCCAATCTCCCAAGACATCCCTGGATGACTTCCTGCCACTCTGCCTCATCTTTGCCCCAGAGGCCCTGATACCAGGCAACCCACACGCAGAGCTCTCCTGTCTTGGGGTGTGACTATGCATCCCACAGTGAGGCCACCTACCCACAATGTGTCTCTGTCCTGTTCACAAAAGAGTACAAACGCACGATTGCAATGATGTGACCATAGGCTCACTGGGGAAATGGCCTTCCCCTGGGGCCCCTCTCTTCCTGCTTTCCATCTGGTTATTGGAGTCCCTCAGATGCGGCTGGGGATAGAAGGCTCGAGTTTCTGGAGCCCACTTTCCCCTCTGTTTTGAGAAGTGGATAACATTTGCTCTGCTGCAGGCATTCACTCCACCTCCTATCTGCCAGGATTCTCCTCAAGAATCAAGAAAAAGTGTCATGTGTCACTTCAGAAAGTTCTCGGAAAAGCAAATCAAAGCCACAGGGACACCCCTTCACAGCTTTTTGGTGTGGCTGTGGAGAAATGGGAACCCTCGTACGTCACTGGCGGGAGTGTGAAATGACGCCACTGTGGAAAACAATTTGGTAGTTCTGCATAAACACAGAGTTACCACGTGACCCAGCAATTCCATGATTAGGTATAGACCCAAGAGAACTGAAACACCACATCTTTTGGGGTGATGAGCACATTTTGGAATGAGACAGAGGTGATGGTTGCATAACACTGTGCTGCTGAATTGTTCACTTTCAAATGGTTAATTTTATGTTATATAAATTTCACCTAAAATTTAAAAAATTTCCAGTAGTGGGTTGACTCTGGAGATCTCAGGTCATCTGGAACCTCTAGGTGTTCCTTTATCATCCTTTCCTCCTTTAAGCTACTAATCGGGTGCTTGACTAGATTCCTCCATTCCTGTCTTTCCAATGGGCCCCTCTCAGGATGCCGTGGAGGGACCACTGCATCTGTAGTCTAAATTCCACAGTCTCTGGAGCATGTATTGCCAGCTCGTTTTGCACACAGGGGAGAAGAGGGCTGAAGTGGCTTGCCCAAGGCCACTTGTCTGGGTGACAACGGGGCTGCGTGTCAGCTTGTCCAGCCCCGCTGACTTGCCCTCACCACCTGCTTTGCTCCCAGCAGCTATGATACAGAAGAACAGTGAATATACAATGGTGTGAGAAACTCACGCTCCCATCCGGCAGGGAGACAGAGCTAGACTCAGCCAACAGAACCTGAGGGATGAAGCTGCTTCAGCAAGGATTCTTGCCTTCTTGATATCGTCTGGTTTGTCCAGACACCCCACTTCTCCCCTCTGCTACTCTTTTCTGAAAATTATTTTCTTTACTTCCAAGAGAATGGCCGTTTGGTGCACTCTGGCTCTGTTCCTGTCAGAAGTGGGCAGCTGACCCTGTCTGGGCCCACCCATCCCTTTCCTAAGGAGGATGGAAATGGGACTTAAGACGCCTCTGGGGCCTGGACTCTAAGGTAAAGTTCTGAAGCTTCTGGAGGCTGTGTTACCTGTAGGTAGCAGCCAGGCAGAGAGAGGCAGAGGAAACATGGAGACAGAATTTTCTCACTTCTCCAGTGTCCAGTGCCAGCCCTTTTGCTGAGGCCAGCTCTTTCCTGCCCAGGAATGTCCTGCACACTGCTACCCCTCCTGCCCAGTAATTCGAGGGTGGGAAGCTAAAGCCTACATTTCCCAGACTCCATCGCAGCAAAGGCTTCATGTGTGACCGAGATCCCACCAGCCACACATCTGCAGGACACTGGCAGGTGGAAACGAGCCCACACTCAGGGAAACTGGGCTTCTTCCAGGCAGGACGGACCCAGTGCTTGGCTCCCCCACCTAAGCAGTTGAGGTGGAGCGTCTGTTGTCCCGGCCCTCAGCTGTGGGCTGGGGCCAAAGTCACCGTGGGGTTTTCAGAAGATGAGTCCTGTAGTCTGACAAGTGTCTCTCTGGCTGTAGGATCTAAGTGTGCGTCCTTGACCTACCCAGAAATTCTATAAACCACATAACACGTTGTAATAAATTCCTTTCTCTGAAACAAACTGGAGTGGATTCTGTTGTCTGCAACAAAGAATCCTAATTTATACACATGACAATAAATTACTCTTGTGGATGGTTTCACTTGGGTGTTTGTCACTTGCAAACAAAACTGTCTTAATCAATATAATAGCCAACTGATCATTCAAATTGTCTGTTAAAAAAAATACAACTCTCTAAAATGGATTAAAAAAACCCTTCTTATCCAAATAACAGATGTCTCCATTTTCAGGCAGTTCTGACAGTACCCTCGAGGGTGAGGCATCAAGACATGAAATTTCATTTTTATGGAATGAGAAATGTGTGAACATTATAAGTTAACTGGCTTGTGAGGAACAGTGAACAGTTGAAATTTTGTCTTATAAGAGATTTTAAATTAAGATGCTCACCTTTGTTGCTGTTGTTCCAAGTTCCTCTGTTACTGCCTTCTTTTGTGTTAAAGCGATATCTTATAATGTGCCATTTTAATTTTCATGTTATTTGTTTACTATAATTTTTGAGTTATTTTCTAAGTGGAGACACTGAGAATCACCATTAATAACGTAATTTACAGGAATCTAGTTCATATTAATTCTCATCTTCATTGGGTCATTGGTTCTAATTCCTCCTAGAGTTCTGAGGACATGAGGTCCGAGTGTCACTCAGTAGACACCTGAATAACAGGACTGGAACCAGAAGCCACATCCCTTGACACTGGTCTGGTCTCTCCGCCCCAGCACAGTATCTCTGGAGGCAAAGATTTCAGAGCTTGTGACTTGGTCAGAAACGACAGAGGAAGACAAGAGAACGGGGCCTCACATATTTTTCATTTATGACCATATCAGCAGAATTAAAAGTCAGAAGGTCGGAGTTGTGAGTGATGTATTTGGCTGAATCCTTGATTGTGATTCCTTCTCTACTGGGAGCTATCAATTCACAGGGGAAGAGTGTGGGTTCCTGGCCCGCCCCATCTTCTTGCCTGCCACCTGCATTGCCCTCACCGATTCTTCAAGCAGCCTCCACACAGATTGGACTAAGGTGTCTAATGGGCTCAGGAAGTTTCTGCCAAAAGAAGCTTTGCTTCTTCCCCAAAGACACTCATTCCAATAGAGGTTTCCCTCTCTCTCTCTAGCAAAGCAGGGGAAGAGTCTGCAGCAACTGTCATAAAGCAAGCGACTTGTCATGGCAGGAAAGGGGCTGCTGAAATGGATGAGGAGACTGAAGTCACTGCTGGCCTCGCCATGCTGCCTCTGGGAAGCGGTGTAGACACAGGGGAGAAGACTGCCTCTGGGCACCTGCCAGGTGCTTCCAGGAACTTCAGTGTAAGGAGGTCAGCCACCAGCCAGAAAGAGTGACCATTCCTGGTGCAAATGCCATTGAAAATTCACTTGGAAGACAGGCAAGAGCCTTCTCCAGAGTAGAAGGAAAAAAAGAAACAATGACTTTGACTTGGGCAAATCACTGGAAAATGAGAAGAGCTGCTTTGTTCCCAGTGTCTTCTAGAGACGGTACTTCATGGAGTCAACCAAACAGGAATTGAATCCGTGTTTGGAAGAGCAGTAGCTACAGAAGATTTTTCTTATTTCTCTCCACACTCAAGAACAATAACAACGTCAGCATCTGGGAGATGGAAGTTCTTCGTCATGTGTGAGGAATCAAACCAAGAGGCCGTGAAACTGGACGCTTTAAAAGCAGTGGATCGCACAGCTGAATGCAAACCATAACCACCCATTTCTCTTTGCCAGAAAGACCCAGGGTTGCAGAAACTAAAAGCTTTGCCTGGGACATCCTTTCTTAAGAGGATGCTGGCAGCATGGCCCGACCATTTCTCCCTGATGTGAGGACGGACGCATCTGAACTTCTGCCCCCAGAGGATGGATGCGCTTTCCCCCAGGACTAGACCACCCTTGGCCAGCAGGCTGAGAAGGTATCTGCGTGCTGGGTGGGAAAGCTGGGGCGTGGCCGGGAACCACCAGAGCCACCACAAAGGCCACCAGCAGAGAGCCCCACCGTCTGTGCAACCATGAACACTGCTCCTAAGGGCAGAGTGAGCCTGAGATGCAGAAGGAACATGTAACAACAGCAGCAGGGTTTGCCGCATGAAGAACAATGGAAGGCAGAGCAGAAGGGGCAGAGAAACAGGACTTCGAGCAGGGCTGAGAGGCCTGAGGCTCCTCAGGGCGGAAACATCCCCGGAGCGGAAAGGCTCGCAGGCAAACCAAGTTTCTCAAATCCTTCTGGTATTGAACGAATTTAAAGCATATGGAGATGAGCCAGGGGAAGAAGAGATGGGGAAGGGTGACAGGCTTAGGACAGGGTGGGGGAAGGGGGCGGGCAGGGGCAAACCGGGCGGAAGAGCCATACCCCCAACTCCCAGGGATGCAGCACCCCCAGGTCTGAGCCTCTCTGCGCCTCGGCCTTGCTGCTAACAGAGGTGGTGAGAACCATACTTGAAGGCGGGCAGGGGGCTCAGCCGAGGGAAGGTCCTGAGCCAGTGCCCCTCCCTCTGTCAGAGAGAATGCCGGGGGAGGACGCCGGCCGGGCCTCAGAGGAAGCCCGCCCGTGACCGTGGAGCAGTCTACACTGCATATCTCAGGTAACCAAATACCCTACACGGGGCAGCTTCAGAAGAAATGTATTTTTCTCACAGGTCTGGAGGCTGGACATCCAAGTTCAAGGTGCCAGCAGAGTGGGTTCCCTCTGAAGGAAACAGGAAAGGGTCTGTTTCAGGCCAGAATCATCACACTACTGTTTAAAAAAAACAAAAAATCAAGAAACAAGAAAAAAAAAACTCTTGGAAATTACAAATACAGTAGCAGAAATTAAAAACTCAACAGAAGGCTTGAAGGGTCAAGTGGAGAAATATTTCAAGAAAAATAAAAGTAGAGAAGCAGCACACGGGAACATGTGGCCGATTGCAAAGATAGCCACCATGCTCCATGCTCCCTGCGGCCACGCTGCCTCTGTCAGCTCGGGCCACTATAGCCAAAATGCCACAGGCTGGGCAGCTTAACAACACTTACTCCCCACAGTTCTAGAGGCTGGACGTCCAAGACCAAGGTCCCAGCAGATCTGGTGTCTGGTGAGGACCCACTTCCTGGTTCGTAGATGGATGTCTTCTCCTTGTGTCCTCACGTGGCAGAGACAAAGCTGAATCAAGATTCCTCATGTCTCTTTCTATTAGGGCACTAACCCCATCATGAGAGCTCCACTCTCATGACCTAATCACCTCTCCAAAGGCCCATTTCTAAATGCCATCACTTTTGGGGATTAGAGTTTCAACATATGAATTTTTAGGAGGACACAAACATTCAGGGCAAAGCACATGCCCTATGCAATGAGACTGCAGCTCCAGCCTACAAAGGTGGCATCTCTTCCCCCTCCCCTTGAATCGGGCTGGCCTTGGAATTTGCTTTAGCCAGTAGAATGTGGCAGAAGTGACATACAAGCCTTGTACACTCCTCCTTGTTTCCCCAGACCCCTACGTGGCTGCCATGTGAACAGCCCCAGACTCACCATCTTGAAGACTAGAGAGGATGTGGGGGAGGAGCTGTCCTAGTTGAGACCATCTGACACCAGCCAACTACCAGCAAGCCCAGAAGCTGACCATGGACGCATGAATGAGCCCAGCCAAGATGAGAGAGACTGCCCAGCGAGGCCCACACCAAACTGCTGACCTCCAGAATCTTCAGCTAAATTAGTGATGGTTGTTTCACACCACTACATTTGGGGGTAGTTTACTACACAGCTAACTGACACAGAGCATCAGTCCAGGAAGTCTAAAACCTCAGTAATTAACGCATCAAGAAGTAAGAATAAAGGAGAAAAAGAGGAGGAAATTGCCAAAGACATAGTACAGAAAAATTTCCCAGACTTAGAAGATGAGTTTCCAGATAAAAAGTTTTCACTAAATTTTCACTATAATAAATGGGAAAAAGACTACACTAGGGACATCACTGGGAAATATCAGAATACTATGGGAAAAGAGAAGTTTTTATAGACTTTCAAAGATGAAAAAAATGGTCACATAAAAAGAATCCGGAATAAAAATGACATTGGACTTCTCAGTGGCAACACTGGAAGGTAGAAGGCAATGGAGAAAATGCCTTCAAAATTCTGAGGGAACAGTTTCCACCTGATAAGTCTATACTCAAACTATCAACCAAGGGTAAGGGTACAATAAAGGCATTTGCAAATATTCAAGGTCCCCAAAATGTGCTGCTATTCATCCTTTCTCAGCAAGCTGCTGAAGGATGTACCTTATCAAAATGAATAAGTGTATACTTACACTTACTTGCACGTCAAGTATACTTGGGTTAGTATACCTATACTTACACAAAAGAATAAAAAAACATACATCCACACAAAAACTTGCACACAAATTTCACAGCAGCATTATTCACAATAGTCAAAAAGTGGAAACAATCCCAACGCCATTCCACTGATGAATGGGTGAACCAAATGTGCTATATCAATTCAATGCAGTATTATTCAGCTATATAAGGAATGAGATACTGATCCATGCTACAATATAGATGAACCTCAAAAACATGCTACGTGAAAGAAGCCAGACAAAAAAGGCCACATATTGTATGGCTCTATTTATTTGAAATGTCCAGAATAAGCAAATCCACAGAGTGGATTCCAGGGTCTGGAGGGAGAAAGGAAAGGGGAATGACTGCTGACGGGTGTGGGGTTTATTTTGGGGGTGATGAAAATATTCTGGAATTAGACAGAGGCACGGTTCTGTGAATATAATAAAACACTGAATTGTACACTTCAAAAGGGTGAATTTTATGGTATATGAACTATATTTCAATTAAAAAGGGATATGTAAGTTGAGAACATAGATTTCTGGAGATTCAGAAAACAGAAGCTTCAACATAAGAGAGAGTCAAAGGGAACGCACAGGATGATATTAAAGCTCCAGGATGACAGCTGTGCAGTGGCTGGCGGTGACAAGGCCAGATTAGAGCAGCAGACAGGGCCTCTGAGAAAGATGTCGCCAGTTTGAGAATGGAGCTGGCGTGGACGGTCTGAACATATTCGAAAGAATTTTATAATCATTTTGGTGATAAATTGGTGATTACTATATAGAGAACAAATGTGAAAGCAAATGGAAACATTCAAAAAATTTTAAGAGCTTCCCTGGTGCAGCAGTGGTTAAGAATCTGCCTGCCAATTCAGGGGACACGGGTTCGAGCCCTGGTCCAGGAAGATCCCACATGCCGCAGAGCAACTAAGCTCGTGCACCACAACTACTGAGCCTGCGCTCTAGAGTGCGCATGTCACAACTACTGAAGCCCGAGCGCCTAGAGCCTGTGCTCTGCAGCAAGAGAAGCCACTGCAATGAGAAGCCTACATACCACAACGAAGAGTAGCCCCTGCTCGCCGCAACTAGAGAAAGCCCAGGCGCAGCAATGAGGACGCAGTGCAGCCATAAATAAATAAATAAATTTATTTAAAAATTTTTTTTTAATCTAGAAAGACAGAAAGCTGAGCAAAGAACAAACAAGTAAGCATAGCACAGTACATGACTCGTTGTGAATAACAGTTGCAGGCTCATAATGTGAATATAAATATACACATACCTAGAAACTGATATCACAATATTGACATGTGTGTCTGTGGACAAGGAGTGGAGAAGGATTAATTATCAATAAAAAATATCTAAAACTAAATACTCAAGAAATATCAGTGTGATCAAGTTGTATAGAAATATGGATATAAGTGCCAGGAAAAAAAAAAAGTAAGAGTTAAAAACATTTGCCTCAGAGGAGTGAAAATTAGAAGTTTCACAAATGAGGCAGGAAAAGGCTGTTTTTCATTGTTAGCCTAAGTAAACTTTTTGATTAAAAAAATATGCGTAGTATTTTGTTAGAAAAGTGAGAATTATCCCATGGTCATATAAAAGAATGCATAATCTTTATTCAAAGAATCTCAGGTTCTCTCTCATGCTCTCTATCACTCTATAATCAAGTTCAGGTATAGTACTTGTCAAAAAACAATACCAGAAAGTGTCCTAGAGTTATAGGAGACAAGAGTTCGGGGTGAAAGAGCTGAATACCCGGTTCTCCAGGGGTGAGTCTCACCACAGAGCTCTCTGAAGCCAGCTCAGGAAAATTAAATCAAAAGGCCTACGGGCATTTGTTCCTCTTGAAGAGTCACCCCCCAAACTTTCAGACTGAAACAGTTTAACCACCGGTAACAAGAAGCGTGCCCCTTCACCCTTGAGGGTGTGTGCACAGCAGGGCTTTTCTCCTTCCGAGGCACAGATGCACTGTGTGGGGGTCAAGCTCAATGTCCCCTCCCCCAAAGGAGCCGGGGTCAAGCTTTCACAACAAGAGCAGACACATGCGAGCAGTGAGACCTGGCGCTCTGACCACAGACAGTGCAGGCCCTCGTGGGCCTGAGGTAGAACCTTATCTTCCTCAGTTTGAAAACAGAAAACTCTTCTCACTGAGCAATGCCATCCTCTGTTCCTGTTAAGGGTACAGAGATGGGGCAGATGAATTAACAGTGATGCACTTACCACTGAATTGGTTCTGGGTCTCTATTATCTGTCTGTCTGTACATATGTCTATATATACCTCTCATCCAAGAAAATCATGTTATGTTAATCACTTCATTGTTTAAAGAATAAAAACTCAAGAGAAATGCTTATAAACATTTTGGGTTGCTTTGCATGGTTTTGAGATGATTGGTATCAGAATCTTAAATTTTTATATTTGAAAATATGTAATAAAAATTGAAAAAATAAAAGAAGAAATGGCCTGTTACTCGACAGCCATTCCTCCCTCTTTCTTCTTTACAACCAAATCATTATTCCTTTTTTTTTTTTGTCTTTATGTTCCTCTGTGCAGCCCCAGCCCCAGAGGCTGGCTCTGTATTGGTCTAAGACTGGCTCTGTATTGGTCTAATTCAATCCTGCTAATTCTCATCACAGGCACAGGGAGAGGCATGTGATCCAATTCTAGCCGATGAGATACAGGAAAAGTCTCCCAGGAGGGAGTCTGTGATGGATTTCTTAGTTCTTAAAATAAGACACAAGGATAAGAGTGTCCTTCTCCTGCTCTGAACAATGCAGGGCAAGGGGATGCCTGGAGTCACTGCAGCCCTTTTGACGTGTCGAGGTCAGGAGAGAGAGAAGATGGAGTGAAGATGGGGCCCTGATGAGCCAACTCTGGAACTGCCCCACTTTGGGATGCGTTATTATATGAGCCAGTACATATCCTTACCTTTCAAGTTGCCATGTGTTGGAAGCCCTATTCAGGGAGCTGAAAGCATCCTGAATGATACAAAGATGCATACCTAACCACACATGATGAATTATTAGAATAGCCAGGATCAAGAGAAAATCCCAAAAAGCTTCCAGAGGGGAAAAAGAGATGGTCCTCAAAGGAATGAGAGCCAGGCAAGCAGTGGCCTGGCAGCCCTGCAGGATGCTGGAATACCACGGAGCAAAGCCTGCCGACACTGAGGGAAAACGGCTTCAGTCTAAAAGTCCAGCCAAAGTGACCCTCCAGTGGGAGGACGCACCAAAGAAATTTCTGGATACCCGTGAACAAAAAGTTAAGCTCTCATTCATTTTTTCCTTAGGAAATAATAAAAGAGAATACTCCAGCAAAATAAGAGAAGGAACCAAGAAAAGGGAAAACAGAGACTCCAGGA
Source organism: Delphinus delphis (assembly GCF_949987515.2). NCBI lineage: Eukaryota > Metazoa > Chordata > Mammalia > Artiodactyla > Delphinidae > Delphinus > Delphinus delphis. Next base: position 99,412,489 of record NC_082684.1, read on the forward strand.
AACAAGGGGTCCAAACCCAGAACTGCAGTCAGGAGAAGCCCCAGGACCACATTTGAGCAGTGAGCTCTAGGCTGGAGCAGGTCAGAGGCTCTGGGAGGGAGGACCCGGGAAGAATGGGCACTGCACGCCCAGACACTGGAGCTGTGACAAGGGTACAGCATGTGAGGCGGAAGCAGAGGGGCATCCAGGTGCTCCACGGATGGCCAAAGGGTGGAGAGTTGCAATCTACATATGAAGCACCTGATTCAAATTAGCACAGGATTCAGGTAGGGCTGGAGGATAAGGATGAAATGGACTAAGCCAAACAGAAGTGTAGGAAGCTGGAAACTGCAGGCGTTTGCTAAATGAGGCGGATGTGTCTTCTTTCCAAAAGAAAAACAAACTGAACATAAAAGATATGATCCAAATATGAAACAGACCAAAATATCTATCATGATTTCGAGTAACTCATAGCGTGAAACACAGTCCATGTGAAACTTGTTCTTTCAAAGACCCGAGGATACCAACAGTAGACCGCTAAAGAAGGAAACATAATTCTGGCACATTACTTGGCTTGGTTTTTTTGCTTGTCTGTTGGTTTTGACCTCTGAGAATCAATCTACAAACAAAGCAACAGATAATCTTTATAAATCTTGACAGTAAGTGGAGAGACGCACTGACAGAGGCTGGGAAGCAGAACTGGGTGTAAGCAGAGGTGTGACGTCCTCTTTTCAGAGTAAGGGATCCAGAAACACAGGTTACGTTTGCTAGAACAAGAAATGATATAGATGAGGTAATGATGTCACTTAAATTTCTGGTTCTGATTTTAATCAGAATGCTTACAAAGTGTCACTACTGAATATGTTTGCTGTGGCTTGGTTTTTTATTTTATATGTTTTAAAATTTTTAAGCTGTTTTAATTTTTACAGAAAGAAAATTGAGTGGAAAGTACAGAGAGTTCCCACAAACCCCTCGCTCTCCACCAATTCCTGTATTTTTAACATTTTGCATTAGTGTGGGGAACATCTGTGACAATTGATGTGGCTTTTTTTTAGGTTGAGGAAGTTTCATTGTATTATTAGCTTACTGAGAATTTTGATCAGGTTGGGTGTCAGGTTTTTTAATTTAAGAAATGTACCAAGGGCTTCCCTGGTGGCAGAGTGGTTGAGAGTCTGCCTGCCAATGCAGGGGATACGGGTTTGAGCCCTTGTCCTGGAGGATCCCACATGCTGCGGAGCGGCTGGGCCCGTGCACCACATCTACTGAGGCTGCACTCTGGAGCTCGCGAGTCACAACTGCTGAGGCCCACGCGCCTAGAGCCTGTGTTCCACAGTGGGAGGGGCCGCCACAATGAGAGGCCTGCGCACCGCAGCTGAGAGTGGCCCCCACTGGCCGCAACTGGAGGAAGCCCACGCACAGCAACAAAGACACAATGCAGCCGAAAATAAATTAAAAATGAAATAAGTAAATTAAAAAGAATTAAGCCTTTAAAAAAAAAGAAGAAATGTACCAAGGTAAATATGTATCTTCCCCTTCATAAGATAGTAAATTTGTACATTAATAGAATTCCAATATTGAATAATAACAGTGAGAAGAAATGGACTCATCAATAGTGTTCAGATGTTTTGTAGAAAAAATAGCTTTGATCCCTACCTCACACACCACACCCCAAAGTAAATTCCAGATAGATTAAAACTCTACATGAAGAAATCAAAACCACAAAAGAATCAGAGGAAAGTATAATATTTTTATAATCTTGGGATTGGGAAGGACTTCCTAACCAAGAGCCAAAACTCAGGATTCACAAAAAGAAAAGATGGAGAGATTTATATGTCAAAATATAAATCCGTTTACTACCCCCAAAACCCTGTCACTAACAAAAAGAAAAAGATAAGAGACAGGCTGAGAGAAAATATTTGCCATATTCAGTAGACAAAGGGTTAATGCCCATAACATAAAAAGAGGCTCTGGGTATCGCCAAAGAAGAAACAGCTCACTACAGGATGGAGAAAGGGTATAAACAGGCAATTAACAAAAGATCTCCAACTGCTTATAAATGCATGAAAAGAATCTCAGCATCAAAATGTAAGTGAAACTCCAGACACTCATCAGATGGAAAAACCGAAATGGGCAGTGGGACTGGAGGGCGACAGAAAGGGTGGGACAGCCAAGGAGAGACCCTCAGAAATGAAATGGGAGCTGAAGGGCTCATCTGGCTGCTCCGCCAGCTCAGCGCCGGGCGGCAGGGCTGGCGAGAAGCAGGTCTGCATGGCTCTAAGCCTTCCGGCGAGGAAGGCTGGCAGCAGGCTCAGGTGGCAGGACCAGGGGTGTCCCACCATGGCTGGTGGGAGGGGGGCAAGTGGGGTGGATGCTTAGGACAAAAGTCGTCAGTCCTGCTTCCTTCCCAACCCTCCCCACTCCATCCTTCACCACCCTGCTCCGGAGGCAGAGAATCCCCATCATCCAGCTGTGTCCCAGCTCTCCTGACCCTGACCCGGACCCCCCTCACCCAGACACACACGCCTCCCACAGAGCACCAGCAGGTGGACCCAACAGGGATAGGGCAGTAACAACAGCACCATTTCTCCCCACCACATCTTACCCTGCAAAAACTTTTTTAAAAAATCAGACAGTGTAAATTCACCAGGAAGAAAAAAATTAACAACAAATGGAAAAATGATGGACGAATTTAATCATCTATAATTAACCATAGGAGAACAGCAAGTGAAACCATTTCCATTTCATTTTATTTGAGGGCTTATCTATTCAAATTATGCATGGCTGGGCTTATTCCCAGCCCCAGAGCTGACCTCTAACCAGCAGCTGGCAGAGAAGAACCATCCCGAGCACAGACAATGCCACTGTCTTCATTATCCTGGTCCAGCCCCTGGCTGCACCATGCGGGGGCGCTGCAGACCCACGTCTCCTTGCTCACAGCATCCACCCAGGTCCTTCCACGAACCCTTCCTCCCTGGCCTGAACAAGTCCTGTTCGGTGGGAAATCATCTCCTCTCTGCCCTCAATCCTTTCTCCTCAGCCTCCTTCCACTCCTGGGCCTAAACAAGCCCGAGGTCTCCCCAGGATCTCCACACTGCACTGTCTTCTTGGATGGGGGCTGGCTGCTGTCTCCTCCAAGTTCAAGGGCAGGAGGAAGGGGCAGCCCACATCCTGGGGCTGCACCCAGAACATGGTTCACGGTCATCTCTCCAGAACTGCTCTCTTTGAAAGGCTGCACCATCTACCTTTCCCCGTCAGCATCACCCAAGGCGCCGCCAAACCCGCCTGGATTCTTGCTCGTATGTGGTCCTTCAGAGCTCCGAGTCCTCTGAAATAGTTCTTTCCCTCAAGTTTCATGGCTTCTGCATCGTCCTTTGTGTGACCCCACGACAGGGCTCAGGTGTAATCACAGAAAACACCCTCACAGGTTGACACAGAGGGGAGTTCAGAGGGTGTCAGGAGTGCACAGAACCCTCTGGGCTAGAGGCGTGATTTTGGGGTTCGTTCTCCCCGCGGAACTGGACGCCAGGTGAGCTCCACCTCTGGCACCATCACCATCAGGAAGTTGGGGAGGGGGAGGAAGCCCACGTCCCTCTCGGCTCTCAGCCACGACCACACCAGTTCCGCGGATGCCCTCTGCCTACCTCTTGCAAGCATGAGGCCATTGCTTCCACCGATGCAGAAAACCCAAACGCCTCTTGTACTGTGCTCACCAGCAGATCAGAACGGAAGCAGCAGCAGCCGGGCCTCAGCCTCACCTTCCTTTCCAGGTGTCATGCACTGAACTGCCACACCCTTACTGACCATCAGAAGCAAGTGAGCCTGAGAAATGCATCCCCAACAGGCTGCGATGAAGAGAAGGAGGCAAAGGACATGTGCCACTGCCTCACAGTGCCCACCCCGGCCGGGACCCTGTCATCAGCGGCTGCCCCCCTTCCTCACCACCATCCACTTCTTTGAATCTATAAGTAATTTTGTACGATGCCCTCCCCCTCCCAAGTGTGTGTGTGTGTGTGTGTGTGTGCGTGCGCACACATGCGCACGCGCACAGAGTGGGGGGAGGGAAGGAGAGCGGGAAGGAGAAGTCGTACTGGTCATAATAACTAGTAACTTGTCCTTGAAGACAGGGACAGATGCGCTTTCCTGTGCAGGTGTGAGCCTCGGTTACTTTGCTGAGCGATGCAGAAGCCACAGGGGCCCTACAACATTAAGCACACAGGAGCGGATCAGCGTGGAAGAACTTTGGGGGGAACCCAAGGACACAAGAAGCCCCAACGCAGGGAAGGGAGCTGACGGTCACAGACTACAGACAGCCTCGTGTCACTTCATTTCTCACCTCACTCCCGCACATCTCCAGGGTAGGCAGCTCGTTTTATATAAGAGAAAACTGAGGGGGGTGGGGGGCAGGAAAGATCGCCCTTGTGCGGTGCTGGCAAGGTGTGCAGTAGCAGGGCTGAGAAGTGGCCGCCAGCCCTTCAAATGCCGCCCCAGGGGGGCGGGGGCCAATGTTGATGCCCTGGGGACATCAGTATCCAAAGTACTCTCAGTTGCAAGAGATAATACCAACTCAAAATACCTTTCAAGGTTAAAAGGGGGCAGGTGGGGAGCTTACTGGCTTGTGTAGCAGGGCTTCGGTGGGGCATCTAGCTTTGGGCACAGTTGCACCAGGAGATTTGCAGCCTGCAGCCCAGCACCTCCCACCAAGGCCAGCATTTGGCCCAGCTTCCGTGCCCCGCCCCTTACACAGGGCTGAGTCCTCTGATTGGCTGGGCCTGGGTCACGTGTCAGACCCGCAGCCCCAGGGTGGGCCTCCCCGCCCAACCAGGAAGAAGGATCCCGGGTAGCGTCCTCCACTGAGTCAGCAGATGCAGCGTCTGCACCTGCAGCCCCAGTCCACACACAACTTAGTCCCCAAACTGGCTGACACCACGAAGGGAGAGGAGCTGTCTCCGAGGCTGCAGATCCCCCCCATGAGGCAGAGGACTCCTCTCCGTAACCTGACCGTAAGGCCTGGCAAGTCCGCGGGGGCACATTAAAGGATAAATGCCACAGAAACAAAATTGAAAATAAAATTTATGACCCTTTTTCGAACCAATATCCTAAAGCTGGCCGAGACAGCCAACCAGACGTGGTCCCTGAATTGCAGGAGAAATCTGACGGGCACTTATACTATTAAACCACACGTGCGGGATGAACCTGGCCGTTTTCTAGCTCCCTGGGGGACGGATGAAGAATGAAGGAGAGAAGGCGGACTTGCCAACAATCAGCTTGCGCCGTCCTCATGCTGCTCATCTCACGGATGCTCATCCGTCACACGGTCCTCAGGCCACCTCACAGGCCCCTTATTGCTGCATAACCTTTCTGAGGAGCCGGAAGCATCTGTCTCTCCGGCTGAGAGATGCCGGTGGTGGGCAAATATCTGGGCCAGAGGTCGGGCCGAGCAAGCCCCAGACACCCCATTTTCATTTGATGGAAACACTCTCATTGGCTGGATGGATAAGGGGCTGTGGTTGGGCCTGCCCACCAGGCCCAGCACCCCCCAGCCCCCTTGGAGAGGTGCTTCCAGGCTGGAGAGCCAAACCTGGAGCAGCACAGAAGCCCAGAACATTCCATGGGCCAGGGGCCAGCTTTCCACCATAGCAGCCTGCTGCTGGGCCATCCAACATCCCTCTCCATCCTTCCTTGCTAACTGAGTTCCAGCTGTTCCTGGGTGGCGATGGGCCCAGCAACAGGAAGTGAATCACGAGTCCGTCTACTGGTCATCAGTAGTAGAGGCAGGCATGTGACCAGTTCTGGCCAAAGAAAAAAAAAGCCCACTAGGAAATTGTGTGATCATTTTCCTTCTCAATTAGCAAAGGACATGCAAGGGAAAAGTTCCCTGTTTGCTATCCCCTTTTCTTTGCTTTGCACACATGGTATCGGGTAGTGTTGCCCTGAGTTGCTGGGACTGACTTAGGGAATTTCAGAAAGGCCAACTGAGCGCTGCTGACCCGCCTTGCAGCTGCCCACCTCCCTGCTTCCTGTTGGATTAGGTAACAATACTTGTGTCAATGAGATGGTGTCATATTCTGTCACTTGCTACTCAAAGCAACCAACTACTATATTCACAGTCACCTAGTGGGCTTGAGACAGAACCAGGATACATGCCAGGCCAGTGCCCATCATACTTAACTTGGAATCCCACTTGTAAAGGTTTTCCACACCTGTTTGGAGCATGCAGCAGGTAACTGATACACACTCACACTGGGTCACATCTGGAATTCTCAGGGAGAATTCCTACTGTCAGCCAGTGGCCTTGTGTCTAACATGGTTTAACCCTATGAATTTGCATTCTTCTTGCTTTTCAGAAATTAAACTTTTAAATTTGAGATAATTGCAGGTTCATCTGCAGCTTTAAGAATAATACAGAGAGATGGTGGGAATGTAAGTTGGTGCAGCCACTATGGAAAACAGTATGGAGGCTCCTTAAAAAAAAACTAAAAATAGGTTTACCATATGATCCAGCAATTCTACTCCTGGGCATATATCTAAACAAAATTATAATTCGAAGATATACATGTACCCCAATATTCATTGCAGCCCTATTTACAATAGCCAAGACATGGAAGCAACCTAAATGTCCATCGACAGATAGATGGATAAAGATGTGGTACATATATACAATGGAATGTTGCTCAGCCATGAAAAACCATGTAATAAGCCATTTGCAGCAATATGGATGGACCCAGAGGTGATCATACTAAGTGATGGAAGTCAAAGACAAATACCACATAATATCACTTACACGTGGAATCTAAGATATGACACAAATGACCTTATTTATGAAGCAGTTCTCCTGGGTTCCTTTACCTGCTGCTCTCCGCCCGGGTGCCCCTTCCCAATAAAGTCTCTTGCTTTGTCAGCACGTGTGTCTCCTCTGACAATCATTTCCAAGTGTTAGACAAGAGCCCACTCTTGGGCCCTGGAAGGGGTCCACCTTCCTGCTACAGTTCTGAGAAAAGCCTTTGCTGCTCCTTGAGATGCAGAAGGCCCATTTAGGGGCCCCAATGCTGCCATCTGGGTTCTGAGTGGATGCCTCTTTGAGAGGCAACATCTTCTCCCCAGATCTGCCACAGGCTCTGGGCTCATGACCAGAAGCCAGGTCCTCAGCTACACAGAGAAAGCATTAGTTCTAGCAAGGTGGGTGTCGGGGGCGGGGGGGGGGGGGGGCGTGGTCCTTTCAGGCTTGAAGCAACGAAGTCCAGGCTGGGCAGATTCTCTCTTCCCAGCTGCCTATTAAAGAGCTGCAGCAACTTACATTGAGGAACGAGCAGTCAGATGTCTTCAGCTTTAAAAATATTCATCCTCCCTGAATGTTGCCATGGCATAAGAAAGAAAGGAGAAAACCACAATTTGAAAAGATATGTGCACCCCAATGTTCATAGCAGCACTACTTACAGTAGCCAAGACATGGAAGCAATCTAAACGTCCATTGACAGAGGAATGGGTAAAGAAGAGGTGGTCTGTATATACAGTGGAATATTACTCAGCCATAAAAAAGGATGAAATAATGCCATTTGCAGCAACATGGATGGACCTAGAGATTATCATGCTAAGTGAAGTAAGTCAGACAGAGAAAGACAAATATCATATGATATCACTTATATGTGGTACCTAAAAGAAAAAAGACACAAATGAACTTATTTCCAAAACAGAAACAGACTCATAGAAATAGAAAACAAACTTACAGTTACCAATGGGGAAATGGGGTGGTAGAGCAATAAATCAGGAGTTTGGGACTAGCAGATGCAAACAATTATATACAAAATAGATAAACAACAAGGTCCTATTATAGAGCCAGAGAACTATATTCAATGTCCTGTAATAAACCATAAAGAAAAAGAATATATATAAGTGAATCACTTTGCTGTACAGCAGAAATTAACACAGCATTGTAAATCAACTATACTTCAATTAAAAAAAAATAAAGATTGAGCTAAGTTTCTGTAGTCCCTGTCACCTTCCTCAAAAATAGTGATAATAATAATACGGAGACACAATGTATCCTTTACACAGTTTTCCCCAATAGTATAATATCACAACCAGAAAATTGACATCGATCCAGTCAAGATTAGAACTTTTCCATCACTACAAGGACTGGTCCAGTGGCCCCTTTATAGTCACAGCCACTTCCCTCATGCCTCCCACCCCCAGTCCTTCACCCCTGGCAACTGCTAATCCATTGTATATCCACCATTCATATAATTTTGCCATCAAGAATGTCATGTAGGGCTTCCTTGGTGGCACAGTGGTTGAGAGTCCGCCTGCCAATGCAGGGGACACGGGTTTGTGCCCCGGTCTGGGAAGATCCCACATGTCATGGAGTGGCTAAGCCCGTGAGCCATGGCCGCTGAGCCTGCGTGTCCAGAACCTGTGCTCCACAACGGGAGAGGCCACAACAGTGAGAGGCCCGTGTACCGCAAAAAAAAAAAAGAATGTCATGTAAATGAACTCATACCAGTAGGTAACCACTATGTTTTTCCATTGAGCATAATTCCCCGGAGAAACATCCTAGTTGTACATGTATCAGCAGTTCCTTCATTTTATTGCCAAGCAGCATTCCATAGGATGCATGTTCTGTTTACCTGTTGCTCACAGAACATCTGGATGGTTTCCAGTTTTTCGCTATTATGAATAAAGCTTCTATGAACATTCTTGTACAAGTTATTGTGTGAACCTAAGTCTTGATTTCAGGATAATTGCCCAGGAACACAATTACTGAGTTGTATGGTAGTTGCATGTTTATCTCAAGAAACTGCCAAACTGTTTCCCAGAGTGGCTGTTCCATTTACATTCCTGCCAGCAATATATAAGTGAAGTGATCCAATTACTCCGCATCCTTGATAACACTTGGTGTTGTCACTATTTTTCATTTTAACCATTCTGATAGGTGTGCAGTAATATCTCATTGTAGTTTCAACTTGCATTTCCCTAGTGACTAATGATATTGAATACCTTTTCATGCATTTATCTGCCACCTATATACCCCCTTTGGTGGAATGTCTGTTCATGTCTTTTGCCCATTTTATAAATGAATTGTTTATTTTTTACTGTTAAGTTTCAAAAGTTGTTTAATTACAGATACTACTTCTTTGTTATTTACGTGGTTTCCAGTGTTTTCTGCCACTGTAGAAGCTTTCATCCCTTAACAAGGTCTTTCATAGGACAAAAGGCTTTAATTTTGATTAAGTCAAATCTATTGATTTTTCCTTTATGGATTGTGCTTTTGGTGTTAAGTTCAAGCTCTCTTTGCCTAGCTCTAAATCCCAAAGATTTTCTCCTATGATATTTTTCTTAAAAAATTTATAGTTTTACACTTCACATTTTTAAAAAAATATACTTTACATTTATATATGAGCTATTTTGACTTTTTTTTCATAAGGTATGAGGTTTAGGTAGGTGCATATTTTTTCCTACAGATGTGTAGTTTCTCCAGCACCTTCTATTGAAAAGGTTATCCTCCCTTTGTTGAATTCTTTTGCACCTTTGTCAAAAATCAGTTGGGCATATTTGTGTGGGTCTATTTCTAGGTTCTCTTTCCTGTTCCATTGATCTTTGTGTCTGTCCCACCACCCATACCACAGGGTCTTGACTCCTTTAGCTATAGTAAGTCTTGAAATTAGATAGACTGATTCCTCCCAGTTTATTTTTCTTTCTCAAACTTGTTTTAGTTCTTCTAGTTCTGTTGTCTTTCCATCAATCTTAGAATATCTGTATCTACAAAAACCTCCTGGGATTTTGATAGGAACTGCATTTAACCAATAGATGAATTTGGAGAGAACTGGTATCTTTACTATATTGTGTCTTCCAATCCATGAGTAAGGTATATCTCACCATTTATCTAGAGCTTCTCTGAATTCTATTATCACTGTTTTGTAGTTTTTGGCCATACAAGTTCTGTATGTGTTTTGTTAAATATACACATAAGTTTTTCTTTTTTTAGCAATTTTAAATGATATTGTATTTTAAATGTTGGCATCCATGTGTTTATTAATATTATAGAGAAATACAATTGATTTCTGTATGTTGATCTTCTTGTGGCTTTGTATACATTTACTAGTTCTATCATTTGCGGGGTAGATTTCTTGGGAGATTTTACATAGACAATCATATTACCTGCAAATAGGGACACTTTTAGTTCTTCTTTTTAGAGTTGTATAATTTTTTAATTAATTTATTCATTTATTTTTAATGCGTTGGATCTTTGTTGCTGCACGTGGGCTTTCTCTAGTTGCGGTGAGTGGGAGCTACTCTTTGTTGCGGTGCTCAGGCTTCTAATTGCAGTGGCTTCTCTTGTTACAGAGCATGGGCTCTAGGAGCGTGGGTTTCAGTAGTTGTGGCTCGCGGGCTCTAGAGCACAGGCTCAGTAGTTGTGGCGCACAGGCTTAGTTGCTCCGCAGCATGTGGGATCTTCCCGGACCAGGGCTCAAACCCGTGTCCCGTGCATTAGCCGGCAGATTCTTAACCACTGTGCCACCAGGAAAGCCCCTTCTTGGGAATTTTTAATCAAACAAACAAAAACTCCTAGAACCAATAAGCAACTGAGCAAGGTTCAAGATACAATGTTACTATACAAAAAAATCAATTGCTTTCTTATATACGAGTAATGAACTGTTGGAATTTGAATTAAAAACAGCACCATTTACATTAGCACCAAAAAATGAAATACTTAGACACAAATCTAATAAAATATGTACAAGATATATATGAGGGAAATTATATATCTTTAATGAAAGGAATAAAAGAAGACTAAATAAGTGGAGAGGTATTCCACGTTCACGTATAGGAAGACTTAATGTTGTTAAGATGTTAATTCTTCCCAACTGTAGTTGATGTGTAGACTCAATACAATCCTAATCTAAATCCTAGCAAGGTATTTTGTGAATACAGACAAACTGATTCTAAAGTTTACACAGAAAGCTAAAGACCCAGAATAGCCAATACAATATTGAAGAAAAAGAACAGAGTCAGAGGACTGTCACCATCCAATTTCAAGATTTACTATCAAGATACAGTAGTCAAAGGGTATGGTATTGGTGAAAGAATATACAAATAGATCAGTGGAACAGAATGGAGAACTCAGAAATAAATACACACAAATACAGTCAATTGTTCTTTGACAAAGGATAGCAAAGGCAATTAAATGGAGGAGGAAGTCTTTTGAACAAATAGTGTTAGGTAAACTGCATACATGCAAAAAAATAAATAAATAAAATAAATGAATCTAGACAAAGACCTTTTATCTTTCAAAAAGTTAACTCAAAATTATCTCAAGCCTAAATGTTAAGACACAGAACAATGAAACTTCTAGGCTATAACATGAGAGAAAATGTTTGTGACCTTGGGCTTGGCAATGACTTTTCAGATATCACTCCAAAAACATAACCGTGAATGAAAATATTGATGAGATGGAGTTCATTAAGATAAAAGAACTTATCTGTGAATGGCATTATTAAGAGAATAAAAAGATAAGCCACAGACTAGGAGAAAATATTTGCAAAACATATAACTGATAGAGGAATTGTATCCAAAATATACAAAGAACATTTAAAACTCAACAATAAGAAAACAACCCAATTGTTTGCCCAAAGGGGGGCAGAAAACCTGAACAGGCACCTCACCAAAGAAGATATACTTATGGCAAATAAGCATATGTAAAGATGCTCAACATCACATATCATTAATTTCAAATTAAAACAACAATGAAAAAAATAAAACGCAACAGTGAGGTACCAATACACACCTATAATCCGAAACACTGACAATACCAAATGCTGATGAGGATGTGGAGCATCGGGAAGTCCCATTCATTGCTGGTGGAATGCAAAATACTGCAGGCACTTTGGAAGACAGTTTGGCCATTTCTTAGAAAGCTAAACAGTCTTATCATTCACTCCAGCAATTACACCTCAAATGAATTGAAGACATGTCCACACGAAAACCTGCATAAGGATGTCTATTGCAGCTTCATTCATAATTGCGAAGACTTGGAAACAACTAAGATATCCTTCAGTATGTTAATGGATACATAAATTGGGGTACATTCATATAATAAAATATTATTCAGCACTAAAAAGAAATGAGCTATCAAGTCATGAAAAGACATGGAGGAAATGTAAATGCACATTACTAAGTGAAAGAAGCCAATCTGAAAAGCCTACATACTGTATGATTCCAACTATAGGACATTTTGGAAAAGGCAAAACTACGGAGACAGTAAAAAGATCAGTGATTTCCAGGGGTCGTGGGGAGGGAGGGATGAATAGGCAGAGCACAGATGATTTTTAGGGGAGTGAAACTATTCTGTGTGACACTATAATGGTGGATACATGTCATTATACATTTGTCCAAACCCATGGAATGTACAGTGCCAAGAGTGAACCTTTATGTAAATTATGGTCTTTGGATGATAATAATGTGTCAGTGTAACAAATGTACCATCTGGTGTGGGATGTTCATAGTGGAGGAGACCAAGTGTGTGCAGGCAGAGGGTAAATGGGAACTCTCTGTACTTTGTGATCAATTTTGCAGTGAACCTAAAACTTCTCTAAAAATGAAAGTGTACTTAAAAAAAACCCCATAAAACTGAATAACACAAAGAGTGAGCCCTAATGTAAATTATGGGATTTAGTCAATAATAATGTATTGATATTGGTTCACCAATTGTAACATACATACCACACTAATGCAAGATGCTAATAATGGGGGAAACTGGGAGCAGAGAGGAATAAATGGAAACTCTCTGTACTTCCTGCTCAATTTTTCTGTAAACCTAAAACTGCTGTAAAAATGTAAGACTGTTAATCTTTAAAAATTCAATTTCCTTAATAGTTATAGGGCTATTCAAATTACCTAATTAATATTGGGTGAATTGTGGTAGTAGTGGTACAATTCACATATTGGGTGAATTGTGGTAGTAGTTGGTACATTTCAAGTAACTGGTCTGTTTCATCTTAGTTGTCTAAGTTATGTGTATAGTTGCAATATTTTTTAATTCTCTATTTATCTACAGAATCCGTAGCAATATCAACTGTTTCTATCCTGATATTGGTAATTTGTGTCTTCCCTTTCATTTTTATTTTGTCAGTCTTGCTAAAAGTTTGTCAATTTTGTAGATCTTTTATTGATTTGGGGGGGATACATTTTATTGACTTTTATTGATCTTTTCAAAGAAACAGCTTTTTGTTTAATTGACTTTTTTCTATACTTTTTCTGTTTTCAATGTCATTGATTTCTGCTCTTATCTTTATTATTCCTTCCTTTTATATGCTTTGACTTTATTTTGCTCTTCTTTTTCTAGATTCTGAAGTGGGAGCTTAGATGATATATTTGAGACATTTGCTGTTTTCTGATGTAAATATTCAGTGCTATATATTTACCTGTTAGCACTTATTTAGCTACATCCCACAAATTCTGATATGTTGTATTTTCATTTTCATTCAGTTCAACCTTTGAAAAAATTTTTCCATGGTAACTTCTTCTGTGACCCAAGGATTATTTAGAAGTATGTTGTTCAGTTTCCAAGTATCTAGAGATTTTCCTGTTTTATGTTGTTGATTTCTAGTTTGATTCCACTATGGAAGGAAAAAATACTTGGTATGATTTCAATTCTTTTAGATTTGCTGAGTGTTTATTGTAATGCGCCAGGATATGATCTATGTTGGTATATGTTCTGTGGGCACTGGAAGAGTATGCACTCTGCTGTTGCTGGGTGGGAAGCTCTGTAAGTGTTGATGAGGTCCTGTTGACTGATGGTTTCAGGACTTCCCTGGTGGAAGACTCCACGCTTCCAATGCAGGGGGTGAGGGTTCGATCCCTGGGTGGGGAACTAAGATCCTACTTGCCAGCACGGTGTGGCCAAAGAAAAGAAAAAGAAGTTACAGTCAATGATTGATGGTGTTGCTGAGTTCCTCCATATCATTCCTAATTTCCTCTATAGTTGTCCTGTCAATTGTTGAAATACGGGTGTTGAAGTCTCCAACTATAATTGTGAGTTTGTCTGTTTCACCTTTCAGTTTCATCAGTTTTTGCTTCACGCATTTTTACAGCTCTGCTGTCTGGTGCATTCACGTTTAATTTGCTATGACTTTTTGGTGGACTGGCCCTTTTATCACCATAATTTCCCTGTCTTTAATAATTTTCTCTTTGAAGTCTATTTTACTTGATATTAATATAGCTACTTGTGCTTTCTTCTTATTAATGTTGTCTGGAATATTTTTCCCTATCCTTTAACTTTCAACCTACCTATACAATTGTATTTGAAGTGAATTTATTTTAGCATATATTTGGGTCATGTTTTCTAATACACTTTGCAAATTTCTATCCTTTACTCAGTGTATGTGTAACATTTACATTTAATGTGATTGTTGATATGTTTAAGTCAGTCATTTTATTTTGTTTTCTGTTACCTCTGCTTTTGGTTTCTCTGTTTTCTTTTTCCTGTTTTCCTGTGGGTTACTTAAATGTTTTTTTTAGAATTCCATTTTGATTTATAGTGATTTTGAGTGAATCTCTTTGTATACCTTTTTTAGTGCCTGTAAATCATATATACATAACTTATCAATCTACTGATGTCAACATTTTACCATTTTGAATGAAGCATAGAAATCTTATCTTCCCTTACATCCCTTTTCCTCCTACTGTTTATAGTACTATAATTGTCTTAAATATGTCTTCTACATACATGTAGGACTTCATCAAACAATGTTATGATTTTTATTTCAACTCTCAAGCATAACTTAGAAAACTCAAGAGGTGAAGCAAAATGTATTATATTTAAGCTTATCTTGACTCATTCCATTGTTCTTTCTTTATTCCTGATGTTTCAGGATTCCTTCTTTTATAATTTTCTTCCTGTTATAGATATTCCTTTAGCCATTCTTTTAGAGTAGGCCTGCTGACAACAAATTCTCTTAGCTTTTCTTCATCTGAGAAAGACTCGATTTCCTCCTTCATTCCTGAAGAACATTTTCTCTGGATACAGAATTCTCGGTGGACAGTCGGACAGTTCTTTTTCAGCATTAGAAAGTGTTGTGCCACTTCCTTCTGGCCTCCATGGTTTCTAAAGAGAAATTTGCTGTCATTTGAATTGATTTTTTCCCTATAGGTGAAATTTTGTTTCTCTCTTACTGCTTTCAAGATTTTTCCTCTCTTTGGTTTTCATGTTTGATTATGATATAATATGTATAAATATTATAAATATTTATAAATATATTGATATAAAATTATATATTTATATTAAATATAAAATGTTACATACTATAATTATAAATATATAAATATTAAAAATCTTGGCATGATTTCATTAGATTCATCCTATTTGGAATTCATTCAGCTTCTTGAGTCTGTAGGTTTATTTCTTTTGCCAAATTTGAGGTGTTTCCAGCTATTATTTATTCAAATCCTGCCCTTTTCCCCTCTCTTTCTGGGGCTCCAATGACACAAATCTTAGTTCTTTTGTTATAGTCCCACGGGTCCCTGATACTCTGCTCATTTTTTAAGTCTATTTTGTCTCTCTAGTTTAGACTGGGTGATTTTTACTGCTCTACCTTCAAGTTCACTGATTCTTCCTTCCTCTCCATTCTGCTGTTGGGGTCACCCAGTGAGCTTTTTATTTCCATTACCGTATTTTTCAGTCCTAAAAGTTGCATTTTTCATCTATATATCTTTTATTTCTTTCCTGAGATTTTCCATTTCTTTTCTGAGACTTTCTATTTTTCATTTGTTTCAAATCTGTTCATAATTCATTGAAGCATTTTTATCAAGACTGCCTTAAAATTATTGTTAGATAATTCTAACATCTCTGTCATCTCAGTGTTAACATGTATTGATTGTCTTTTTCATTCAAGTTGAAATTTTCCAGGTCCTTGGTATAACAAGTGCTTTTTGATTAGAACTAGGACATTTGGATATGATGTTTTGAGACTGGATATTATTAAACCTTCTGTTTGAGCTGGTTCCATGATACTACTCTGGCAGGCGAACAGAAGGCACTGCTTTGTTACTGCCAAGGGGATCGACGCCCAGGTTCCCCACTTGGCCTCCACTGACATGAAGGAAGGGAACGACCCCTTGTGGCTGGTGGACGGGATGGCAATTCTGGGGTGCTTCACTGCTGTCCCCACATGACCTCTACTGAAAGAGGTCAGGATGTGTGGTGCCTCATAACTGCCTGGCGTCGGTTAAAGTCCCGGCCCCCTGCTCAGCCTTCTCTGACATCATTCCATCAGGGAAGCTGGGATACCCTGCTACACAGCCTGGCGAGGGTGGAAAGCGAGGCTCACTTACTTGCACGGGTAGGGATAGTGCCATGGTTTTTCTGGGGTGTCTGGCTGGAGTAGAGCAGTTACTGACTAAATGTTTTCTGTCTTCCTGGCCCTTTGGCTAGAGATAGCAGGCTTCTGTAGGGACTTTTGTTTGCGCGTATTAGTGTTTTGCTTGCCTTTTCAGCTCTAAGTCTGGGCTACGTGAGGCAAAAAGAATACTCAGGGAACTCATCCCCATGTAGCTCCTTGGATCCTGAGGTGCCTAGCCAGTCTGCCGCCTTCTCTCAATTTATCAGAGCCTTCTTTATTTCTTTTATTTTTGGCCGTGTTGGGTCTTTGTTGCTGCACACAGGCTTTCTCTAGTTGCGGCGAGTGGGGGCTATTCTTCATTGCAGTGCACGGGCTTCTCATTGTGGCGGCTTCTCTTGTTGTGGCGCATGGGCTCTAGGCACGTGGGCTTCAGTAGTTGTGATGCACGGGCTTAGTTGCTCCACGGCATGTGGGATCTTCCTGGACCAGGGATTGAACCTGTGTCCCTTGCACTGGCAGGTGGATTCTTAACCACTGTGCCACCAGGGAAGTCCCAATCAGAGCCTTCTTATATTGCTTTAATATATAAGGTCCAGTGTTTTAATTGTACTGAGAGAAATAGAGGAAGTGTGTATATGCCATATTCCTGGACAATGTGCATTTTTAGGTGAAAATTTTCCTTCATTTATCTAGGATCAGGAACCTAAGTTGATTTACCATAGTACAAAGAGGCTACCCTATCCCCCTTTCCCCTTTGGTAACCATAAGTTTGTTTTCTATGTCTCGGAGTCTATTTCTGTTTTGAAAATAAGGAGGGATAAATTAGGAGTTTGGGATTGAGATACACACTCCTATATATAAAATAGATAACCAACAGGATCTACTATACAGCACAGGGGACTATACTAAATATCTTGTAATAACCTATAAGGGAAAAGAATCTGAAAAAGAATATATGTGTGTGTGTATATGTGTGTGTGTGTGTGTGTGTGTGTGTGTATGTGTATAACCGAATCACTGTGCTGTACACCTGAAACTAACACATTGTAAATCAACTATACTTCAATTTAAAAAAAGAGTTTACCCTCCAAATACTAGGCAAATCTCCAAGGGCACATTATATTGCTCTGCTTCTGAGTCGAATGTACAAGACAGAACGATCCTAATTCTGTTGTGGAGTTAGGATGCAGTACAATGGTGTAAAGCCCATGAAAACGTTAAGACAATTTACTGAGGATTTGAGGATATTAATTAGCTTTTTGTGACTTGGCCCTTACACAAATCTGAGACTAAATAGCTTTATTTTATTATTATTATTATTACTACTATTATTATTATTGGACACTGAGGCAATGCCAGTCACCCTGCATATCCAGATCCCCCACCAGCATGGGCCCTTCTAGGATCCCTAGAAGGGATCCTAGCCGTGCTCACATGGTTGCACATTTTATAAAATTTTCGGGACTAAGGGATTTTAACTGTAATTGGCTGTGAGCAGTCTCTGTCTCCACTCTGATTTCCCCGCCACTATATGTCCCCTCTTATTGGGTTTTGGGGGTGCCTATGGACATTTTGGGGTGGTTACAGATATGAAGAGGAAGTGAGCTGAGGATACATTAAGTCTGAGTTTTGTGGGATATATTTATGTGATTCAGAGTGGCTTTGGTGTATAATTAAATTATTGGAAGTCATCTGGTATAGGAATGTCTTCCAAAAATTTGCTTACTGTGCACTGTGTCAACTCACCTGGCAAGTGACAAGAAAATATTGACTAACTGCATAATGAATGTTATCAATTGAAAGAATATTTGATTGTCCATTGCACAAGAAAACTTGAAATGCCTTGTAATCTCACAGCTCACATATGACAGGTACTTGATAAAGATTTCCTCAAATTGGAAATAATCCAGAATTTTACATGACATTTCATTAATGACAAGTTGTAAAGTTGAAAATAACTTTTCTAAACTATCAATAAGAAAATCAAATTTTAATCTACAGTGCTAAAGGAAAGCTTCATTTCTCTTTCGATTCTCTTTACAGAAAATGCCATTACAAAGTTACTGTAAAAAAAAAAAATATATATATATATATGGCAATGAAGTAACCTAGAGGTATGTTATGGCATAAAATTAATTTTTAAAATTATGTTATTTTTCAGAATGCTGTGACGTTTGAGGTTTAAATTTTTACTTTCTTGTGATTTCTTTTTTTCTCATTAAATATTCACCTTTGTACTTAGTTTTGTTTGCATAATTTTATGTTCTTCTTCATAAAGTGGACTACCAATTAGATAATCTTTGAGTCCATATTTCTGACCCATGACCATGCACAAAACCATCAGTTTGGTTGAGGTGGGAGAGGGTTTATTGGTGGGTGTGAGAAGTCTCACAGCACCTTTCAGGAAGAGTGAAGAATTCGACTCGGGCTGAGCTCCCAGAACCTGAGTGCCGGACTTGCTGACCCGATGCCACCCTGCCTTCACCGTGCTGGGGCGGGGGGGTGCCCCCAACGTCCCTGCCCCTGCTCCCACATGCTTCATGCAGAGGCCACCTTGCCTGAGGCTTCCTGGGCCCTCTCCTCAGTCACACGTGTTTGGCAGCTCATGGGAGAGGAAGTCAGTGTGGAAGGTAGGATTCACAAGGTAGGGGATGGTGAAAATGTCCAGGAGGTACTGAAAAGACTATGGGCAACCACAGTGACCGATGTCCACTCCCTCTGCTGCAGGACAAAGACCCAAGGGGTTCCAGATGCAGACAGGTAAATAAGGCTGGGCCCCGACTTCCAGGACTCCCTGGAAAGTTGGGGAGAGACTGGTGTCCTAACACCCCAAAGCAGAGTGTAAGGAAGGCTCTGGTCACAGGCGCCCTTAATAGTTAATTTCCTAAGAAGGGAGGACCACTGACCTTGACAACCCCCTAAGTGGCTTGTTCAGAGGGAGCAGCGCCAAGGCTGACCCCTGGCACCCTGAGACAGACAATCTCCTGCTTAGTTTATCCGTTGCTGCTGCTGCCTCAGGAATTCTAAGCTGCTAATAAATGTTAATCTCACCACATTACCAAAAAAAATGAAAGGAAGTTTAACAACCTAAAAATATAATATAAACCAAACAGTTTCTTCTTCCCTCACCCACACAGTCAAAGAATGTAAATTAAGGTGTTCTTTTAGTTTCTAAATTTCTATGTAACAACAGGATCAAAAAAAAATGAAAGGATAACTAATATTTCAAAACATAATCCAGCAGATGAAATGTAAAACATTTGTTTGCATCACTGCTTCTGTAGTCCAGGATGCGGAAAGGTGTCCTGGGACTAGACAATAGGAACAATTATTTCAAACATAAAGACCACAAGGAAGTCCAAGAGGGCAACATAGGAAGATCCTGAACTCACCTCCTCCCAGGGACACACCGAATCTACAGCCACATATGGAACAATTCCCGCTTCGGCTGCCCCACCAAAGCCGGCAGCCACGCACTGACGACACAGGTGACTCTCCTTGATCACCTGGCTCTGGTGGCCAGAGGGCCACCTGAGTCCTGTGGGACTGTAAAAATCGGGGAGACAGTTCCTGGCAGGCTACCTCCCCAGAGCACCACACAGAGAGCAGACTAAAACACACCCCCAGTCTCCCTGTGAAAAGGTCCTATTTACTTGTCCTGGAGCTTCAGCCTGAGGGCAGGACTCAGGTATGCCACATGCTGGAGGTTCCAGAGGTGCTCTCAAGGAGCACAGGGTGGGGACACCAGCTTCGTGCTCTGTCTAGGCCTTAGTGCCACTTGCCAGTACCTCCCAGAATAAGCTTATACACTCACTCATCTGGAGCCCCAGTTTCTGCAACTGTCACCCAGAGGACAACCCCAGATCCCCTGGTCTGGAGGCCAGAAGATTTATGGGTTTATAATTGCAATCTCACAGGACTGTACATATTTGCATACTTTAAAAGTTGCAACCTGAGAGTCTGGCTTCCAATCAGCCTAAAACCTGGTGCTGACTGAGATCCCTCTCTCTAGAATGCTGGCAAGTCTCAGCACACCCTCAATGACCAGGACCTGTCATGGATAAATCAGGCTGCTTAGACAATCACAAAGATTCAAGAGACAATTCTAGGACAAGGTTGAAGGACAAGGTTCATCCCCTACACAGGCCACTCCTTCAAGACTGGAAGAGGTAGCTGTTTCACTGAATACATGAACAAACAGAGAGATTCAAGCACAATGAGGAAACAGAACAGTATGTTCGAAACAAAAGAGCAAGATAAAAACTCACAGAGAAACTTTAATGAAAGAGAGACAAATAATTTACTTGATAAAGAATTCAAAGCCATGGTCATAAATATTCTCACCAAACTTAAGAAAACAATGGATGAACACATTGAGAACTTCAACAAAGAGACAGAAATTATAGGAAAGTACCAGGCAGAAGTCACAAAGCCAAATAACACAATAACTTAACTAAAAAATACATTAGAGGGGTTCAACAGAGACTAGATGAAGCAAAGAAAGGATCCGTGAACAGGAAGACAGGGCAGTGGAACTCACCCAAACAGAAAAGCAAAAAGAAAAAGTAACTTAAGAAAAGGGAAGATAGGGCTTCCCTGGTGGCACAGTGGTTGAGAATCTGCCTGCTAATGCAGGGGACACGGGTTCGAGCCCTGGTCTGGGAGGATCCCACATGCCGCGGGGCAACTAGGCCCGTGAGCCACAACTACTGAGCCTGCGTGTCTGGAGCCTATGCTCCGCAACAAAAGAGGCTGTGACAGTGAGAGGCCCACACACCACGATGAAGAGTGGCCCCCGCTTGCCACAACTAGAGAAAGCCCTCACACAGAAATGAAGACCCAACACAGCAAAAATAAATAAAAATAAATTAATGTCAGATGCAGGCTTAAAAAAAAAAAGGGAAGGTAGTTTAAGGGACCTGTGGGACAACATCAAGCAGATAACATTCAAATTACAGGGGTCCCAGAATGAGAGAAGGAGAAAGGGACAGAAAACTTAAGAAATAATGGCGGGACTTCCCTGGTGGTGCAGTGGTTAAGAATCCATCTGCCAATGCAGGGGACATGGGTTCGATCCATGGACCGGGAAGATCCCACATGTCACAGAGCAACAAAGCTTGTGAGCCCCAACTACTGAGCCTGCGTGCCACAACTACTGAAGCCCGCGTGCCTAGAGCCCGTGCTCCACAACAAGAGAAGCCACTGCGATGAGAAGCCTGCGCACCGCAACGAAGAGTAGCCTCCACTCACTGCAACTAAAGAAAGCCCACATGCAGCAACATGGACCCAATGCAGCCAAAAATAAATAAATAAATAAATTTATTTTTTAAAAAAAGAAAGAAAGAGATAATGGCTGAAAACTTCCCTAACTTGGGGAAGGAAAGAGACATCCAGGTCCAGGAATCCCAGAGAGCTCCAAAGAAGATGAAGCCAAAGAGATCCACACCAGGACACATTATAATTAAAATGTCAAAAGTTAAAGATAAAGAGAGAAACTTAAATGCAGCAAGAGGAAAACGACTTGTTACCTATAAGGGAATCTGCATAAGACTATCAGCATATTTTTCAGTAGAAACTTTACAGGGCAGAAGGGAGTGCATGATATATTTAAAGTGCTGAAAGGAAGAAACTTCCAATTAAGAATATTCTACTCAGCAAGGTTATTACTCAGAATTAAGAGAGAGAGAGACTTCCCTGGTGGTGCAGTGGTTAAGAATCCACCTGCCAATGCAGGGGACACGGGTTCAAGCCCTGGTCCAGGAAGATCCCACGTGCCATGGAGCAGCTAAGCCCATGTGCCACAACTACTGAGCCTGCGCTCTGGAGCCTGCGAGCCACAGATACTGAGCCCATGTGCCACAACTACTGAAGCCCACACGCCTAGAGACCGTGCTGTGCAACAAGAGAAGCCACTGCAGTGAGAAGCCCACGCACCGCATCAAAGAGTAGCCCCCTCTCGCCACAACTAGAGAAAGCCTGCGCGCAGCAATGACAACCCAACGCAGCCATAAATAAATAGATAGATAGATAGATAGATAGATAGATAGAAGGAAGGGAAGAAAGAAAGAAAGAAACAGAATTAAGAGAGAGAAAGAATTTCCAAAAATCAAAAGCTAAAGTAGTTCATCACCAATAAATCAGCCTTACAATAAATGTTAAAGGGACTTCTTTAAGCTTAAAAGAAAGGGCACTAAATAGTAACAAAAACATATGAAAGTATAAGTATCACTGGTAAAGATAAATATATAGAAAATGTAGTGAATTGATCACTTACAAAGCTAGCAGGAAGGTGAAAAGACAACAGTAGTAAAAATGACCATAACTATAACAATTAGTTAAGGAATACACAAAATTAAAAAAACATAAAATGTAGTGGGTAGGGAAATTTTAGAATGTGTTCAAATTTAAGCTGCTATCAATTTAAAATAGATTGGTACCCATACTTATATCTGATAAAATACTTTAAAACAAAAACTGTAATAGAAGACAAAGGGCATTACATAATGGTAAAGTGGTCAGTCCAACAAAAGGATACAAAATTTGTAAATATTTATGTGCCCAACATAGGAGCACCTAAATATACACAGCAAATATTAACAGAACTAAAGAGAGAAATTGACAGCAACACAAAAATAGTGAGGGACTTTCCCCACTTACATAATGGACAGGTCATCCAGTCAAAATCAATAAGGAAACACTGGCTTTAAATGACACATTAGACTAAATGAACTAAACAAGATATCTCAAACAAACAATCTCGCTTTACACCTAAAGGAATTAGAAAAAGAAAAAACAAATCCCAAAGTTAGTAGAAGAAAGGAAATAACAAAGATCAGAGTGGAAATAGAGACTAAAAAGACATAGAAAAGATCAATAAAACTGGTTTTTTGAAAAGATAAACAAAACTGACAAACCTTTAGCTAAACTCACCAAGAAAAAAAAGAGGAATCAATAAATAAAATCAGAAATGAAAGAGATGTTACAACTGATACCACAGAAATACAAAGGATCATAAAAGGTTACTATGAACAATTATACAGCTACTGGACTTCCCTGGTGGTGCAGTGGTTAAGACTCCAAGCTCCCAATGCAGGGGGCCCAGGTTCAATCCCTGATCAGGGAACTAGATCCCACATGCATGCTGCAACTAAGAGTTCACATGCCACAATTAAGGAGCCCATGTGCTCCAACTAAGGAGTCAGCGAGCCGCAACTAACGAGACTGCAAGCCACAACTAAGGAGCTCATGTGCCACAACTAAGGAGCCTGAGAGCTGCAACTAAGGAGCCCACCTGCCACAACTAAGACCTGGCACAACCAAATAAATAATAATTTTTAAAATAATAAAAAATAAAATGTCTGCTCTCAAGCCTTTAAAAAAAATTGTACAGCAACAAGTTGGACAACCGAGAAATGGAAAAATTCCTAGAAACATATAATCTTCCAAGACTGAATCATGAACTAAATCTGAATAGACCAATTACTAATAGGGATATGGAATCAGTAATCAAAAACCTCTCAACAACCAAAAAAAGCCCAGGACCGGAGGTTTTACTGCTAAAGTCTACCAAACATTTAAAGAAGAGTTAATACCTATTCTTTTCAAAACTTTCCAGAAAATTGAAGAGGAGGAAACACTTCCAAACTCAATTTACAAGGCCAGCATTATCCTGATATGAAAACCAGAAAAAGATACCACAAAAAGAAAATTACACACCAATATTCCTGATGAACATACATACAAAAATCCTCAACTACATATTAGCAAACTGAATTCAACAATACATTTAAAAGATCATACATCAAAGTCAAGTGGGATTTATCCCAGGGATGCAAGGATGGTTCAACATCCACAAATCAATATGACACACCACACTGACAAAATAAAGGATAAAAATCACATGATAATCTCAAAAGATACAGAAAAAGCATGTGACAAAATTTAACATCCATTTATGATAAACACTCTCAACAAAGTGTATAGACAGAATGTATATCCCCATAATAAAAGTCATATATGACTAGCCATATATGACACCTAACATCATACTCAATGGTGAAAAGCTGAAAGCTTTTCAACTGAGATCACGAATAAGATAAGGATGCCCACTCTTACCACTTTTATTCAACAAAGTATTGGAAGGCCTAGCCAGAGTAATGAGGCAAGAAAAAGAAATAAAAGGCATCCAAATTGGAAAGGAGGAGGTAAAACTGTCACTATTAGCAGACAACATGATTTTATATATAGAAAACCTGAAAGACTCCACCAGAAATCCGTTAGAACTAATAAAATGAATTCAGTAAAGTCACAGGGTACAAAATCAATATACAAAAAGCTGCTGTGTTTCTATACACTAAGAACTATCAGAAAGACAAATTAAGAAAACTATCCAATTTACAACGCATCAAAAAGAATAAAATGCCTAGGAATAAATTTAACCAAGGAGATGAAAGACCTGTACACTGAAAACTACATGACATCAATGAAATAAACTGGGGAAGACACAAATAAATGAAAAGATATTCCGTGCTCATGGATTAGAATGTCCATATTACCTAAAGCATTCTATAGATTTATTGCAATCCCCATCAAAATTCCAATGGCATTTTTCACAGAAACAGAACAATCCTAAAATTTGTATGGAACCACAAAAGAACCCAAACAGCCAAAGCAATCTTGAGAAAGAACAAAGCTGAAATCACTCCCTGATTTCAAACCACATTACAAAGCTATATAATCACAACAGTATGGTACTGGCATAAAAACAGACACATAAATCAATGGAACGAAATAGATGTCCCAGAAATAAATCCACACATATATGATCAATTAATTTACAACAAAGCAGGCAAGAATACACAATGGGGAAAGGACAGTCTCTTCAATAAATGATGCTGGGAAAACTGGACAGCCACATACAAAAGAATGAAAAATCTTACACCATTCACAAAAATTAACTCAAAATGGATTAAAGACTTGAATGTAAGACTTGAAATCATAAAACTCCTAGAAGAAAACATAGGCAATAAGCTCTTGATATCTGTTTTGGCAATTATTTTTTTGGATCTGACTCTAAAAGCAAAGGCAACAAAAGCAAAAATAAACAAATGGAACTACATTGAACTAAAAAGCTTCTGTACAGCAAAAGAAACCACTGACAAAATAAAAAAGGCAACCTACACAGTGGGAAAAATATTTGCAAATCATATATCTGATATGGGGTTACTATCCAAAATAATTAAAGAACTCAAACACCTCAACAGCCAAACAACAAATAATCCGTCTAAAAAATGGGCAGAGGATCTGAATAGATATTTTTCCAAAGAAGACATACAGATGGCCAACAGGCACATGAAAAGATGCTCAACATGACTAATCATCAGGGAAATGCAAATTAAAACCACAATGACTTCAGACTATACTACAAAGCTACAGTAATCAAGACAGTATGGTACTGGCACAAAAACAGAAATACAGATCAACAGAACAGGATAGAAAGCCCAGAGATAAACGCACGCACATATGGTCACCTTATTTTTGATGAAGGAGGCAAGAATATACAATGGAGAAAAGACAGCCTCTTCAATAAGTGGTGCCGGGAAAACTGGACAGCTACATGTAAAAGAATGAAATTAGAACACTCCATACACCATACACAAAAATAAACTCAAAATGGATTAAAGACCTAAATGTAAAGCCAGACACTATAAAACTCTTAGAGGAAAACACAGGCAGAACACTCTATAATATAAATCACAGCAAAATCCTTTATGACCCACCTCCTAGAGAAATGGAAATAAAAGCAAAAATAAACAAATGGGACCTAATGAAACTTCGAAGCTTTTGCACAGCAAAGGAAACCATAAACAAGATGAAAAGACAACCCTCAGAATGGAAGAAAATACTGGCAAATGAAGCAACTGACAAAGGATTAATCTGCAAAATTTACAAGCAGCTCATGCAGCTCAATATATAAAAAAAAAACAACAACCCAATCCAAAAATGGTCAGAAGACCTAAATAGACATTTCTCCAAAGAAGATATACAGAGCGCAAACAAACACATGAAAGGATGCTCAACATCACTAATCATTAGAGAAATGTAAATCAAAACTACAATGAGGTATCACCTCACACCAGTCAGAATGGCCATCATCAAAAAATCTACAAACAACAAATGCTGGAGAGGATGTGGAGAAAAGGGAACCCTCTTGCACTGTTGGTGGGAATGTAAATTGATACAGCCACTATGGAGAACAGTATGGAGTTTCCTTAAGAAACCAAAAATAGAACTACCATATGACCCAGAAATCCCACTACTGGGCATATACCCTGAGAAAACTATAATTCAAAAAGAGTCATGTACCACAATGTTCATTGCAGCTCTATTTACAATAGCCAGGACGTGGAAGCAACCTAAGTGTCCATCGACAGATGAATGGATAAAGAAGATGTGGCACATATACACAATGGCGTATTACTCAGCCATCAAAGGAAACGAAACTGAGTTATTTGTAGTGAGGTGGATGGACCTAGAGTCTGTCATACAGAGTGAAGTAAGTCAGAAAGAGAAAAACAAATACCGTATGCTAGCACATATATATGGAATCTAAGGGAAAAAAAGGTTCTGAAGAACCTAGGGGCAGGACAGGAATAAAGACATAGACGTAGAGAATGGACTTGAGGACATGGGGAGGGGGAAGGGTAAGGTGGAAAGAAGTGAGAGAATGGCATGGACTTATATATACTACCAAATGTAAAACAGATAGCTAGTGGGAAGCAGCCACATAGCACAGGGAGATCAGCTCGGTGCTTCGTGACCACCTAGAGGGGGTGGGATAGGAAGGGTGGGAGGGAGACGTTAAGAGGGAGGAGATACAGGATGTATGTATATGCATAGCTGATTCACTTCGTTATAAAGCAGAAACTAACACACCATTGAAAAGCAATTATACTCCAATAAAGATGTTAAAAAAAAAAGATGTCAATACTATTCAAAGTGATCTACAGATTCAATTCTATCTCTACCAAAAAAAACCCAAAAACAAACCACAATGAGATATCACCTCCCACCTGTCAGAAAGGCCATCAAGCAAAAGACAAGAAATAACAAGTGTTGGTGAGGATGCAGAGAAAAGGGAACCCTTGTGCACCGTTGGTGGGAATGTAAATTGGGCAGCCACTATGGAGAACAGTATGGAGGTACCCCAAATATTAAAGACAGAACTACCATATGATCAAGCAATTCCACTAGTAGGTATTTATCTAAATAAAATGAAAATACTAGTTCCACACGTTATTGCAGCATTTTTTACGATAGCCAAGATATGCAAATCTAAGTGTTCACTGATGAATGAATGACTAAAGATGTGGTATATATATGCAATGGAACAGTACCCAGCCAGAACAAAGAAAGAAATCTTGCCACTTGCAACAATATGAATGGACCTCAAGAGAATTACACTAAATGAGAAAAAGAAAATACTGTGTGATTTCACTTATATGTGGAATCTAAAAAAACAAAATAAATGAACAAACAAAATAAAACTCATAGATACAAAGAACATATTGGTGGTTGCTAGAGGGGAAGGGGGGTTGGAGGGTGGGGCAAATGGGTGAAGGGGGTCAACAGGTAGGCTCTCCGGCCTCCTCCAACCATCCACCTGTGGAAGGGCTAGGAGACGCAAAGCTGTGTATGAGGAAAGCTAATCGGCGTGGCCCTAAAAGGGACACGGCTAACCAGTCCTTAAAAACACAAAGTGGAGTCTACTAACAGAGACGCTTCTCAATATTGCAAACAAAGGAATAACTAGAAATTGTCCCCTCCTAGCCACAACGAACCAGGAACTAGCGAATTCTGAGGTGCTCTCAAGGGGCTCCAGGGTCACTGCAGCCAGCTCCCACACAACTTCTTTTCCTTCCCTTTTCCCTCATCTCTTGAACGACTTTGGAAATGAATTGCAGGAGATTATATTTTCTAAAAATGTCCACCGAAATATTTTAGTTTTACATGCTTTTCTCGTGAATCTCCTCACTCCCCTAGTAAGAGCTGCATTTATGTCTGTCCCCCGGATGTTGAGGGGCCCCTGTCACTGACTCAGTGAGGGGACTGTGGTGGACATGATGCTGATGGCTTCAGAGCCAGGTCAGGACAGGGAACCCAGGTCCATGCGGCCAACCTCCACGTCGTAGGAAAGACCCCCAGAGACCACCCGGAGGGACTTGTGGAGAGGACCCACCAGGTGTGAGAACGAGCCCCCAGGTGGATCTGGTCCCCACTCTTGAGTCCCACTGGCAGACAGGACAGACAAACCGTTCTGCTGTGCCTTGTCCAAATTCCCAATCCACAGTATCTGTTAAAGTAAGTGGTTGTTTTATGCCACTAAGCTCTGAAGTGATTAGTTACACACCCACAGAAGCTGGCACATTAAATAATCACAAAAATGTCTGTCATTATGTCCACATTGCAGAACTCAACAGCCCAGATAAACAGACCTAACACAAAGGAAAAATAAAGCAGATCATAAGGTGTATTACAGTCCACAGGAGATACTATCCTAATTGGTTACAGACAGTTTATATAAATTTAAAAGAAGATGTCGGCATACGACCGACCTCAGAGATATTGCAGGTTCAATTCCAGACCACCGCAATGAAGCAAATATTGCAATAAAGCAAGTCACATGATTATTTGATTTCCCAGTGCACATAAAAGTTATGTTTACCCTCTACTGTGGTCTGTCAAGTGTGCAACAGCAGTATGTCTAAAAAAACAATGTACATACCTTAATTAAAAATACTTCATTGCTAAAAAATGCTCACCATCATCTGATGACGCAGGGTTGCCAGAAACCTCCAATTTATTAAAAAATGCAGTAACTGCAAAGTGCACTAAAGCAAAGCACAATAAAATGAGGTCTGCCTGTAACTCAAGAATTTCCAAAGAGAAAAAAGTTAACCTTCTATATGTTTTTTTTGTGTGTGTGTGTGGTACGCGGGCCTCACTGTTATGGTCTCTCCCGTTGCGGAGCACAGACTCCGGACGCGCAGGCTCAGCGGCCATGGCTCACAGGCCCAGCGCTCCGCGGCATGTGGGATCTTCCTGGACCGGGGCACGAACCCGTGTCCCCTGCATCGGCAGGCAGACTCTCAACCACTGCGCCACCAGGGAAGCCCAACCTTCTATATGTTGACTCAAATTTTTTCAAACGGAAAAAAACTTAACTTTGATGTTCATTAATAATGTTGGTTACTAGGTTACAAAATAAGAAAAGCAGATCATTCACAGCTTTTAGCTTCTAAATATGGCTGGGAAACTCTTTCAAAGTCATTTTATAATTGGAAAAAAATTCATGCAATGTTCTTGATAAATGCAGATAAATGAAGGTGAGTTTGTAATTTTGATTTAAAACATCTAATTTCTGCTTCCATGTAGGAAGTAGAAAGCTGCAAATAACAATGAGAAAAATCTGGTGGTCTACAAAAATGATCATCTTTCTTGAATCTATTAGAGATGTGAGGTTGCGTGGCAACCAAATACGGTGATTTCCAAAGGAGGGGCAGAGCCTCCAGGGGAAACGTGGCTGCTACCTGTTCCCTTATGTGAAGACCAGGAGAAACACGGGGCTGCCTTGGGGGATGGAGATCTCAGCTAAAACGTTAGCAAATCTTTAAAGGCCAAGTGTGGGCTTGCATGTACGTTTGGAACAGCTGAGGAATCCAGCAAGAGTGCTCGCAATGGAAATACTAGGAGCAGGGCAGGAGCCGGGGAAGGATGGGCACGGACCCACCCCTTCCCTGGATCCATCCCTCCTATGAACTGAGGGAAGGGCACCAAAGCCACCCACAGGGCACAGGTAAAGATCCATTGCTTTCGAAGACAGAGCTAAAACCCATCTGCCTCTGGGAGAGAAGTCAGAAACCTCTTGCCCCAAGGACACAGGGAAAGACCCATTACTACTGCGAGAGTAAAACGTCCTACTTCTGGGGAAAGACAAGAAACCATTTAGGGCCCAGGACCTTAGATCAATACCAGGCAGAGGGAGGAGGAGCAGGAAACTCCTGACCAGAATCAACACAGATACAAGGCAGATTTGGGTTGCCATGGGAAAGAGGGGCAGGAAGCCCCACACTGAGATTTAGGATCTAAGAATGAGCTGGACCAAGACATCAGAGGAATCCCCCTCTCACCATAAACTTCATGCTGAGAAACAAGTAGTGGCCCGCTATCCCTGAAGAAGAGGCAAGTGCTCTCCTCGGTCGCACAGAAATTCAGGAACATCTACAGGTGAAGGAAGCATCAGAACCACTGAGAAAAACCACCTGGAACCTCAGCACCCCCGTAAGCACAAGGGAAAACCATCCACATTTAGAGAAAGTAGAAGCCTTAGCTGCACTGACAGTAGCAATGAAACAACAAAACCTAAATCCAGCTCAACCCCTAACTAAATTGACTCAACGTCACACACTTAAAACCCAGATAGAAGAGGCATGCTAGCACAGGTGTAAATACAGTTTACCTCAGTCTGTACTGTCCTTGTACACATGAGGTCTGGCATACAATCAAAAAAATTACAATTTCAAGAAAGTAAAAAATAAGTAAAAGAAAACAATCTAGAGATAAAGCAATCAATGGAAATAGATTTGATGACCCAGATAACTGAAACTGTTGGGAAATTTCACCAGAGAGATAAAAACTGTGAGAAAGAGTAAAACAGAAATGCTAGAAATAAACTATATGAGGTCAGAAATGGAAAATTCTTGTGACAGGCACACGAGTAGAATGAATATCACTTTGGAAAAATCAACCAGCTTGAGCATGGGTCAATAGAAATTAAGTGAACTGAAACACAAGGATAATGACGTGGCGAAAGCAAATCAGAGCACTCCAGGCCTGTAGGAACCGCCAGACGGTCTAACATACACGTAACTGGAGTGACAGAAGAAGAGGGAGAATTTGAAGAGAAGAACTATTTGAAGAAGGTAACAGTCAAGAATATTCCAAAAATAAGGATAAACATTAAACCACAGCTCTAAGAATACAGAGGACTCTAAAAGGAACAAATACAAAATATAAAAATAAAAAAGAAAACTCAACACCAACCAAAAAAAGGCCCACATACACCTATACACATCATAGTCAACCTGCTGAAAGATGAGAAGAAAAGCTTTACAATGTGATGACTAGAAGTAACATTGCTTACATTATAAACGAAAGTTGCTAAGAGAGTAAATCCTGAGTCATCAATCACAAGAAAATCTTTTTTTCTTTTTCTTTTATTTTGTATTTATGTGAGATGATGGATGTTCACCATACTTATAGTGGTCATCATTTCATGGTGTGTGTGTAAGTCAAATCATTATTCCATATACCTTACACTTATACAGTGCTGTTTCTCTATTATATCTCAATAAAACTGGAGGAAAAAAACTGTTTTAAAGAAAACAGAAGGAAAAGCTTGAAGGCAGCCGGAGGAAAGAGGGAACATTACACACAGAGGAGCAAAGATAAGAGTTACAGGACACTTCTGATCAGAAACTGTGCAGGGCAAAGACAACAGAGTGGCTGAAAGGAAAACCCGTCAACTCAGAGTTCTACACTCAGTGCAAATATCTGTCAAAAATTACGGGAAAACAAAGACATTTTCAAACAAACAACAGCTTATAGAAATCACTGACAGCAGACCTGCATTACAAGATATGTTAACAGAGTCCTTGGGGCAGAAGGAGTGTCTGACAGTCACCCCACAGAGGTGGGAGAGCTGAGATGTTGAGACTCGTAAGGCCACGGGCACCAAGAAGATATGGGAAGATTTATTACCCGTGAGCTTTCCTGAGGAGAGGAGGGCAGGGGCCAGCCAGCCAGGCCAAATGGCACGAGCAGTGCAGGGCTAGTGATGCGGGCCGAGGAAAGGGCTCAGGCCCTCAGGCTGGGGCTCGCACACTGTGAACTTCCTGCTGGCACTTCTGGAGCAAGTAACCAGGTTTTCTCATCATTACCTTACTGGCTTTTCCTCAGATGTGGAGCCAAAAGGGAAGAAAGAGGAGTGGGGCTTGAAAGCTGGAGATAGCCCAACATCAAAAATGGAGACTTACTCTTTATTACATGCATATGATGACAGAGAGAAAATCAATCAACAAAGAAACGAGGGCCACCAGAAATGGCAAAAATGGAGGTTAACTACAGAAGACTTTTCTTACTTTAAGTCACAATGAAAGATAATCCACAACTTCTGTGAATTCCAGACAAAATACACATTTCACCCTATTCCTCATACTGTTTGCAAATAAAACTCTCCACAGATACACAGAGCAGCTGGCAGAAGACTCTGAGGGGTGCAGAAGAGAAGGTGGGCGGCAGGGACCTTGACTTGAAGACCAAGCAGGCAGGGTGTTCCTCCTACAGATTCTCGTCCAAGAGTTGGAGGGGTCCACAACCCAGAAATGCCAGCAAGCACAGACCAACAAGCTCCAAGGAAAGCCTCTTCTCTCTGGCTCAAAGCCTTGATAAAAGGCAGCCCTGCAGGATGGAACCCACTCTACTCCAGATGAAACCTCAAAAAAGCTACTCCATCCCCCACCCCTACCCAACACTGTAGCCACAGGGATGGCAGGCAGAGCCCTGTGACCATCCCTGCCCTATGCTGACCAGGAGGCCCCCCTCCCCAGTGGGGCAGGGCTGTGGAAACTGAGGGGGAGCCCTGTGACCACCCCTGCTTTCCATTAGCACAGTGGGACTGTGGGCAGACTCTGGGGTGAACCCTGTCGACCATTCTGTCCCACACTAATATGAGCAGAGGCGCAGCTCCCACTCCATACCCCCCGCACTGCACACACTGTGGAGGGGTCCCCATTACCATTTCTGCTCTGCACTAAGCAAACGCCAGCACACAAGTAGTCTCCTCCCCACCAAGTAGCACATCAGCTGCAGAGACTGTGAGAGCCCCACGTGCACTAAGCAAACAGGAACAAGGAGGCAGCACCTGCTCCCCACCCCATCAGAGGGGGTGAGGATTACAGAGAGAACAGTACAGGAGGCAGGGATACTTAAATCTGTGCATGAAGTCCTGGGCAGACCCCCAAGCAGCCCATGCATGACCAACCAGAATGAACACATCAGAAGACTGGAGAACTGAACTCAAGGTCAAATGCTGCTCTCGTTTCAGGTTGGCCTCTGGGCAGCACATGGCTGGGCAGGACAGCACTACAAACCACACTGGCATCTGAAGCATGACCCACAGAAGTGTGCCAGGACATGTACTTGGAACCTAAACAGGCTGAGAGCCTGCTGAAAGCAGACTGAAATGCAAACCAGAATCTCATAAACTCACACTCAATTTGTCCTGGCACATTCCACAATTACTCATCATACTGAGACCCAGAAAATCTCAACTCAAATGGGAAAAAACAATCAGCAGACATCAACATGAAGATGATACAGATGCTACAATTACCTGGTGAGAATTTGATAGAAGCTCTCGTAAAAATGTTCCCAAACAGATACTAACACTGAGAAAAGAGAAAAAACAGAAACTCTAGGCAAAGAAATAGACTTAAGAAGAACCAATAAAAACTTGAGAAATGAAAAATAAGTGAAATTTAAAAACTCAATGAATGGGCTGAACAGCAGGTGGATATGACATCAGAAAGAATCAGTGAACCTGAAGACAGAAAAATTGAAATTATCTGATTTCAACAGAGAGAGAATAGATTTTGAAAATGAATAGAATCTCAGAAACATGTGGGACAATAACAAAATAATCTAACATTCATGTCATCAGAGACCCAGCGGGAGAGAAGAATGAGTGTAATGCTGAAAAAGTATTTAAAGAAATAATGACTGAAATCTTACCAAATTTGAAGAAGCAAACCCTAAACAGGATAAACCCAAAGAAATCCATGCCTGGATACATCATAATTAAATTTCTGAAAACTAGAGACAAAGGAAAAATCTTGAAAGCCACCAGAAAAAAATGATGTGTTACCTGATGTGAACAGTAAAACTATTCCTATGACAGTATGTTTCTCATTAAAAATCATGAATGCGAGAAGGAAGCATTTTTCAAGTGTGAGAGAAAAAAGCTGTCACCCAGAATTACATATTCAGCAAAACTGTGTTTCAGAAATGAAGGTGAAATTCTCAGATGAAGGAAACCTAAGAAATTTGTTGTCAGCAGACCTGCTCTAGTGGAAAAAAAAAATGCTAAAGGAAGTTCTTCAGACAGAAAGGAAATGACAACGGAAGGAAACCTGGAACATGAGGAATGAGAAAGAGCAGAAAGGGCGTGTCAGTTTTCTGTGGCTGTAAATGTGGATAGTTTAAAACAACATATGTGGATCAGGAGTCTGGGGTGGCTTAGCTGCACTCTCTGTTTCAGGCTCTCACCAGGCTGCAATCAAGTGCCAGTGGGGCTGTGCTCCTTTCTGGATCTTGGGGCCTTCTTCCAAACTCACATGGTTGTTGGAAGAATTCAATTCCTTGCAGTTATAGGACTGAGGCCCTCAGCTCCTACAGGCTGCCCACTGCTCCCTGCCACATGGCCCTCTACAGGTAGTTCGTATCACAGCAGCTTGTCCTACCAGGGGTCCTGGGATTAGGTTACATCCACCTGCAACGAGGCAATGAGCCAACACTCCACTGTCAGGGAGGAGTCAAAAAAGCCCCACAGGAAGCTTTGCATGCACCCCGAGCTGGACCTGCACACCACACCCAGAAAGAAAAAGGATTTAAACAGGAAAAAGATCACACAGGTCTTGCAACACAATACCAGAAATGCCCAGGGTACAAATTTACTTGCCACACCAAGAACTGGGGCAACCACAACCTGAATGAGAAAAGATAATCAAAAGGCACCAACACTGAGATTACTTGGAGGTTGGAATTAACCTGACAAGGATTTAAAGCAGCCATGATAAAAATGCTTCAATGAGCAATTATGTACACTCTTAAATAAAGAATAGGAAGATTCCAACAAATAAATAGAAGATATAAAAAAAGAACAAAAGGGAAACTATATAACTAAAAAATATAATTGAAATTAAAAACTCACTGGACAGGCTCAACAGTAAACTGGAGATGGTAGAGGAAAGAATCAGTGAACGCAAAGACCAATCAATAGAAATTTCCAATCTGAACAACAGAGAGAAAATAGACTTAAAAAAAAAAAAGGAGAAGAACAGTGCCTCAGGAACCTGTGGGACAATACCCAAAAAATCTAACATTTGTATCACTGGAGTCTCAGAGAAAGAGGAGAAAGAGTATGAATCTGAAAAAAATATTTGAGGAAAAATGGCTGAAAATAATTTTTTTTAATTCAACTAAGCCAAAAGTAGGCAGGAAAATATGAAAAAGAGGACAAGGAACAGATGGGACAAATGCAAACAACTAACAAACTGGTAGACTTAAATCCAATTCTATCACTAGTGATATTAAATGTAAATGGTCTAAAATCCCCAATTAAAAGGCAGAGATTGGGCTTTCCTGGTGGTGCAGTGGTTGAGAGTCCGCCTGCCGATGCAGGGGACATGGGTTCGTGCCCCAGTCTGGGAAGATCCCACGTGCCACGGAGCAGCTGGGCCTGTGAA
Organism: Delphinus delphis; assembly: GCF_949987515.2. Classification (NCBI taxonomy): domain Eukaryota; kingdom Metazoa; phylum Chordata; class Mammalia; order Artiodactyla; family Delphinidae; genus Delphinus; species Delphinus delphis. The sequence continues at coordinate 99,448,382 of NC_082684.1, forward strand.
CCATGGCCGCTGAGCCTGCATGTCCGGAGCCTGTACTCCACAACAGGAGAGGCCACCGCAGTGAGAGGCCCGTGTACCGCAAAAAAAAAAAAAAAAAAAAAAGGCAGAGATTGTCAGATTAGATGAAAAATCAAAACCCAACATATGCATCTAGAAGGAATTCAATTAAATATAAAGACATGGATATGTTATAAAAGTAAAAGGATGGAAGAAGATATACTAAGCAAACACTAATAATAAATAGTATAACATTAGTATAATAGTGGTTATATTCATATCAGAAAAGTTGACTTCAGAACAAAGAATATTACCAGGGATAAAGAGGAACATTACATGATAATAAAGGGGTCAATTCATCAAGAAAACATCACACATTCCTCAAAAATTAGACATAGAACATATGATCCAACAATCTCACTTCTGGGCATATATCCAAAATAATTCAAACAGGGATTCAAACAGATGTCTGTATACTAGTGTTCACAGCAGCATTATTCACAACAGCCAAAAGGCATAAACAACCCAAATTTCCATCAACAGATGAATGGACAAGCAATGGACAGCCTTAAAAAAGAATGAATTCTGACACATGCTACAACATGGATGAACTTTGAAGACATAATGGTAAGTCACAAAAGGACAAATACTGTATGCTCCCTATTACATAAGGATAGAATGGTGTTTGGCAGGGAAGGGGGAGAATAAGGAGTTGTTTAATGGGCACAGAATTTCATTTTGGGAAGATGCAAAAGTTCTGGATTGTGGTGAGAGTTGCACAACAATGTAAATGTACTTAATGCCACTGAACTGTACACTTAAAATGGTAAATTTTGTATTATGCATATTTTATGACACCTATAAAGTTATCACAATCCTAAATGCATATATGTAACAGCAAAGTATTAGAATACATAAGCAAAAATTGAGAGAATTGAAATGAGAAATACAAACCTATCATTATAGTTGGAGACTACAACACTCTTCTGTCACTAATTGACAGAACAAGTGGATAGAATATTTGTAAATATATAAAAATGCTGAAAAATACTACCAACCAACTTGATCTAACTGACATTTATAAAACACATTACCTGGAACAGTACACACTTTTTTCAAGTACACATGATATTCAGCATGAAAGACCATATTTTGAGCCATAAAGCAAACTAACAAGTTTTTTAAAATTAAAATACAAATTTTATTCTCTGACCACAATGAAATTCAACTAGAAACTAATTACAAAAATATATCTTGAAAATTCCCGAATATTTGGAAGCTAAACAGTACATTTAAAAATAATCCTTGGGTCAAAGAGGAAGTTGAAAGAATTATAAAATATTTTTAATTGTACACAATGGAATTCATGAGATGTACACAAGTTTAGAGGGAAATTTATAGCATTAAATACTTGTATTAGAAAAAGACAAGTGTCTCAAATCAATGACCCAAGCTTCCACCTTAAGAACCTGGGGGGTGAAAAGGTGGTAGGGAGGAGTATGGCTTGTATTCTGAGCATTTTTTATATTTAGAGGTTAAAAATCACAGCCTGGTTATTACTGGGGCCATTTTTCCCTTTCTGAGCATGACCTCACACTTGGTGCCCCATGTGTTTTCCTGTGAAATGAGTTCTTTGAGCAGAAGCAATCTTGTGTGAAGCAGTAAACAAGGCTAGGGAGACAAATCCACATCCAGAGTATGTGTCTATTCCATGAGGATGAATCAATATCCCTTCCATGACAGAAGAGGTCCAATGGAATCAATAGCCTTGTACTTACACATTTAAACATAAGAATGGAAGCTCTGCAACAGGAAGAACTTGCTCCCTGCTCTATCTCCAGTGCCCAGAATGGTGCATGTCATATACTAACACCGCAGCATCTATTTGCTGAACAAAGGAATACACTTATGTGCTCTATAGCACAAAAAATTTGCAGGGGCTTTTCTTCTATTTCCTGGGTCATGTTTTCTTCAAGATGGGCTCTTCCTCTTTTTTTGAAGCCTATGTTCCTTCCTCTATTTCTTCTGTGTTCTCCCATTCCCCCTGCAATAGTATACACAGTTGCTGTGCCAATTGTTGAGCTTTATTGAGATAATTTACATACCATAAAGTTCACCAGCCTAAAATATACCTTTTTCACTTAGCATCAAGTTTTTGAGGTTTATCCATGTTTTAGCATGTATCAGTACTTCATTCCTTTTTATGACCGAATACTGTTATGTTGTATTGATAGACCACATTTTGTTAACACATCAGTTGATGGATATCTGGCTTGTTTCCACTTTTGACTATTATGGATATTGCTGCTATAAACAAGTTTTTGTGTGTACATATATTTTCATTTTTCTTGGGCATATATCTAGAATTGCTGAGTCAAAAACAGTAACTCTATGTTTAAAAATTTTTAAGAACTGCCAGACTGTTTTCCAAAGTGGCTGCATCATTTTCCATTCCCACCAGCAGTGTATGAGGGTTCCGAGTTTTCCATATCCTAATTCTTGTTATTGTCTCTCTTTCCTGTTACAGTCATCCTGGTGGGTGTGAAGCACTGTCATTTTTTTTTATTGTGTTCTCTTATGTGGGCAACTTCATGATATCGGGTGAGCAAATTACCCTATTTATTTTTTCTCTCTGAGCAGTTTGAAAGCTGTTATTTTGCATCCTACTGAATGTTTGGGAGCGTGATAGCCAGAGGCGAGGCAGGGAAGAGCTCAACTATTTTTGCTAGAATATCTGGTCTCAGGCCTCTTCACTAAGGTTTTCAAAGTGTCCTCAGCAATGTTTCCTGTCCCCTGGGTAGGTGATGTCATGATCCCTGGGGGCCATCCTGGGCTCTGGATCCGTTCTCTGGCTCAGCGTGAAACCCCCACTTCCATCGGAGAGTCAGTCCTCTCATCAGTTTCTCCTCAACAGCCCTTTTCACACACCCTACCCCCTGAAGTAACTGGAAAAGATAAGGATATCCCTCTTCTCCCAACCAGTCACTCTTGTGAGTCAGAGTTCCTGGATTCTGCTGACTCACCAAGGCCATTTGCAGGAGTAGCCTGGCACACCTGAGCAATACTTTTTTTTCTTCTCTTGTCATTTTTGTATGTTTTTTATTTGGTTGCCTTTTTCCTTGTTTGCTGCTGGGCTTATTCATTTGTTTGCTTGTTCTCTGTGGCAAGGAGGCTCCAGTTTAACTACTGTGTTCATGTCACTGAGTGTTTGAAAAGGGAGATGCTGTGACCCAGCTGCTCTCTCCACTCTACCCAGAAACTCTTAGCAATACGTTTAGGTCTTTAGCTTACTCCAGGAGATTCCCCATTATTCATTCATCGAACAAATAGTCACTGTGCACCTACTGTGTGCCCACCTACTGTGGGCTCTCGCAGTTGGGGTACAGCAGAGAACCAGAGTCCTGCTCTCCTGGAGCCTCTTAGTAAATTACGCCCAAGTGTCTCAGTCAAGGCTTCATTTCACATAAAAGCATGTTTATAGAAGATAATTTCAATACTTTAAATCCAAGAATTTATACCAAATTGCAAACCCTCTAACATCCTTGTGACACTTCACACCCTATAGCCTGGACAGAGGGGAAGCTTGAGAGCGTGAGTGAAGGAATCCGCCTGCATTTTTAAGCTCTCCTGATGTATTTGAAAAGTAGAGATTGTTTTCCACTCATTGCTTACGGGATGAATTAGAATCACTTGCAAATTCCTTACTTGATGATGTGCCAAAAATAAATAATATCAATTCTGGCACAAAGTATTTAAAAAGTATAGGGAAACAAAGTTGTGTGGCACAGAGAAGACAATTTTACATTTTTAAATCCTGAAGCACAAAACCTTTTAAAAATCTCTTTTTATAAGCACCATAAACCAGTTGCTCCCCAGCAATTTGCAGGAATCGGATTCACGTGGTGCTATGGCCAATATTTAGTTAGAGCCAATTTCTGTATATTACCATCCTGCAGCCACCTCAACTGCCAGGGCCCAGAATCCCACTCAGGTGCTTCAGTACCTGCAAGACTCTCATGGCATTAACTCACTCAGCAAATATGAGGGCCACTGTGTGCACAACACTGCGCTGGGGACGACGGGGGAGAAATAAATAACAGCACCTGCCCACCAGGAGTTACTGGGGCAAGTGGAAGAAGAATGCTGACAAAGCAAGGCAGCCATTCATAAGACAAAGTAATGACACACAGCATGCTGCAGTGATAATTCTCAATTTCCAGAGAACCGTCAACAGAGCTTGGTGACTAATACGGTTCCCAGCCTGTGACGAGCTTCCCCATCTCACAGCCTCTGATCTGAGCTCCCAGCATATGGGAACAGAGCCTAAAGGTCAGACCCAAACAAGACAGTTTGCAGCCAGCAGAGGCTCATGGAACTGGCTAGAGATTACATCCACCTCTCTGGTGCCCTTTGAACATGTAGCTCTGTTACACTTCCTTTTAGGGACGCATGTATGAGTTCCTCACTCATAAATTTGGGAATCTCTTCATCTTCCTGCTAGCTCTCTGAGGCCATCAGCTCCATCAAATCCTTGACAGGAAGAATCCCTGATTTGCTTACATCCTTTAGGTTCCAAAGACTATCCCCATATAAAACTTTCTTAGGATTCAGGAACAAGTTCATCCATCTCCTCTTGTGGATTCAGAATCATTTCAGCTTTCGCCTTTCAAATGCTGGAGCTTCGTTTTTTAACTCAGCCCACAAAGCATACAGATGGTCAATGGTCAAGATACATACCTCTCCCATGAACACCAGGAACAGCCATCAATTCCCATCACTCCCCTGCTCCTCCTTGTGTGGGAGCACAGCAGTGGAGATCCTCTTCTACGTGGAGCCGAGTACTGAGGGGATTCTGGGGAAATCTTTATTATAATTGGCAAAGGGGCTGCTTCCTGGCAGGAACAGGTCCTCCTCTAAAGAAATACCAGCTCAAGCCAGGAGTCTCATGTACCCATGTCGGGTAAGAAAGTGTGCTGTCTTTAGAAAAGAAAGTCCCGTGCAAACTGGGCTGCCCACCTGGAAGTGCAGCCCTGCTCTGTGCCCAGGGTCAAGTTCCGGGGGGGGGGGTGCTGGCGGGGGCAGGGGGGGGGACGACAAGTCAAGATTGGCTGTTTCTGGGAATATGATGGGAAAGCAACGGTAATGGGGATGCCCCACCTAGTGGCCAGAGCTGGAACTGCTACTCAACCAGACCAACACACCTGCACAGACAAGATTCTTTTTTTTTGCGGTACACGGGCCTCTCATTGTTGTGGCCTCTCCCATTGCGGAGCACAGGTTCCAGACGCACAGGCTCAGCAGCCACGGCTCACGGGCCCAGCCGCTCCGCGGCATCTTCCTGGACCAGGGCACGAACCCCTGTCCCCTGCATCAGCAGGCGGACTCTCAACCGCTGCGCCACCAGGGAAGCCCCAGACAAGATTCTTGATTCCTAAAGGGCAAGTTATTGTACCAAATAATTCAGTTCCCTTTTCAGGTAAACTGTAATTTATTCTGGTGAAGAAACATGTTTTTGTCACCTGAGATTTACGGAGATATTCTCAAAAAATATTTTATATCTAAAGATCTGATAGTCTGGTTAAGTCTGCTGGCTACTGACACAGATGTTTAAAAAGTAACACTCAGATATCCAATTTAAATGGAAAAATGCTAAAAATTTGTAAATGTTTCTAGGGAAATTGTTATTAAAACTCAAAAAGACCTACAAATCCAAAACAATAAAATGAAAATAACATACATATCAATAATAACCTTAAACGTAAAGGGACTAAATGTTCCAACCAAAAGAAATACACTGAATGGATACAGAAACAAGACCTGTATATATGCTGTCTACAAGAGACCCACTTCAGACCTAGAGACACATACAACTGAAAGTGAGGGGATGGAAAAAGGTATTCCATGCAAATGGAAATCACAAGAATGCTGGAGTAGCAATACTCATATCAGACAAAATAGACTTTAAAATACTGTTACAAGAGACAAGGAAGGACACTACATAATGATCAAGGGATCAATCCAAAAAGAAGATGTAACAATTGTAAGTACATATACAACCAACACAGGAGTACCTCAATAAAGCAAATGCTAACAGCCATGAAGGGAGAAACTGACAGTAACATAGTAATAGTGGGGGACTTTAACACCCCACTTTCATCAATGGACAGAAAATCAATAAGGAAACACAGGCCTTAAATGACACATTAGACCAGACGGACGTAACTGATATTTATAGAGCACTCCACCAAAAACCAAGAGAATACACGTTCTTTTCAACTGCACACGGAACATTCTCCAGGACAGATCACATACTGAGTCACAAAGCAAGCCTCGGTAAATTCAAGAAAATTGAATATCAACCATCTTTTCTGACCACAATGCTACAAGGCTAGAACTCAAGCACAAGAAAAAACTTGCAAAAAACACAAACACATGGAGGCTAAACAATATGCTACTAAACAACCAGTGGATCACTGAAGAAATCAAAGAGAAAATCAAAAAACACCTAGAGGCACACAAAAACGAAACCACAATAATCCAAAACCTATGAGACACAGCAAAAGCAGCTCTAACAGGGAAGTTTATAGTGTTACAAGCTTATCTCAGGAAACAAGAAAAACTCAAGTAAATAACCTAACCTTACACCCAAAGCAACTGGAGAAAGAAAAACAAAACCCAAACTTAGTAAAAGAAATCATAAAGATCAGAGCAGAAATAAATGAAATACAAATTTAAAAAAAGAAAAGATCAACAAAACTAAAAGCTGCTTCTTTGAAAAGAGAAACAAAATTGATGAACCTTTAGCTAGACTCATCAAGAAAAAAGGGAGAGGGCCCACATTAATAAAATCAAAAACAAAAAAGGAGAAAAGTTACAACTGACACCACAGAAATACAAACGATCATGAGAGACTACTACAAACAACTATATGTCAATAAAATGGACAACCTAGAAGAAATGAGCAAATTCTTAGAAAGGTACAACCTCCCAAGACTGAACCAGGAAGAAATAGAAAATATGAACGGCCCAATCACGAGTACTGAAATTGAATCTGTGATTTAAAAACTCCCAACAAACAGAAGTCCAGGACTAGATGGCTTCACAGGTGTATTATACCAAACATTTAGAGAAGAGTTAACACCTATCTTTCTGAAACTATTCCAAAAAATTGCAGAGGAAGGAACACAACCAAACACATTATATGAGGCCAACATCACCCTGATACCAAAACCAAAGATACTACACACACAAAAAAAATTACAGGCCGGTATCACTAATGAACATAGATGTAAAAATCCTCAACAGAATACTAGCAAAAAGAATTCAACAACATATTAAAAAGCATGATACAACATGATCAAGTGGGATTCATCCCTCAGATGCAAGGATTTTTCAATACCCACAAATCAGTCAACGTGATACACCCTATTAACAAACTGAAGAATAAAAAACATGATCTCAATAGATGCAAAAAAGCTTTTGACAAAATTCAACATCCATTTATTATGATAACTCTCCAGAAAGTGGGCATAGAGGGAACATACCTCAACATAATAAAGGCCATATATGACAAACACACAGCTAACATCATTCTCAATGGTGAAAAACTGAAAGCATTCCCTCTAAGATCAGGAACAAGACAAGGATGTCCACTCTCACTACTTTTATTCAACACAGTTTTGGAAGTTCTCACCACAGTAATCAGAGAAGAAGAAGAAATAAAAGGAATCCAAATCAGAAAAGAAGGAAAACTGTCACTGTTTGCAAATGACATGATCTATATACAGAAAATTCTAAAGATGCTACCAGAAAACTACTATAGCTCATCAATAAGTTTGGTAAAGATGCAGGATACAAAATCAATACACAGAAATCTGTTGCATTTCCATACACTAACAATGAAATATCAGAAAGAGAAATTCAGCAAACAATCCCACTTATCATCACATCAAAAAGAATAAAATACCTAGGAATAAACCTATCTAAGGAGGCAAAAGACCCATACTCTGAAAACTGTAAGATGCTGATGAAATAAATGGAAGACCACACAAACAGATGAAAAGATATACCATGTTCTTGGATTAGAAGAATCAATACTGTCAAAATGACTATACTACCCAAGGCAATCTATACATTCAACGAAATCCCTATCAAATCACCAATGGCATTTTTCACAGAACTAGAACAAGTAGCCAAAACAATCTTAAGAAAGAAAAATGGAGCTGGAGGAATCACGCTCCCTGACTTGCTACAAAGCTACAGTCATTAAAACAGTATGGTACTGAACACAAAAACAGACACATAGATCAATGGAACAGGATAGAGAGCCCAGAAATAAACCCCTGCACTTATGGTCAGTTAATCTACAACAAAGGAGGCAAAAATATACAATGGAAAAAAAAGACAGTCTCTTCAATAAGTGGTCCTGGGAAAACTGGACAGCTACATGTAAAAGAATGAAATCAGAACATTCTCCAACACCATATACAAAAAATAAACTCAAAATGGATTAAAGACCTAAATGAACTATAAAACTCCTAGAGGAAAACATAGGCAGAACACTCTTTGACATAAATTGTAGCAATATTTTTTTGGAATTACTCCTAAAGTAATGGAAGCAAAAGCAAAAATAAACAAAAGGGACCTAATTAAACTTAAAAGCTTTTGCACAGCAAAGGAAACCATAAACAAAATCAAAAGGCAACCTATGGACTGGGAGAAAATATTTGTAAAGGATGCAACCAACAAGGTATATATTTTCCACAATATACAAACAGCTTATACAGTTCAATGTCAAAAAATCAGACAACCCAATCAAAAAAATGGGCAGAAGTCCTAAATAGTCATTTCTCCAAAGAAGACATACAGATGGCCAACAGGCACATAAAAAGATTCTCAACATCACTAATTATTAGAGAAATGCAAATGAAAACTACAATGACGTATCACCTCACACCGGTCAGAATGGATATCATCAAAAAGTCTACAAATAATAAATGCTGGAGAGGGTGTGGAGAAAAGAGAACCCTCTTGCACTGTTGGTGGGGATATAAATTGGTGCAGCCACTATGGAGAACAGTATGGAGCATCCTTAAAAAACTAAAGAGAGTTACCATATGATCCAGCAATCTCACTCCTGGGCATATAACCAGAAAAGATGAAAACCCTGATTTGGAAAGATACATGTACCCCAATGTCCACAGCAGCACTATATACAATAGCCAAGTTCATAGCAGCACTATTTACAATAGCTAAGTGTCCGTTGACGGAGGAAGGGATAAAGAAGATGTGGTACATATATACAATGGAATATTACTCAGCCATAAAAAAGAATGAAATAATGTCATTTGCAGCCACATGGATTGACCTAGAGATTATCATTCTAAGTGAAGTCAGAGAAAGACAAAAATCATACAATATCACTTATACGTGGAATCTAAAAAAAACATACAAACGAACTTATTTACAAAACAGAAATAGACTCACAGACATAGAAAACAAACTTATGGTTACCAAAGCAGAAAGGTGGGGAGAGATAAATTGGGAATTTGGGATTAACATATACATACTACTATATATAAAATAGATAACTAACAAGGACCTACTGTACAGCACAGCGAACTATATTCAATATCTTGTAACCTACAATGGAAAAGAATCTGAAAAAATACACACACATATATGTGTATATATATACACATATAAACATAACTGAATCAGTCTGAAATACTGTAAATCAACTATATTTGAATAAAAAAAGTTAATTAAAAAATTTTGGATTAATAAATGTTTTTATTTCCAAGAAAGAGTCTACAACAGATCTTACAAAGACTCAAAACCATTTATCACACCAACACATTTTTTAACACTTCCAGTGTGTTAATGCGCCAGCCAATTATGAATATATCTATTAGAATGGAGTAATGCCCTGAAAAATAAATATTATACTTCTTAATAATAAAAGTTGCTAGGATTATTCAAGATTATGTTTTAATATAAAAAACCTAACAGGAAGAAGTCTGCAAAATTTTTAAAGTAACTTGTAGTTTTATTAATTCTCCAGTACTCTTGCAACATTTTATATTACTAACAAAATTCCAATCACAGGAACCAGACACAAAATTTCGGCAGTTTACTTCAAACAGTCATATATGAAGACCAGACTCCATAGACATTACACTGCAAAGCTCAGAGATGACTGAAAATTTAGGTAGATAATCTTATTTAGCTAAAGAATAAAAACATTTCCCACTTTCTGCAATTATAGTTGAAAAGCTCTTTACGGCAGATGACACTCAGGCTGGAGATACATGTGGCACAGTTTGAGGTAAGCAATATAAAACTCAAGTCTACGAATTGAACAGGTTTTCAGTCGCTGCACAGGTTGTTCTTCTAGTTTAAGTAAGTTTACATATTTTCATGGAAAAAAAAATAGACTTCAGGCAAATAAAAACAAATTCCAGATAAACACAGTTCAGTGTTTTTTATTTTACCTTCATCAAGGCAGGCAAAGTACAGATGCTGTACATTAAAAACATACACATACACCATTCACAGCACATGGACTCCTACAGGGAAGAGGCCGTTTTCTAAGCACTGCTCCCCTCTGAAGCGCGCAACTGCAGCTAAATGTACAATGAGCCATCTGCTGGTCCCACGTAGCCGACTCCAATGAGCAGGACGTCGAGCAGCGTCCATATTCCCAGGCCCCCAAAGCTGAAGAGCTTGCCGAGGCCTTCTCGCCACTGGCCCAGGTAGAAGCGGTCCGCTCCAAACCCACCAAGGGTGATGCTGCAACAGCAAACAGGCCTGGAGTCCATCAACGGCCCCCCGACTGCGCCTGCATTACTGCGCCTCAGTAACCGCTAACTCACATGTGGGAAAGGGCCTCAAATCACCAGATCCCTTAATCAGGACACAGTGACTATCTCACAAATGTACAACACTAAACAATCATGGGCAACAAGACCGTTTAATTGTCAAAAGTAAACACTTTTTAGCTGTAATAAAATCTAATGGTTCTTTTCAAGAAAATCGAGCTTGTTGCTTTTTTAACCTTGAAATGGCACATCCAGGAGAGCAAAGTGGGGCTAGTCCTACAGACAGTGCAGGAACATGGTGGTCGAAGGTGGCATCGCCAGGCAGCCAACACCACATGGCCGCCCAGATCAAGTCGTGAACGTTGTCAGTCACCCATCTTTAAAAATTTCATGTTCAGAATAAATGACTTTTAAGGTTCCTTCAAATTCTAAGATCTAACAATATTCGGACAACTTCTCATTGTATTTCTTTTAAAGCTTTTATTATGAAAAATTCCAAACATATAAAAGTAAAAAGAAGAGAACAGCACCCATGACCCAGCTCCAATAGTTATCAACATGTGTCCATCCCTGGTTCATCTACACCCTTCCAATCCCCCACCCTGAGTACCAAGAAGCAAACACCAGGCATTATCACATTCACCGTGAATATTCTCAAAGAAACCATGCTGAGCCCAGAGAAGGAAATTATTCTTATTTTTAAAAAATCAGCTATTAAATGTGCCATGGTAATTTAAGATGTCAACAATGTGGGGGAAGCTGGGTGAAGGGTGTACAGGAAGTCTCTAGCTTTGCAACTTTTTTTTAAATCTAAAATTATTCCAAAATAAAAAGTTTATTGAAAAGCAGAAAGTCAGCTGTTAGTTTGAATGTGAACCACTGCTGACAAAGACGCTGGGTGTCACCAAATCTGTCGTTGCATCTAATTTTCTATCGTGGACCCGTCTTTCACTTTCCAGCTGTGCTTTCCTGCCAGCAGGATCCTCCTCTTCCCCAGCCCAAACCCTGACGCAGTGGTTCCTGACAAGGGGCCACCTGGCCACGCCTGGAGGCATTTTTGATTCTCACAGCTTCAGTGGGGGTTGGGGAGACTGCTAACACACAGTAAATGGAGTCCAGAGATGCTGCTGAACATCCTGCTCTGCAGAGGATGCCCCACAGCAGAGAATTCTTGGCCCAAATGTCAACAATGACAAGGCTGAGAAGCCCTGCCCGCGTCTCACCACAGGCCACAGGCCACCTCAGACTCTTAACCGAAACCTCCAACAGCAGATGCCTACCTTCCTAATCAGAGAATCATTTAACCAGCACCCCACCTGCCCTTCCCTCCGGTGGGAAGAACTGGTACAATTTTCTTTTCAAACTGTTGAAAAGTTTAAGTAATACAAGCAAATTTTTATGTAAAAATTGTAAGTCTATAAGTATGTTTGAATGGTGGAATTATAAGTGATTTTCAACGTTTCTCTTTGTCATTTTCATTTTTTTCCAGTTTTCAGTACTGAGCATGTATTATTTTTTGTAATAAAGAAGAAAATTACTGAAAATTAAAGATATACATCATAAACCTACCGACTTTAATTAGTATATGGCATTTTACTAATTCAGGGTACACTCAGGATGGGAAGCACTGACTGGTTCTAATGATCTCTAGTAATGACTACAGTCATCTCTAGAATGTGCAGGTCATCTAGGGAGGAAAATCAGCAACGGGCCATTAAATTCCACGAGGGTACTGGTCTGACCACCTAAATAACCTCCCACAGTGCTGTCCCTATGGTCTACCTAACACACGGCGGGATCTGAGTGGATGGAGGAGGAGCTTGGAAGAGCCCACCAACCCCAACGAAATCCAAATGGCAACCGATTTACTAGAAACAGAGCTTACCTCAGAGCCAGAGCAGTAGACCACTTATAACCGCCAGTCCAGTTGCAGTACAGCATTTTCGGAAAAGTACGGTTACCTTAAAAAAGGGAAAACACTCCACATAAAAACACGGGTATAAAAATACTCTCACACAGAGACTAAATTATAACTAGGGGCCTTGTGATTTACAATGTAAAAAGCCAACTTTCTTTACAAAAGTAAATGTTCACTACAATGAATGGTAAAAAGAAAGCCCTGACTGTCTATGAGCACAGACTTGACATTTAAATCAGTTTTGTGAGGATCACAGCTTGAAGAAGGTAAAACACCCCACCTGCTGTGAAAACGTGGGTAACGTGGGGCTGAGACAGACAAACCAGGCACCGGGAAGGGAGCGGGCCCACAGACCGCCCGGAGTCCTGGGACACTGGGCTGTCCCAGCCAGAAAAAGTGAGACTGAATCCACCTTACACCATATACCAAACCAACCCCAGGGGACTAGAGACCTAAACGTGAAAGGCCACATTTACCACTTTTAAAAGAACATACAGGAAATTATGAATCTGGAGTAGGGAAAGATTTCTTACAACAAAAAAGGGCTAACTCTGAAAGACTAAAAACTTCAACTAACTAAAAATTTAAAGTTCTGTTCAAAAGATACCAAAAGAAAGGGGTTGTGGGGGGTGTTAAAATCTGGGAGAGGATGTTAGGGACACCAAAAAATTACTACCCAAAATATAAAAGAATTCCTAGAAGTCTGTAAGAAAAAAAAACAAAACGTAGGGATAACAAGTATTGGAGAGGATGTGGATCATCACGAACGGTTGTGTAACCACTGGTGGGAATGTAAACGGATACAACCGTCCTGGAAAATAACACACGCAAGAGAGTGTATGCCAGACAAACATGTGCAACCAGGAGACATGGACAAAAGCTTTAACAGCAGGGCAATTTGTAAGGAAAAAAACTGTAAATAATCCAAATACAGTGGAGAAAGGATAAACTATGACACAATCTTACAAGTTATTATATAGAAGTAAAAAAAAATTGTAATAAGAGAAGACAAATGGAAGAATCTTAGAGCCATGATGTTGAAAGATGGTCTCAGAAGACCATAAACAGTCTATATTACACAATTCTAAAACATGCACTACTGAATAATTTACCACACTATATTCTAGTACATTCATGTGATAGAACTACAAAAAATTTAAAGAAAAGGAAGTGAGATGATAAGAAAATCCAAAAGGGTGGTTACCTCTGAAGAGGCAGGGTAACTGCGTGCAGGAAACACACTCTGGTAGTTTCAATGGCATCACACTGCTTTAGATGTTAATTTGGGGGAAACTCAATTATACACTATGCTTTATACCTTACACATTTTTTGTTTTATCAAATATTACATTTTAAAATAGAACTGGCATAACTAAAAATAGTGCTAATAAATATTTCTGACGAAACAATTAAAATTTAATTCTTAAGTTTCTGGTTACAGTTCCATAAATAAGCATAGAAAAAATATCTTGCTCACAGATTTCCTTAACGCTGACCTACCCAGGCAGTGGACGTGGTCCCGCACGGTGCAGTTGGCCGTGTAGCGCTGCCGCGGGCAGGACACCGCCATGCAGCTGGTGGAGCTGGAGCACTCGTAGTCGGTTTCCGGAAGCTGCCAGCAGAACCTGCAAGTCATGTTGAGGACAAAGCTCTTTCGGGATTTGAAGTCTTGATCCTACGTACCAAAGGACACAGAACTATTCAATCATAATACAGTAGTTTGTTAATAGGTCAATAAAACTACAGTCATATGGCACCAAGTGTCTAAAATACTTTATGACCTAGGAGGAAGTGGCAGAAAAACAGGCATCAAACCAATATGTACACAATACAAATGTGTATGCTATGATCCTGATCATAAATATACAACCAAAAATATATACCTAACAAAAAATATCTAGATAAATGCACATCAAAGTAACAAAGGTTATTTCAGAATGATAAGATTATTTCATCACTGTTACTTTGGCTAAATTTTTAATAATGCACATGTGTACTTCTATAACACAGAAAAAAGGAAAATGTACTTTATAAAGCCTCGGAGTCACAGAGAGTTCAAAGGGCAGATGAGTCCCTCTGCTCAAGGTCACGGAGCTGCAAGCCCGTGCAGAACGCAGAAGCCCTGCTCCTGGAGGAACAGCCTGGCCACCGGGTCTCAACTCTTCCCTAGGAGCCGTCCTGCGAGTGGCCCAGAGCCCCAGGGCTGTCACTGCTGTGACACACCCACGAGCACCCAGCAGGACCGACCCATAGGCAACCCCAGAAAACCACTCCCAACTTAGAAAGAACTGCATGGAGAGGCTGATGAGCAAGTGTTCACTGTGGGCCCTGAACTTTGAGACCAGAGATATTTTTCATTTCAATTTTAAATGTCCTTATTTTGTTTTCTGCCTATAAGAGCAGTCCATGTTCTTTTATGTTGCACATTTGGAAATTACAGAAAAAACCTGTAACCTCTCCAGAGACAAGCACTTTTAACCTTCTTTCATTTTTCCTTCCTATAGTACAGATTTACATACGTGGAATTACACTGAAAACATTTTGTATCCACTTGACATTATATTGTAATAAATATTTTTCAAAATCATATTTAAATGGTAACACAATCACCTCTGGAAGTATTATATTTATTAACTTTTTTGATTAATGCAAAACTCCTATTATGGACAGTATTTGAAACTGAGTAAGGCACTGCATGATTTCAGCAATATTGTTTTAAATGTCTGCATACTTCTAGTGATGCATCCATAACACGTTTCTTACCAATTGTTTTTTAAAACTAGGTAATAAGTTTACGTGGTACAAACTCCCGGAGACAACAGGAGAGTGGGGAGAAGGCTGGTGCAGCCCAGCCCTCAGCAGCACTGCCCTCCCCAGCACCAAGCACCGCTCACCCACTCTGGCCTTCCAGGGAGTCTGTTCTATGCATGGGCACGTTTACATCAGATACGTTTCTTTTTTTTTTTTTAATTTAATGTTCCCACTGATATTTACTTTTCACTTAATTGTATAGATATCGATAAATATCCCTAGAGCTGCCTAGTTCTTCTCAATGGCTGCAATGTATTTATTTCACTACACAGTGGACCATAAATTAAACTGTTCTCTTTTGTACATTCGGCTTGTTTCCAATCTTGCCTGTGTGAACAAAGCAGCTAAGAATATCCTTAGGCATATTTATTTGCATACACGTGCAATATGTAATATCTGTAAGATAAATTCCTAAATATGAAATTGCTGGGTCAAAGCTTATGTGCATCTATAAGTTTCAGAGATAAGACAAAGTGCTCACAAGAGGCTGACTAACCTACCCGCCTGCTAACAAGATACAGGAGTGTTTGTCCCTTATACCCTTAAGAACTCAGAGTGTTAAACTTTTTGATTGTTTTGCCAATCTGATAGTTTAAAAAATGCATTGGGCTTCCCTGGTGGCGCAGTGGTTGGGGGTCCGCCTGCTGATGCAGGGGACGCGGGTTCGTGCCCCGGTCCAGGAGGATCCTACATGCCGCGGAGCGGCTGGGCCCATGGGCCATGGCCGCTGGGCCTGTGCGTCCGGAGCCTGTCCTCCGCAGTGGGGGAGGCACCAGTGGTGAGAGGCCCGCGTACCGCAAACAAAACAGAACAAAACAAAACGCATTGATTTGTACTTAATCATGAGAAAAATTAAACTTTTTTTCATGCATTGAAAGTCCAATTGTATTTCCTTTCCTATGAACCCTCTGTTCATGTCCTAAAACCATTTCTCTACAGGACTGTCATCTTTTTCTTATTGGCTTTTTGGAAGTCTTTATATATTATGGATATTAGTGCATTATTTGTCACGTGTATTAGAAATACTTTTTCCTAGTTTGTCATTTATCGTTGGCCTTTATGCTTTTTTTAGGTCATGCAGAAATCTCTAATTTTTAGTAGTCAAATCTATCAATTCCTTCTTTTATGGCTTCTAAATTTTATTTCATACTTAGAAAAATATTCCCTACTTTGAGATTATAACAAAACTATCTCATGCTTTCTCTGGTACTTTGTGGTTTCACTTTTTCACATTAAATCTTTGATCTGGAATTTACTTTGGATAAAACAGGATTCCACTTTTTTCCATATAGCTACACAGGCACCCCAGCATTTACTGAATCCATTTTCACACCACAAAAAAGTATAGATCCCCAAAAAAGCTCATCTGTAGTAAAAAGATTTGTTACCTTTCCCTTTGTGAAACAGCTGTCATTAGTAAGGATACAGAACCTATCTGAAGGAATTAAACTTGCTTCAAATACACTAGCAGACTGAGCTCTTCTCCAAGGAACAGAAAGCAGCGTTTCTATCAAGCACATTTCCAGCTGAGGTAACTGGCTTGATAGTTCCCATGATAGCTGGAGCAGGAGTTAGCTGATATGAAAGGGGTTGCAGGATTTTTGCATTAATTTCTATTTATATACTTAACAGGGCCATTATAAAACAATTTCTTTGACTAGTGTAATCCAGGTAAGGTTCCCTTGCTCTGAGTCCCTATGCAGTATGCATTAGAAGGACAAGAAGAGTTTCTTTCTTTCCATTAATATGAAGTTCAAAATAAGGTGCAGGAGGGAGGGAGAGAGCTGAGTGCAGCACAGCGAAAGGATGAGCATTTGCACGTGCACCTGCGTATGCAGATGGTCACAGCTTATTTCTTCCTGAAATGCTAACTTATTTAGCGAGACAGGATCCTACAGGTGGTCATTAAACAAACAAGGGAAGAATGCACGGCCTGCCCCAGATCACCTGGCCGCAGCAGTCCTGGGGCCCGTGGCTCCTGACAGCCAATTATTCGACTGCTCTTCATTTTTAAGAAGAAACAGACCACCAGACGCTCCTGGGGCTGCCTTCAAATGCCACACTTGCGGGCTGGGCATCTGCTACTTTACAGGATTCGCGATGACTGGCTAGTCAGGAAGCAGGTGAGGTGAAAGCACCTCGGGAGGAGAAGGGAAGGAACCCATCCAGGGCACATCTCAGCCAAGGGGTGAGGATGCACCAGGGACCAGCACCCAGGACTTCAGAAACTTACCTAAGCTTTGTAATTTCTCCTATTCTCTGCTATTTTCCGCTAAATGAAACTACTTGTTTTTGGAACACCTAAAGAAGGAAGAAATTGAGAACTATGTTTCATTCAGGAACCAGCTGTGAGAGATGAATGTCAAAGACACTGAGGCAAACAAAGGAGGCTAATTCTGGAAAAGCTCTCCTCAGCCATCAGTTTTCTCATTTTTCACAAGGTACCTACTATCTGCCAGACCAATGAAGTACGCAATTTCAAAAGCCTTCAAACAGGTTTCGCCATTAGGTAAGTAGGGAGAAAATTCTATGTAAGATACAGCAACAGAGACTAACTGATAATCCAAGGGCAGTCATGAAGATTACCCAGCAACTAGTTCAATTTTCCAGCACACTTTAAAGGTAACTCTGATATAAGAAAATGACAAATACTGACAGTTACAAACACTATGTCCAGACACTGAGAACACATAAAATCTCATTTCCCCTTTGGAGTGAAGCCTCCCTCATGCCCTCACCTGATACTAGACCTCAGGAGAAATAGAGAAAGAGCCTGGGGGTGGAAGGAACTTTCTAACCCAGCCCTCTGCAGACCAAGTTCCAAAGAACCGACAGGGAAAGGTATCTTGTTCAAGTAAGTTAGAATCACTGGGTCAAAGGGAATCTGCAAAAGAGAATATGGTGGGCTTCCCTTGGTGGCGCAGTGGTTAAGAATTCGCCTGCCAATGCAGGGGACAGGGGTTCAAGCCCTGGTACGGGAAGATCCCACATGCCGTGGAGCCCGTGCGACACAACTACTGAGCCTGCACTCTAGAGCCCACGAGCCACAACTACTGAAGCCCATGTACCACAACTACCAAAGCCTGAGCACCTAGAGCCCGTGCTCCGCAACAAGAGAAGCCACCGCAAGGAGAAGCCTGCACACCGCAACGAAGAGTAGCCTCCGATCACAACTAGAGAAAGTCTGTGCGCAGCAATGAAGACCCAACGCAGCCAAAGATAAATAAATTAATAAATTAAAAGAAAAATCTTACTTCCTACTGCTTCCCTTAAAAAAAAAGAAAAAAGACAGAGATAGAGAATATGGTATGGAATCTGTGTTTTCCTCCTCAACCATCTCCCAGAAAGAGGGCACCATGGAAACACTTCAGGAAAGCTGTTCTGGGCCCATCTCCTGATTTAACAAGAGACAGATGACTAAATCACAGAGCTAGTCATGGTAGGTCCAAGAGTAAAACACTGCCTCATTATTCATTTCTACTCTCTATCTCACCCACATGCTGGGACTACAATGAAGTTTGCAGTAATTTCCCTGGTCCAACGGTTCAAAAATGCAGATACACGAGTCTCCCTGCCCTTGTCACATTCAACAGGTGTGGGGCTGCCGCCAGGAGTCTGTGGCTCTGAAGCAGGTATCCCGAGAGCATGTTAAGGAACACCGACTGTGGAAGCCTTTGTAGGCTCCTTCCTGGCTGTCAACATATCAGAGATGGGCTGCAGGAGTGACCACTGTAACACGGTCATTTCTAATGGACAACAGTTGGTGCGTTTGAGCTTTTACTTCCTACTTTTTGTAAGAAGTCTGACAATTGCTTCAATTTATCCTCATGTCAAAAAATCGCTATCTGAACCCTTGCAACCAAACCTTACTTGGAGATGGAAGTTTCCATCTTCTGATAAAGCTGACTTTATTCCTCAAATCTTACTTTTAAAATGCAGAGCACTTTCTGAATTTCCTCCATAGTCAAGTCTGAACTCTACTTATAACTCGAGCTTTACGATCAGTTTATTAAGAATAAGTAAGCTGCAGTACTTACAACACAGGTAACAGAAGGTTTGACTGTGCAGTCAAAAGTGACAGGCTTCCCATAGACACAGGAGAAATTGGTCTTGCACTCTATACAGTCTGCGGGAAGTCTGCTACACAAACCATTGCTCGGACACTTCATCATATAAGGTGGGATATCGGTGCTTTCTGTGAGAGGTGAGAGAGAAGCTTATTCTCTTGGAATACTGATTACAATAACAGAGGAAAGCAATTTTCTAAGCTTAAGGAACACAATCATGAACATAACATATATGCAGTGCTAGGAATAAATTAGGACCTCAAAAAGTCTATCATGTTACAAGATGAAAAAAACGAAAACTTACAGATGATAAAGTTCGTTCAAGATCACTGAGGGAGGGCAAAACAGGAACCAGAGCCCAAACCTCTCAGTTTCCAATCCAATGTTCTTTTCACTTGAATTCACGAATTTGTAAGTGAAGCCCCTAACCCTCTAAGTGAATCAATCGGTACAACAACGCACCAACCCTAGAAAAACGTCCTGTCATTATTCCACTTTGGTACTTCAACAAGCCACCATCTGCAAGTAACATTTACAATTTTACAGTACCAAAGTTCAAAATAGTTCTTTATATTAGTAACTTATTCAGTGGGTTGCAGTAAGTTTCTCCAGCCAGCCTAGCTGGGAGTATAATATATTACTATCACTTAAGAGAGGATCAAAATTGCAACCAGTATTCTCAGGAAAAGAAGCTTTCAAAAACGTCCAAGAGAGTAAAAAATTCTTGTGCTTTCTCTATAAAATAATCTATGTTTTAAACTCAAGTATGCTGCTGTCTTCCAGCAGTCTTTTATAGACTCAGTAAAATACGTCTGCCAGTTTCAATTTACTGAAGTCATGGAACTCTAAAGGGATGAAACTATAGAGACCAAAGTTCCATTTAGCAAAACACACTAATACTCATTTAAATCTGGTCCTAAAGTCACTATTAAGTGGGCAATTCTACAAAATGCCTACAAAAGGGTATACTTACAAAAGGGTATAATTCCTATTATACCCTTTTGTAATAGGAACAAAAGAAAAGAAAATTTTCTTTTCTTTTGTTCCTATTACTACCGTGGCTGGAGGATGGGCACTTAGAATCACAAAGCCAAGAATTTACAGGGCCAGGACAACCCCACGACCTTAAAAAGATGAGAAAACGGAAACCCAAAAAGGTGAATATTTTGCTCCAGCTCCCAGCAGCACCACCAGAGATAGATGCCAGGTCTGTACCAGTCCTTCTGCAATCCCTCCATTTCACACAGCCCTGGGGGAGCCTTTAATAATATCCAACATCAGGAACAGGGTTCCAAAAGCACAAGAAATTTTCTGAAGGGAAAGAAGCGTTGGTTGAAGGTTATCTTGATGGATGAAGCGGAAAAAAGAAAAAACTTAAAATAAAGAGATGGAAATGAGGAGCCTGGGACTGGAAAAAGATGAGACAGGAATGTCAAAAGGTACTGAAATACCAAGACTGTCTACAGAAAAGGTATGCATCTGCCTTTAGTTCACATATCTAAAATGCAATCAATAAAATGTTCAAAACATGGAAAATGATGTCATATTCTACAAGAAATTTTATCCAAAAAGAAAAGAAAGAGACCACTAGATACAAATATACACGTTTACTAGAAGAGAAAACGTCTAGTACCTGCTGCCCTGGGCACTACTGTGAACGTACGTGTGGGGCCCGGATCCTTGTCGGACTGAGCCAGCGGCTGCGAAGGCTCTACACTGAAGGATCCTATGATTAGAGAAACGAAGACCTCAGGCTATGTGTGTATCGCGCCAGGCCCACAGCTGCTCGGGCAAACATCTCGGCCTGACCACCGGGAAACTCAACATGAAACCCAATGGGGTCGACACCAATTTAGGTCTGCGGGCAACTGGAGACGACGCGCGGTGCCGAGACCCAGCTCCGCGTCCCAGGCCGAGCCCCCAGGCCCACAGTTCGAGGCTCGCGGCTCCGGCTCCCTGAGCCGAGGCGCGGCGGCAGGACGAGCCGGACTCGGCTGTAGCAACCCGCGCCCTCCGCCCGCACTCAGCCTCCGCCCAAGGGCCCAGGCCGACGGTCCTCGCGGTCCTGGGTTCCCCACCCCTCAGCCCGGCCCGGCGCAGACCCCTGCCCCCAACTCACCGCCGCCCGAGAGGATGTAGAACTGCGAAAGGAATAGCAGCACTCGACACAGGCGGCGTAGGTGCCACAACAGGACCCCTGCACGCGCCATCTTGCCAGAGGAAACACTTCCGGGCCGCGGGGGACGCCGGGCCGAGAGGAGTGGGGGGGGGAGGGGATTCACGGCGCAGGCGCGGCCCCTCCTCCCGAGTTCCCCGCGCCCCGCCTCCTAGGGCTGCCAGCGCCTGTGACAAGGCGTTCACCTCTCCCCCGGCGGATGGAGACACGGAAAGGTCACCTGGACCCCGAAAGTTACACCTGAGGGATCGAGAGCAGAGGGGGGGAAATGTGGGAAGTTGGCCGCTGTATACCTGTGGCCGGATCTGTACGTTTAGAGACAAAAACTGCTGCTGTGCGCTTGGTACCGTGCGGAGGTTTGACGACGTTACGTTTTTGTCAGACTAAAAAGCCTCTTGTTTACAGATGAGGAAACTGGCCCAGACTGCTCGGTAAGGACCCCAGGTGTGCCAGGTGGCCCCCAAGGACCCACTCCCCGCGACCCCAGGGCCCGGGCAGCGTCCCGCGAGCATCTCTCCAGGCCCGCCCTGCTCAGATGTCTAACCAGTCCTCAGAGACGCTCCTCGAAGGCGGGGAGAAGCCGGACTGAAGTGCGGCCGCGGGTGTCAGGCCCCCAGACCCCCCTGGAGGCGGCCCGCCCCGGGAGGGAGCTGCTCCCAGGCCGCGGCTCCCTGCGGCCGGCACAGCGATCCGCACCTGTTCCCACCGCACCTGTTCCCACCGCAGCAACATTCGTGCTGGGCTGAGCACGGGCTTCCCTCTCCCCGCCCACCCAACACAAGGTTGTCTGGGGTGGGGATGGGGAGTCTTCTGACGCCCCCTGCCTCACTAGCACGTTTGGTGAATTCAAGGAATGTATCGAATAGTGCTTGGCCTCAATTAAAGTTAGCTTAAACAGGTACATCACACAATCTGCACCTTCCATCACACAGGCCTGACCCTTGAACAACTTTGGGGTGAGGGGCGCAGTGTAACTTAGAGCAGGCCCTCCTCATTCGGTTCTTCCCTATCGGTGACTCCACCTCCTTAGATTCCACCAACTGCGGGTAGGACTGTGTATACTCTAGTATTTGCTATTGAAAAAAACCCACGAGTAAGTGGACCCGTGCAGTTCAATCCTGTTGTTCACGGTCAGCCCTGCTGGTTTGTCTTCCAACTCTTCAGGAAGCTAAATGATAAGCGTGTACAGAAGAGAGAGCAGGTCTTAAATTTATTTTGAATTCCACAGCACATAACCAAATAAACACAAAAAATACTGCTTGATTGGTAGCTAAATTCACTACTGACATAAAGCCATTTTAATTGTTTTGAGCAGTAAGGTATTTTTCTCAGTTAAAATCAGAAATCCACTTGAGTCTGTAAATCAGTGGAATGTCATCCCATCAGAAGAGTAATTTAACTCTAGGGGAGCAAATTATTATGGTATAAACCTATAGGTGAAACCCTGGAAGCACTACATAACACATTTTATTTGAGAGTTTATTTTTTCTAAAGATAAATAAGGTTCAATTGTCATTTAGAAGCATTAAAATGGCAACTCTTATCCTATAGTGGAAACTACAGAAGATTTGCACAACACTGAATTTCTTTGAGTTCAGAATCCTTTGTTAGTAATCCAATATTTAGTACTAGCTTCTTCTTTTGTGATTGTTGGTTGGTTAAAACAAATTGATTCTGATTTTGAAAATAAAGTTTCAGGACCTCCCTAGTGGTCCAGAGGTTAAGACTCCACTTTTCCACTTCAGGGGGCATGGGTTCGATCCCTGGTAAGGGAAGTTCCACATGCTGTGGGGTGTAGCCAAAAATAAGAAAAATAAAGTTTCAGTGCGAACTTTAGTAAAACTTCAGTTAAAAAATACCTGAGGCATAATGTTATTAGAAAATAAGATATCACCCCATATTCAAAAAGCTTTGCAGACTTTTGAAACTTATCTTTTGAAAATCAGAATTCTTAACAGTAACATCTCATAATGCTCATTTCCTAGTATTTCCCTCTTTGATGAATGACATTTTCCCATTGAAGTCTCTCAAGATATTTGGGAAATTTAAAATTTCCCACACTTGTCCTCTCATTGTCCGCAGACACATTAGTGAATCAGATTTTGTGCATATCAGCCACTCATTCCCCATCTCACTTCTCACTGTGCCCATCAGTGGACCAGATAGTGGGTCCTAAGTTCTCAGAAGTATGAATGGTAATTAAGGAAAATGCATGTTCAGGGTTTAGAACAAGGTTACACAGATGTGAGCACAAGGAAAGGACTTCAGAATTCTTCCTCAGCATTCAGGGTACGTGATTTCTTGAGATTCTTCAATTTATCAATGGCAGAAGTTACTGAAATCTCTCCATGAATTTTGTTGTCTCTTGTTCGAACATTTACGGCATTATTTGTCTTTTCCTTTTCTCCAACGACTGTAGAAAACAAAGGGAAATACATTTACAATCAACAATTTACTAAATATTAAGTCAGCAGTCATATGGCATGTGTCTTATTAAGTTTTCTTCTTAGTACTAATCACCAAATATCAATCTAATGTCCATTTGGTCATCCTCTTAAGAGTAAATTTCTTGAGACAAGGAATGACCTCTAATCCCATCTCTCTATTGTCCATTTTTGAGAACACCTGTGGTGGTCGTGGGGTACAGGTGGGAGGAGGGAGTTCCTAAAGACCCCCTGACTCCACCTGGCACACTTGATGAATCAAGAGGCGGGCACCAGACATGTGCCCAACCAGCCAACAGAATTTTCTGGAATATATGTAAAAGGTTTGTTCTCGCTAATGACCCATACTGTGAGATGATGCAGAATTCTGCCGCCATGTTTCTTGCTGTCTGGAACGAAGATACTGGCCAGCAAGTAAGGGGAATAAAGTAGATCAAGAGAAGCATAAAGAAGCAGATCAAAACAGGGAACAGAAATGGGGAGAAATGGTCCTGGTAAGGGTTGAGTTCCCCTTCCAGTTACTTTTCTAATGATTTGGCTACTTAATTCTACCTTCCATGGCACGAGATACTCTAACTCCCTTCCAATACATTCCATCGTGTCTAAGCTAATTTGAAATTTCTGTCACCACAAGAAGGCTGATTGAAGCATCACAGTACCTACTACAAACACTTTTGATGACAAATTGCTCATAGGACAGCCCTGTGCATATTTATTTTGCCTTCTACACAAACTTTCAACTTATAGGACATAACCATATCATGCCTGCAGGCATATAAATAAGTTTCCCTTGATTTTGAATCATTTTTACAGTCAAAATTTTAGATTCTGCATCTAATTACTCATGTTCCTCAAGGACGTTTTATTTTTTCACTTAATTCTTTTCTTTTGATCATCTTAAATTTGGAACATCTCCTAGTCATTAGTTTAATCCTAAAGATTTCTAATAAACCAGAAAAGCAAAGGAGATTATTTCAGGCCTATCACATGACTGAAACATACAGAGTATAATTCTACTGATAAGATCATTTTCCACTGTCAGTTTGAGTTATTAATTCTTCCTAGTAATACTACACCACAGGATCCATGTGAAACTTCATAACTCTTCTTTTCTGGCAAATAACAAAAAGTATCTAGCCAGGAACATCACAGACTCTTCTTTGTGTATAAGTATTCAACAGCTATTTGTCATAATCAAGCAGTTATACCATATTCTTTGTTTTTTGGGGTTTTTTGGAATTAAGGTGAAAAAACAAGCATTTGGGAAAAATATATACAAATTTAGATTACCCAAAATAAAATTATACTGATCCAGCTGTGCATTTTGTATTTTCTTATTTAGTGTACAACTATGATCTAAGTCAACATCAGCCATGAATCCTTCTTCAAAAAATTCAGTGGATACCTATAAGAGAATGAGACACTTTCATTAATACATTGTGTATGGTAATGTGGTGGCCAGCCTCCAAGATGACCCCCAGGGTCCCACCCCCCGGTATTCACACCCTTGTGTGTCCCCTCCACCTTGTACCAGGTTGGTCTCTGTGACCACAGTGGAGGGAGAGTGATGGCACCCCACTTCTGAGATGAGGTTAAAGTGCTGAGTCACTCCCCCTGCCTCGACCTCTGAGAAGCCTCACCAGGCACCCGAGCCAGAGTCCCCAGCCAAGTTGTCCCAGATTCTGACTCACAGAAACTGAGATAATAAATGCTTATTGTTCTAAGCTGCCAAGTTTTGGGGTAACTTGTTACACAGCAACAGATAATATAAGTATTCTTCCTAATAGAGCCACGAGGAAAAGAATAACTATGAGATGTTTTAAAACACCAATTTCTCAAAAACATTAAGAAATAAAATAGTTCTGATACAGCTACATAGACACGACTCAGGTGTTACTGAAAACATTTATTGAAAACATGAGGTGGTAAATTAATGTATTAGTTATGCAATATTTTAAGGTGCGAATTCCAAGTCAATGACGTTCACAGACCACATGCCAAGATTATGTACTTTAAATGTCTCTAATTTTACCTGAAGTGCATATTTTTCACAAGTTGGCTCCACAGGGATGACCATTACCTGACGAGGAGACAGCCAGAAAGGCCTGAAAAATATAATACGTATTTTTAAAATGACCATTTATTACAAGATTAAAAAACAACCAAAGACTTTTTTCTTTTTAAGTAAGACTTTGAAATGCCCAAGGTCGCGAGGCCCCTCCACAAGACCACCAGAGTCGAGAGTCAAAGCCAAACGGCAAGGGTCATTTATTGCAGGTTCGAACCTGGACCTCCGCGCACTCCTTGCCCGTGACGCTAAGAGGCCCTGGCGGAGTTTAGTACAGCTCTTTTATAGACCGGCACAAATATAGTCGCCGATTGGTTGAGTTTTAAACAAAGACACTAGTCGCCGATTGGTTGACTTTTAAACAGAGACACTAGTCGCCGATTGGTTGACTTTTAAACAAAGACACTAGTCGCCGATTGGTTGACTTTTAAACAGACACTAGTCGCCGATTGGTTGACTTTTAAACAAAGACGCTAGTCGCCGATTGGTTGACTTTTAAACAGAGACACTAGTCGCCGTCTGATTGGTTGGACGGTTGCGGGGGGGGGGTCAGCAGGCGTAATTACAGAAGCGAGAGCGGCTGGTTAAGTTTCGGTTTCCTGAGGTTTTGTTTCTTAATTAGAAATACTTAAGGCGGGGCCATGGTCGCAAAAAGAAATAGTGCAAACAGGAGGACTGATACAACCCTAGCAGTGCTGCGGCCTCCACCAGCCCAACGGCAGGGCGTCGGGAGGCTGTGCGCCCAACTTCAGGCGGCGCTCCCAAATGTGGCAAGCCCAGCGCCGCGCCCTGGAATGGTCCTTTTTTCGGCCCTCCCCCTCCGGAAAGAACAGAAAAGAAATTCCAGGAAAAGCACAAATTGAATGCAGGGCGTCAACTCAGTCCTATTCTCACCAAACTAGAACATAGCCCCCTCAACTTCACAAGAGAGCAGGTTCAGTAGAGGGGTGTAGAAATAAAGCAAACTATATTAAAAGGCAACAGAGGAGACAAAAGGGGAAACTGGGCATTTTGGTTGGAAAGGGAGGGAAAACAGGTTGGCAGCTAGATGAAAGGGCTAAACATCACTGACCATACAACCCAGCAACCGCTCTCCTGGGTATTTATCCCAGAGAAATGGAAACATGTTCACACAAAAACCTGCACACTAACATTTATAGCAGCTTTACGTATAATAGCCCCAAACTGGAAATATCCGAAATGCCCTTCAGCGAGTGAATGCTCAAACTGTGCATCACACTACAGAACACCATCAGTAGTGAAAGGGAGCCAACGACTGGTACTTGAGATGCCTCGGATGCATCTCAAGGCAACTCCATCCAAGGAGTGAAAAAAGTCAGTCTCCAACGGCTGCACGCTGTGATTCCATTTATGTAACATTATGGAAATGACAAAATTATGAAGATGGAGACCAGATGAGTGGCTGCCGGAGGATGGTGACAGGGATGGGGTAGGAGGTGTGTGGCCATAAAATAAACGGCAGCATGAGGGATCCTTATAAGTAATGGAACTGTCCTGTACCTTGACTGGCGGGTACACAAATCTACAACGTGTGCACAAATGCAAGACCTGAATGAGGTTGGTGGATTGTCACTCCCCAGTTATGTTGTATTCAGTTCTGCAAGATGTTACCATTGGGGAAAACTGGTAAAAGGTGTGCTGGACCTCTTTGTAAATGATTCTACAGTTATCTCAAAATGAAAATGTTTTAAAAGATGGAAAGGTGGGTATAAGCAATGTTTGATGTGGGAAATGTTTGCCTTTTTCTTCAGCATGTTTAGTTTGAAGGTGGAAGGAAATGCACGGGGACTATTACCAGATGGCACTTCGTGCATATGTTTTTACATACTTATTCTTAAATTACAAAAGCAAAATAATACATGTGACAAATGTAATTATATACATGATGAAATACAGATTATAAAATGAAAAGTAAATGTATCTTTTTGAACTCTGTTCTCACCCCTGCTTCAGCCCTACCAACTCAAGAGAGCCACATTTTAAACATTTCTATTTTTATTTCTCAGGGAGATTTCCACCACAACTTGGTAGGTGTCCAAAGGCTTGCTGTGTAAACTGTAGAGGGTGGTACTGTGTCTCCACAGGGAGGTGTGCCCACACCATCTCCTGATCCCCTAGTTCTACTGCTCTCTTGCAAGACCCACCATCTCTCACTATGTTAACTATTTACAACAGAATCAACTGGAGAGAAATATAAACATGTTAATTCACACACACACATATTCATATCTACAGTTTTGGATTCCCTGTACCTGTAATAGATTGGACACCCCCATGACACCTCAGTATATTTCTCTAGGATTGCAAATAAAATCTAAGGGACAGACACAGACTCGGGCAATACCATCCCCATGGCCCATTCTGAGCGACCATCCACATACCAAATCTACTTGTCATCTGGTTTCCAACCTAATTATCTCTTAAGTCTCTGACCCTGTGGCCAAAGCAATAACCAGATCCCACGCATCAGTGTAACCCACATCTGGCCACTTTTCCCTCCGGGCACAGACGGTGACCAGACGTACCACCAAAAGCCTGCACTTAGGGCATTCACCTTCCCCCTCCATCCCTGGAGGGGGATGCCACTGCAGTGGTTCTCTTTGGCTTTGGGGCCATGTGTGAACCAGGCTTACATGTTTCCTCCTAAGTCTGTGGTCACGGGGCTGTGAGGTCAACAGCATAGCGGAAGGAAGGAGGGCAGTACAGCTAGAGATGGCGCCCTGAGAGTGTGGGCCATATACGTTCCAGCGGCTAGATCTTTGAGGGGTTTGTTTGACACAGGTGAAAAGGTTACTCTTTAATTTTACTGAGATCTCAAAAAGGTAAATGATAGTGTTATGCCACGCTGCCTTTGTTTTCTTTGTTTTGTTTTCTGGTCTGGCAGATGCCACAAAAATTTTTATTTGCTGTTTGGATACTTGCTAATTATAAGGCAAGAGCCACCAATTTTTTCATATTAATTTCATCTTTTAGACATGATTTTTAAGAACAGTAGACATATAGCTTTTCTTTTCCATATCACTTACCATTTTCCTCCATAGTTTTCTGAGAGAATGGCTATCATTCTTTCCACTGACCCCAAAATGGCTCGATGAATGATCACAGGGTTCTTCTTATCATCCCCATCCTTACTAAAAAAATGAAAATTATACATTTAATTATTCTCTTAAGATTCATAAATAACTTTATCTTCTTACCTTATATTTAAAAGGTATTTTCCCAGACTAGGTAAAACAATAGATTACTCATAAATTATCTTTAAACATAAATGTGCCATTAATTAGAAATAAAGGTTTTTTTTCTTTCAAATTATGGTATCTTTTATTTTTTTAAAGAGATTTTGCATTATGTTTCTTATTTTTTTAATAGTTTAGTATTTTTAAAATTTATTTATTTTTGGCTGCATTAGGTCTTTGTTGCTGCATGTGGGCTTTCTCTAGTTGCAGTGAGTGGGGGCTACTCTTCGTTGCGGTGCACGGGCTTCTCATTGTGGTGGCTTCTCTTGTGCGGAGCATGAGCTCTAAGCGCGCAGGCTTCAGTAGTTGTGGCGCACAGGCTTAGCTGCTCCGCGGCATGTGGGATCTTCCCGGACCAGGGCTTGAACCCGTGTCCCCTGCATTGGCAGGTGGATTCTTAACCACTGCACCACCAGGGAAGCCCTATGGTATCTTTTATAAACCAAAGGGAAGTAAAATATATCATCTAGGAAAAAGCAATGTGATATTAGATCACTATCTCTATTACAAATCTACTGATTATTCTAAACTACCAGTTTTATTCGAAACTACCAGTTTACTCATATTGAGAGGCAATTTTACAAATCATATTTTTTAAATTAACTTTATTTTGAACTATGGCTTACTTCACCACTAATTTATTGAACAATTATCAAAGACATTGCAAAAATAAAGAAAATGGGTTTCTGTAGTCTGTAATAGAATATGTTGGTATTCTATTAGTTTGGGTTAATGGTATGACCACGGTGGCTGGCAAAAAATTTACCAACCTTAGTTAGTTAGTTAGTAGTTATTAGAGAATATTGAAAACATATACAAAAGTAGAGAGAATAGTATAATGAACTCCCACATAACCCTTTCTCAGCATCAGCAAATGTCAACTCACAGCCAACCTGGTTTGGTCCAAATGCACCCATTCCTGACACCATCCACTGTAAACACACTGCCATATTGTAAACACTATGCCCCCATACTACTGATATATTTCAAAAT
Organism: Delphinus delphis; assembly: GCF_949987515.2. NCBI lineage: Eukaryota > Metazoa > Chordata > Mammalia > Artiodactyla > Delphinidae > Delphinus > Delphinus delphis. The sequence continues at coordinate 99,478,933 of NC_082684.1, forward strand.
GTTCCTGATACTTGTTCCAGAAGTCCACTGGTCAAATTCCATTTACAGACCTGAAACCTTCATGACATTCTCCTTACATTTGAGAATTCTCTCCTCCCTTTCAGAAAAAGATGTAAAAAGCAAATTACAACTGTTAATTGTAATAAAGTCAGGCACTCCAAGATCTGTGCACACTTTTCCCAGAAAGATAAATTTCACGTTACTGCAACAAATGTAATAATATGTGATGCTTACAAAGTTCTTAGGACAAATTTTTATCTAAACGTTGTACCAGCTATTTACTACTAAAACACATATACACACAGGGCAAACAGACAAATAAAAACAGAGACTCATTCATTAAACTCACTTCAAAAGAGTTTTCATTGGACATCGTCATTGCCAATCATTTCTGCTAAGAGCCACGGCAGACTGACTGCAGGCCAAATCCTCTGTCAGATCCTACAGAAGCTTTGGGGTGGGGCTGGGGGGCCTGAGTCCAGTCCTGCTCAGATATGTGAAGAAATAATTCATTCTACAAACTGGAAACAGCATGGTATATTCCTGAATGTCGCATAATGTTGCCTGTGTAGGGAATGAAAGAGAAGCAGCATGATCCTTTCACAGGCCCCTGGGTACCAGAAATTTCTGTCCCATCATTTATTTTAAAAGAATTAAAATCAGGTCTAGTCTTAAGAAGGGCAAAGAGTGACCTAAACTATGCTTACACATCTATACTTTCAGGTAAACATTAGAATTAATGACAAGTTCCCCCAAACAATCCTCGTGGATTTAGTTGGAATTACATTAGATTTAGAGATACATTTGAAGAGAATTCGTATCTTCACAATATTGATTCTTCCCAGTCCAACAGTGGTGTGACTCTTCATTTAAACAACTGTTTTTTTTGGCCTTTGATAAAGTTTTATGGTATATATTTCAAATAAATATTATATATTTATATTCCTTGTTAAGTTTATTCCTAGATATTTTGCTTGTTTTTTTTTTTAATTTATTTAATTTATTTATTTTTGGCTGTGTTGGGTCTTCATTGCTGTGCGCGGGCTTTCTCTAGTTGTGGCGAGCAGGGGCTACTCTTCATTGAGGTGCGCAGGCTTCTCATTGTGGTGGCTTCTCTTGTTGCGGAGCACAGGCTCTAGGCACATGGGCTTCAGTAGTTGTGGCACACAGGCTCAATAGTTGTGGCACACAGGATTAGCTGCTTCGCTGCATGTGGGATCTTCCCAGGCCCCTTCATTGGCAGGAGGATTCTTAACCACTGCACCACTGGGGAAGCCCCTCTGCTTGGTTTTTGTTATTGTTGCTGTTACTGTTTCTGAAATTTTTTTTCCATTGCACTTCTTAGCAGGTTGTCGCTAATATATATGAAAGCAAATTGATGTTTGCATTTTGACCTTATTGCTAGGTACCTTACTTTATTATCAGTTTTAATTTTTCTCCATCTGATTCTATTGGATTTCTAGACATCTTAGCATCTACATACAATGAAAATTTGGCTCTTTATTTCAATATGTCTACGTATTCCAGAACAACTGTGATTAAGAGTACAAATAGGCTAGTCACCTTCTTCTCAACTAAGTAGAGATGTTATTGTTGTTTTCTAATAAATACTCCTTACCATTACAGGAAAATTTATTTCTGTTCCTCTCACAGGAATGAATGTTACTGTTTATCCAATGCCTTTCAGCGCTGTTGAAGGTAATGGGTGACAATACACTTCGTAATGTTAAACTACCCCTGCTTTCTTTTTTCTTTTTTTTTTAATATTTATTTATTTGGCTGCACCTAGGTCTTAGCTGAGGTTGCTGTGTGCGGGATCTTCCTGGCGGCATGTGGAATCTTTAGTTGCAGCATGCGGGATCTAGTTCCCTGACTAGGGATCAAACCCAGGGCCCGTGCATTGGGAGTGTGAAGTCTTAAGCACTGGACCACCAGGGAAGTCCAAAACCACCCCTGCTTTCTTGGGTAAAAAACTTACTTGATCAAGGTGATGAACTCGCTGCTCCTTCCCTCTTCTCCCCTCATATCTAAGCCACAAACAGATCGCATTGGTTCTACCTCCAAAATATACCCCAAATACCTCCACTTTTCTCATCTCTATGTATCACTGCCACCACGTTCTGTCATCATCTCTTACCTGGCCTACAGACCACTGCTTCCACTTCTGCTTTCCAGTCCCTACTGTCCACACAACACCTAGGACGATGGATGGATGGATGGATGGATGGATGGATGGATGGATGGGTGGATGGGTGGATGGATGGGTGGGTGGGTGGGTGGATGGATGGGTGGGTGGGTGAATGGGTGGATGGATGGGTGGATAGATGGGTGGATGGGTGGGTGGATGGATGGATGGATGGATGGATGGGTGGATGGGTGGGTTGATGGGTGGGTGGGTGGGTGGATGGGTGGATGGATGGGTGGATGGGTGGATAGGTGGATGGATGGGTGGGTGGGTGGGTGGATGGGTGGATGGATGGAAGGGTGGATGGGTGGATGGATGGATGGGTGGATGGATGGGTGGAAGGATGGGTGGATGGGTGGGTGGAAGGGTGGATGGATGGATGGGTGGATGGGTGGACGGATGGGTAGATGGGTGGGTGGATGGGTGGATGGGTGGATGGGTGGATGGATGGGTGGAAGGATGGGTGGATGGGTGGGTGGATGGGTGGATGGATGGAAGGATGGATGGGTGGATGGGTGGGTGGATCAGTGGGTGGGTGGGTGGATGGGTGGATGGATGGATGGGTGGATGGATGGATGGGTGGATGGGTAGATGGATGGATGGGTAGATGGATGGATGGGTGGATGGGTAGATGGATGGATGGGTGGATGGGTTGATGGATGGATGGGTGGATGGGTAGATGGATGGATGGGTGGATGGCTTGCCTGATCTACTGCTCCTCCACATCCCCCTTGGATGGCTAGTAGTGTTCAAATTTTGTTGCACTAGTTGGGTCATTTTTGCATAAAGTCCCCCTACCCCTAATTCCTTTTGTTCATTTTGGTAGGTTACTGGGGAAAGATGATTTTGCAAATATGAACTTAATACACCATCTTTTCCAAAAGGCCTGAATTTATTCTTGAAAGTTCCGTGCTTTCCCCTTTAACCTTTGAAAATTTTTATTATTCTCATGTCCTGATGTAACTCCCTGTATGAACACTTCAACTATTCTTCAGCTCTTTACCTTCTCACAGGATGTAACTCTCAGTGTAGCTCTATAACCATTAATCAAAACACAAGTTGGAGAATCCGAAATAAAATTTTTGTTGGTTGAACATAAATTGAGATCACTGCATAAAATCCTACACTCTGCGAAATTGGTGGTTGTTCATTTATTATAAGAATCTTATTAGGAAAATATTCTATTAAAAATTATTAGACTTAAAATATGCCAATAAATTTTCCTTTCTAAATTAATTTTTTAAATTAATAATCTTGAGTGAAAGAGATCTCAACACATTATCTAATCAACACCACATGTCTAAAACAGGACATGGTGAGAAGGGGAGAGTTTAAAGAAATGATGTTGTGATTTTTGTCTAATTCAAGTCAGTGGAAGGGTCTTTAAAAAGAAGCTGCTTCCAGGCAGAATGAAGTAAGCATGCCACACCTGACTCTCTCTCTGAACGCAGACGTGGACCCTGGAGAGAACATGAAGAACAGCCATCCGAGGGCTGGGAGGAGTGACTGGTGCCGGGGGATTGACGAAGAAGACCAGAATCTGAAGTGCCACCAAACTGCACTTAGTTTTTTGTAATTTTGTCTTCCAGTTGTGTGGCCTGGACTCAGAGACAGCCCACAAGCAAGAATACATACCAGGTGCAGACAGGAAAAGCTTCAAGAGAAATCCTCACTTTCTGGCCAAGAGCCAGAAAATAACTGCTAAGTTTCAGAAAAAGTGGGGGTGGGGGACGTCCTGGAGTTTTCTTCTGTTTCTTTTTTCTCCTCTCTTCCTCCAGCCCCCAGCATTCTCACAGTGGCACAGAGACTAAACAGGCACCTAAAACTCCAAGGAAGGGGATCCTTCTCTCCAACCCGAACAGCTGTGATCCCAAGCGTACGTGAATCCCTGTGCTCTCTCTCTCTGGCTGGCCTCCTGATGCCTGGTCTCTGAAACAGATAGCCCTGGAAACAGCATGCGGAGCAGGGAAGCTAAAGCCCAGCGTTCTGGCCACAGGACTACAGAAAGGGACTTCAGGGAACCAAAAAGTGTCAGGAAAATACAGAGAGCAGGGGGCGCAGAAGAGCTGCCCCATAAAGGGGTGTATGAGCTCGCTGGCCTCACCTCTCATTGCACATGCTTGGATCCGACCCTAACAGCACATAAAAGGCTTGAGAATTGGACTGTGGGACTTTGCCCCTGGGTGGTGCACACAGGACAGAAGGCCTCGCTGAGGCCAAGATCCACAGACGCTCATATCCCTTATATACAATGGCTGGTACAGTGAGCCCAGTCGGCCCTCCATATCCATGGGCTTCACAGATACGGATACAGATATGGATACAGAGGGTCGACTGTATAGGCTCAGAAAACTGAGCTGACGCTGGAACCACAGAAGGCGGGTTAGAAATTACAGCCTGAACCTGCCCTGGCAGAATGACTGCTAAAAAGTCAACAGTCCCCTTAGGATTTAAACAAGACCCAGCATCTCACAATATAATATTAACAATGTCTGGGATGCAATTCAAACCTACTCAGCATATTCATCACCAGGAAAATCTCAATTCCAAAAAACAGATTATGGAAAGGGAATTAACAGTAACTGCAGTGGGGAAATCTGGCAAACTTTATTTTAACCAAGTGATGGAGGTTACATCACTGCTGACAAGTCACATTGATGCCATGCACACCCTTGACAGGAAGAGCCACCCTCAAAAGGTGATATACAGTATGATCCCACTTCTGTGGAATTCTGGGAAAGTGATGGAGAGGAGGTCAGAGGCTGCCCAGGGCTGGGGTGGGAGGAGAGTGTGACTGTAAAGGAACAGCACAGGAATTTGCTTGCCTGATGGAATCACAATCGTGGTGGTGGGCACACCACTCTATACGATGTTTAAAACTTACAGAACTGTACACACACACACACATATACACACAAAGTCAACTTTACTGTGAGTTAAGAAAAAAATTTTTAAAGGAGTTGTTGGTTTGCAGTGATGAAACTGCCTTTTTTCCTCTGCTTTCCCTGGTAAATACCATCCTTAAGATACAGACCCAGGGTCAGCCCTTTATGAAGTCTCCCCCTCTGCCTCAGGGAGATTTCTCTGTTTGGGTCATGTTTCCATGTCGTTTGTTCATAGCTCTAACCAGAAAACTAAAGCTGACCTCCAACTAGATTACAAGCAGGTAAACAAATACATACTGAGTATCTTGCGCACAGACAGACATTCACTGACACTTGTTTCTGTACTGCTAATGCTCAAATGACAATAATTAAGATATGAGTCCTACATTATTTATCACATTCAATCACTCACCTAACATACGTAAGATTAAATCTTACAGGCAGTTGGAAGTCCAGCTGAATTGTAGCACACTGATGGTATCTGCCAATAGCATCCTTGATTTTTATATCAATCTGTAAATTAAATGATGTTTGCTTAGAGACAGGTTTTATTTTTCTGTTAAATTTTACTTTTTTTGAAGCATATGGCCTACTTACTTTAGGACCATAAAATGCTCCATCTCCCGGGTTCATCTTCCATGGTTTCCCAAATTCCATCAAGCTATTCTGTAGTTGCTATTTTTTTAATAAGAAGAGAACATTACTTACACTTAATCACCATATACTTATTGAACCTCTTCTATATTCAATAAACTACTGAGCAACGACTACGTAAAGAAAATTAAGATGGTACTTACTCTCAAGAAACATACACATTTTAATTGGGGGAGAAAAAAGATAACTTACTAAACTGTTCCACTGAATTCCAGGTAAGTGATAGAGGGGTACTTTGGGCACTTCCGCCGTGCAGGCTCCCTCTGCCCTACTCTCTCTAGCTCCTTTCAGGAGGCGCCTCCACACCATAAAAGGCAAGAAAGCTGGGGCCTTGTTCCTCGTGCACTCTGTGCTCAGAAGACTGGGGGACAGGCCTTGCACTTGCTCTTGCTTCTCCCCCACCTCTGTGCCTGCAGCTGGTGGGCAGGGCCCCTTGGGACACGGAGGCTGTGGAAGCGTGAGGCCCACTCTGGTCTCCAGACTAAGCCACGTAAAGTCACCTAAGTTAGCACACAGTGAGGCCGCTCCACACTGACGGTGACGGGGCGTGCACACGAGTATTAGTGATAGGGCTCTTTGAGTCTTCTGGCCACTCCCTGTGAAAATGGCTTCTCTGGGAAGCACCCAGGCATCCCTAAGGCCCTGGCCAGAAGAATGTCAGAACAGCAGCCAGACTCCTGTCATCACCCCAGCGCACTGGAGCCGTGAGGGGGGTGACATTTGGGAGTGAAGCGCCCGACAGGGAAGGAAAGCAGTGGTGGTGTCCTGGGCCAGGCCAGCATCACCCAGAAAGCCTCCTCCAGGGCCTCAATCAGAGCAGGTCAGGAGCTGCTCCTGGCCAGACCCCAGGGGGTCCCTCAGGGACCCAACCCTCCTGCAGAGGCTTCCCTTGTGCTCAGGGCTGGGAAGGCCACCTGCACAGATGCACTTCACAAGCTGGAGCTGCCCTCCCCCGACTTTGTTTCTGAAGGGAGAAGAGACTGTGAAACCATGTTCTCAGACAAAACAAGGCCCTGCTACAGCAGGTAACAGCAATTGTAGGGACTCCCAGGGAATTAAAAGCAAAAGAAAGGCCAGGTTTGGGGGAAGAGCATACAGCAGAGGTCACTGCGTCCACTGCTCTGTCCTCTCCCTGGGGACACCGGGATAGGAAGGCCTGATGGGAGGGGCCGAGGCCAAGAAAGCTTCCAGTTGACACGAGGTCTGGGGAGAGGGGACGTCTGGGCAGTGCTGGAACTGCTGCTCCCAGGACTGGCCCGGGGACACTGCCCGGCACCTCTTCTCCCTGCTGTCTGTCCTGCCCCACGCATGCCAGGTCTCTGGCTCCCAAGAGCACTAGGGTCTAGACTGTGGGACGTGCTGGGTTTCGGACACATCAGTTTGCTTGTGCTTATGTGGGAGGGGCTGTAATGTTCTTAAGGATCTAATGACTCACTGCAACTCTGGGAAAGTGGGACCCAAGAGACGTTTTTTTTAAAAAATTATTTATTTATTTATTTATTTATTTTTTGTTTCATTGGGTCTTCATTGCTGCACACGGGCTTTCTCTAGCTGTGGTGAGCAGGGGCTACTCTTCATTGCGGTGCGTGGGCTTCTAATTGTGGTGGCTTCTCTTGTTGTGGAGCACGGGCTCTAGACACACGGGCTTCAGTAGTTGTGGCTCATGGGCTCTAGGTGTGTGGGCTTCAGTAGTTGTGGTGCATGGGCTTAGTTGCTCCAAGGCATGTGGGATCTTCCTGGACCAGGGCTCGAACGCATGTCCCCTGCACTGGCAGGCGGGTTCTTAAACACTGCGCCACCAGGGAAGCCCCCAACAGAGGTTTGAGGTTAATCCAGCTCCAAGGAGCTGAAGGACGTACATCAGTTCCAGTGGCAGAGGCCAAACAAGAGCTGCTGAAGAAGGAGCCAGAGAACTTCTTTAAAAGCTTATGAAATTGGTTATTAGTGACCAGCACTGAAAAGAGTATAAATGGAAACCTGATATAAACTAAGGTGTGAAGCAAATGTAAGGTACTGCTCTTAGCATTGTTTTGAAGAAAACTGGATTAACAAAATTCTACAATGGGCACGTTTATCCCAGAACTTCCAATTTTAAGTTTCCATTGCAAAGCATCGCATCCTCATGCAAGGTATTTTCCATATTCACAAAAATGAAGGGTAACACTTTGTTTCTCCCTACCTTTTCAGCTTCATCCCATATCTCAACCTCCCCTAGAAAGTTTTCAGGTCTTGTTGACAAATTTAATTGAAAGGAGAAGCCAAATGTTGAGTAAACGGATTGCAAAAACTGCAAACACCCTTTTATTTCTTCTTCAATCTGAAATCAGAGCAAATGAAAAACCTTAAATAACACCAAATTTAAACCTATTTATGGTATTAAAAAACATTCTTCTTGTCAGATAGAAATAAAGCGTGCTTTTACTATAGTCAGTAGCACTGTTTGGGTTGTTGTCTTTTCCTCACTCGAATATTCACGGGACGCCCGCCAGGTGCCAATGCACACAGGCTGCTGGAGGCCCCCATGGTCCAGCGCAGGGCTGGGCAAAGACCCAGGGGAGGGTACCTCTCCGTGCACAATGCCACACAGGAGGAAGGGCGGAGGTCCAGAGGAAGTGATGGCCAAGCTGCAGCCAGAGGAGAGGTTAAGCGTTCTCCATGGAGGCAGGGCAGGAGCTCCCGGAGCAGAGGAAACACTGAGGGTGAAGACCCACAGGATGGAGGAGTGGGCCAGTGCAGGACAGCTGTGGGAAGCTGCACATGACGGGACAGACGGCACAGAGGGAGCATGGCAGACAGTCAGGATAGAGGCAGGCCGGGGCCAGAGAAAATGCAGTGCTTTCAAAGCCAGGGTAATGTCTGCACTTTTTAGCCTGAGAGCAATGGAGAACCAGTGGAGGTTTCAGCAGGGGACTAACACAGTTCAATGTGATTGTTTGAAGTACGGGAAAAAGACTGGGAAGACGAGAAGAGCAGCCCATTAGGAAGCTGTTGGGATCCTTCAGGAGCAAGAGGATGGCAGCTTGAAACAGAAGTGGCTGGAATGCAGGGAATCAGATGCGTTTGCAGGATACCTGTCCTTTCGTTCACTAACAGACAGTAATTGCCTACATCGTCAGCACTGTGCTGGATGCTGGGAATTCAGGAATGAATGAACTTATTCAAGAATAATATATTTAAGAAGAGGGCTTGTGATAAACTAGACATGAGAAGTGAAAACCAAAGGACACCTGGGTTCCTGGCCTGGGCCATGGAGAGGGTGCTGGTGCATCGCTGAGAGGAGGAGGACGTGGTGTGAAAGGCAGAAGAGGGGCCGACGCTGGGCCTGGCCAATGAGAGGGTGTTTGTGATGGCCAAGCAGACACATCCCCCAGCCCCTGCAGGGCTTGGATCTCACGGGGGACAGCTGAGACGCAGCAGAGGTTAGGAGAGGGACCGATGCCAGAGAGCGCAGGGTGAGAAAAGCAGGGCCCGGGCTGGGAGGCTGAGAGACAGCATCCTTAACAGGGAGAAAGACAAGCACATCTAAATGCAGACGAGATGGGGCAGCAAAAACAGAGACGTAGAGAGAGGGGACAAGTAAGGATCTGCATGTCACCAGGGATTAGGTTTTGGGATTTTCATCAGTGGAATCATGCAGCCCTTGCTCTTTTTTCTGTCTTCCTTTTTCCACTCAGTAGAATTATTTCAAGATTCATTCATACTGTTGTGTGCATCAATAGGTCATTCTTTTTTCTTGCTGAGTGGTTTTCCACTGTATGGATATACCACTGTTCCTTTATACACTCACCTGTTATTGGGCTGTTTCTATATTTTGGCTATTTCAAATAAAGTTGCTATGAACACGTGTGGACAAGTCTTTGTATGGACATGTACTTTCTTTTTCTCTTGGAAAAGGAAAAGGAGTAGTAAGATGGCTGGGACATATGGTAGGTTTGTGCTTTAAAGAAAAAAATTATTTATTTACTTATTTGGCTGTGCTGGGTCTTAGTTGCAGCGCACAGGATCTTCGTTGCTGCATGTGTGATCTTCGTTGGGGTGTGCGGGATCTTTAGTTGCGGCGTGGATGTGGGATACAGTTCCCTGACCAGGGATCGAACCCGTGCCCCCTGCTTTGGAAGCGTGGAGTCTTAACCACTGCACCACCAGGGAAGTCTCTGCTTCACTTTTTAAGAAACTGCCAAACTGGTTTCTAAAGTGACTGTGCCGTCTTCCATTTCCACAACCAGTGAGTGAGAAGTCCATCCCTTCCACACTCCCAACACGTGTCAGAGTCAGCCTTTTACGTCTGAACCATTCTAGTTGGTGTAGAGGCAACTCCTCATGGTTTCAATCTTCATCTCCTTAGTGACTGATCACCTTGCACCCCTTATTCATGTCCTTCTTTGCCATCTGTGTATCTCCTTAGATATGTATCTTCGACCATTTGAATGGTCAAATCTTTTTGCCCATTTTTTAAAGTTTAACTTTTTGAGATTCACATGCATTTGTAAGAAATAAGACCGTTGTACCATTTACTCAGGTTTCCCCAGTGGTGATATAATTTTTGCTTCAACCGTCAAACACAACTCAGAAAACTGTGAGTTTTTCACAACTCTGAAAACTCTGAGAGAAAGGAAAAGGAAAAGGAATATTTATTGTATTTAACCATGTTTTACTTTTACAGTTGTTCTTTCTTTCTTCCTAATGTTCCAAGACTCTTCCTTTTATCATTTCCTTTCTCTTCAGAGAAATTCTTATAGCCATTCTTCTAAGGTAGGTCTAAGGTCTTGATTTCACCTTCATTCCATAAAGACATTTTTTCTGGATATAGAATTTTGGGTTAACAGTTATTTCAGCATTTGGAAAATGCTGTGCCGCTTCCTTCTGGCCTCTGTTTTGTTTTGTTTTTGATAAGAAAACTGTTGTTTTTTTAAAAAAATATTTTTTTCCTTAATGGTAAGGTATCATTTCTTTCTCACTGCTTTCAAATTTTTTTCTTTTTCTTTAGTTTTCAGAAGTTTGGCTATAATGTGTCTTGGTGTGAATTTCTTTGGGTTTATCCTGTGTGGACTTTCTCAGCTACTTGAATCTGTAAGCTTATGTTTTTTGCCAAATTTGGCCAGTTTTCAGCCATTACCTCTTTGAGTACTTTTTCACCTCCACCCTACATTTCCAGAACTATTTCCAGAACTATTCCAGAACGTTGGTGACATAAATATTAGGCATTCTGTTATAGTCCCACTGGTCTCTGAGGTTCTGTTCATTTTTCTTTCAGTCTCTTTTCTGTTTTTCACATAGTGTCATTTCTACTGGTGTTTTCAAGTTCACTGATTCTTTTCTCTGTCTCCTCCATTCTGCTCAGGAATCCATCCACTGAATATTTTGGTTATTACATTTTTCAGTTCTAAAATTTCCATTTGGTTCTTCTTTATATCTTCTATTTCCTGAGACTATTCTTTCATTTTTTTTAAATGTGCTTGTAATTGCTTGTTAAAGCATTTTTATGATGGTTTCTTTAAGATCCTCATCAGATAATTCTAATATCCCTGCCATGTCCACATCAATGCTCCTACACTGCCCTTTGTCATTCAAGTTGAGATTTTCCTTGTTCTTAATGTGATGATTGATTTTTGATTTCTGAAATCTAGATATTTTGGATATTATGTTATAAGACTTTGGATTTTATTTAAACTCTTCATTTTAGCTGGCTTCCACTGACTCTGCTCCAACAGGGAGGGAGCAGTACTGCCTGGTTATTGCAAAGTAGGAGCAGATGTCTGGGTTTCCCACTGGGGACCACAAGGGAGGCAGAGGCTCCTCATTACTGCTGGGTAAGTAGGAGTTCTGCACCTTAGTAGGTTTCCTCTGATAACACCTCAGCTGGGAGAGGCAGGGGTATCTTGGCACTGCTCCTCATGTGGCCTTTAGCAACCTCCAGGGTGCACAGCCTCATTACCATGGAGTGGTGGTAGAAGTTTTGTCTCTCCACTCAAGCAGGAAGTGGAAGAGGCACCTTGTGACTGCCAGGTGAGGGTGGAAGTAAAGCCTCCCACTTAGTCTCCATTGACATTACGGGGTGGGAGCAGGGAGATCCCTGTTAATGCCTGGCAGGGATGAGTAGAATTGGTATGATTTCTTCTTTAAGTGTTTGGTAGAATTCACTAGTGATTCCTTCTGGGCCTGGAGTTTTCTTTGTGGAAATGTTGTTAACTATCAATTCAATTTCTTTAATAAACACAGGGCTACTCAGATTATCTATTTCTCCTTGAGTAAAGTTTGGTAGTTTGTGTTTTTCAAAGAATTTGTCCATTTCATCTAATTTGTCAAATTTACTGGCATAAGCTTGTTCATAATATTGCCTTATTACCCTTTTAATATCTATAGGGTCTGTAGTAATGTCACTTCTATCAGTCCTAATATTTGTTTTTCTTTTTTTTTCCTTTTTTTCGGCTGGGCCATGCAGCTTGTGGGATCTTAGTTCCCCGACCAGGGATCAAACCCGGGCCCCATGCAGTGAGAGTGCAGAATCCTAACCACTGGACCACCAGGGAAGTCCCCAGTCCTAATGTTTTTAATTAGTATCTTCTCTTTTCTCTCCAACAACTAAACTAAAGGTTTAGTTTAGTAAACTAAAAGTTTATGAATTTTATTGATCTTCTAGGAGAACCAGCCTTTGGTTTTTATTTATATTGTTGTGTTGTTCAAGGGTTAACTGGACGATATTTTCTAATTTCCCTTTGATTTCTTATTTGACACATGGGTTATTTAGAAGTGTATGATTCACCTTCCAAATATTTGGAGATTTTCCAGATAGCTTTCTGTTATTGATTTCTACTTCAATTTCATTGTGGCCAGAGAACATTTTTGGTACGAATTGAATCCCTTTAAATTTACTGAGACTCATTTTATGGCCCAGAATATGGTCTACCTTGGTAAATGTTCTGTGTGCACTTTCAAAGAATGTGTACTCTGCTGTTATTGATTGGAGGGTTCTATAACTGTCTATTAGGTCAAACCATTTGATAGTGGTCCTTTGCATGACAATTTTAATTTGAATTAACATGAAAACCTGAAAAAGTAAACACTAACTTCTAGGCAATACTGAAAAACAAACACATCCAAAATTCCACCAACCCCCTTAAAACAGTCCACTTAATGTACTTAAGTTAATAAAATTGGAGGAAACTTAAAAAAATAATAATAAATTTCATGTCAAGAAAAACAAACAACCCAATCAAAAAATGGCAGAAGACCTAAATAGACATTTCTCCAAAGAAGACATACAGATGGCCAGCAGGCACATGAAAAGATGCTCAACATCACTAATTATTAGAGAAATGAAAATCAAAACTACAATGAGGTATCACCTCACACCAGTCAGAATGGCCATCATCAAGAAGTCAACAAAATAATAAGTGCTAGAGAGGGTGTGGAGAAAATGGAAGCCTCCTAAACCATTGGCAGGAATGTAAACTGGTGCAGTCACTATGGAGAACAGTATGAAGCTTCCTTAAAAAGCTAAAAATAGAGTTGCCATATGATTCAGCAATCCCACTCCTGGACAAATATCCAGAAAAGATGAAAACTCTAATTTAAAAAGATACATGCACCTCAATGTTCACAGCAGCACTATTTACAACAGCCAAGGCATGTAAGCAACATATGTATCCATGGACAGATGAATGGATAAAGAAGATGTGGTGTGTGTATTTATATATATATACATACACACACACACATACACACACACACACACACAAAATAGAATAGTACCCAGCTATAAAAGAGAAGGAAGTATTGCTATTTGCAGCAACATGGATGAACCTAGAGTTTATCATACTAAGTGAAGTAAGTCAGATAGAGAAAGACAAAAATCATGATATCATTTCTATGTGGAATCTAAAAAATGATACAATGAACTTACTTACGAAACAGAAACAGACTCACAGACATAGAAAATAACTTATGGTTACCAAAGGGGAAAGGGAAGGGGGAGAATAAATTAGGAGTTTAGGACTTACAGACACACACTACTTTACAGATAGATAAAATAGATAAACAACAATGTGATTTATGTTCCAATGTATAATAATAAAACTGTCTTTACTTTTGATTTCTATCAGTGACTGATTGTTAAAAATTTTTAAATAGCATCAAACAGAACTTCGAATTTTCAGAGAATCATGTTCCTTTATAATAAAATAAATCATGTTTGAAAAAAACTTTTTCATGTCATGAGATTACTGATCTATGACCCAAATTAGAGAATCACAAAACGTTGGAGCTGATGGGCCCTCAGAGACTAGACTGAACAACACATTTCACAGCGACCCTGAAAGACTCAGCGATCTGTCCAAGGTAGCACACCGGACCTGTGCTGACCACGCCTCCCCTGTGTCCCCGTTTACCTGCTCCACAGTGCAGAAGATGTGAGCGTCATCCTGCTGGAAGCGCCTGACGTGGGTCAAGCCATGCAAAGTTCCTGACGGCTCATTCCTGTGAAGAGCTCCGAAGTCAGCAAATCTAATAGGCATTTCCCTCCAAGATCGTGGACGATGGGCAAACATCAGACTAGAAAAGAAACAATGGCATGCAGCTTTTCCTTAGCATGGAAAAGATTATGTAATGATCTAGATGTTAATAAGGTACAGTTAAATGCCTCAGGATTTGTAAACACCTTATTCTGGTTCTTAGATCACCAATTTTACAAAAATTCTTCTCCCATGAATTAGTGAACCTTGAACTTACATCACTGCACACTCTGAGAAAGAACCCTCTTATCTTCTCCAGAATGCTGTTCCCTACTCTCATTCACCCAGGGAATATCCACTTACCGTTTACAATCCATTTCAAAGGCTACTTCTTAAGTGAAGCAGCCCTGGACACTCCCCCAGAAGGGCTAGTCAGGCTTGCCTCAGCCTCCAAGAACAGCTGGAATTGCCACAGTTTTGACACTGGTCTTGCTATTTTTATAACTGACTGTCTATATATCTGTTCCTTCCCCAATCTGCTCATGAGCTCCGGGGGGAAATGGATTGCGTCTGAATCACCTCTGCATTTCCAGCTCCCAGCACTGGAAACACTCGGCTAATGTTCTCTGTTGAATGAAAGGCCTCTCTTCTGCAGGAAGCACCCCTGGCTCCCAAATCCCATCACCACTAGGCCACTGTGGTCCTGCTCTTCCTTGTTCTGAGACATGAAAATACAAAATTACATTCTCTACTTGTGTTCAGCTTTCTTCTAATTCTATTGAAATCACAGCTTCAACTGGTACCCAATGGGAAACTGAGTTAAGAAGTTGTTAATACAGGTGTTTTAGAGAATGCAAAGCACAAGGTTAGCCTCCATCTTCTGTTTTTATTTTTTATTTATTTATTTATCTTTTTGCGGTACGCAGGCCTCTCACTGTTGTGGCCTCTCCCGTTGCAGAGCACAGGCTCCAGACGCGCAGGCTCAGCGGCCATGGCTCACAGGCCTAGCCGCTCTGCGGCATGTGGGATCTTCCCGGACTGGGGCACGAACCTGCGTCCCCTGCATCGGCAGGCGGACTCTCAACCACTGCGCCACCAGGGAAGCCCCACCTTCTGTTTTTAAAACGAGGTTATAGAATATTTACATACAAGTTTTTAGAAAATTAAAGATAAATATATATTTTTTACATGCTGTCATCATAAAGTTGAACTTCTTTCATTCTTTACTGAAAAGGGCAAAGAGCTTTCTTCAATGTTCAGAGGTTTGTTTTAAGTAGTTACCTTCTAAAGTAAATTTACCTGAAACTATGTAGTTGATGATACAAAGCTACAATAGTTGGGATATTTTTTTGTGGAGAATTGTATCTGTTCACTTCCAGTTGTAAAATCTGCTACTCTTACAAGGTTGTATTTGCATACCATGCAACTTTATGATAATTACATTCTTTCACAGACTCTAAGACAACCTTGATTATAAGATGTACCACTATTTTATACATCACTAAGAAAGAAAATAACCATTAATTAAATTATGGTATAATGTTAAGATACCAATTATAAGATGTGTCCCAATTTCAGGGGTAAAGCCATCTTAGAATCAATGAAATCCAGTCATTTATTTTGACCTCACTGTTCTTGTTACAATCAACCCAAATAGTATGTAAGAACTAGATGTTCTGCAAATATGTATATTTGAAGTGTATTACTATTAGGAAGAGAAATATTACAATAATTTATAAAGTTGATATGTAACATTATCCTCTGAGAAGCACAAAATACTAAATGGTTTCCAGCTACCATCCCACACCTGTCAAAGAGCAAACATATTTTAAAAAGTAAATTTATTCTCCAGAATGAAATAACTTGGTAAAGATGATTTCTAACCACCAGTCTTCAGATTAAAGGAATCACTTAGTTCCAAAAAGCAAAATAATATTAAAGACTAATTGTGAGGAAGTCTGCTATGCGTTTATAGGCACAGATCTGCTTCACTTTTAATACTCACCAGTGCCCCGGACAATTCATGGGCTTAAGGGCAAAAGTGTCCTTGTCAATGTCAAAGGTGAACATGTTGTCACTGTAATGCTGCCAGTGTCCAGAGGTTTCCCAGAGCTTACTGCTGTACACGTTGGGGGAGAGCACCTCCATGAAGCTGCGTTGGTGGTACTCCTCCTAAAAGAGATGCACACGCAAAGTTAAAATCTGCTGGGACAGGTCACAATTCCAGGCAAATAACTCTATGAACACAGATTTTTAAATTCAGGATTATGTCTTACATTAATTCATGGTTAATATGCCCTTGGCTTTAAGGGTGGTAATTTATGGATCATGAAAGAAAGATTAATGTATGCTCAGTATAATTTTCACATTAAGTATATTTATTTTATAGTATAATAGTATATAGTGTATAGTATTTTAATTCTTTGAGAATTAGTAATTGAAATACTATATATATAAACTTTTTGTAACTACAAACTCCCAAATCCTTGTACATTCCAGATAAACAGCAGAAGTTTTTTTTTTTGTTTTTTTTTTTTGTGGTACGCGGGCCTCTCACTGTTGTGGCCTCTCCCGTTGCGGAGCACTGGCTCTGGATGCGCAGGCTCAGCGGCCATGGCTCACGGGCCCAGCCGCCCCGCGGCATGTGGGATCCTCCCCGACCGGGGCACGAACCCGTGTCCCTGCATCGGCAGGCGGACTCTCAACCACTGCGCCACCAGAGAAGCCCAGGAGTTTATTTTCTATTACTTAAGAGGTAGAATAATTTTATAACTCAATATGCCTCTGAGTGCCATGTTATTTACAGTTTTGACCCATTTAGTTTTAAATAGAACTAAAGCTGGGAATTTGAATTTGTAATATTTTAAGTGGTTGTTATCTACTGAGTCAGGAGCTGGCTTTGCTCCCTCCCTATCAATTAACAGCTTCCCTCATTCCATCACTGGGGTCAGGAAAAGAGAGTCTTGTTTTCAAGCAGAGTTCTTCTTTTACTTTAACTTTGCTTTCTTTTTCTTCATCAATCTGATGATCTTTGTTCAGTGTTTCTTAGAGTTTCAACATTTGTTAATCATTTAATGGGCATCTGGCACAAACCTAGATCACCATATTTTAGCTAAGTAAAAATATATTTTTATACAATTAAAAAAATATAAAACATACTATTTCAAAATTACTACAAAGAACAGTTTTGCATCACTGACAGGGATATATTATTTGTCGCTCTTCAGCTGAGCATCTTTTCAGTCCAGTTGTGAAGAGCCTGGGTCTCAGCTATCCATTAAGCTTCTTTACTTAACCTTTGTTTTTACCAAATAGGAAAATTTCAACAAAATTATAGGTCACTATGAATGGCAGAAATTATTTAGTGGTAAGTCAGATGGCTCCATATACTCAGATTAAACAATGTCCCAGCTACTTCCCTGGTGGCGCAGTGGTTAAGAATCTGCCTGCCAATGTAGGGGACACGAGTTTGAGCCCTGGTCCGGGAAGATCCCACATGCCACGGAGCAACTAAGCCTGTGCACCACAACTACTGAGCCTGTGTGCCACAACTACTGAAACCCACGCGCCTAGAGCCCGTGCTCTGCAACAAGACAAGCCACCGCAATGAGAAGCCTGCGCACCGCAACAAAGAGTAGCCCTCGCTCGCCACAACTAGAAAAAGCCCGTGTGCAACAATGAAAATCCAACACAGTTCAAAATCAAATAAATAAATAAATAAATTTAAAACAAAAAACAAGGTCCCAGAAATTAAAGGGGTTTTTGTGTTTTGGTTTCTTTTTACTAGAGGTTACTTTTAAAGCTAAGCTCAGGAGATAGTAATTGATAGATTTTTTTTTAACCCACTCTGGACACAATCATGTTAGGACTTTGTTTTGTTGGCAAACTTAACAACTGATGAATCTAGATGAAGGACACATGTATGCTCACTGCACTGCTCTTTAACTTTTCTGTAGATTTGAACTTTTCGAAAGAAAAAGTTGAGGAAAAATATATCTGAATCCATATCATCAATTTCTTTCTCTAAAGAGTAAAGAAAATCAAGTCTGAGAAAGAGCAAAGTCATGATGACTGACCAGTCTATAGCTCAGTATGATCTGAAGAAATCCTGAAGGCTTATTCTGAAGATAAAAAGCATATTTCATCCCTGAAGTAATAACTTCATACCGTAGAAGGTACTGAATCTCCACCTGCACCTGTGATTTGGCCACTGGAAATAGCACCTAAATATCAGTGCATAGAGAAATTCTCTTAAGTAATTTTTCATTATAAACACTAAAGTGATTCCACTTAAACAGATCCTTTCCAAAATCACACTAAAATACCAGAGTTTTAATAAAAGCATAAATCTACAAGGCAAAGAGAAAAAGGAGAGGAGATGACAGCTATATACTTATGAATCTGGAAAGCAGATGAGCAACAGCCTCAGCAGATCTGGGAAAGCTGAAACTTTAAGGGAGAATCCCAGAAGCAAGACTACTCTGGCTGGATATAGATTTCTTGGTTTCACATTTTTAAGGTATTGCTCCTGTCTTCTATATTTTAGGGTTTCCATTGAAAATTTCATTTCTTTTAAGACTAATGATGTTGAGCATTTTTTGTGTTTTTTCTGCTGTTTCCATTAACAAAATCAAATATCTAGGGATAAATCTGATGAAAGATGTGTTAAGACCTCTAAAGTAGCAGTAACAAAATATTGCTGAGGGAAAATAAAGATCTAAATGAATTGACAAGATTTACATATGGATTGTTAAACTCAATATTGTTGTCATTATCTGCAAATTAATCTATAGATTGAATGTAATTCCAATCAAAATCTCAGCAGTGTTTTTTTCCTTTTTTAGGAAATTGACAAGCTTCTTGTAAAAGTTATATGGAAATGCAAAGAATAGCCAAAATAATCCTGAACAAAAATAATAAAATTAATGAACTTAAACTACTGACACCAAGACTTAAAATACAGTTACAGTAATCAAAGCGGTGTGGTACTGACGCAAGGCCAGACAACAAAGGGATCAGAAGAACGGAATAAATACCCGGAAAAAATATATATGCGATGATTTGGCTTGGGACAAAGATTCTGCTATAGTAATAAACGGTACTGAAGTTACTGGATAAGCACAGAACCTCAAAATGAATCCAAGGTAAATCATAGCCTTAAGAGTGAAAGCAAACAAGTTTTTAAACAGAACAAAGAAAAATAGCTTCATGACTCTGAAGTCGGCCAAAGATTTCTTAAACAGGATGTGAAAAACACTAAGGAGAAAAGAAAAAGTAATAAACTGGACTTCATTAAATATGAAAAGTGTTGGTCCAAAGACTTCATTAAAAAATAAATCAAGAAGCCACAGACTGAAAGAATATATTTATTACATATATTTAACTAAGGACTCAGATTCAGAATATAGAAAAAAATTCCTACAAATCAATAATAAAAAGACAACCCAAACTTTTAAATGGGCAAAATATTTAAACAGGAGCTTCACAAAAGAGAACATCCAAGTGGCTAATAAGCATATGAAAAGATTCTCAACATCACTATCCATCAGGGATATGCAAAATAGTGCCATTATACCAAGTGTTAAAAAAGAAATAACAAGCCTCAAATGGGGTCACTTACCCCCAGGACAGAAAACCAAGACAGTTTCAACCCCACCCCCACAGAGATGTGACCTTTACAACAGCCCATCTGAAATGTCCTGATCAGCACTGGTGAGGTAACTACCTGAGAAAGACCCTGCTGTTCCTCCCCCAGTAGAAGACAGCCTGCCTAAAATAATCCTTTCTTTTCATTTGCTAACACCTTCTCGCCCCCTCCCTTCCTTCTACCTATAAAAACCCTCCATTTCGTACAACCCCTCCTACTGCTGCTGATTCTTGAATTTCTGAATAAAGCCAATTAGTTCTTCAAATTTACTTGGTTGAATTTTGTTTTTAACAGTGTAGAAGAATTACATAGTCATATAATCCTAGAAGGAGTAGTAAGTGGTTCAACTACATAAAAACTGGTCAGCATTTTCTTTAAAAGTTTGTCATTACTTCCCCAGGACCTAGCAATTCTATTCCCAAGTAAATACCCAAGAGAAGTGGGTTCTTGGGAGCACCAAAGACATGATCAAGAATGTTCACAGTAGCTTCATATGTAATAGCCCCAAACTGGAAACAACCTACATGTGCGTCTACAGGAGAATAAACAAACAGATTGTACTATAGTAATAAGATGGGATAAATCAAAATACACACAACTTGGATGAATCTCACACATTAAGTTGAACAAAAGAAGCCAGAAACACAATAGTGAATACTACGATTCCATGTTATGAAGTTTAAAACCAGGGGCAATTTATCTATGGTAACCAAAATCAGCATAGAGATGATCTCAGGGGAGGGAAGGGGAGGCAGGTACCATCCGGGAAGAGACCCAAGAGGACACACGACAAGATGGAAGGTTCTTGGTCTTGATTTGAGTGTGGCTGGTAGATGTGCACATGTGAAATGCTTCAGATTTGTCCACTTTAATGAATGTAACTTATATTTCAATCAGTAGCCTCCCTCCGAATACAATAATATTGTTAGGGAACCGTTGACCGAAACCGCCCGCCTTGGCCAGGCACTATGATAAGCGCCTGCCTGTGTTGTCTCACAGCAGGAGGTCCTGATAAAGAACATCGTGCTGCCACTGAAAACTAACGGGGAGAATTCAGGAGGGGCTGAAAGGAGAAGGGAGGAGACGTCAGCCCATAATATGTCCTGCCAACCTCCCAGAAACCCTCGTGTTGGAATCCATCTTAGCTGAGAGATGCGCATGCCACCAGGAAGGACCCTGAGCCACCAAATATGGGCCAAGCAAGATGATTGGCCAGAGACAACCTGAAACTAACCCCATCACCATGGAACCCGAGACTTCGAGCCACGTAGACAGCAGTCCTCCTGGGTTCACTTACCCTACTGCTCTCTGCCCGGGCGCCCCTTCCCAATAAAGTCTCCTGCTTTGTCAGCACATGTGTCTTCTTGGACAATTCATTTCCAAGCGTTAGCCAAGAGCCCACTCTTGGGCTCTGGAAGGGGTTCCCCTTCCTGCAACAACATAAGGGACCTAATGCAAGAACCACCCCAATGAGCCTAACACTTGGAACCATGAAAGAGAAGTTTTAATCAGCAGTTTTAAGCTACTCAGTTTCAGGATGGTTTTCTAGGCTGCGATAGAACAGACAACCAGGACAGAATGTGCACTGGCCATGGGTGCTGCTGTACCAGTAACCCTAAAACAGGGGGCTGTGGCTTTAGGGCCAAGTGGTGGGCAAAGCTAGAAGGGCCTTAAAGAAACTGTCTGTGACGAGCTGAACACTAACAGGGAGGAAAATGTTACTGGAAGTTGAAGAAAAGAGGACCCTTGTTAGGTGGTGCCAGAGATTTGGTAACCCTGTCACCCCAGGTAACACGGAAAACAGAAAGAGTCCCCGAAGAGCTCACAGACTTAGCTGGGGGTGTCCGGGCAGAATGTGGAAAGGGACAGCCAACTTCTAACTGCCTGTGACAAAATACAAGAAGACAGAAACTAGAGAGAGCACTATTACGTTTCTGAGACAAATTTAGAGGAAATACAAAGGTGGCAGGACCGACCGGATTCAAAAATAAAACTTTCTCACCCTCAGACCTTCTCAGCAAAGGAGTCACAAGACTCTTGAGGACAAAGGTCAAATCTTAAGGGTGCAGCTGTCTGCCCTTTGCAAAGACCTCGGAATGAGCTGAGTACCCTATGGGGCTTTGAGAGTCTTAGGACTGCTCTTTGTACACTCAGTTAAAGAGGAGGCTTTTACATTTTTAAGTGTCATTTCCCAGCAGCCTCCCAGGCAGCCCTGGGTAGGGAAGAATCTGTCCCAGAAAGAGACGCAGGGATGGCTTTTATCTAAGCATTGATTATAAACACTGTATGTAAAAGTGCTCCCCGCCCCCCAACTCTTAAAGGAACTGTACTAGCTGGGATTGAAAGGGACAGAGACAGCACGAGAAGAAATGAGGTCTCTGGACCCCAACCTTCACAGAAGGAATCAGGCCGGGGACACTGAGAAAGCTGCTCAGAGGTCCACACAGGCAGGGAGGCTGACTCTGAACCAGGGCCCAGAGGGAAGAGAACTGAGTCCTGAAAAACAAGCGTTTTCTGACCTTGGAGCTGGGAAGACGGGTGGGAATCAGGGTTTCGACAGATCACCGACCCCAGCACCTCCTTCTGCGCCCATCCCTTCCTGAGTGGGAATGTCCCCGGCCTCCTACTCCTCCATCATCATTTTATTTTTTTTATTTTTTTTCATCATCATTTTATAATGTGGTGGGGTGGGGGGAGTGGGGTGGCCCACAGGTAACCTGTCTCTTTAGTCCACAGGTCTTACACTGACGGGAACTCTACCTGAGGGGCTACACCTGAGAAGCCTCCTCTGCACCGAGATGAGTTACTACCTTCTGCGCTGATGTGGTAACCAGAGGAGACTCGGCAGACCTTTTACTCAGCACTCAAAACACATTCAAAGGGCAGAGCTGATTATCCTCCAGCCTTTGGGGGCTGAAGACATAAAGAGCCACCAGACGCTCAGCTGGAAGCCCCGGGGGCCAGGCCCCAGACACAAGGGCAGCCTGTGCCCCATCCAAATGCAAGCCCAGCCTTGACTGAGCTCAGTCTCCGCACTGAGGGCTTCTTCTTCCATCTAGGCGATGGGTAACTGCTCAAGTGGGAGAAAACGTCACCCGGAGCCTCTGCAGGTATGTTTACATACAATATCCAGCATAGAATAGAAAATGATCAGCTGTGGAAAGAGGCAAGACTGCATACCAGGAAACCAGGAGAAGGCAGTCTCTGAGACGTTTTTCTTTTTTGCATGGAAAGGCCGATTTTCTCAGACACGGATATCTGGGGGTTCAGAGTTCTTCACCTCATCTGTGTCTGCCAACCATTCCCCTTCGAAGCCTCAGAGACCCCCATCCTTCCCACCAATGCCCTTACCTCAGCAGAAGAGACCACTGGGCTTACATATGTAAACGACTGTACAGTACTACAACCCATACGATCAGGCCTTGGGCCTGATCATCAGCCATGTCTGTCTTGCATCTATAAAAGATAAAAGATTCTTTTAAAGCCACCATAGAGGCATCCTGTTTATTTTCCACACATTCCACCTCCAACCCAGGAAGTTCAAGGTGCCAGGGGCTGTGCTGATTTTCCAGCAAAGACAGCACACCCCAAACAGCAGCTGTGATGGCCATTACCACCTGGTGAAGTCTGACACCCTTCAAAGACTCTTCAGGTCTTACCTCCCTGCTCTCTGATCTCCTCCCATGGCTAAGCAGTGGTCAATCCCTGTGGAAGGCATGCAGCCCACAGAGGTCAGCCTCCAGGCGCACAGCCGAGAAGAAAAGGAAGGAAAGCGAGTCGGACAGTAACCAGTACAGGCCGCGTACCTTCTCAGGAAGGCACTGCAGAAGGTGGTCCCCCCAACGAGAGGGACAAGCAAGGAAGAGGAAGACATGGGTCAGGGGAGAGGGGACTCAGCACAGGAAAGACAGGAGGGGAGTAGCCAGGGCGATGACGAAAAGGAGTCCTAAGACATCAGTTGTCAAGAATCTTAGCAGCAAGTCAATTCTGGAGGGAGAGGATCAAATTTGAAGAAAAAAAATTTACTTAGAGATTACCTGAATCATCAGAATACACTGCAAGGAGTTTCAGAGTTTTGATAGAAAGTTGAGGATGAATTAGTGATGGGCACATAGAAAAGTGAGGAAATGAAAGTTTTAGGTAATTATT
This sequence comes from Delphinus delphis, assembly GCF_949987515.2. Classification (NCBI taxonomy): domain Eukaryota; kingdom Metazoa; phylum Chordata; class Mammalia; order Artiodactyla; family Delphinidae; genus Delphinus; species Delphinus delphis. The sequence continues at coordinate 99,502,903 of NC_082684.1, forward strand.
AATTACAGGAAAGACACAGAAAGTACAGAAAGGAAAAGTAATCCTAGTAGTCTGCCTGGGTCACCTCTGCACAACATCTACATAGTCCTAATGAAGACTTTCTACTCTATGAACTTGTCCTATTGTACAAGTAGCTATTTTACAAAATTGTTTTTTCACTCTTTGCTCTGGAGCTGCCAAATCACCTAGGAGTCACATAATAAACAATGGCAGGGGGCACCAGTGGTCCAGGGATCACATCCTGAGAAGCAATGATACTTCACAGTTTAGTGTTCTGTGCCACACAGAACGCTTCCTCCTTCCTTCTCTCAGGGGGAGTTCCACACTTGGTCTGAAGTTTATCTTAGTATCCTACGTGTTCCAGAAACTTACATGGACAAGAGGTACATTTAATGAAGTCCAAGTATAAATGTAAATATTTAGGGAAAATACAAATTGTTTCAATGTTTTTAGTTGAAGGCACAATGTGGCATTTCTCTTTGAGGTTCAAAATTCTTAGTATTATTAAAATAAAATTAATGGAAATGCTTGGCCATTTTACGATGAGAGAAAATAGTAAAATGTAAAATGGAGTTGAATAAGTATAGAATATTTTAAAAATTAACTTACTCGTATGAAATCCATAAGTGTATTATAAACGAAGGCTCCTCTGGGAAGAAAGAAACAGCTTCCAGGACTCAGATCATGGAAGAAGAAAAGTTCTTGTTCCTAGATTAAAACAATGATTGCATTTCATTTTCACTGTCGCTGCATAACATTTACTGTATACAAATGATACACTAGGAATAAAACATATACTTAGTTATTTCTGATTCTAATATTGACATTCCAAAGTCCCTCAACACTGTACTTGAATCTAACTACATGTAACAGCACATGTAAAATTACAACTCATATTTATGGTTACTTAGCTTTGAACTTGGCTTTTATTTCACCTAGTATTTACTGCTGATTTCCTCCTCGGCACCTTGGAGTATGGATCTCATAGGGAGACATGGCTGGAGGTGGGCTCTGAGTGACGTGACATCAGCATGGCCGTCATGCTGAGAGCCCACCCTGGTGGCCACCAACACCCAGTGTCCGTCCTCATGCCACTTTGCACGCTACCCAGCAGAGCCGAGGACATGGAGCTCCACAGCGAGTGCCTGGCCTGTCGTGTAACAGCTCCTACGTGGCAGGACTGAGCTCCTACGTGGCAGGACTGAGTTAAACCCAGGTCTGCCTTCTTGCAGATCTTCTTTGTTTCTGCTCTGCTTCCCAAATACAAAGTATATTATCAAGTATACACAATTTTTTTAAAAAGGTTATTTTTATATCATGATAAAAGTGAAAGGTGCAATTTTTTAAATCTAATACAAAATACAAGAAGGAAAGAGGTTAGAAGACATTGGGGTAGGAGCGTGAAAGAACTCAGCAGCAAACCACGAGCGCCAGCAAAACAGAAGACAGGAGAGGAGGAGAAGAAATGTTAGTTTAAAGACACCCTAGTTCTGAGACGCGGTCGCAGGCCAGCTCAGCAGCGCTCAGCGCGGCGCACCTTCCCAATCCTCCTGTGATCCTGGGTCTTGGTCTCCTCCTGCAGCTTCTCCCAGGCTGTCATCATCTGGTCATCAGGAAAGGATATCCCGTAGACCCTCTGCAGCGTTTCCATTTCAGGGTTACCCTCCCAATATGCTGAGGAATTCTAAACATCAGATGAGATTTGGGTAAACACACCAAACCCTTGGTTACAAATAAAACTGCTCTGAAATATGTACAGCTGGTTCATACCAGGGGCCTGAGCTACCGTGGACTTTGGTATCAGCCGGGTATCCTGGAACCACTGCCCCGTGGATGCCAAGGGATGACTGTACACAATTCCTCACCCTAACATCAGCATAGCTTACTTAAAGATGAGTTTTTGTAGACTTGGAATCTTAAATTGTTTCTAACTAAACCTTCCCAGCCCAAATTATACCATTAATCAGTAAATTATGTACTCAGTCTGCTGTGGATTCTAGGGATGAAAAGTGAGAAAGAAAGTGTGGAACTGAGGGAAGGCCAAGCACCGAGTGCATCACCCAGGAGAGGGCAGTGGAGGAAGAGGTGTGGGGACATGAAGGCCAGCCTTGCTGACTGTCATCACCCTTCCTCCACCTGTAAGAAAACCAAGGCCTGGGAAGGGCAGGACGGTGATGTCAGTCTCATGCCTCTTGATTCCAGAGTGTGTTTTCTGCATCATACCACTCTATCCCTTTATTTTCTCCTTTTCCTACAGTACATTATATTCTTACATGCAGATAAACATTCTTGTTCACATTAGGGCAATTCAAGAAAACAATAGTATGCAGAACAATATTGTAATATAGATGAAAAAGAAATGCACTGTAACATGTATAGTAAGGTTAAATGATAAACAATTAAAGGCTACATATAATGTTCTAATTACCAAAATTCTAAAAAATTATATTATTTTTAGAAGCCCACATAAAAATCAAATATGGATGTAGTGTTTCTAAGAGGCATGGTGTTCAGGTTATAAAAGATATTATTGAATATCTAGTTCATCTTAAGTTTACTATATTAAGAAAAAAATCAATACTTACCTTGAAAATTTTTATCTCTTTAATTTTTCCAGTGTGTCTTACATGGGGGCCTTTACAAAGGTCAACTAGTGGACCACACCTGTAATAAAATATTTAAAACATGCCCAGGCACAGTTATAGCTTTTGGGACTATTCATTAGAAACCATGTTCTATGTTTTGGGGCAATGTTTAATTTAGGAACAACTTAATTTAAATGAATTTTTAATTTAAGGAGCAAGAAAGAGGCGATTCACCTAGTCTCAGATCCCAGCCTTCCCTCCTTCGCTCACATTCAAAAGCCACAGAATCCTTGGAAAGAAACTGTGCAGACAGAGACACCACTTTTCATTGTCACACTCTAAGGCTCCTAAAAACCTTCACTGTCTTAAAATCAGATAGCCATTTCCCTGCTCTACACTAATTTTCAAAACCAAAATTATATGACAGTTATAAAAAATGCATTAAGTTGATATTTTACATTAAAAATAAACTTCACCAAACCCACAGAATGCACACCAACAGTGAAGCACGCTATAAGCATCGGTGTAGATGGATTGTAACTCATTTCCCACCTCTGGTGGGTAATCTTGACCATGGGGAAGTTGTGCATATATGGGGGCAAGGGTGTATGGGAACTCTCTGCATCTTCTTCTAAATTTTGCTGCGAACCTAAACGGCTCTAAAAAATAGTCTACTTAAAAAATAAATAAATTCAAGGGTTTTTGTTTGTTTTAAGGCCCTCTGATTTCATGACAAAATGTCTAATTGTCTCTTGGTTTAGAAAAACAGCATACTGACTTAACAACGTAAATCTCAGGCAAAGGTTTAGATCAGAGACGACACTGCTATTAAAGCACACGGGGCTGCAGGTGGGGACTCGCCTGCACCTATAATGAACAAGGGACCACTAAACCCTAACAAGCGCAGACTTTTCTCCAAGTACAGAAACATTAGCAGAGTTAAGATACCAATAATGTGGGTCTGAGGGAAGGTGACTTAACGTCAACCAATTTAAGGAAAATTTAGTAAAGAAAAAAAGTTGTTCCTTAACTATTCCAACCAATTTTAAGTATTTTTAAAGTTCATTGGTTAAAAAGTTAAAAATTACAATGAATACATAAAGGGACTGGATTATTCACCAAAGTACAATGAAGCTTTAAACATGAAAACATCATTTCTCTGAATGACCAGGCTTTTATGTATTGTTCTCTGTCCAAGATGGAGGTTGTAAGTCAATGCTCAGAGAAATGGAAAAAAATGCCTGATTAGCATGAAAGACTTTAATAAGCTAATCTTTAAATAATTCCATAGAAAAAAGCCATTTATTTTCAAAAAATTAAATACAAGCCATTCCAATTGATAGAATAAGCATCAATGTTGACCTAAGTTAAAAAAAAACAACAAAATGTCAAGTATTAAAAGCCAGAAATTTAAAACTTAGCATACCTTTTCAATTTCTTCATTTATTTTTAAACTTTAAAATGATTATACTGACACTTTTTTGTATTATAGGTAATAAATAACAAAATCTTATCAGGTCATTGGAGAGCAGCAAAAATAAGATAAGCATGGTATCCACCTTCAGCATAAAATGGCCATGTGTTCATATTATCATTTAAGAAATGCACTGTGGGGACTTCCCTGGTGGTGCAGTGGTTGAGAATCCGCCTGCCAATGCAGGGGACACAGGTTTGAGCCCTGGTCCGGGAAGATCCCACATGCCACGGAGCAACTAAGCCCGTGCACCACAACTACTGAGCCTGCACTCTAGAGCCTGTGAGCCACAACTATTGAGCTTGCGTGCCACAACTACTGAAGCCCACGTGCCTAGAGCCCGTGCTCCGCAACAAGAGAAGCCACCACAGTGAGAAGTTCACGCATGGCAACGAAGAGTAGCCCCTGCTCACTGCAACTAGAGAACGCCCACGTGCAGCAATGAAGACCAAACACAGCCAAAAATAAATAAATACAATAAATAAATAAATTTTTTTAAAAAAAGAAATGCGGGCTTCCCTGGTGGCGCAGTGGTTGAGAGTCCGCCTGCCGATGCAGGGGATGCGGGTTCGTGCCCCGGTCCGGGAAGATCCCACATGCCGCGGAGCGGCTGGGCCCGTGAGCCATGGCCGCTGAGCCTGCGTGTCCGGAGCCGCAATGGAAGAGGCAACAACAGTGAGAGGGCAGCGAACCGCCAAAAAAAAAAAAAAAAAGAAAAGAAATGCACTGTGCACAGCTGTGCATAAAGGGGGTATAATTTTACTCACAGTACAGTTAAGTCAGAGAACCATAGTACTTGAGTGTGGAAAGGAAGTTCCCCGTGGAGGATATTTGTGGTCGTACTTATACAGGGACCAGGTCTTCTCCGATGGGACCGTGAAGGTCACAGGCAGCCAGAGAGCAGGACACACAGGAACAGAGACGAGCAGTACGCACAAGGCAGCTGAACAAGTGGCCAGTAAAAGGGGTTGGGAGCCTAATGCCCAGCAAAACTAAGTGGTTTGGGTAGGGGCACCCACTGGTCTCTGCTTCCCACCACTTCTTGTCTCACTGTGAGTCCAGCTGACGCCTGGAGGGTAATGCTCTTGGACCCCAAGCAGTGGAGAGCGTGGTAAGAGGCAGAGAGTCACTGCCCGAGGAGATGGCCCATGACAGCTCCCACCGCCCCTCAGTAAGAATGTGGGAGGACAAACAGAATTCCTTTCCCTAACAGTCCCCCAAAATGTGAGGCCCTGAGAACACAGTCTTAACCACAGGGAGAAAGAGGCTGCTACAGCTAACATCCAGAAAACAGAATGTGGGTTTTTAGTACCATCCTAATAAATACAAATGAGAAAATAACAATTCCCCTTTGGTGATAACATTTCAGAGTCCCCACCTACAGTAGTACTATACCAACCATGCAAATTTATAAACAGACCACCCACCAAAGACAGACTTGCTACTGTTAATGCCTTCAGATGTACCACTGAGCAGTGTTTAAAATTCACACACACTTTACCTGTAAACTGTGGTCGCTGGCGTGTTAATATTCTCCTTTAGGATGCGGCATTTAAATTTATTGTACTACAAAGAAAAATACATTTACATATTATCACACAAAATGTTTAACTGGGAAAAAATGTTAACTTTTTTCAACACACCCTGAATGGGCATCTGCTATGTTCTAGGTGTTGAGACTGTGGGGATACAAAGAGCTGTCAGCCCAGAGCTGTGCCATGCAGGACGGGAGCCTACTGAGCATTTGAAATGCAACTGATCTGAAATGAGGTGTACCACAAGGGCAAAACACTGGATTTCAGAGGCATAATGTGAAAAGAAGAAAATAAAATAGCTCACTAATTACTTTTTATGTTGGTTACATGTTGAAGCAATATTTTTGATTTATTGGGTTAAATAAAATGTTATAAAAATTAATTCCATCTTTCTTTTACTTTTAAAAGGTGGCTACGAGAAAATTTAAGATGACATATGTGGCTCAGATTTGTGGATCTCATTATTGGACAGCACTGCTCTCGAAGATTCCAATTTTAACTACATGAAGTAAATAAAATTCTGAGGACACGTAAAAATTAAAAACAGGAACCCTCCTGCACTGTTGGTGGGAATGTAAATTGATACAGCCACTATGGAGAACAGTATGGAGGTTCCTTAAGAAACTAAAAATAGAACTACCACATGACCCAGCAATCCCGCTCCTGGGCATATACCCAGAGAAAATCATAATTCAAAAAGATACATGTACCAAAATGTTCACTGCAGCACTATTTACAATAGCCAGGGCATGGAAGCACCTAAATGTCCATTGACAGATGAATGGATAAAGAAGATGTGGCACATGTATACAGTGGAATATTACTCAGCCATAAAAAAGAACGAAATTGAGTTATTTGTAGTGAGGTGGATGGACCTAGAATCTGTCATACAGAGTGAAGTAAGTCAGAAAGAGAAAAACAAATACCGTATGCTAATGCTTATATATGGAATTTTAAAAAGTGGTACTGATGAACCTAGTGGCAGGGCAAGAATAAAGACACAGGTGTAGAGAATGGACTTGAGGGCACAGCGGGGGGCAGGCGGAAGCTGGGATAAAGTAAGAGAGTGACATGGACATATATACACTACCAAATGTAAAATGGTTGGCTAGTGGGAAGCTGCTGCATAGCACAGGGAGATCAGCTGAGTGCTTTGTGATGACCTAGAGGGGTGGGATAGGGAGGGTGGGAGGGAGGCTCAAGAGGGAGGGGATATGGGGATATATGTTTACATACAGCTGATTCACTTTGTTGAACAGTAGAAACTAACACAACATTGTAAAGCATTTTTACTCCAATAAAGATGTGAAAAAAAAATTAGCAGAAAACCCCAAACGAAAGAGGAAAACCCAGAATTTTATATGGTATTATACATATTGTTGAATTCAATAGCCGGAGTACTAACAACACTCAGAATTAATCAGATTTATAAAACACACATATGAAACTATTCCCCTGGCCCTTCACCTACCTATGTCTGCATTAAAAATTCAACCAACCCGTTTGGAACAATTTGGTGAGCAGTGGCCAATTATTTGTTAAAACCAGTCGTCTGTGTTAAATATTGTTCACGTTCCCGGCACGAACTCACCTTAAACAGGTCCAGCAGGGCCTCCTTGCTGACTTCCAACCTTTCGAAAGGCTGCTGCTCTTTGATGATGGCCTTGCACGTGCTCTCCAGCGCTGGCAGCTCTGTGCTGGACACGGCCCTGCAGGGAAAAGCAGCGAGAATCAGCACAGATTGATCAGACATGACCTTAGACCTGTGGCCTTTGTCACCAGCTGACTAGCCTTCTACATTGAGGAACGTGGTTCTTTACTGTCCAGGACTTCAGAGGGTCAGTCATCCTTTCACAAGGCAGGTAACCCTACTTCTCAAAGAGGGAGAAAGAGGCGTCAGCTGATGAACTGCCCTCGGTTCTCTGAACAGCCCCGTTGGACACTCCCCAGCTGGACCACAAGCTCCTCCGGGGCCTGATCATCTGGGCAGTCTTCCTCATTCTTCACATGTTTACGTTTTTGTTCAAAAGCGTAGTGTGGAGCGTGCGCCATGCCCCTGCCCTAGACCAGGAGATCCAGGCTGGGAGGAAGCTCTGAGAGTGTGAACTACAGGTCAGCCGGCCTCCGCTGGGCAGTCCTGGCTCCTCTCAGGAACCCCTGTCTGTGCTCACACCCCTCCAGCCCTGTGGGCCACCTGCATTCCTCAAACAAGCCACACACACCCCGACCCAGGGCTGTCCCACAGAGGCCTGGGACGTTCTTCCCCCACCAGCCTCAGAGCTCGCTCCCTCTCTCCCTCCGTCCCACCCCTGCTTCAAGGTCACTGAGCTCTCAGTTGACCGGCTGCCTGCTCAGGCCCCCACCTCCCCTTCACAGCCCTCACCACCTCATCACCTCCGACAGCAGACGGCTGCGTGTCTGTCTATGTCTGTCTCCCCCATCCAGACTGCTGAGCCCACGAGGACAGGCTGATCTGTCCAGTGCAGAGTCAGCAGCACCAAACCCAGAGCACACAGGGGCGTCAACACGTCCTGCGGAATGACTCCGGGGGGGACTACGCTGGACAGGCTGGGAGCAGGAGCTGCAGAGTGCCGGGCGCTCGGTTAGGGAGGGGTCACTTTGACAGCGTGGAGGTGGTAGATGGCGGGAAAATGTACCACGGTCGTCGAGGCAAGGATGCTGGGGGTCTATGTTAAGGCAGAAGGTGGGGGAGAACTACTTAGGGGATAAGACTGGCAGAACTGGATGGAGTGACTGGGGGGGGTAGGGGTGGCAAGGAGCAGGGTGGGCTTGGGAAGACCCTCAGGTTTTGATTTGAGAGCTGGTGGTTTCCTTAAGGGCGACGAGGGATATGGAGAAGGAGGTGGGCCAGGGCTGGGCCTGCTGCTTGTGATTTCAAGCACAGATCTACTTGAGGAGCATGAGGCCGCTGCGAACCAGCACCTCTGGCACCAGCTGTGGGACATGTGTGGCTGGGGTGGACAGCGCCCTTGACCATCACGGCACAGAGCTGAACTATGTGCTCTCCAGGGATTAACCCTACAACTCTGGTCCGAATTAGTAGTTTGCCCTAGCCAAGTCTCAGGTTACATAAATAGTGTATCACATCCTTCTCAAGAAAAGAAAGAAAACAATTTGAGAAGTTACCCTTGAATCTAAACTCATAAAAAATAATACTGTTCATAAATGGTGACCTAATCTATAATCACATTCTGCAATAGGTATTCACTACACTAATGTGTAACCACTATAAACACATGCACTCAGAGGCGTTACCTGTCTTTGAGGAACATGTCGTAGTAGAACCCGCAGTCGGTAGGTGGCCCGCAGCACAGGAGGCCCCCGTAGTGGAGCTCCAGGGCTTCCCCGAGGACGTGGGCACTGGAGTGCCAGTACACCTGCAGGCAGGACAGAGGCCGCGGCCACGACCACGGGTCACGGGAAGCCATCAGGCAGACAAGAGGACAAGCAAGCACGTGGATACAGTGTAAGGGGACAGACACTGGGACACAAGGCAGCATCAATCTCTGGCGACTGCTGACGAGAGATGCTTCCTGAGCCCTGTCTGGAATCCCTGGCAGCCGGCTGCTTGGTTCTAACGTGCAGCTGCTGCTCTGTGTGGCACTGAAGCCCAGCTCCTAAACCACTTCCTTCTGTGCCTTGACCACCAAGCAGAGCAGCCGCCCAGAGCCGGTCCAGGCCCAGCGCAGAGGAACGCCAGGGAGTGCTGGGCATGGGTCCCTTTCCTCCTCCTCCAGGCAGCCTCTCTGAATCAGATTCGAGGCCACAGCGGCTGCTCATGACATCACTCACGTTAACAAGATTCTGCGTCTACACAGCAGTCTTCACGTGCTGAGTAGCACGTGGCTGTGGAAGTCTGAAAGATAACTCAAGACAGAGGGGTCACTGAGGACTGTCTGCTGGCTGCCGGGGTCCCCTGGGCAGGGTGTACATTTGTTAATTCACTGCAGTCCAAGGGCCAGTCATTAGCTCTACAAGTTCAGAAAGTTGATTGGGTTTTGAATTACCAAGGAATCAACGGTCTATGGATACATTAAAACTAACCAGTCACCAAATATCAATAAATATAGATGCCAAAGGAACAAGACAATCGAGTCCTCTGGCAGCACTTTCCTCAGTTACATAGGAAACAAATTGCAATTAGAAAGCTGTCTGAGATAATAAACCGGAGTAGAGGGAGTTAGCTGGCTGAGCAGGCTCCGTGCAATCCCGACCCGGGGCACCAGGCCTAGAGGCAGAACCCTCTGCTTGGGATGGTACAGGATGGCAGGCTGGCTGCCAGCGTCAGCCCAAGTACCTCCTTCGGTGCATTGTGCACACCTGGAAATCGCCTGAGCCAAACACTGTGTTAGGTGCTGGAGACACAGGAGAGAAAGAAATGTGAGCCACTGGCCTCAGGCGGTTTGCAGCCTAGTGGGGAGAGGGCAGGCAACAAACCTCTAAGTGCATCATCGCAAGACAAGAAGCGTATTTAAAAGAAGATGAGGGCTTCTCTGGTGGCGCAGTGGTTGAGAGTCTGCCTGCCGATGCAGGGGACACGGGTTCGTGCCCCGGTCCGGGAAGATCCCACATGCCGCGGAGCGGCTGGGCCTGTGAGCCATGGCCGCTGAGCCTGCGCGTCCGGAGCCTGTGCTCCGCAACGGGAGAGGCCACAACAGTGAGAGGCCCACATACCGCAAAAAAAAAAAAAAAAAAAAAAGAAGATGAACAGGGTGCTGTAATTAAGAATCACGGCGGACGCCCTGTATTCACAGCGTGGTTAGGGTTGGGGGGATGTACCACAAAGCAGCTTGTGGAAGGGTGACAGGTAAGAACAGGCCAGCGACCATGCAGGCCTTGGAGAGGGATTTGAGCTTTATTCTAATGCAGTGGGATGTATTAAAAGGTTTTAAGCAGAAAAGAAATGATTGAATTTACATTTAAAACATAGGGCATCACAGAACTAGCAGCTTGGGTTCTTACATATATCTGGTTTTGTTTACACCTCAGATAAGTACCTTGTTTACACCTCAGATAAGTACCTATGCTTCCTGAGCATGAGGTCCCAGCAGCACATCGCTGACTGCTCCTGGGACTTCCGCAAAGATTTAGAGCAGAACGAATACCCACATACATTCTCCTGCTGGACAGCATGCTTGCAAAAGGAAATATCTATTAGATATATTTTAGACTTGAAAGCTCTACCATTTTATAAAATGCTCCTTGTTTCTGGTGTGCGTACTTATCAACTTTACATGAACATTCTTGCTGTCACTTTCAACATGAATTTACCTAGAGGGTGAGGACTATTTACTTTCCTATGTTACATCATGCACTAAATAGTCTTGTAAATAGAAGCATCTTTTAAAATAGAAGTTTAAGAGTTTGCTATACAAAGGAGACGGATTTTTCTGTAAAGTAAAAAATGCTTTACAAAATCATTAATTTTATCATCTTGTAGATCTGAGTTTTCTAGATTTGCTTTTCTAGGATTTCTTTTTCATGGATATGCATTAAATATTCATAAATGGGTTTCTGCTCAAAATCTTAATATGTTCATAGTAACAGGAAAATAAAATCCAAGAACAAAAAAAAACCTCTCTGTTACTAAATTACACTAAAAGAAGCATTGAGGGCTTGGAAAAGTTACTGAAGCATCCTGAGCCTGTGTACTATTAACACGGTACCTGTGTGAAAAGGTAAGTGCAGACTCAGGGAGATAATGTACACAAGGGGCTGGGGCTGGTGCCTGGCACGGAACATTCTCATTTTCATAAACAACCACAAGTATTTCGGAAGCCATGCAATGTGACACCAGGTGCCATGTTAGTATCAGGGTAGGCAGAGGGGCGGGCTGATGAGACACTCCAGAAACATTCCCCAAGATAATATGATAAATAAGTTTTCTCTTTCATGATGTCACTAAACACAGGGGGAAAGAACTCCAAAGAGGTCGACCCCTCCATGGAACATTAAGTTTGGTAGCTCCCCCGGCCCCCCAACCAAACACCTGACAGTCTGAAAGCCTGCAGCAGCCCACTGTTAAAGAATCTGTTAGAGAACAGTGTCTGCAGGTCAACCAAGAGCCAGCTAGTGTGGGAAAGTGCTCAGGTCTCGGCAGGATTCCGCCCTCAGGAGAGGGCTAAAACTAACTGCCGGGCCAGCTACCATGGCTGCTCCTACTTGCTTCTCTGGAGGCTGACACCACCCGAAAGTGTCTAGTCGTTTATTCCCTTGCTCACTACCCCTCCCACCAGTGAACTCTCTGTAGCAGGAGCCTCTGCCGCCCCACAAGGTCTGGCATGTGCACCCAACAGCTTAGATACTGGTCAGCTGACTGAGGGAATCAATACGTGTTCACAAGTTCTGGGGTGACAGCTGGCATATAGTTAGGTGACAGCTGTTTGGGTTAGATCTTAAGTGAGAAAAACTAAATAATACATATAAGCTATGTATTTCATTTAAAACCTGCTCTTTCTGAATCACTTTTAAATATGGTGTTATTAATATTATATTTATTAAACACCAACAAATGCATTTTAAACCTTAGAAGGCCACAAAACCCATCATTCTTGACTTCGGTATGTGGCGTCATAATTACATAATGTAACTGACAACATAAATAGCCGAAGTACAGTGGGTTGGTCTTTAAACACTTACAGTTTGGGCTTCCTTGTCCTCAAACATGAGCAGCTCTAGGGTGGTGTCCCCTTCCAGCGGACGGTCCAGGTCCCACAGCTCCCCATTCACTTTGGCTATCACTGTGCTTTCTGCCAGCTCCTGACTGGTGAGAGAACAGTCACGTGGGCGTTAACGCATCACAGGCTAAAACAAAAGATGGAAATGATTTCCAGGGTTTCTTTCTTTAGTGGAAAGTACAAATGTAAACTAATAGGATAGATTTTTTTAAAATTCTGTAACACTTATTTTAAGTACAAAAGTAATAAGATACGTTCACTGTAAAAACTCAGAAAACAGAGAATGCACAGAATAAAATAAAAATCACATAAATCTCACCATCCAGATATCACCACTCATATAACATTCTGGCACATGTTTTTCCAGTCTTTATCTATACCCGCCCCTCCTTCACACACTCATCCCCCCCACACACACAGGCACACACCCCCATCATAAAAAAACATAGTTGCCTACATAATTTTCTTCACAACCATGCCATCAGACAGACTCCCAGAACATTCTGGAAGGACCACACTGATTAAGGAAGCCTCCTCCTGCACACCAGGTCGTTGTGTGCTATCAGAGCGTACACTGCACAGACATCCGTGCACAGGCGGCTTTGTTCCTTGGTGACTTTTCTGGGAATAGGCCTTTGGAAGTAAAACTGTCAGGTCAAAGAGCATGTACCTCTGAAGGACTGCTGATAAATATTGTTTGAATGTACCACTTCCACGCACCCCGATTTTTTCAAACTTTGCCAATGTGATGTTGGAAATGGTTGTTTTAATTTGGTTTATTGGATTATAAATGTTTACTGGCCAGTTTACTTTTATGAACTGTCCGTGTCCTTTGCCTATTTTCTACTGAGGTGTTGATCCTTTTCCTTTGTGTGTGTGTGTGTGTGTGTGTGTCTTTTCATTAACATTTATTGCTTGAAAATTACTGACAAAAATAACATGTTAAGAGAAGAGACCTAGAAAGCACAGAAAAGCACAAAGAAAAAAAATCACCCTCTGGACTTCCCTGACGGTCTAGTGGTTATGACTTCATGCTTCCAACGCAGGGGGGTACAGGTTCGATCCGTGGTTGGGGAACTAAGATCCCACGTGTGCAGCCAAAAAAAAGATTCACCCTCAATCCAGTCACTCAGAAATTACTGTTAACATTTGCTGTCCGTCTTTCCACTTTTTTGGATAAATACATACACCAATGTAAAAATTTTAATAGTATTACTCTTTATGTTATATGATAACCTACTTTTTAAACTTAACAATAAACCATGACATTTTCCCCAACAGCAAACAGACTTGTAAAACATGCTATTTGACAGCTGCAGTAGAACTAAGATTTGCTTAATGAACCCACTATTGCTGGGATTTGGGTTATTTCTTTGTGGGTTTTGGTTTTTCTTGTTTTATTTTGACAATGACAAATAAAGCTGCAATGGACATTCTTGAACATACATCTCAGTTCCTGATTATTTTCTCAGGAAAAATTCTAGAAGTAAAACTACTGAGTCAAGGGATAAGCACTTTTAATGACTTTAATTGGACTATATTACCAAATTTTCCTATCAGAAGAGGGTCCCAAAATACCTTTCTCTGTGCTCTCACCTTCAGGAGTACAAAATTGTGTCATCTTGACAATGTAACGTTTTCATTTGCATTTCTGTGAGTAACTTGAGCAGGGGCACAGCACTGTGGTTAACAGCACACACTCTAGGGTCAGGCCAACCTGGGGTTAAACACTGGACAATTTACTCAGCTTTTCTAAGCCTCGGTTTCCTCGTCAGCAAGATGGGAATTACAGGACCTTCCTCATATATTTATCCTAAGGATTAAATAAGGTGTACTCATAATAAGAACTTAATACACATTCAGTATTGTTATCAGTGGAGTAGAATTTTATCTTCACCTTCGCTGGCCATGCCAGGCTGCTAAGGGCTCCTCAAGCCCATTCTCTCTGTCCTCTACAATCAGTGCCTGGCCATCCTTGCAGCAGGAGGCAGCCACGTGGCTTAGGTGGAGGCAGAAGCGGTGTCCAGCACTGCCATATCTCAGCCTTAACACCACACAGGGCACCTGTCCATCCGGCCCTCTGTAGATGGAGCACACATGCTACGACTTTTGGGCCATACGGACAAAGGAACACTGTACCAGACCACCCAACAGCCAGATGGAAGGAATTTAGGTCCCCAAATAAACATATGGAGAAGCGCTGCCTGCCAACCTGGACCCTGCACCCCCAGACTGCTGTCAGAGAGGCTCTAGTCGTATTTAAGGCACTAAGTTTTCTGTGGCCTGTTGCAGCAGCTTAGCCTGTGCCTTAACTAACGCAGAAATAAGGGCCTGCAAGTGAGTAACAAAAACAAATCATCTGACATTGGCTTAGCGGATGGGCGGTGGGTTACACAGAAAGAGGTACTCAGACGTGGAAAGCCAATAACCCTGTTACAGCATAACAAAGTGTCTCCTAAGACTTGCAGGCAAATAATGTGCTTACGATGCCTGTAGCACATGAGTAAACGGTTATACAAAGGCAAACGCTGGGATACACTGGGTAACTCTCGTGGCTTTTAACAAAATACTGCCAGGCCAAGGTAAGCTCAGACGGTATTTGTCCCCTTGCGAGGGAGGCTCTCTCCGCACGCGGCCTGTAAGCCGAACTGAATGGGAGTTCAGAAGTGTGAGGCTGTGCAAGATGCAAAAACAATCTTCTGTCCCAAAGAGCAGGAGGAACAGCCCTTCTCAAAGGCCGCACAGAGACAGACAACACAGGCTGGTCCAGCTACAAGGATCAGAGCCCGCAACCTACAGTTTTGTCTGATCTTGGCCCATTTAACTGAGGGAGGGAGGAACAAGCAAAGGACAAAGGCCAGGGAGTAAAAGGGTGAGAAGTCTCTGTCTAGGAGAAATCTTCAGTATGGTTACTTTCACGGGAAACTGACTAGAAGCTTCTAGTTAATTGCTTGAGGGAATTGTTTTGCCAAACAAACTACAAGCCCCGCTTACAAGTACCTGTCACTGATCCTCAGGAGCCCTGAGCCCCACATGTGCACCAGCAGGAGCCGCACCAGCAAACCCCGCGGCCTCCACCATGAACAACTGCCCGCACTTCAGATGCGGCAAGTGAAGGCCAGGGACAACGACAAGCCCTCCAAATTGCAAAATCAGGGCCGACAGAGGGCGGTGGACAAGAGAGCTGCTCCCAGAGGACAAAGGGTGGCCAGATGGTTTGACCCGAGCCCCACCCACGGCCAGGCTGCAGACAAGATCTGGGGGCTCCTGAATACCACTGTCTGCCGCATCACTCCTCTTTTTTCCAAATGACACTTTAATCGTGATTGTGTTTATCCCACCACCATATACACGTGGCATGGGCAGCCTCGTCTATCAGTTTACTTGCTGCTAGAGCACGAGCAGCCAGCCGATGGGGGTGTTGTGTGCTTCACCTGAAAATCCTGGGCTTTCTACTGCCAGGGGCTGGAGTCGTCTCACCGGGAGAGTGAGGGAGTGTGGGGGATGATGCACGGCGGATGCTCACAGGTGTCTGGAGGTCCCAGCAGCACGCCGTGGCGGACGCTGTCCCCAAGACCATCCTTCCTCTCTCCTGTGGTGAGAGTGCCTGGGCTGGACACGTGGCCAGCCAGCAGGAGCTACGTTTCCATTCTCTTACAGGCGGTGTGGCTGTGTGACTAAGCGTGAGCTAACAGGCTGTAGGTGGGAATTAAAACATGCTGCTCCAGGGTCTTGGCCTCAAAGCACCCTTGCTCTCCAGCCGCTCTTCCCCTGCCTGCAAGCAGGTCCATGGGTGTGACCCAGCCTCCACCCCTAGATGTGGACAAACCCTACCTAAGGGGACGGCAGAGCGACAAGATGCAGGGATCTTGGGCCCATGAAGGACTGCCTAGACCAGAGACGCCCACCAGTCTGGCCACCACGAGTCTGTCAGGGGAGAATGTGGCATCTGCCTTATTTAAGCCATGATCTCTAGGGACTCTTTCCTGCAGCAGTTTAGTCAGAAGCCCCTGGGGGGCTCCTGGAAACACAGATGACTAACTGATTCAGCAAATGTGGGATGGGGCCCAAGAATCTGCTCTTCCATCAAGTTCCCAGGTGATGCTAATGCTGCTGGTTTGGGGACCACATTCCAAGAACTACTCTTCAATGAACTACTATGAACTGTCCTTTGCTCATTTTTTCTGCTGGGGTATTTCCTTGGGATAAATGGCTATGTATAGAATGACTGGATCCAAGGGTTGGGGTTTGCACATTTAAGAAAGAGACTGCGCCTCTGCATCCACCCTCCAGCAGTGCCATTTCCCTAAAATCATATCAATATTAACCATTATTCATAAATCTTTGACAGACCAATAGATAATACACAATTACTTTAATTTGCATTTCTAAGATTATCTTTTCCTCCTTTTTATGCGTCATTTTTACACATAGCCATTTTTCCTAAGTGTTTTTGACTCTGTCCATCTTTTCCTTAATGATTTGTACCTTACATGTTACACTTCGGAAGGCCGACACTCCCTCAGAGCAGGGAAAATCATCCATGCAATCAAGTCTCAGTAAACCAAGGGAACAGTCAGTATAATTTAATAAAACTATTCTTTTTAACTTTATTTTTATAACTGTACACCTTGCTGCACCCTTACTTATTTTAATAGTTTTTCAGTTAATACTCTTCTCTAATTCACTTTTTTAGTTTCCTCCTAGTTTAATTGTTGTTTTTCTAACTGCCTGAGTTGAATTCTTAGTCATTTCATTTTTTTTATTCAATAATAAAAGCCTTCAACACTATAAATCTGTTCCTGATCACCACTTCAGATGTATTACATAGATTTTGAAATATATTCTCTTCATTAGAAGTATTTTCTAAGAATACTCCTTTTTTACTCTTTTTATTTCCAAAAATACTTGTTTTTATTTCTTTTCACCTGAGTATTTTGAAGTTTTTTTAATTTCCTAGCTTTGTTTTGTCTTGTTGTCATTTAATGCTTACTGAGTTCACAATGGATTTCACTTTGCTCACAGAATGCTAACTGTGTGTTTCTGTATTTTATTAAGATTCTGAGGAACCGAAAGCACAACCACAGGTGCCAAGAGAGGAGGCACCATCTGGGCCACAGCACAGAGATCAGGGACTAGCCACAAAGCCTACCTTAGAGTGTTGTTATTCAGACCATGTAATCTTAATTTTGGGCTATTTGATCAAAAACTGAGAGAGGCATGTTAAAGTCTGCCACTCTTGAGTTCCCATAATCTTGTATTTCTGGTTTGATGCTACGTTATATAACTCATAAAGGTGCGTGACAAATTGGGAATTACACTGTTCTTCTATTTTAAAAATAAGCCTCAGTCTCCCATTCAATGATTCTGTCTAATGATTTAGACAGCCCTAAATTCTGCTGTCTGACGGTAACATTAAGACCACTGCTTTCTTCTTATCAGGTTTGCCTGATATAGCTTTGCCCATGCTTTAGTTTTGGACAATTTTACTTTTTAGACACTCCTGTAACCCCTCTGTCATAAAACTCGAGGGTGGTTTTAAACTAGTACCTGTGGGAATGCAAGTCACTGTACAATGAGAACACGTCCTATAATGAAATGACCTTGTTTCCCAAGCTTGGACAGTCTCTTCAGTGCAGGACGGCTCAGACTTCAATCCACCAACATGCAAATGACTCTCCACGAGGAAACATAAACTTATTTTTGCCTCAAAGCCCGTTCCCAGCACATCTATTCCTCTCTCCTGGAAAGCACAGGAACAGGTTGGGAGGGGCCTTTAGGGTGTATGATATAATAGGATGAAAAATACAATCTTAACCATATTTTTCAAAGGAAATCTGAAGATTTTAATTGTTGAATAGTTTGCTTTTTAAATAATAAGTTTATTTACATGGCAGTTTTGAGCTATAGCTTCCACAGAATTTTATTTAATGCCAGGAATTAACATTAGTCAAAACAACACAACTTCACTGAAGTATCTAATTTCTAGGAAGGTCAAAGCTTCCAGGGCTGATCATAGCTCTAACGCATACATCTTCAATCTATAATTAATAGGCCTTTTTGTACATTTCTAGAGTTGCTTTCATTTTCAGAGTATCTCTCATATATAGTATTTTATTTAATCTTTACAATCCCGTAAGGTAAACGATAAAAGTATTATTATTTCCACTTAAGATTTAAGAAAACAGGCTTGGAGGGATCTGCCCACATTGGTCCAAAGACCCACCCACAGTTATTTACTGGTGGAACAATGGCTTGGAGTCAAGCCCAACAAAAGACCTGTAAAATCTCATGGAAATAACTTGATAATGAACCGGGTCAATGTAATGTCGCCTGTCAAGGATTACACATTTTTCTCTACTATATATTTTTACTAGAACTCTAAAAATTGGACCCTTGAAAGAGAAGGAGATTGTGTTCTGATATTCAATTACGTATTAAATGGCCCCTTTAGAAGCCAAGAGGTAAATAATTACCTAATTACATTTAATTTATTCAATTGAGTAAGAAAAGAATACCTTAGCAGTCCCTAAGAACACATTTTCACTAAGCTCTAGCCCAACACTTAGTACTGATCATCTGCTCCACACTACGGTTTACCTAATTTCAGCAGCCACTTGGTAAGGTGTTGTTTTCCAAGCTTCCCCTTCCACTGTTTTCCCATCAGCCACTCTTACTGTGATCACATTGCTTGTATTCCCCTTTTTTCCATAAATGGCAAGTAAGAGCTGATGATCTTTCTTCAGTATTTCAAAAAGCTTCAATCTTTCCTTCACAAAATTTGGTGGATTCTTCACCTGAAAACCATTAGAATACAGGAGGGTTAACAGACACAGTCCAGTTTTTTCTAACTGCTCAGCTCTAAATAAGCCCCACCCCTTCTCAGCACGCTCAGGTCACGGCCCCCACAAGCCCCTATGACTCTGCGTTCACTCTCACCCCCTGGAGACTCCCCTCCCAGGGTCTAACTCCCTCCTAGCTCTCAGGGTCCTGCGCAAAGCCCTCCTCTTCCAACTACCACACCCACTCGCATCGCCCTTCTCTACAGGTTTAACATGCTCGTGCACAGAGCCACACAACTCAGCCTTTATTGATACACCATCTGACTTTGTTCTCTAGTTGTTTCTCCCGTTTGTCTGAACTCCTCAACCCGATGGATCCCTGAAGCCAAGATCCCTCTGCTCCTACCAAATGTTGATGTGCCTGATCAATTCTGGTTGTTTTAATGATTTATATTTAAAAAGCAAAGAAGCCGGTTTCCTTAACACAAAAGAAGAGCTCTGCTTTCTCAACTTAAATAGACTAAGGAGCCTTTTACAGCTGTGGGGCTGGCTCACCTCTAAGTTAAGACATCTTGTATCTAAGGCTAACAAAATTTTAAACACACTCCTGTGGCCCAAGCCGTAATTTACAGCAACTGTTTTAATTAAAACCCCTGGGCAATTAACTACATAAGCATATTTAAATCATAAGTAGTATTTTATATTATTTCCACAGCAATGACTTACCTCACTGTCAGGCCCGCTTTCCTTCTTCTTTTTAATGTCCTTTCCTTGGCTCTGACTAGGAGGAGGCTGAGAAATAAAGGGAAATAAACAACTCATCCCAATGACAACAAAGAGCAACATATCTGAAGCCCGAAGCAGGAGAGGGACAGGCCAGCAGGCAGCAAGCGTCCCATGTTTAGAGGCTCACGGCTGGGGCTCTCCTGACCATTACCTACAACCTTCAACAGGTAAGCCGTTTTCTGGGGTTCAGTCCTTCCTGAATGTGCACTTTCACATTCTTGCTAAGTACACTTAATATATTTTGCTCTTTAAAGTTTTCCCCCCCTAAATTTTAAACAAATAATGTCCCTGGATTAATGGTTGCATAGCTGCTCCCAGAGACTTTAAATGCACTGTTTCAAGAAGGTGTTGCCCAGGAGCACCACAGTCCGCTGGTACAAGGACTGAGAACACCCACAGTCTGAGAAGGCCTTCAGAACTTAGAAATGCATTACGTTAGAAGGTAAGTGAACCAAAACATTAAAATACGCTATTCAATGACAATATTAAATACGCAAATCTCAAGATAGACCTCCAAAACAAGGCAACAACTAAACACCCCAAACCACCTGTCATAAACAGCTCAGACCAGCCATTCACCAGGGGAAAGGGAAATGTTTCTACATGGAGCTGTTGGTCTTCCTGCCCAAGAAAATAAGTGTGAATTTTAAACACTGCAGCATTTTTTTCAGACAGGAAAATGCTATTTCTGCCACTGAAGAAAATGTGCGCCGAGCAATTTACGGGAAGAGTTGAGACATTACAGCGTTAGGTCAGCCTGGCGATCGCTGGAGACGCAGCTGCCCCGGCGTCTCCAGTCTGTCGCGGGCTCCCGGCCCGAGTGAGAGCGCGGGTCAGGGGGCCGGGAGGGCAGGCCCCGCCCCGCCCCGCCCCCGCCCCCGCAGCGCACCTGCCGCCCCAGGGCTCTCAGCGCCCGAGCTCCGCCACGCCCTGCGGACAGGCCTCAGCCCGGTACCTGAGTGCCCGCAGCCTCGCGCCCGGCCTCCTGCCGCAGCGCGCTCTCCCGCCGCGCCTGGTGGCTCAGCTCCTCCGCGAGGCACAGCCGCAGGCGGTACAGGCGGTGGCGCAGCTCGCGGTTCTCGGCCCGCAGCTGCGCCACCTCGCGCGTGAGGCACGGCCCCTCGGCCTGGCAGCGGTCGGGCGCGTTCAGCTGCTCGTCTCTCAGGCGGTGGACCTCCGTCCACAGCCAGCGGATGTCCTCCTCCTGCCGCGCCAGGCGCGACGCCACGGCATCCGCCGCCAGGGCCTCGGCCGCCATAGCGTCCGCCTCGCCTCACACAGGTACCGGCGCCCCGTGGGACACAGTCGCCAGCTAAGGGGCGCACTGCGGTGTCCGGGTGGGGGCCCGACGCTATATAAATAGCGGGGCGGGTTGGGGGAAACGGGGTGACGGGGCGGGGCGGTGCTAGCTGTACCGTGTAGGGGCGGGAAGATAGGAGCTGAGGAGGGCGGAGATATGGGGTGGGGCTATAGGAACTGTAGGGGCGGGGTGATGGGGAGGGGTGGGGCCGGCTTGCACTGCAGGGGCGGGCTATAGGAACTGTAGGGGGCGGAGTGAAGGGGAGAGACTGAGCGATAGGAACTGTAGGGAGGGACGATGGGGAGGGGTGGGGCCGGCTGTGCACTGCAGAGGCTGGGCTATTGGAACTGTAGAGGGCGGGGCAAAGGAGAGGGGTGAGGCTGGCTGTGCACTGCAGGGGCAGGGCTGTAGGAACGGGGCGGGGGAGACGGGTTGGGGCGGGGCTGGTGTACCCACATTGGACACGCTTCGGGGCTGGGGGCCAAGACAGGTAGAGTGACCTGGAGAGTGGAGTGGGCCCTAAACAGGCTCACTGTGCCTTCAAAGCTACGAGTAGGTCGCCAAAATGCATATTGTCCAAAACCATCTCCCTTCCCAGAATGGCTCCTGTTTTCTCTCTCGTGAATCCTGGAAGTTACCATTCTTTTAACTTGCCACCAGGTTCTAAAAAGTGGCCACTGAGAATTGACCTTCTTTGGCCTCATGCCAAGGCTGCCCAAATGCAAAGGTTGCTGCACCAGGGCACGCAGATCGCTACAAAAATTTAAATCTGATGGCAAGAAATTGCTAGTTCCTCGAGGGTAGGACAAATGCCACATAGGTCTTTGTATCCCTTATAACCATAAGCACACACCTTCCCGTAGTAGGAACACAAGTTGGTTTTTATTAACATTCTTAGGGCTTAGAATGTGGCAAACCTTGTTCTAAATTCTTTACACAGATATTAACTACTTTAATACTTATAGCGAGAGACACTATTGTTATAGCCGTTTATAGATGGAGAAACTGAAACACAGAGAGGCTAAGTGTTCAAGGTCACACCACCTCTGCATGGTACATCTGAGTTTCAAACTTCGACCATCCGAGGCATGTTTACGTGCTCAGCACTAGGCTGCCTTTCGACCGCGGTGAAGTTTAACTGAACAGGTAGCCTGGTGAGATGCAGGCCATGAATGTCATCGTGGTTCCAAAATGGGAGAGCTTCGTTTGGACTGGTGCAGTTAGGAAGGGAGCAGATGCTCTGGAAAAGAAAGGTTGGCAGGTGTTAGGAAGGAGGAGAGGTGGATGAATGCCTCTGTAGGAGGTGAGGGGGCGAGCTGATTGGAGTCACACACAGCTCCCAGAAGGAGGTTCCATAAGTATGACACTAATACCAGTGCGTCTTTGTTATTCCCTCCCCTGATCAGCTTCTGGACGGAGTTACACAGACTCACAGGCTCCACAGCCTTCCCATTCTCTTCCCCACTTCCCCCCATCTGATTTCTGCTCCTCCCGTTCTGGCGTGACCTACGCACTGTCAGATGCCGTGGCCTTTGTAATTTGTCTCTCTTAGGCCCCATCGCCAACCCCCAGGAAACGACTGATCTGCTTTCTGTCACTATAGGTTAGTTTACATTTTCTGTAGTTTTCTATAAATGGAATCATATGGTATGTACTCCTTTTATTCGGCTTCTTACGCTCAGCATAGTAATTTTGAGATTTACCCATGTTGTTGGGTATATCAATTCTTTCTTTCTCTCCTTCTTTCCTTACTTCCTTCCACCTCCCTCTCTACCTCTCCCCCCTTTCCTTCTTTCTTTCTCCTTATTTTTCATTATTTTTATTGGAGTATAATCGTTTTACAGTGTTGTGTTAGTTTCTGCCGTACAGCAAAGTGAATCGGCCATACGCATATGCACATCCCCTCCCTCTTGGACCTCCCTCCCCACCCCATCCCACGCAACTAGGCCATCACAGAGCACCAAGCTGAGATCCCTGTGCTATACAGCAGGTTCCCACTAGCTATCTATTTTACACATGGTAGTGTATTTATGTCAAACCTAATCTCCCAATTCATCTCACCCTCCCCTTCCTCCCGTGTCCACACGTCCATTCTCTACGTCTACATCTCTATTCCTGCCCTGCAAATAGGTTCATCTGTACCATTTTTCTAGATTCCACATATATGCATTAATATACAATATTTGCTTTTCTCTTTCTGACGTACTTCACTCTGTATGACAGATTCTAGGTCCATCTACATCTCTACAAATGACCCAATTTCATTTCTTTCTATGGCGGAGTAATATTCTATTATATATATGTACTACATCTTCTTTATCCATTCATCTGCCAGTGGACATTTAGGTTGTTTCCATGTCCTGGCTATTGTAAATAGTGCTGCAATGAACATTGGGGTACATGTGTCTTTTTGAATTATGGTTTTCTCAGGGTATATGCCCAGTAGTAGGATTGCTGAGTCATATGGTAGTTCAGTTTTTAGTTTTTTAAGGAACCTCCATACTGTTCTCCATAGTGGCTATATCAATTTACATTCCCACCAACAGTGCAAGAGGGTTCCCTTTTCTCCACACCCTCTCCAGCATTTACTGTTTGTAGATTTTCTGATGATAGCCATTCTGACCAGTGTGAGGTGGTACCTCATTGTAGTTTTGATTTGCATTTCACTAATAATTAGTGCTATTGAGCATCTTTTCATGTGCCTCTTGGCCATCTGTATGTCTTCTTTGCTGAAATTTCTACTTATGTCTTCCACCATTTTTTGATTGGGTTGTTTGTTTTTTTTGATATTGAGCTACATGAACTGTTCATATATTTTGGAGATTAATCCTTTGCCTGTTGCTTCATTTACCAATATTTTCTCCTATTCTGTGGGTTGTCTTTTTGTCTTGTTTATGGTTTCTTTTGATGTGCAAAAGCTGTTAAGTTTCATTAGGTCCCATTTGTTTATTTTTGGGTTTGTTTTCATTACTCTAGGAGGTGGGTCAAAAAACATCTTGCTGTGATTTATGTGAAATAGTGTTTTCCCTATGTTTCCCTCTAAGAGTTTTATAGTGTCCGATCTTAGATTTAGGTCTTTAATCCATTTTGAGTTTATTATTGTGACTGGTGTTAGGTAGCATTCTAATTTCATTCTTTTACATGTAGTTGTCCGGTTTTCCCAGAACCATTTATTGAAGAGACTGTCTTGTCTCCATTGCATGTTCTTGCCTCCTTTGTCATAGATTAGGTGACCATAGGTGTGTGGTTTATCTCTGGGCTTTCTATCCTGTACCATTGACCTATATTTCTGTTTTTGTGCCAGTACCATACTGTCTTGATTACTGTAACTTTGTAGTATAGTCTGAAGTCAGGGAGCCTGATTCCTCCAGCTCCATTTTTCTTTCTCAAAATTGCCTTAGATATTCAGGGTCTTTTGTGTTTCCATACAAATTGTATACTTTTTTGTTCTAATTCTGTGAAAAATGCCATTGGTAATTTGATAGGGATTGCAATGAACCTGTAGATTGCTTTGGTTAGTATGGTCATTTTCACAATATTGATTCTTCCAATCCAGGAGCATGGTATATCTCTCCATCTGTTTGTGTCATCTTTGATTTCTTTTATCAGTGTTTTATAGTTTTCTGAGTACGGGTCTTTTGCCTCCTTAGGTAGATTTATTCCTAGGTATTTTATTCTTTTTGTTGCGATGGTAAAAAGGATTGTTTCCTTAATTTCTCTTTCTGATCTTTTGCTGTTAGTGTATAGGAATGCAAGAGATTTCTGTGCATTAATTTTGTATCCTGCAACCTTACCGGATTCATTGATTAGTTCTAGTAGTTTTCTAGTGGCATCTTTAGGATTTTCTATGTATAGTATCATGTCATCCGCAAACAGTGACAGTTTTACTTCTTCTTTTCCAATTTGTATTCCCTTTATTTCTTTCTGTTCTCTGATTGCCGTGGCTAGGACTTCCAATACTATGTTGAATAAGAGTAGTAAGAGTGGACATCCTTGTCTTATTCCTGATTTTAGAGGAAATGCTTTCAGTTTTTCACCATTGAGAATGATGTTTGCTGTGAGTTTGTCATATACAGACTTTATTATGCTGAGGCAGGTTCCCTCTATGCCCACTTTCTGTAGAGTTTTTATCATAAATGGGTGTTGAATTTTGTCAAAAGCTTTTTCTGCAGGTATTGAGATGATCATATGGTTTTTATTCTTCAATTTGTTAAAATGGTGTATCACATTGATTGATTTGTGTATATTGAAGAATCTTTGCATCCCTAGGATAAATCCCACTTGATCATGGTGTATGATCTTTTTAATGTGTTGTTGGATTATGTTTGCTAGTATTTTGTGGAGGATTTTTGCGTCTATGTTCATCAGTGGTATTGGTCTGCAGTTTTCTTTTTTTTTTTTTTTTTTGCGGTATATGGGCCTCTCACTGTTGTGGCCTCTCCCGTTGCGGAGCACAGGCTCCGGACGCACAGGCTCAGCGGCCATGGCTCACGGGCCCAGCCGCTCCGCGGCATGCGGGATCCTCCCAGACCGGGGCACGAACCCGTGTCCCCTGCATCGGCAGGCGGACTCTCAACCACTGCGCCACCAGGGAAGCCCTGCAGTTTTCTTTTTTTGTGATATCTTTGTCTGGTTTTGGTATCAGGGTGATGGTGCCCTCGTAGAATGAGTTTGGGAGTGTTCCTCCCTCTGCAATTTTTTGGAAGAGTTTGAGAAGGGTAGGTTTTAACTCTTCTCTAAATATTTGATAGAATTCGCCTGTGAAGCCATCAGGTCCTGCACTTTTGTTTGTTAGGAAGATTTTTAATTACAGTTTCAATCTCATTACCTGTGATTGGTCTGTTTATATTTTCTAATTCTTCCTGGTTTGGTCTTGGAAAGTTGTACCTTTCCAAGAATTTGTCCATTTCTTCCAGGTTGTCCATTTTATTGGCATATAGTTGCTTGTAGTAGTCACTTATGATCCTTTGTATTTCTGTGGTGTCAGCTGTAATCTCTCATTTTTCATTTCAAATTTTATTGATTTGAGTCCTCTCCCTTTTTCTTGATGAGTCTGGGTAAAGGTTTATCTCTTC
Source organism: Delphinus delphis (assembly GCF_949987515.2). NCBI lineage: Eukaryota > Metazoa > Chordata > Mammalia > Artiodactyla > Delphinidae > Delphinus > Delphinus delphis. Next base: position 99,529,138 of record NC_082684.1, read on the forward strand.
AAAGAACAAGCTTTTAGTTTTATTGATCTTTGCTATTGTTTTCTTCATTTCTATTTCATTTATTTCTGCTCTGATCTTTATGATTTCTTTCCTTCTGCGAACTTTGGGTTTTCTTTGTTCTTCTTCTTCTAGTTGCTTTAGGTGTAAGGTTAGATTGTTTGAGATTTTTCTTGTTTCTTGAGGTGAGCTTGTATTGCTATAAACTTCCCTCTTAGAACTGCTTTTGCTGCATCCCATAGGTTTTGGATCGTTGTGTTTTCATTGTCATGCGTTTCTAGGTATTCTTTTATTTCTTCTTTGATTTCTTCAGTGGTCTGTTGGTTATTTAGCAGTGCACTGTTTAACCTCAATGTGTTTGTGTTTTTTACAATTTTTTCCATGTAATTGATTTTTAATCTCATAGCATTGTGGTCAGAAAAGATGCTTGATACAGTTTCAATTTTCTTAAATTTCCAAGCTTTATTTGTGACCCAAGTTGTGATCTATTCTGGAGAACTTTCCATGTGCACTTGAGAAGAAAGTGTATTCTTTGGCTTTCAGGTGGAATGTCCTATAAATATCAATTAAGTCTATCTGGTCTATTGTGTCATTTAAAGCTTGTGTTTCCTTATTTATTTTCTGTCTGGATGATCTGTGTATTGGTGTAAGTGGGGTGTTAAAGTCCCCCGCTATTATTGTGTTACTGTCGATTTCCCCTTTTATGGCTGTTAGCATTTGCCTTATGGATTGAGGTGCTCCTATTTTGGGTGCATAAATATTTATAATTGTTATGTTTTCTTCTTGGTTTGATCCCTTGATCATTATGTAGTGTCCTTCCTTATCTCTTGTCACAGTCTTTATTTTAAAGTCTATTTTATCTGACATGAGTATTGCTACTCCAGCATTCTTGTGATTTCCATTTGCATGGAATATCTTTTTCCATCCCCTCACTTTCAGTCTGTATGTGTCCCTAGGTCTGAAGTGGGTCCCTTGTAGACAGCACATATATGAGCCTTGTTTTTCTATCCATTCAGCCAGTCTGTGTCTTTTGGTTAGAGCATTTAATCCATTTTACATTCAAGGTAATTATCAATATGTATGTTCCTATTACCATTTTCTTAATTGTTTGGCCTTGTTTTTGTGGGTCTTTTTCTTCTTTTGTGTTTCCTGCTTAGAGAAGTTCTTCAGCATTTGTTGTAAAGCTGGTTTGGTGGTGCTAAATTCTCATAGTGTTTGCTTGTCTGTAAAGCTTTTGATTTCTCCGTTGAATCTGAATGAGATCCTTGGTGGGTAGAGTAATCTTGGTTGTAGATTTTTCTCTTTCATCACTTTAAATATACCCTGTCACTCCCTCCTGGCCTGCAGAGTTTCTGCTGAGAAATCAGCTGATAATCTTATGGGGATCCCCTTGTATGTTATTTGTTGTTTTTCCCTTGCTGCTTTTAATATTTTTTCTTTGAATTTAATTTTTGTTAGTTCGATTAATATGTGTCTTGGTGTGTTTCTCCTAGGGTTTATCCTGTATGGGACTCTCTGCGCTTCCTGGACTTGGATGGCTATTTCCTTTCCCATGTTAGGGAAGTTTTTGACCATAATCTCTTCGTATTTTCTCAGACCCTTGTCTTTCGCTTCTTCTTCTGGGACCCCTATAATGCAAATGTTGGTTCATTTAATGTTGTCCCAGAGGTCTCTGAGATTGTCCTCAGTTCTTTTCATTCTTTTTTCTTTATTCTGCTCCCTGGCAGTTATTCCCACCACTTTATCTTCCAGCTCACTTATCCATTCTTCTGCCTCAGTTATTCTACTATTGATTCCTTCTGGAGTATTTTTAATTTCAGTTATTTGTTGTTCATCACTGTTTGTTTGCTCTTTAGTTCTTCTAGATCCTTGTTAAACGTTTCTTGTATTTTCTCCATTCTGTTTCCGAGATTTTGGATCATCTTTATTATCATTACTCTGAATTATTTTTCACGTACGTTGCTTATTTCCTCTTCATTTATTTGGTCTTGTAGGTTTTTACCTTGCTCCTTCGTCTGTAACATATTTTTTGTCGTCTCAGTTTCTTGATGGGTGGGGTTGTGTTCCTGTGTTACTGGTTGTTTGACCTGAGGGGTCCTGCACTGGCGTTTGCAGGCAGCTGGGTAGAGCTGGAACTTGGTGCCCAGATAAAGACCTCTGGGTGACCTCACTCCAATAATATTCCCTGGGGTGTGAGGTTCTCTGTTAGTGCAGCAGTTTGGACTCAGCACTCCCACTACAGGAGCTCAGGCCTGACTCCTGGCCTGGGAACCAAGATTCTGCGAGGCATGCAGCATGGCAAAGGAAAAAAAAAAGGAGCAGTAGAATAACAAAGAATAAAAAATAAAATAAAATTAGAAAGATAAAAAATATATTACATATATAAAATATATATTTAAAATATATAAATATATATATTTGTATATGTTTATATATTTATATATAAATATATTAAGAAAAATAAAAATATAATTGAAACAACTACAACAAGGTAAAACAGAACCACAACAGAAGAAAGAAAGAAAGAAAAATGCGAATACGCCAAAAGGAGAACAATAACAAAGTACAAAGAATAAAATAAAATTAGAAAAATTAAAGATTTATTAGAAAAAATAAAAATATAAATGAATGAACAACAAGGTGAAACAGAACCACACCCTAAAAGAAGAAGAAGAAAACAAAAAAGGTGGTTAAAGGCCTTGGCTGGGGGGGCGGAGCTTAGGCGGGGGTGGGGTTTAGGGTGGGGGCAGGGCCTACGCTTAGGACCTGCCTGGCAGGGAAAAGGCAGCACGGCCAGAGGGGGGTGCCTGAGAATGTGGGGTTCCAGAGTTTGTTGGTAAGGCCTTAGGTGAGGGTGTGTGAGCAGGGTTTAGGCCCAGTGCAGTTGGAGGGGTCTCAGAGGGGGTCTCCGAGTGCCACCTGTAGAGGTAAGGCCCTGGGTGTGGGGGTGGGGGCCGGGCTCTGCGCTCCCAGAGGGAGCCTCTGAGGGCTGGGGATTAGACCTGGGAGCCTAAGAGGCTCCCCGGTGCCCAAGTGGGCAGGGAAAGCACTGGCCACTCTCCTTTCTGTTCCTCTGCCCTCCCAAGGGTCTCTGCCATTGCTGCTGAACCCCTAACTATGGGTGGGCCCCACTGGGTATGATAAATCCTCCCCTCTCCCAGCTGCCCCTCAGGGGTGCAGGTCCCATCGGTCAGGCCTTTACTTTTCCTCCCCCCTCCCTCCCTCCTACTCCCTCAGGACCCACACAGCTGGTGGGGGCCTCAGTGGGCAGAGGATCAGGCCTGGGTCTCAGCAGGCTCCCCGGGGCCCGTGTGGACAGCGGAAATGCTGGCCATGCTCCCTTCTGATCCTCTGCCCTCCCAACGGTAGCCCTCTTTCCCCCTCCAGACGTGGGATCCCTTCCCCTCCCCCAGCTGCCCCTCAGGGGTGCCAGTCTTGTCCTGTCTCCACTTCTTCTCCCCCTTTGCTCCCCCCCACACCCTACCCGGTCACTGGGGGTTCCTCCTGTCCCCTTAGGCGTCCATGGTCCCCCACCAGTGCCTGGTAGATGCCCTAGTTTTGCGGAGTCGGGAACTCCTCGTCCTTCTAGTCCACCATCTTGACTCCGCCCCTTTCTTTCTTTCTCTTGAGTAGTAGTCGATTGTACGCCTATACCACAATTCATTTATCCATTTATCTGTTGGTGGACATTTGGATTGTGTCCGGGTTTGGTCTGGGACCTATCTCACAGCATGCTCATCCATTCCCCAAACCCACACTGTGCTCATTTGCCCAGTTTCAGAAAGCAGAGTTTGCATAGACATATTCAGCAACTGGCAGAATCCCTGCAGTGGTTCCTTGACCCACGGACTTAAGGATATTCTAGTAAGAAAGGCCAAGTGGGAGCCACTCGAATTCTCTCAACCTTCAAAAATCGTAAACCAAAGCAAACACCGCATTCCTGGAGGAATTGCAGAGATGACTACCACCCTCCAGGACTCGAACAGTGCAGGTGTGGAGATTCTCATCACACCTCCGTTTACCTCCCCTATTTTGCTTGTGTACATGACAGATATGTGTTGAGGAACTACAGTGGATTATCATACATTTAATTAGATGGTGACTTTAGTTGCAGCTGCTCTTCCCAATATGCTATGATTGGTGGAGTGTATCAGCATCATCCCTGACACCTTATATGCAGCTATTGGTCGGGCTAATGCCTTTTTCTCTCTACCTGTTCATTGAAGGCCATCAAAAGCAGTTTTCTTTCAGCCGGAACGACTAGCAATATCTTCACATTCTTACCCCAGGGCTACATAAACTCTCTAGCTTTATGTCATAATCTAGTCCACAAGAAATATTATAACTTATATGAAGAAAACCTTAAAACACTTCTGAAAGCCACAGAGGTAGACTTGAACTGATGGTATAATGTCTTTGTTCTTGGTTAGGACACCTCAACATCATTTAGAGGTCAGCCCTCCTTACTGTACTTAGAAATTTAATATGATCCCCATAAAAATTCCAAAGAGGGCTTCCCTGGTGGCGCAGTGGTTGAGAGTTCGCCTGCCAATGCAGGGGACACGGGTTCGTGCCCCGGTCCGGGAGGATCCCACATGCCGCGGAGCGGCTGGGCCCGTGAGCCATGGCCGCTGAGCCTGCGCGTCTGGAGCCTGTGCTCCGCAATGGGAGAGCCCGCAGAAGTGAGAGGCCCGCGTACCGAAAAAAAAAAAAAAAAAAAAATTCCAAAGAACTTTTTTATGAACCTAGAAAAGTTGATCCTAAAGTTCACATGGAAAAGTAAGCACATAATAATAGCTAGGAAAACACTGAAGAGAAAGAGCTATAAGGCCAGCCCTACTGGATATTAAAACATATGACAAAAGCTCTATAATTAAGAATATGGACAAATATCATCTGATGTCACTTATGTGTGGAATCTAAAAAATGATAGGAATCAACTTATTTGCAAAACAGAAATAAACTCACAGACATAGAAAACAAATTTATGGTTACCAGAGGGGAAAGTTGTGGGGGAAGGATAAATTAGGATCTTGGGATTAGCAGATACAAACGACCATATATAAAATAGTTAAACAACAAGGGCCTACTGTATAGTATAGGGAACTACATTCCATATCTTGTAATAACCTATAATGGAAAAGAATCTGAAAAAGGATATATATACATATATAACTGAATCACTTTGCTGTGCATCTGAAACATTGTAAATCAACTGTACTTCAATTTAAAAAAAGAGATTATCTCCATTCTTAGTAAAAGCAAGCTGAAGAATTTAGGGGTAAAGGGTCATGATGTATATAACTTACACCCAAATAGTTCAGAAAGAAGTATTGTAGAGGGAGAGAGAACAAATGATAAAGCAAAGGGTAAAAAAAGTGTTACCAGCCTCAAACGTGAGGCTTCTGAAAATTAACACTAGTTCTGAAAACTTCCATCAGATGATATCTCTCCTCCAGGTAAAGCCTTCAGGAGCTTTCTACTGCAAGGGGAGGAAAATCCAAATTTCTTTCTTTTTTTAAAAAACATATTTATTTATTTATTTTTGGCTGCATTGGATCTTCGTTGCTGCACGCGGGCTTCTCGTTGTGGTGGCTTCTCTTGTTGCGGAGCACGGGCTCTAGGAGCATGTGCCCTAGGCGCACGGGCTTCAGTAGTTGTGGCACGTGGGCTCAGTAGCTGTGGCTCGCAGGCTCTAGAGCGCAGGCTCAGTAGCTGTGGTGCACGGGCTTAGTTGCTCCGCGGCATGTGGGATCTTCCCAGACCATGGCTCAAACCCGTGTCCCCTGCATTGGCAGGTGGATTCTTAACCACGGTGCCACGAGGGAAGCCTCAAATTTCTTATCAGGACCTAGCAGGCTGGCAAGATTGACCTCCTGACGGCCTTTCCATCGTCGCTCCCTGACCCCACGTGGTCCAACCCCACATGCTGGTTCGTGGAGCCCTCAGATGCCCAATGACTCCCACGCTCTCCTGCTCTGGGATTTTACACATTCTGAGTCTCTGCCTGCTCATAGCTTCCATCCACTCTTAACATCTGACTTCTTTTCATCCTGGCAGTTTTAGCTCCTGTGCCACCTCTCCACTCTATTTAAGGTATCCCTATGCCCATTTCCTCTCAGCATCTTTTTCAACAATATTGTAACTATTTTATTTATTTGCTACCTGGCTTTTTTCTCTCCCTACCTGGACCTTTTCTCTGGGGAGGGACGTTGTCTGTCTTGCTCACCATTATTTTGTATCATGCTCAGCACAAGGTGGGCAACAAAATAAAGAAAATCTTAGAGTAGAAATGGCCTGTGACAAAAATTTGGAGGCAGGAAACTGATCAGTGGGTGCCAGATGTTAGAGAGGAGGGAGGGATGACTGGTGGAGCAAGGAGGATTTTAGGGCAATGGCACTACATCTGATGCAATAATGATGGATACATGTTATTACACATTTGTCTGAACCCAAAGAATGTAAACCACCAACAGTGAACTGTGGACTCTGGGTGATAATTATGTGTCAATGTAGGTTCATCATTGTAACAAACGTACCCCTCTGGTGGAGGTGTTGATGATAGGGAGGCTGTGGGCGTGTGGGAGCAGGGGGTATATGGGAACTCTCTGTACTTTCTGTTCAACTGCTGTGAGCCTAAAACTGCTCTAAAAAAATAAAGTCTGTTAAGAAAAAGAAATGGCCTGAGAGACTCTAAAAACACCACAAGATGGCACTAATTCCCTTAGAAGTTGCAATGTGGGGGCACATGATCTTTGCTGCTGGTGCAGAAGAATGTAGTTAGGGTTAGGGGTTCTGTGACCTCCAATCCAGTTCTTACGACACTCAAAGTGCTTCACAGCATTGTCACAGCTCAGCCCCAGCTTTGTACTTTCGATGGATGTTTTAAAGTGTCGAGTTTATTGCTACTCAGGCAGGGCGAGGCCAACAGATCAGGAGACCACGGCCACTGAAAAGATGGTTTGTCATTTACAGTTCCCAAGAGAAGGGGGGGCTCCGTGCCAAGCAGGGGCACATGGGGGAGCACCGGGGGTCCATCAGGAGGCAGGAAGAGCAGGGGGGAGGTGTGGGGCTCATGATTTCTGCAGGAAGGAACAGGTGAGGCAGTGTAAGCAGGCTTACGATGGGCTAGTTTGAATTCTTTCAGCGGGCTGTGGGACAGAGGGGCTGTCCCTAGTTGTCTGATACCTGGCCCTGGGGTCATTAGGGCAGGTAGAGAGTGGCCCCAAGTGTAAGGGTCCCATAAAGGAGGTGTTTGGGGGTGTGGACTCCGGATTGGTGACTTGCCTACGAAAGATGTGCTTGCAGGCGAGTTCTTTGCTGTCTCTAGGAACTGGCCAGTCCTGGGGGCGGGGCGGGGAGGGGGGCAATCTCTTCGGAGTCAGCAAGGCCCCAAGATGTCAGAACATCAGAAATACATGGTTAACACAAGGAGTGTGATGACATAGAATTATTTTCTCAAGGTCACACACGAGGTCGGAAGCAAAGCCAGGAAAAGCACCATCACCAGAACACCCCAAGGGAGTTTGGATTTCTGAAAAGCAAATCTTCCACCCAGATACTGTAGAATAATATCTAATTGCTTCTATAAATGGAACTGGCAAGAATATTACGAGAATTGCAGATCTTTTCGTCAGTTTCCTAACTGGAAAGCAGTTTATAAAAATTGGGCTTCTTTAAATCATTTCTCTTCACCTGCGAATGATCTGTGTTTTTTTTTTCTTTCTAATTTTATTGGATTGTAGTTGATTTACAGTGTTGTGAGTTTCAGGTGTACAGCAAAGTGATTCAGTTATACATATACATACATTCATTCTTTTTCAGATTTTTTTTTCCCGTATAGGTTATCACAGAATATTGAGCAGAGCTCCCAGTGCTATACAGTAGGTCCTTGTTGGGTGAATGATCCTAGGGTGACTTTTAGAGAGAAGACACAGTAATGTGAGTGGGAGAAAGACCCCAAGGCTATACTTCCATCTCATGGGCAGAGGGAGAGGGACAGGCCAGAGAAGAACAGGTCACCTGCAGACGCAGCCAGGGAGCATCCTGAGGTGAGTCAGGCCTGGCAGCTCCAGCAGGTGGAGCGAGCAATCATCCTGCATCTGCGTGGTGCGTAGTGAGGCATGGCTCGTGGCAGAGGCCTCCCCTGACCCGGCAATAACTCCATTAAATGGACACCAGGGTTGGATCAGAGGAGGGGGGTCATCTATGGGACTGAATCATTTAACCAAACCATCACACAGAAGTGTACCAATTTCTGAAAGAAAAAGAACCATGCCCTAAGAAACAGCACTTAGCAGACAGTTTGGGAAAATCAAAATGCTCTGTTGAACGGCTGGCTTTGGCCAAGTCTCCGCGTGTCCGCAGCCAGGCTGGCTGTCAAGCCATGTCCAACCCCCGACGACAGGGGAGAGAAGGCCAGAGAGATGAGTAGTTGGGTCCTGACACAGCTTCCAGCGTCACAAGGAGACCCTTCAGTATAGACCATGAGCCTGTTACATTTGCGATGCTGAAAATAATCGTTTGGGGGGATGCAGGGGTCGGCTGGGGAAGTGCTCACTTGGGGACCAGGGGACGAATTTCAGCTGAAGGGGATTCAGCCAGGCTGTGTCTTGTTCATCTTTGCAAGTTCACCACTGCAAGGGGCTCACGGGTGCAGGGCAATCCTCTTAGGCCACGACGGCCAGCACTGCAGGTTTAATCCGAGGCCCCCCCCCCCACCCCTCTCCGAAGACCTGCAATCTCTCCAGACGGTGGGATGAGTCAGCCTGCAGATGCCTGTGCGGTGTGGATGATGCCCACGGAGGCCGCGGAGCTGCCTGGACCGGGAGGGAGCCCTTTCCCGGGCCCTCCACGTGCCAGGACAGCAGAGACAGGGGCCGGGTCTTGGTTCTATCACTGCGAGCCAACGACTCGGAGAGAAAAGGAGAGGAGGGCCGAGCAGCTCTCGGAGATCCCCAGGAGTTACAAAGAGAGGATCCTGAGGGACTTGGACGTGAGCTGGGTGCTCCCACACTTGGTGTACGATGGTGTGTTCTCCTTGCAGGAATGCAACCAGATCCTCTCCCGGGATGACTCTTTGGAGAGAGTGGACTCTTTTTTCTTGAAGCTGTGCTCCAAAGGGCCAAAGGCTTTCTGTGCTTTCTGCTCTCATCTGGAGGAATTCTGCCCTTACCTGCTCACCTGCTTTTTTCTTTACCTTCAAGGTAAGAACATGGTTTGCTCTGAGAAGTGTTAAGATTAATGATGGTCTAATCAAAATATCTGGCACTACAACCACACTCTTTAAGAATGCGCTCCAATGCAGCATTGATTTTTATTTTAATAAAAAGATCCAATACTTCTCTCTAAAGTCTCATGATACAGAAGTAAATGCTTATGGTGTCACATAAAATCTTACACAACACAGCCTAGGGGATGACTTCAGTTGTCTCATAGAATGATTTGCACCTTTCTGATTTTAACGAGGACTTTTAATTGCAAGGCATAAACTATTAATAGATTAAGTTTCAGTTAATAGAAGCTGGCCTGAGCTTTCATTTTATAGGTAAAGGCACAAAAATTGCCATGGTTCCTCAAAATGTAAGAGTTACCATGTGACCCAGGATTCCACTGCTTGGTATACTCCCAAGAGAAATGAAAACATGTCCACAGAAAAAACCTGTGTGAGGATGTTCACAGCAGCATTATTCATAATAGCCAAGAAATAATGACCCGAATGTCCATCAAGTGATGAATGGATAAACAAAATGTGGTATATCCATGCAATGGAATATTACTCTGCCATAAAAAGTAATGAAGGCCTGAAACATGCTACATGGATGAAGCTTGAAAACCTTATGCTAAAAGAAATAAGCCAGTTACAAAATGCCACATATTGTGTGATTCCATTCATATGAAATGTCCAGAATAGATAAATCCATTGAGACAGAAAGTAGATTCGTGGTTGCCCAGGGCTAGAGGTAAGGGGATTGGGAGAGACTGCTATTGGGTACCGTGTTTCTTTGTGGGGTGATGGAAACGTTCTGAAATTAGGTAGTGGTGATAAGCTGAGTATGTCTATGACATACTAAAACCCACTGGATTGCATTACTTTCAAAGGATGCATTTTATGGTACATATGTTATATCTCCAAAAAAGCTGTTATTTCCAAAAATTAGCGTGGGAGTCTTCTTAGCTGTTTCTCATCTGCTAGCCTTCCAAAGAGAGCCCTGTAATTGCCAGTTCCGATTTCCCTACCTCCTTCCTTCTAAAGAGAAAGGGTTTGGGTTCGTCAATACCAGTACGTTAAAGGAATGAAGAGTGGGGGAAGGGAAGGTGAGCGTGGGAGAGAAAAGCAACACAGAGCTGGACAGAGGAGGTGGGTTTGGGAACAGCAGTGACAGCAGATGTTCTGGGGCAGTTGTAGGACTATGGGAACAGAGGCAAACGAAGGAGATCCCTATCGTGATTCTGTGGCCTGAGTACATGTGTACCGCTCAAGTCTTCGAGAATTGCAGAAAGTGTTTGGTTGTTGGCCTTCATTTGCCTGCACCATAAGAATCCCAGCTTTACGATAGTTACCTGTATTTTAAAATTTGTCTCAGGGGAAAAATTATTTTTGGTTTTTAAGATAGTCGTGAATTATAATGTTCAGTAAAATGGTCCCTCCATGGCCCAGGTCAAGATGGTGCAAGTGGATATTTATAAATGGCTTCTTATTTATACATTATTTAGGCTATCGTGTAATATAAATAATTTGTACATATTTCAGGTTGTAATTAATATAAATTTGTCAGAGGAGTATTTGTTCATCCATTCATTTATTGACTCTATACAACTTTATACAGTACTGTGGCAAACAAGAACAATGCAGTCCTTCATTTTTAGTGCCAAGGCCTCTATTGCTATTAAATATCTATCATACAGTGAAAAAAAGAAAACCCCTTTGGTGAATGTTTTTTACAATGTAATTTAAAATGTTGATAAGTCAAAAATGGCCTGAATATCTATTACAGTAATCATTTAACTTTTTAGGTAAGGGTCAATTACACAGTGAGTTTTGTTTATTTGTTGCTTAATTTTTTTCTTGTAAATAAATAACCTTGGCTGAAAAGGAAGAGGGAGAGGGAAAAGGATCAGGTGGAGTATTAGTTGTATCTTTAACATTTTAATTCTTTAAAAAATTTTGAAGCATATCCTGGGCATATATCCAGAGAAAACCATAACTTGAAAAGATACATGTACCTCAATGTTCATTGCCACACTATTTACCATAGCCAAGACATGGAAGCAACCTAAGTATCCATTAACAGATGAATGGATAGGAAGATGTGGTATATATATACAGTGGAATATTACTCAGTTATAAAAAGAATGAAATAATGCCATGTGCATCACCATGGATGGACCTAGAGATCATCACACTAAGTGAAGTAAGCCAGACAGGGAAAGAAAAATATCATATGATATCACTTATTTGTGGAATCTAAGAAAAAAAAGATACAAATGAACTTATCTACAAAACAGAAATAGACCCATAGGCATAGAAAACAAACTTATGGTTACCAAAGGCGGAAGGGGGTGGAGGAATAATGTAGGAGTTTGGGATTAACAGATACACACTACTATATATAAAATAGATAACCAACAAGGACCTTCAGTATAGCACAGGGAACTATACTCAATACTTTGTAATAACCTATATAGGAAAATAATCTGAAAAAGAATATATATATATATATATATATATATATATATATATATATACACACACATATATAACTGAATCACTTTGCTGGACACCTGAAACTAACACAACATTGTAAATCAACTATACTTAAATTTAAAAAGTAACAAAAAAATTCTGAAGCATATGTATGAAAATGTTAACACTTGTTAAATACAGAGTTAGAAACATGGCTATTTCTTATATTTCTTATATTATTTTCTATACTTTTCTGCATATTTGAACATGTTCCTCAGCAAAAATAAAAATAGAAGTATTTGAATTGTAAAAGAAATAATGTGTTTGTGGTGGTGGTTACACAAATCTGTACTGACGACAGCATTTTATAGAACTATACAAGAACCACAAAAAACCCACAAAATATGAGTGCATGTAAAAACTAGTACAATCTGAATAACGTCTATAGGTTAGTACTGTGCCAATATCAGTTTTCTGGTTTGAATGGTTGATTCATTATTCAATACATAACTAGGATTATGTAAAACATTATCATTGGAGGAAGTAGAGTGAAGGGTACATGGGAGCTCTCTGTATTATATTTACAACTTCTACTCGAGCCTAAAACTGCTTGAAAATTAAAAGTTGTAAAAAAAAATGTAGCAATAGCATTATCAGAATTTAACTGGAGAGATTATTTTTCAAAAATCAAATTCTAAAATGTTCAACTTCTTTTGCTACCTGAATTTCATGTCAACAGTCAGAATTTAGAGTTTTAAAGTAATTTTTGTAGGTGATTCCATAGGTATAATTCTGGGCTATTCTGTAAGTTCTTTGCAGAGGTTCACTTCCTTCCAGCATGGGGTGACCCACCTGTGCTCCATGGGGCTCACCCTTTTTAGGTGCCCAGAAGGGGCTGCTTTATGATGGGCTATCACAACACCTCCCTTCAGAAGGAAATCCATCTCCTCTCGCTGTATGGGGGTAGAATCAGCCTGTGTAAATGCCTAGGAGGTCTTGCCATCCTTAGAATACACACAAGGCCAGCTGCCATCACTAGACATACATACTATAAACAAATATGTCCCAGGGTGACCACACGGGAAAGGATCCAAGTTAGCAATTATGCTTCGCAGCATCTGCGAAGGCAAAACGATCTAATTGGTGTAAAGGTGGAGGCATGAAGTTACTGTATTTCACTCAGTATCAACAGCTAATGAGATCCCAGGGCCCAGGAGCACTACAGTGTCCTATGTTTTATGGCCGTATTTTTTATATATATATGTATGTATATATAAAATATATATATATATTTATTTATCGGCGGCATCAGATCTTAGCTGTGGCATGTGGGATCTTTCATTGCGGTGTGAGGGCTCTTTGCGGTGTGCGGGCTTCTCTCTAGTTGAGGCACACGGGCTCCAGAACGTGTGAGCTCTGTAGTTGTGGCGCCTGGGCTCAGTAGTTGCAGTGCACGGGCTCAGCTGCCCCGCGGCATGTAGGATCTTAGTTCCCTGACCAGGGATAGAACCCGCGTCCCCTGCACTGGAAGGCGGATTCTTTACCACAGGGCCACCAGGGAAGTCCCTGTGTCCACATTTTAATATTCTTTGCGGAAGCACTAGTTGTTACAACAGGTCATTTGTGCCCATAGAGATGAAAAGAGTGCCTGACACCCCTAACTACGGGGGAGAACCCCACACACAGGGCGAGAGGCTCATCCCTACGGCCCCTGAAGGCGGGCACTGCGTTTCTCCTATTCCCACCCTTGTGCTCTGGGAGGACAGGCAGGATCTAGAACTGGAAGGACCATGTAAGTGTGAGCAGAGTCAGCCTCTCGCTCAGCCCGGTTCTTGGGTGGACCCTTCCACCGCGATGCGATTCCTTGTGGCCACACAGATCACGACATGCCTGCACCTGGCAGGTATGTGACCGCCGGGAGGATGCGGGCTGCCTTCCAGGAGCGGGAGGGGGAGGGGGACATGACAAAGCAGGAGCACGTGAGCGCGAGGGCCGGTGCAGGCGGAGCGGGGGGGGGGGGGGGGGGGGGGGGGCAGAGAGGTCGGCAGGTGGCCTTGGATGCTGAAGGGGCCCCACGGAGGGTGTTAATTGGGTGTCATCAGCTCTTTGCTAGGGAAGATGGCGTCTTGTGACGGATGGGAGGTGGGACAGAGAGGCTTGTAGGGAACGAAGTCTCAGAGGCTTTGAATCGGGTGTGCGGTAAAGCTGCTGCCCCAAATCACAGTCGGGTCCCAGAGAGGAAGATGAGCTTTCCTGGCGAACCTGACGTGCCTCTGCCTCCCAAACCCGCACAGGCCGTGGGGGTCCTGGGTCAGCAGCTCGGGAGAAGCCACATTTGAAAGGGATCCTGGCTCCTCCTTTTCCTTCTTCCCTGTTTGCATGAAACCCATTTGTACATATTGCAAGGAATGTGAGTATTTATTTACTCCAAAGCCCTGTGCTCAGAAAAATACCGACATGGGCTTTTGAAAAACGCCCTTTCTTCCCAGCCCCAAGGAGCAATTGAAGGACTTATAATCATCCGTATGTCAATGAACTAACAGGCGTTTGTTTAGAAAAGTGTGGCCTGAATCCTGTTTGCCCTTCTCTGCCCTATTGAAACGGCCATGTCTCCAGCAAGAGATGACTTTAGCGAAGGGAAGCAAGGCAGGGATGAGTGGGAGAGCGTCTTTCCAGAACTGTGATTCCTGTTTATGTTACAATGCAGAGCAGACCCGCAGGATCCTGCAAGATGTAGCTGCTGCAGAGGAAAAAGCAAGGATTGGAACTCAGCCCGAACCTAGCAGTGTCCTTGAGACTGAGGATCGAGAAAGTCTTCAATTATTTAACAAGTATGTTCACATTCTGCGTGTGTTTGCAGCTTTTGAAAAGTCCTATGTTTTTCTTTTCCGCTTTCTTCCTCCCTGTGTAGCTCTGATTTCACCCTGACCCCTGACCATTTACAAATCGTTCTGCTGATGCCCATATCTTCAAGGATGTGCCCAGGCCACTGTGTGGCTTCTTGGGTTGTTCCACGGTATAGAAAAATGGTTCTTGGAGAGCACATGAATCTCAGACCCTGGATGCCATGGAAGCACGCTCCTAATTGCCCCAGGGTTTTGTTCCTTATTGGGGCCCCAAACTGCACTTTCAGAGCCTCCCGGATAACTCTGCATTTCAGTGGTAAAATTCTAACATCTGAATGTCCTGGATGCAGTGGGGAGTTCCCTGGTGGCCTAGTGGGAAGGATTCCGGGCTTTCACTGCTGTGGCCTGGGATCAATCCCTGGTCAGAGAACTGAGATCCCACAAACCACACAGCGCAGCCAAGAAAAAAAAAAAAAAAAAAAAAAAGAATCGTGCAGTGATCCACTAAAATGTGTTCTAATGCTTTCCCCTCAAAAAAACCCTGAATATTGAACTTTTTATGGGACGTTCTGGAAGTATTCTAATATGAGCGGCCTTCGTCTGCTTCTCTGGCTCACAGGTTACGTATGTTATGCGCTACAATGAAACTTGGACTGTGCTCAGCCTTCACGGCTATTTCTTGCCGATACAGACTCTGATGGGAAGGATTTGAATAAACCGAGAACCGAACGCAACTGTCAAAATGGTTTCTACTCCAGTCAAAATCCTTCCCCCTCCAAAAGGCATGAAAAATGTAAACCATCCATTTTCTTTAATTTGCTTATGGCTTGCTTATAAATAGCTACATTGTGATAATTAGTAAGCATTGTGGAAAAAGTACACAGGCCAACATTTAATGTATTTAATTAGCGTATGTAATCGATTTTTCCATTCATAGGGCTTATTAACTTAAATATGTACTTGGGGCCTCATTATCATAGTCTATTCACTTGGAAAGTATACATCCTGCTTTTGATCCTTTTTCTGGCTGCGTGGAGAACCCATTTAGTCTTGGGGCAAAGCTCTCCGGGGTCCCTGAGGCTGACCTGGGTGGGCTTGGGTTCCCTGTGATGAACACTCCTCCTGCAGGTGAGCCCCCTCTGTGGAGAGCGCAGTGTCCTCCCAGCTGTGTCCAGCAGGCCCAAGGCCGGCCCCCAGGCATCCCAGCCCTTCCCAGAACAGGATCCAGAGCGGCAGGTGCCTGCAGTGTTTGTCAAAGAGGTGATTTTTGTTTCTTTCCCCATCTACTTCTTGTTTTCAGTAAGGCGAAAGGATACACACACGCGCGTGCACACACACACACACACACACCCCTACGGAGAAAGAGAGAGAGAAATTTATTTTAAGGAATTGGCTTGTGCATTTGTGGGAGCTGGCAAGTCCAAAACCCACAGGGCAAGCCCTAGCAGGGTGGGAATCCAGATCAGACTTGATGTTGAGGCTTGAGTCGGAATTCCACACGGCAGCAGGCTGGAAACCCTGGCAGGTTTCTATGTTGCAATCTTAAGGAGAATTACTTCTATTTCAGGAAGGCTTTGTCTTTATTCTTTATTCATGTGATTGGGTGAGGCTCACCCACACTACGGAAGGGTAACCTGCTTTACTCGAAGTCCACTGGTTTAGATGTTAATCACACCTAAGAAATATCCTTACAGCCACGTCTAGACTGGTGTTTGACGAAACACCTGGGCACCGCGGCCTAGACAAGTTCACACATAAAAATAAGCATCGCCAAGTATTGTGTAGCCCTGGGCAAGCTGTTTAACCTCTCCATCCCTGAGTTTCTCTTGTGGAAAACGAGAATAATAAACAGTAGCTGGCTCATCAAGTACTGGGGGGAGAGAGGGTTAAATGCACAAAAATGCATGAAGCAGCCTCTCCTGATCCATTCTTCCCTCTTTGTGCCCAGACTACTCTGTGCCCGGCATGTTGTTGGCGCTCAACTCATGCTAAGACTCAGCCGCCTGCTCACTGCGTCCTCCTCTTGGCTTCTCTTTCCGATTAAGACAACGGTCCAGTCCGGGGCTGCCGGCATCTCCTCTGTGCCTCTGGCCACGCACACTGGGCCTGCGGCCACTTCTGCACCCTCAGTCCCCCTGGGCCTGAGGCCCATGCACTGAGTTAATACGATCAGCAGAACATCCTGGTTTCGACTTTCTGTCTTGTGTGCAAACACAGCGTCTCGATTATGGTTTCTTGACCCCTCCTGCCTTTCCCTGAGGCCTAGATCCTTCTTTCTTGTCTCCCTTTCCTTTTTTTGCCCCCGGACCCCCACCCCAGGGATAATGTAAGGATGGAAAGAAGGTCCTTGGGTCATAACTTCTTGTCAGACCCCAAGAGAGCGGGAGCTCTGAGCTCCAAAGCAGCCACCCTGCGGTTGTGCTTTCTTTGAGCTTCTAAGGCTTTGGCTTTTCCTGATTCCTGGGGAGGCTCAACACCTTCTCTTTTTCCTCCATTCCCCAGGGCCATGTCTGTGTGGATACAGGTGCACGTGGGGTGAGACGTGCCCTGGAGTGGTCTAGGTGCGTCTCCCCCTGCCCCCAGCCTCAGGCCCTTCTGAGCTGAAGACTAAGCTCATGACTTTAGCCATTTCCCGAGGAAAAGTTGCAGCCAACCCCACCCATATCTTTAGATTGGCCCTTCTCTCCAGAGCCGTGACCTATGCTCTCACCAGCCTCCCCTGACCTGTTCTTCCCTTCTGCGCATTGCTTGTCTTCTCTCTGACCTCACTGTCCTTTCCTAGCCTGAAATTCTAAACGGGGTACCCCCAACCCTGCTGGAGAGCATGTGGAGAACCTTCGCCGCCGGGCCATCACTGGACATTCTGTCTGTGTTGGTTTATCATTTTATCATCACTCCCTCTGTGTTCACTGTTTATTGCTAACAATTTCTGCAGACTCCCAACTGTATCTTGCCATGATTTAAAGAGTTAAAATGGCCCTACATGTTGGATAAACATGCTCTACATTCTAGAACAATAGTTATGTCTGTTAGGTTAACCTGCAAAGTGCATAACCTAAATCCTCTTTGCGTTAGAAAACAACCTATAATATGTCGATTTTTCTGCATGTGTGAAACACTGGTCTAAAATAATAATTGATCATCTCCTACTCATGTTGAATAGAGTCCTGTGAAAAATACACCTCATTAGGTTATTTCATCACAATAATGATGACAGTAGGTATTATTAAGCACCTGTATGGCCAGCTCCTAAATATGCCTCTTGAGAAGGGCAGTAATATGATCATTCCTCTCCCCAAATTTATACCCAGGTTCTGTGAATTAATGAATAAGTTAGAGATGCACTATGTGATTTTATTAGGAGGTGGGGAAAGTGTCTTTCCTGTCTGAGTTTTGCCACACTAGCAGCAAAATCAACTTGGGTTCCACCAACTGTTAGAAGACATTTCATCCACGCGTACGTCTGCTGCACAGCGGTCGTGGCAAAGGGCCTGCTCTGTGCCCGGTGGGGTCACCGTTCTCCCCTCACCCTCCTGCTCACCTTCGGCAGAGGAGGCTGGAGCAGGACCTCTACCCCAGAGCAGAAGTCAGGCTGGAGTGGAGGCCCTGGAAGTGGGTCCTCCCACTCAGCCCTGGGACCTGATTTCAGAAAAAGTACCCCGCATGCTTCGTGATGTTTCTCTCTCCCTTCCGTGAAGGGCTAGAGAGAGGGGATTGACTTGGACACAGCAAGTGTGTGCTTTTCTCCTTTTTCTGTTCATTCACCTGCCAAAAAAAGAACACCCCTTGCTCACAGACACATATACTGAAGAAAAAGACAACGAAAGAGAGAGGATGTCTTAATTTTAAGCCTCATCAGGGATAACCTCAATGTTTAAGAGCAGAGACTAAATCAGAGATTCTTCCCCCCCTACCCACACACAGCACTGTGAATTCACCAAGGCAACAGTATCCAGGACCTGCGGCTCCACCCGATAGAGGCAGCAGCAGTCCTGAGGACGCCCAGATGGCATCCCAGACACAGGCAGCAGGCAGGCTGCATCTGGATGAGGCCGCCGGAGGCGGGGAGGAGCCCAGCTGACACTGTGTTTCTGTTTACAATCATTAAATGCATTGAAAAGGGACAATGAGGGATGAACGGAAAGGAATGCTGGGCGTGTCCTATACCTAAATATTTCACTCATGAGGGACAAGCCTCACCTCTGGCGTCAGGTCATAATTCTCAGGTGGGTCTGGATGCTCCCGCGGAGTTCTGAGGACACTCTCGTCACACACCCACAAGCCCCCTCGGGGCACAGTCGTTTTCCATGCGTTATCTTAACTCCTCTCCCCACACCTCAAAGTGCGATTATCCCCAAGTGGCAGGTTTAGGAGCTGAGGCTCAGGGCTGAAGGCACTGGCTCCAGGCCCCTGGTTCTGTGCCCTTTCCAGAGGCCCACGGCTTCCAAGGACCTGGCGCTCCTCCTTCACAGGGTGTGTGCGGGATGCAAGCCCCAAGACTCGGCCGGCCTGCTTCTTAGCACACCTACCGATGGAAGGAAACACCTACACCTACAGATGGAAGGTCTCCTGCCCACCAGGCCTCACTGTGGATTGGGAACGGCCAAACCACCCATGTGGGGTCCACACTTTTTCGTTGATCAAGCCCTTGGGAATCTCACTCTAAAATTTCCTCCACTGTCCAGCAACACACCTGGGCAGCCAGGATGGGACCCTCCCCGGGGATGGGACCCTCAGCTCTGTTTCCACACACTCTGGCCCCTATTTTCATGCTTCTCAGAATAGATGGGTTGTTTCCCCTCACACCTCTCCTGCCCCCCGGCCCCCCAGCACACACGCTCACAAGAAGGAATCTTTTACATCCACGTTTTCCTTCTCAGAGCCCAGCACAGCCTGGGACGGAGCTCGCGGCTTGGCCTGCAGTGAGGTGAAAGCTTGCCCATCCTGGGCCCAGGTCTCCACGCACCCGGCTTGGCTTCCTCACCGCCCCCCACACACACCTCGGTTCCTCTTGAACCTATTCTGCAGCCCGCTCCCCTCCCCCTGCCCCTCCCATAAAGATCCCCCCCCCCAATCCCTGGCCTTCTCCTCGCTGTTCCCGGATGTGTTCCCCGCCTCCCTCCATCCCTGGCCTTCGCCTCGGCTGTTCCCGGATGCGCTCCCCCCTCCCACCCCACTCTTCCTGCTCCCCCGCGGGATCCCGGTCCTGGTGGTTCTCTTGATGACCTTGTGGGCCTCTACCCATCACTCCCCAACTGGCATCTCCTCCCTGAAGCCCAGTCCGATCCGCTGCCTCCAGCCTAAGAGGCAACCCAAACGATGCTAGCCAAGTACCTGGGAACCGGCCCCTGCCAAGTGCCACGCCCACGACTGCTTAGGGCTCAGCAAATGGCACTTCTGTCCAAAGTCTTTGGACGGTCGCCCTGGCTTCCCTTCCCCTCATCCCACGTCCCAGCCCCAGCTGTTCCCGGGATCTGACTGCTCCTCACCAAGCGGCCAAGTCCAACCACCCGCACCTGGAGACTGTGGGGCTTCCTAACCCGCCCTGCTTGGTCCTGGACCCACAACCCATGGTGCCACAGCGGAGAGAGACAGATTATAAACGCGTCAATCAGTCACTTTACTGCCTGGCTTAAAGGCCCCTAGGGGCCTCCATGACACCAAGATAAAGTCCTTGCTCCTCAAAATGGCCTTGGAGGCCCTGGCCCTGGCCCCTGGATACCTCCTTTACTTCCCCCAGGGCTGCAGGCTCATCAGCCTTTGGCTGGTTCTCCTCCTGGCTCAGGACTCCACCCTCCTGTCTTCCCTGGAACAGCCGCCAACACCCGCTACACAGCAGATGGGTGGGGCGGCTTCTTTCTGACCCTCACGTACCTGTACCTCTTGGGAGGACTTTCCTAGCACTCCTTCTAGAACTGTGCCACTCCCACCTCTAGAACTATCCATCCCTCATTCTGCCTTATTTTCTTCAAGCACTCCCTGATGCATCGCATGTTTTGTTTCTTTGTTCGTTTGTTTTCTCCCAGTAGAATGCAAGCTCTGTGAGGATAGAGATTTTATTTTGTTCACAGCTGTATCCCTAGTTCTTAGAGCAGTGCCTGGAGCACAGTAGGTGCTCAATAAATATTTGTTATAATAAATAATAAAAAATATTGAACAGAGGTTTAATAAGATGCATCAAAATACCAATTTCCCCACTGATAATAGAGATCAAGGTTAGTGAAGTATGGCAGTGGACCAAATCCAACCCGCAGCCTGTTTTTGTAAATAAAACTTTATTGGAAAACAGGCACGTCTGCTCATTTGCATAAAGTTTATGGCTGCTTTCATGCTGCCACTAAAGTTGAGTAGTTGTGAGAAAGACTGCACTTAGCCGCTCTTTTACAAAAGCATTCACTATTTAAACACTGTAACCTGTTCTCATCTTTTCTTTTTAGGAAATTAAGATTGAATGTGAGAATTTCTCTCACATTCAATAAATCACATCACTGTATGGTATAAGTTATATCTCCATAATACACATGAAGGTTGTTTAAAGATTTGTTAAATCAGTAAGCAAAATAGAATAGACAACATTGTGAATTTTAAAAATAATTTCAGGCCTAGTCATTAACATTTTTTCTTCAGACCCTTTATTGTTGAGAAGGACATCTAATAGATTAAATTAGGTTTACCCATGCCAAACAAATCAATGGGTCTTTTATAAAACAAGGCTTGGAGCAAGAGAAAAATGATAGATTCACATTGAAACTTGTCTATGTTTAAAATACAGTGAGCCCTATATGTCTGAAAACGTGCTTATAATTAGAAATATTGGTAAATTAAGTGTAAGTGCCTTGTTATATCTGAATTTGATCAGAAAGTGTCCAAATTACCCATAATACTCTCAGCTATGCCCTCAAGTTGTCATAGAAACAACTATCCCTTTAAACATTTTTTTCACCCTCCATAAATCTCATTAAATAAAGATAATTGTGGCACCTACCATGTCAAAAGCATTTGATTTTCAGATTGCACTTGAAGAAATGCACAAATTACACTTGTTCAGAGTAAGAAAAAAACAAAGCAGTACTCAATATTCTATGGTATAACTCAAGACAGATAAAACAGATTGCAGTAATTATTGTGAGAAAAGTAACCACAGTCCTTGTTCAATATCCTAAAACAAAATTTACTGAGAATCCATATTGGACATTTTAAAATTTCATATAAGCTACTGGAACCTGCTTACCTTATCTATATTAATGCACTTCATCACCCTAAACAAATTTTGAGTGATAAAAGATGCCTTTCTCCTTTCACCTTTTTGATAGTTTACAGTCATGGTGTGTGTCATCCACTATGGATCTGGATTTGCCAATTTCAGGCCGAGGTAAACCAGTCCTCCTTTAACACCAGGATGGAGCTATATCATCACCACTAGGTGGTGCTCTGCAATAGTTAGTAAATTCCACAGTGTTTAAACTTGACATTGACGGTGATTCTTTTCTTCAAGGAATGAATCACTCTTAATGCGTTTTTGCCATTCTCATCAGCACTATCTACTGCTCTCCTAACTTTAATTTGCTAAATCACCCTATTTTGAAGCAATGATGGCCTTTGACTCATACTGAAATCTCTGATGTAAAGTTCTTTAGGTTAAATAACGTGTGGGCTTCTGAGAAGTGCTATTAATTCTCTCTTTTCTTTCACAATTAACTTCAAGTGAAACAATATTGTAAAGGAATGTGAACGACACTTTTTGCAGCCAACTAAGCAATTAAAAGCAAAGACAAATGAGCATTAACAAAAACCGAAATTCACCGTTCTTCGTGGTATCTGTAGTTGACATCTAAAGCTTTTGTTTATTTTCATTGCTAAGTCTTGTATGGCAAGTATGTTTTTGGTAGAGAGGATGAATTTTGTCTTTATCAGTGTGGTACAAGCAACCAGGCTCTGGTTAATACACTGTTTAATGGAAGGCGTTCCTAGGAGCCTCTCTGATGGACGTTAGTACTGGGCTCTGTCACCCAGGAGAACACAGTGGTTTCGCTCCAGAGAGCTTTTGAAGGCAACTTCACTCTGGGCTGCTACATTTTTCCATGTTTCATTGGGAAAAAAATTCTGCACCATTATGTGTGAAGGTCATTCTGGTGTTGATCTGTAATAGGTACATATAGTTCCTCTCATCTGTGGTCAACCGGTAAGAACGATGGTTCTCGAAAGCCTGAGTAGGTTTACCTCAACTCCCAGTAACTCCATTAGAACAAATTTCTCCCCTGCAAACAACTCAGCATATAAATAGTCTGCGTGAGGACAGATAGCAAAATAATATAGACAGAATCTGTTAAATAGGAAATACATTGAATTGGCATATTGCAAAATTAAATAACTGAGAAGTTATGTTTAAATTTTACCTCTTTCTATATTTCCTTCATGAAAAAGCATGTCCCAGTATTGATTAATCATTTAGTTCAAAACCTTGAGAAAGAGTTCTCGAGTAATTTATAGATATCTATATGTCTTTACCCATTTGGGTTGTTATAGCAAAATACCCTCAGCTAGGTGGCGTATAAAGAACAAAAGTTTATTTTTCACAGTTCTGGAGAATGGGACGCCCAAGATCAAGGTGTTGGCAGATTCAGTGTCTGGTGAGAGCTTCTTGATTCATAGATAGCTGTTTTCTCTCTGTCTCCTCATGTGGCAGAAGGGACGAGGAAGCTCTCTGGGGTCCCTTTTGTAAGGGCACCTAATCACCTCCCTAAGGCTCTACCTCCTAATACCCTCAGGTATTAGGAGGTAGAATTTCAACATAGAATTGGTGGGAGAGACATAAGCATTCAGACCATAGGAATATATATATGTATATATATATAATTAAGGAATACAGGCAAGTTTTTCTTTGTGTTTTTTTGGTTGTTTTTGGCTGTGTTAGGTCTTCACTGCTGTGCACGGGTTTTCTCTAGTTGCGGTGAGCAGGGGCTACTCTTCGTTGCAGTGCACGGGCTTCTCATTGCGGTGGCTTCTCTTGTTGCGGAGCATGGGCTCTAGGCGCGTGGACTTCAGTAGTTGCGGCATGCGGGCTCAGTAGTTGTGGATTGCGGACTCTACAGCGCAGGCTCAGTAGTTGTGGTGCACGGGCTTAGTTGCTCCACAGCATGTGGTATCTTCCCAGACCAGAGATTGAACCCGTGTCCCCTGCATTGGCAGGCAGATTCTCAACCATTGCACCACCAGGGAAGTCCCCAGGCAAGTTTTAATAAGGAAATACTTGATCATTTTCTAAAAAAACATTTTGAACAAATGTGTACTGAGCACCATAGTGCTAAGTGTTGGGAGGGATGCAAAGAAGTAAAAGATGGTCCCTACCCTCAAAAACACATACCCATATATCTTTACTGAAGAAACCAAGCATGATGGTTTGAAACACTACAAGGCCCCAGACACTTAGACAGCAGATTGGAAGTCAGCAATGTGGAGGGTGTTGGATAAAAGAAAACTCTTCCAGAGCCGGCACAGAGAAACTCCTGGAGGGGAAGTGACTTATGCGGTTCATAAATCACTGGTTCACACGGCTGGCTGTGTGTTGGAATCACGTGGTGAACTCACAACAGAGATTCTACTTTAGTGGACCTGTATGCTCCCCAGGTGAATCTAATGAACCATTGCCCTAGTGTTGGTCCCAGGGCTGGCTGCTGCTCTAAGAATCCAGCTTGAATCAGAATGTAAATCAACTACATCACCCAGCACAATGTTTAGTTCTGCTGCCCTTCTTATGAGGATAACATAACATGACAATCTTGATGAAAGAAGCAGCAGGTGGATTTACCCCTGGTAAAAGGTCTGCATCTTCCTGGGCCCATGTTTTGAGTAGTGCTGCTAAATCATGAGTGGAATTTACATAGGTTTGGAGGGATAGAGGGAAGCAAGCATTCATGGAAAGAGCAAAAACAAAGGTATAGAAGTGGGAAGAAACAAGATATCTCAGAGCAATTTTGTCTATAGATCTGATGAGAGTATCATTAGTATTCCTCCTAAGCATACATATCTGTGGCAAATTATAAACGACACTTAGGGGTTGTTAATGAATAACAATTTAAGATATTAATAATGGTCAGCATTTCTTTCCACATTTCCCCCTTTCAAGAAACTTAATGTTTGTAAGTAAAAATTCCATCTTTAATTGACTTTTTGTATCTGCAGCCTTGTCTGCCTGGGCCGTGTCATTTAGCTTAGCGTCTCGTACAGAATATGTGTTCAGTAGATAATTTTTCAGTGCCTTATTATGGAAAAGTTTACGCATATTCAAAGTAAACAGAATAATGTAATGAGCCTCTGTGCACCAATTACCCAGTTTCAAGAATTATCCACATTCTGCCATTTCTGCTTCTTTTGTAAACCCACCCACTCCCTGTCCTGACTTAATATTATTTTTTAGTTTTATTGGAGGTAAAATTTACATCTATCAAAATGACTTAGTGACAGAACCACAAAGCTGGCTGTACGATTTTGGCAAATGAATACACCTGTGGTGCCCCAACCCTGTGACAGAGAACATCTCCATCTGTCCAGAAAGTTCCTTCACATCTCTGGTGAGACGATCCCTCACCAACCAGAGGCAACTAGTAGGATTTTTTTTCACTTTACTGAACTTTGCCTATTCTAAAATGCCATCTAAAGGAAGTGCACAGCATTTAGTCTTTCGTATTCAGATTCTTTTGCTTCACATAATGTCTGTGGGGTTCACCCATTCAATAAATATTTTTTATTTTTTAATCGTTTTTTTTTATTCTTTATTTTTATTTTTTTTAAGATTGTTTTTTTGGTGTGGACCATTTTTAAAGTCTTTATTGAACTTGTTACAATATTGTTTCTGTTTTATGTTTTGATTTCTTGGCCGTGAGGCATGTGGGATCTTAGCTCCGCAACCAGGGATCAAACCCACACCCCCTGCATTGGAAGGCAAAGTCTTAACCACTGGACCACCAGGGAAGTCCCACTAAATATTTTGTAAAGTAAAGAATTCTGAACTAGAGAGTGGCGGGAGCAGAGGGCTCAGGATGAGGACAGATTGGGAGGGTGGCTGGCATCCATCCATCTGCGGCAATCCCTGGAAGCCAGGAAAAGGAACTTTTACTCTGTTTTCATGGCTCCAAGTCAACGGTCTGCTTCGTCATTGCTGAGAGGGCCTGGGGCCTGGTTCTGACACCACACCCCACTCCCCAGTGCTTGGTGAGTCACTGCGGTGCCACTGAGTGGCCGGGCCTGGTGCCAAACTCTCCGTGAAGCTGCTGCATTCACACCTCCCCCGAAGAGCTGGCCCGTCCGTAAGTCCCATCCCACCCCCCTGGACAGACAGGAGGAAGGAGCTCAGAACTTGGCACAGGCCTTTGAAAGACTGTGTGAGCCTTGTAAGGCAGCGGGGCTGCGAAGGCCAGTGGTATGAAAAGCTTGAGCAGAGCAGTCAGGGAGCCATGCACCAGGGCTGGGCACTGGGAGCTAGTCGGGGGCCTGGCAGTGTACTGCCCGGGCGGGGAATCAGGCCATCCTGCAGGGCTGCTAAGGAGGTTTGATCTGTGTGGGTGTTGTACGAGGACAAGAACACCGCAGACCAACCATCAAATGCAGCAGCGATAAAAGATCTGCTGACCAGGTCAGGCTGAGAACCCCAGCAACCCCAGGCTCTGGAGTTGGAATCCAGGTCAAGGATGAAGAAGAAGGCAGTCTGGACTCAAGCTAAGTTTTGGAACATAGAAAGTCCAAGGCAGAATAGCAAGGAAGGCAAAAAGCTGGACAAGTGGTTGTCCAGCAGAGGAAAGAGTGCCTGGAGGCTGATACGGAGTGATCTTTTCCTCCCTAAGCATTATCTTCCTCCCCAATATCTTCCCTCAGATTCCAGAGAAGCATAAATTTAGGGGCCTTGAGAAAAGGGCGGGAGAACTTCTACATGCCTTATTGTAATCGATAGGATCAAAGATAGCCCCAAGTGTTGGAACCTAGGTGTATTAGTTATCTGTTGCTGCAAAACAAATTACCCCCAAATCACCCCAAAGTGTGTGGCTTAAAAAACACAGTTATCATCTCATCGTTTCTGTGGGCCAGGAATCAGGGCACAGTTTAGCTGGGTTACACAGCTCAGGGGTTCTCACAGGCTGTAATCAAGGTGTCAGCTGGGGCTGTGGTCTCATCTGAAGTTTCCAAAGGAGAACAATGAAATCCCAGCTCACTCCTATGGTTGTTGGCAGGATTCAGCTCCTTGTGAGATGTTAGGATGAGGCTCTGCCTTCTTTACTGGCAGTTAGTCGGAGGTTGCCCAGAGTTTCTTGCCATGTGACCTTCTCCACTTTATCAGAGCAAATGTGTGAGGAGGGTCAGAAAGACAGCGTATATGAAAAAGAGGGAAGTCACAGTCTTTTATAACCTCCTCTCAAAAGTGACACCCCATCACCTCTGCTGTATTTTGTTCCTCAAAATCAAGTCACTGGTCCAGCCCATACACACAAAGTCATGAATACCAGGAGGTGGGTGTCACTGGCAGCCGTGTGGGAAGCTCCTAACTCCCTAGGGGACTGGAGGAGTGGAAACATCAGGGACCACAATACGGCAGCTGGGATGGAGGTCACATGGACCCAGATGATAGGCTGAGTTGTATTCCCAGTGGTGTCCCAAAACCTCAGCCCACACCCATGTGAGTCGTGGGAGAGCTCATAGATTGGGAAGCACCCTGTTTTGACCACCTGTAGGACATGTATACTTCATTTCATTGCACAATGAACTGGTCTGTCATCTGGACAACCAGCTCTGTCCTTGAGAAGTCTAAGGGACTGCTCCTGGGCGTGTCCATTCTTCAGCAATTTCCTCCTGATTCCCAGAGAACTGATACGAGACTGACCTTGGCCATGATGTGGAACCACAGAGGCAAAAGAAGCCAGTTTTTTTTTTTCTTTTTTTTGGAGACAGCATAAGGCCTGGAAATTGTTTTGCCTTCATTGCGGTTGTTACTTTTCTAGAAACGGTCTCTTCCTATTTTAGACAAGGATGTAAAGTCTGCCTGTTCTAGCTCACAAAGCTCTTGTGGGAGCCAAATGAGATAATGCTCATAAATGCATTTTGAAACTTTTTTTTAAAGGACAGATGTCAGATATTCAAACCACATATTGTTATGTTTGTCGCTGTTCTTTAAACACTTGTTTATCAGCGAAGCTGAAAGCTTTCAGGATAAGCCCTGGCTCCTTCCACTCCTTCTGCTTCTCCATGCCCAGAGGAGCCTCCTCTTGGTGACTGAGGTTCACAGTGTCACCTCCCTCCCAGATACCTGCCTGAGGTCACCCCTGCTCTCCTCGGGCCGGGGGCACACACGGCCTTCGTGGCAGCCTCTCTGTGCCCCTTAGCTTTGCCAGGTCTTCCCTCTGCCACACTCTGGTCACCAAGCTGGCTGCTGTGTAAAGTACAGAGCTCTCAGCCTACACTGGGGCCTCTGATCGCCACCCCGTTGTCCTCACTGACCATCCTCACCCCACCAGCCCCAGGCCCTCTGCCCAGGCCCTTGCCCCCTGTCCGAGGCCTTGCCTCTGTGCTCCATGGCCCCTGCACGGAAACAGAGGGTCCAGTCCGTTCCCTGGTGCCGGGCACCCCCGAGGACCACTCTCTGTTGCCTTCCCTCTGCACTTTTGACATGGATCTCTTTCAGTCATCATGTTGCTCTGCAGAGTAGAAGATGGGGGTTACCGTATCTTCTGAAGCTCAGGCCTTCACAGGCAGTAAAGGGCAGAGCTAGTATCCAAACCCAGGCCCACCAGCTCCCTCCTCCCCGGGCGCCTGTAACCTCCCCCCATCAGGTCAGGAGACACCGTTCTTCAAGTCTTCAGATTCCCAACAGCAACTGGGGATTCTGCCCCAAGGTAAAAAACAGTGATCTGGGCAAACTCCTGACACACGTATATATTTCTGCCATAATTTATTAAATCCATATTTAATACATTTCATTGGATAAAAAGATTAACTTGTATTTTGTAAAAAAAAAAAGAAAAAAATTGATGAAAATGTTGTAGCCCTGGTAACAGTGTGTGTCTACATCAAATACAAAATTTCCCATTTCTGGTTCTTTCAAGTCAACTCTATGCCATTAAATATCTACATTAAATGAAGTACCACACTGCCTTAAGATTTATTCATTTGTAGGAAGAGACTGCAGGGTGTCACCCTTAAATCTATAAAAAGTACTAACTAAAAGTAACTGTTACCATGGCAACACACTGCCTTCATTGGGAGCCTCCAAAAGCAAAGCACTTTGGAAATGAGCATTTACAGGTGCTCCAGAGTCATTGAAACTCCATGGAATGGATTTTTAATCACTGTTAACACTTGCAGCTTCATTCTTAGGTTCAAAAGGAGATCTCAGAGCTTGCCCCATACGTACACTCTTTTAAAATTAAAGGAGCGTATTTCATTAGTATTGCCAATTTTAGATAGATAGATAGATAGATAGATAGTTATGTATGTTTGAGGAACTCACAAAATGGATTTTAAAATGCATGTAGATGGGTAGGGTCCATGAATGGCTAAGATACTTTGGCAAAAGAAGAGCCAGGGGTTGCAGGGCACAACCCCCATATGAAGTCACACCACAGAGTTGTAGCAAGAAGGCAGCGTGCTCCAGCAGAGGAAAAGCAAAGAGGTGGATGCAGCCCGGGACAGAGCCACGGACCAACAAGTCACACGCAGGCCTGGGACAGGCTCGGGAGAGCAGCAGCGCTCCAGACCAGTGGCGAGAAGACCCATGTGTTTGCAGCAGTGATGGGGAGACCTGTCTCAGTAAATGGATTCCTCCCTCCCACTGTGTAAAGGAGGCAAAGTCCTGTTGGATTCAATACCTTAATAGGTAAAGTATGGATGGACCTAGAGATTGCCATACTGAGTGAAGTCAGACAAAGACAAATTATCATATGATATCGCTTATATGTGGAATCAAAAAAAAAAAAAGGGTACAGGGCTTCCCTGGTGGCGCAGTGGTTGAGAATCTGCCTGCTAATGCAGGGGACACGGGTTCGAGCCCTGGACTGGGAGGATCCCACATGCCGCGGAGCAACTAGGCCCGTGAGCCACAACTACTGAGCCTGCGTGTCTGGAGCCTGTGCTCCACAACAAGAGAGGCCGCGATAGTGAGAGGCCCGCGCACCGCGATGAAGAGTGGCCCGCGCTTGCCACAACTAGAGAAAGCCCTAGCACAGAAACGAAGACCCAACACAGCAAAAATAAATTAATTAATTAATAAACTCCTACCCCCAACATCTTAAAAAAAGAAGGGTACAAATGAACTTATTTACAAAGCAGAAACAGAGTCACACATGTAGAAAACAAACTTATGATTAGCAGGGGGGAAGGGGAGGGAGGAATAAATTGGGAGTTTGGGATTGACATACACACACTACTGTGTATAAAATAGGTAACCAACGAGGACCTGCTGTACAGCACAGGAAACTCTACTCAGTACTCTGTAATGACTTATATAGGAAAAGAATCTAAAAAAGAATAGATATGTGTATATGTATAACTGATTCACTTTGCTGTACACCTGAAACTATCACAGCAGTGTAAATCAACTACACTCCAATACAAATTAAAAAAAAAATAGGAAAAGTAAAACCATATAACAGATGCAAAAAGGTCAAAGGAAATGTCTTGGCGACCTCAGGGAGGAGACTATTCAAACAAGACCCTCAATGCATCAACGACAGGGCAAAATAGGAGGGATAAGACCATCTAAAAACTCTACCTGTGGTTCAGTGAAGTCGTCTTAGTCAAAGTTAGCAGAAAACAATAATCTGGAAGAAGATTTGAAATGGATAAAATTGACAAGGGGTTCATAGATACAACCACTCTGTCTGAGAAGATTTGTCGCACTCACGGGAATGTTCCAGGTCTGTGCTGGCCACAAGCCACTGGCAGCTAATGAGCACTTGAAATGCAGCCAGTCTGACTGAGCAGCTGGATTTTAGTTAATTGTCATTCTAACAGGCGCATGGGACCAGTGGCTACCTCACTAGAGAGCACAGACCTGGAATATACAAGGAACTCCTACAAGTCGATAAGGAAAGTGAGAAAACTCAAAATATGAATAAGCAAAAAGAAAAACGTGGCCTCAACTTTTTACCTTCATTCTCCTCCATCTCCATTTCTTTGCTTATTTTATTTTTATTTTATAATTGTATGTATGTATTCATACGATGCACCCCAAATCCCTTTCCGGCAGTGAGATATCGCATACGGAGCTGACCATGGTCCTCTCCTGGGACCAGCTGGGGCTGGCCTCCCCGGGCCTCTGAGCTTCTACGAGATGGGCCGGCACCAGCCGTGGAGAAGCTGCACATTCTCCTACGATGTGCTCAGACCCAGGCTTTGTGGCAACTCATCTGTTCCAGTTCATTTGAAAGAAGAAACACATTTATCAGCTGCAAAGATTCTAAGACAGTAAACAAAGAGGTCAGTGATGTTTCCAGCTCCAAACAGTCTAAGTTTGGGTGCACACATCGCATTCTTTTTGCTATTTACATAATGGAGAAGAAAGGTTAAAGTTGGGTAAAGCTTTTAGCCAATGAGAAAATGGAAGAAATTGTGATTTATTACTTAAGGTAACAGGAACAATATTTCACGTTTTTCTTGTCACTGCACCCTCAGAAAAAGTTCATCACAGTGGAGCTGCCCAGAGGAAGGGCACTTGTCACACAAAGGGCAGGAGCTCCCTAGGAAGGCAGGAGAGAGTATGGTCCTCCTGTGATGGTGCCACACGTGTCACTGAAGAGGAAACAGGCATCAAACAAGCATTGTTTGGCTCACAAAAGTTCTTTGACGAAGGAACCATTTGTTCCCTGAATTGGGCAACAAAAGCAGGTTGTTTACTCCTCCAGAAGTATGAAAGTGAAGGATGTGAAACTCTCCTTTTTGCAGGACAAAAATAGCCAACAAAAACAGCAACTTTGTGTGGTTCAGTCACGCAGCCCTCAATCAGAAAAGGCAGCCAAACCTCCCTGGGGGCCGACAGGAGAGGCTGCCCAGTCAAGGTTCCGGGGCCACAGGACAGACAAGTTTCAGGTCCCAGATGGTGTGAATGAAGAGGCAAGAACCAGAGCTGCAGCTGAGGATCTGCGGGAGAACTGGCAACGGAGAGAGAGCTGGGCTGCGCACAGAGCCCTCGGGCATCCGTACCACAATCAATTAATCAATCAATCAGTAGGAGCTGGGAAAGTCCCAAGGATCTATCCCAACAATAGATGCCACTGATCTTCAAAACCCCAAGCCAAGCACTGAGGTTTTAATGTATTTTTGTTCACTTGATAAATCCTTAGAGTAGGTGAAGGCAGTCATGGCAACAAGCCCCAGTATTTTCAACAGCTCCGTGGAAGATGATGCCTCTCCCTGGGGCGTGTTCCTGGTGTGTTCTTGGCCGGATCAGGCAGGCAGCACCCCGTAGGTGGTGGTCCAGGGTGCTTAGAGGCCAGCAGAAGCCTGCAGAAGGGAATGGCTTTGACATATCATCATGTGGGGGAAAGTGCAAGAGGATCCAGTTCTAAACTCTGGTTTGATTGTCTGTGAAATCTCCTGTTTTACATTTTATAATGAATAATAATAGTTCATGCTTCCTTTCATTAGAAATGCATCATAGAGAAATAACCCGTTCAGTCCTGAAACATCTTTAAGTGGTTTAATAACTGCGTATGGTAAAACATAATGTAAGCATTCAATGAGGCTGCCTTTGATGTTAAACTTGTTATGTAGCCATTTGACTGAATTTCCCAAACAAGCCCTTTAGGCTGCTTGTTAATTTTATCGTAATTGTGAGGATCAACCTTTTTGTTGCAGGAAGGGGAACCCAAGAGTGGGCGCTTGTCAAACACTCGGAAATGAATTGTCGGAGGAGACACACGTGCTGACAAAGCAGGAGGCTTTATTGGGAAGGGGCGCCTGGGCGGAGAGCAGCAGGTAAGGGAGGCCGGGAGTACCGCTCTCCACGTGGCTTGCAGTCTCAGGGTTTTATGGTGATGGGATTAGTTTCCGGGTTGTCTCTGGCCAATCCCTCTGACTCAGGGTCCTTCCTGGTGGCTCGCACATGGCTCAGCCAAGATGGATTCCAGTGAGGAGGATTCTGGACATATCTTCCTCTCCCTCCCTCCTTTCGGCCCCTCCCGAATTCTCCCAGTTTGTTTTCGGTGGCAGCACTGAGTTCTTTATCGGGACGTCCTATTGTGAGAAAACTCAGGCAAACGGTTATCATCATGCCTGGCCAAGGCAAGTGGTTACGGTCAACGGTTCCCTAACCCTTTCTTTGAGAAATTATGATGTAATTCAAAGCTTTGAGTCAGACAGAGCTGGGGTGAAGCGCAGTCTCCAGCAAGGCTCTTCACCTCCGTGCACCTGTTTCCTCATCGGTCGTGTGGCCTGCTTTGAAAATAAGTGAGTGAACCTCTCAACGTCTGTTCTCTGCTCCCGGCTTTGCCCTCCCTATCTTACGCTGCTACGGAAGATCGGGGTCTACGATGTTATGCCCACATGCAGGGGAGGAATTCAGCCTAGAGTTGGCATCACAAGCCCATTCTTGGGCCCAAATCATTTCTGATAGAATCATCTAGGAGAAGAGCAGGGAAGTGAGGCCAAGGGCAGGTATGCAATCCCCCGGGCCTTCCCTCAACCTGCAGCCCTCACCAAGGCCCCAGCCGACCACGCCAGGGCGATCTGTTCTTGGATCCCCACTGTCCCCAGAACCCAGCTGCGGTGGTGACTGGAGAGTTCTTCATTTTCATGGCCTGAGTGCCAAGGCCCCGGCGACTGTGGAGAGGTGAGAAAGGGAGAGTTCTGCCCTTGCTAAGGGCTCTTCTGAAAGTCAAGAGGAGAATTACACTTTAAAATTATTTCAGAGCAGTATGGGGTTTTTTGTTTGTTTTATTTTTTTTTTTCAATTTTTTCTTTCTTCCTTCCTTCCTTCCTTTCTTTCTTTCTTTCCTTCTTTCCTCCCTTCCTTCCTTCCTCCCTCCCTACTTTCTTTCTTTCCTTCCTTCCTTCCCTTTCTTTCTTTCTTTCTTTCTTTCTTTCTTTCCTTCCTTCCTTCCTTCTTTCTTTCTTTCCTTCTTTCCCTCTTTCCTCCCTCCCTCCCTTCCTTCCTTCTTTCTTTCTTTCACTGCACCAGGTCTTAGTTGCAGCATGCAAAATCTTCTTTGCTGCATGTGGGAACTTCACTGCAGCATGCGGATCTTTTTTTAAGTTGTGACAGGATATTTAGTTGCAGCATGCTGGCTCTTAGGTGCAGCTTGTGGGATCAAGTTCCCTGACCAGGGATCAAACCCGGGCCCCCTGCATTGGGAGCACAGAGTTTTACCTACTGGACCACCAGAGACGTCCCTGTTTTCAATTTTTCTATTGTGGTAAAAATATACATAACATAAAATTTACCATCTTATGTGGTACGTATATACAATGGAATACTACTCAGCCATAAAAAAGAATGAAATAATGCCATTTGCAGCAACATGGATGGACCTAGAGATTATCATACTAAGCGAAGTAGGTCAGACAGAGAAAGACAAATATCATATGATATCACTTATATGTGGAATCTAAAAAAAAATGATACAAATGAACATATTTACAAAACAGAAACAGACTCACAGACATAGAAAACAGACTTATGTTTGCCAAGGGGGAGGGGGTGGGGAGGGGATGGATTAGGAGGTTGGATTAGCAGGTGCAAACTATTATATGTAGAATAGGTAAACAACAAGGTCCTACTATATAGCACAGGGAACTATATTCAATATCCTGTGATAAGCCATAATGGAAAAGAATATGAAAAAGAATGTATATATATATATATATGTGTGTGTGTATGTGTGTGTGTGTATAACTGAATCACTTTGCTGTACAGCAGAAATTAACACATTGTAAATCAACTATACTTCAATAAAATAAAAATAAATAATAAATAAAGAGTACTCTGACAAAAAGAAAAAATTACCATCTTAACCATTTTTGTACTGGAGTATAATTGATTTACAACACTATATTAATTTCAGTGTACAACATACTGGTTCAATATTTTTATAGATTATACTCCATTTAAAGTTATCATAAAATATTGGCTATATTCTCTGTGCTATACAATATAGCCTTGTAGTTTATTTATACATAGTAGTTCGTAACTCTTAATCCCCTACCTCTACCTTGCCCCTCCCCTCTTTCTTCTCCCAACTGGTAACCACTAATTTGTTCTCTATATCTGTGAGTCTGTTTCTGTTTTGTTACATTCATTTATTTGTTTCATTTTTTAGATTCCACATATAAGTGATAGCATTCTCTTTCTCTGTCTGACTTATTTCACTAAGCATAATATACTCCAGGTCCATCCTAGTCTGCAAAGCTACAAATTTAATTCTTTTTTATGGCCAAGTAGTATCCCATTGTATATTGATATATATATATATATATATATATATATATATATATATATATATATGTAAATATATATGTATATATGTGTGTGTGTGTATGTGTGTGTATATATATATATGACACATCTTCTTTATCCATTCATCTGTTGATAGACACTTAGGTTGATTGGTTCCAAATCTTGGCTATTATAAATAGTGCTGCTATGAACATTAGGATGCATGCATCTTTTTGAATTAGTGTTTTCATTTTCTTCTGATATATTCCCAGGGTGGAATTGCTGGATCATATGGTAGTTCTCCTTTTAGTTTTTTGAGGGATCTCCATACTGTTTTCCATAGTGGCTGCAACAATTTACATTCCCACCAACAGTGTAGGGGTTTCTCCACATCCTCACCAACATTTGTTATTTGTGGCCTTTTTGATGATAGCCATTCTGGCAGATGTGAGGTGATATCTCATTGTGGTTTTGACTTGCTTTTCTCTGATGATTAGTGATGTTGGGTATCTTTACCTGTGCCTGTTAGCCATCTGTATGTCCTCTCTGGAAAAATGTCTCATCAGGTTTTCTGCCCATTTTTTAACTGGGTTCTTTTAATAAAGTTCTTTCAAAACTTTAATTTTGTTTTTTTTTTATATTGAGTTGTGTGAACTGTTTGTATATTTTGGATATTAACCCCTTATTGGTCATACCATTTGCAAATATTTTCTCTCATTCAGTAGGTTTTCTTTTCATTTTGTTTATGGTTTCCTTTGCTATGCAAAAGCTTTTATTTTACTCAGGTCCCATTGTTTATTTTTGCTTTTGTTTCCTTTGCCTTAGATGACAGATCCAAAACAAATATTGCTTTGATTTATGTCAAGGATTGCTCTGCCTATGCTTTATTCTAGTTTTATGGTTTCTGATGTTACATTTAGATCTTTGATCCATTTTGAGTTTATTTTTGTATATGGTGTGAGAAAATGTTCTAATTTCATTCTTTTAAATATAGCTGTTTCGTTTTCCCAGCACCACTTATTGAAGAGAATGTTTTTCATTAATTGTATGTTCTTGCCTCCTTCATCATAGATTAATTGATCATAAGTGTGTAGGTTTATTTCTGGACTCTCTATTCTGTTCCATTAATCTATGTGTCTGTTTTTGTGCCAGTACCATATTGTTTTGATTACTGTAGCTTTGTAGTATAGTCTGAAGTCAGGGACCATGATGTCTCCAAGCTTTGTTCTTTTTTCTCAAGATTGCTTTGGCAATTCAGGGTGTTTTGTGGTTCCATAAATTTTAGGATTATTTGTTCTAGTTCTGTGGAAAATGTCATGGGTATTTTAATAGGGATTGGTTTAAATCTGTAGATTGTTTTGTGTAGTATGGACATTTTAACAATATTAATTCTTCCAGTCCATGAACACAGAATATCTTTCCATTTCTTTGTATCATCTTCAGTTTCCTTCATCAATGTCTTATAGTTTTCAGAGTATAGGTCTTTCACCTCCTTGTCTAAATTTATTCTTAGGTATTTTATTCTCTGATGCAATTTTAAAAGAGATTGTTTTCTTGCTTTCTCTTTCTGATATTTCATTATTAGTTATAGAAAAGCAACAGATTTCTGTATATTAATCTTGTATCCTGCAACTTTACTGAATTCATAGATTGGGTCTAATAGTTTTTTTGGTGGAGACTTTCTATATATAGTCATGTCATCTGCAAATAGTGACAGTTGATACCAACTTTGATAAGAATTTTTTTCATGAATGGATGTTCAATTTTGTCAATGCTTTTTGTGCATCAATTGAGATAATCATGTGATTTTTATCCTTCCTTGTTAATGTTGTGTATCACACTGATTGATTTGCAGATATCAAACCATCCTTGCCTCTCTGATATAAATCCTACTTGATCATGGTGTATGATCCTTTTTATATTTCCATCTTAACCATTTCTAAAGTGTACAGTTCAGTGGTGTTAAATGCATTCATAATGTTGTGCAACCATCAACATCATCCATGTCCAGAACTCTTTTCATCTTGCAAAACTGAAACTCTGCATCCATTAAAGAATAACTCCCCATAACCTTCTTTCCCAGCTCCTGACAGCCACCATTCTACTTTCTGTCTCTGTGAATTTGACTGCTCTAGGGACATTACATGAGTGAAGTAATACAGTATGTGTGTTTCTGTGACTGGCTTATTTTACTCAGCATAATGTTCTCCAGGTGCATCCATGTTGTTACTTGTGTCAGAAGTTCCTTCCTTTTTTTTTTTTTGAAAGAATATATCTCTATTGTTGGCACACTATATATATATATATTTTTTTAATTTTTATTTATTTAATTATTTATGGCTGTGTTGGGTCTTCGTTTCTGTGCAAGGGCTTTCTCTAGGTGTGGCAAGTGGGGGCCACTCTTCATCGCAGTGCGCAGGCCTCTCACTATTGCGGCCTCTCTTGTTGCGGAGCACAGGTTCTAGATGCGCAGGCTCAGTAATTGTGGCTCACGGGCCCAGTTGCTCAGCGGCATGTGGGATCTTCCCAGACCAGGACTTGAACCCGTGTCCCCTGCATTGGCAAGCAGATTCTCAACCACTGTGCCACCAGGGAAGCCCCAGAATTTCCTTCCTTTTTAAGGCTGAATAATATTCCATTGTATGGAGAGAGCACAATGTACACAGCAGTGTTTTTCATGTGCTTACTCTTTCTTTGCCTGTGGGAAGAAAATTTCTTCTAAAAAGTCTTAAATTTTTTTGCTTAGTCTGTTTACAGTAATATTTTTAGGTAAATGATTTTCTTCAGCATGCAGTACAAAATAATGTCAAAGAAGTTGTTGATGCTTAGATTCAATAATCTACTCACAATGTAGTAACTTTCCCTTCTGGTCTGTTATCTGCTTGGAGATAAAAATAGATAGAGATTTCAACCTCAGAGCAAAGAGTTGCTTACTGTATTTATTTAGTGTGTTATAATTAAAACTGTTGAGAGAAAAAAAAACTGTTGAGAATTCTGCAGCTGCATTTTGCAGAGGCTGATAAAACCTTTTTTCAGTTTGGTTCAAGTAAATTCACACTTCTTTTTTTTTTTTTTTTTTTTTGCGGTATGTGGGCCTCTCACTGTTGTGGCCTCTCCCGCTGCGGAGCACGGGCTCCTGACGCACAGGCCCAGCGGCTATGGCTCACGGGCCCAGCTGCTCCGTGGCATGTGGGATATTCCTGGACTGGGGCACGAACCCGTGTCCCCTGCATTGGCAGGTGGACTCTCAACCACTGCGCCACCAGGGAACTCCTCACACTTCTTGAATTCCGTTTTGTGCTTTAGGATCTAAAAACGAATCTAGGATTAAAAACAAAAGGCAACAACACCACTGTGGCCTGCCTGGGCTCATGCAGAAACAAAAGGGTATGTGCAACACATAGCATGTGTCCAAATGACACACTCACAGACTCAGTTGTAGCTCTGGGACTAAATTTGAATCCAACGATGTTATTGCTCACATGTATCTTTTTCCTAACTTTTGATTAACGTCAGCTCCCTGACGCCATCATCAACTCTACTCTCATCTTTTGGATTAAATTCTCTTTAAATTAATTGAAGCCTTAATTAAAAAAGAAAGAAAGAAAACTTTCCAGAGGAAGGAGATGACTAAAGGTTATTCATTGCATTTGCCACCAGAGTTTTGGAGATGGCAGGAGCCTTAGAGATTGGGGGAACCTTTGCCATTTAGGGGTCCCTAGCATAGCACCCTAATGTTCATCTTGGGGAATCTTCCATCAGATGAGGGGCACCAGGTCATTTTCTCCTGCCCTAGTGGAGCCTGGAGGCTACATGTTGGCTCCTGGGCCACTGAATCTTGAGGACTGAGCAGGGTCAAATGTTAGAGGTCATACTGTCATGGTGGCAGCAGCCTTAGTGACAGCAGTTGTATCCCAGTG
Organism: Delphinus delphis; assembly: GCF_949987515.2. Lineage (NCBI taxonomy): Eukaryota > Metazoa > Chordata > Mammalia > Artiodactyla > Delphinidae > Delphinus > Delphinus delphis. Next base: position 99,568,000 of record NC_082684.1, read on the forward strand.
GGGCTTTTCCTGCCCTTTCCTACTTGCTGACCATCTAGAGATTCCTGGTCCCGCCAGTCTGGAGGGCAGCCTGGGCCCTCATTACACGTTTGTGGGTACAAGTGCCTTGATCTGAGCAGCCTGGGGTTTGGAGGAATGTCAGGGAAAGTAACCTTGATGTAGAAGCAAACTTTGGTCAGATTCCAGTTCTGCCTCTTACAAGATGAGTGGCCTTGGACAAGCACTTTCCCCCACTGTGTTTTCCTTCCCTCACTTGTGCAGTGGGGCATAGGCCTTGCCTTGCACAGTTACTCTCAAACAAGACCTGAATGTGAGACTACATTTTAAACCATAACATACTATACATCAGAGAGATGATTTTACTGTTGTAAACCAAAAGCTTGGAAGCCACACCAGAGTTGGACTTGAAATGGCTTCACATTTACATGTATAGCTCCCATGTCACTGCTTTCTGACTCTAACCTAGTCGACTAGACCCTCTGTCCTATACCTGGAAGGACTTCAGTAGAACAGCCTTCAGGATTGGCTTAATCGAAGCACTCCAGTTCCTCCAAGGCCATGCCTGTAGTGTCACGTCATCTTCATTTCTCTACACAGGGATGAGCAAGGGAAGTGAGGAAGATTCCCTTCCATAGCTCTCTCAAAAGGAAATGACATGTACACACTACTATATTTAAAAGAGATAAGGACCTACAGTATAGCACAGGGAACTCTGCTCAATATTCTGTAATAACCTAAATGGGAAAAGAACCTGAAAAGTATATATATATGTATATATACATAGCTGAATCACTTTGCTGTACACCTGAAACTAGCACAACGTTGTTAATCAACTATGCTCCAATATAAAATAAAAAATTAAATAAAAGAATAAATAAAACAAATGGATTTTAACATTTTAAAAAAATCATAGCATTAAAAAAAAAAAAAGAAATGAACCTACTGGAAAACATAGGTAGAATAACACTGTTCGGCATAAATCACAGCAATATCTTTTTAAATCCCTCTCCTAGAGTAATTGAAATAAAAGCAAAAATAAACATATGGAACCTAATTAAGGTTAAAAGCTTTTGAACAGCAAAGGAAACCATAAACAAAATGAAAAGACAACCTACTGAATGGGAGAAAATATTTGCAAATAATGCTACCAACAAGGGATTAATTTCCAAAATATACAAACAGGTCACACAACTCAATAACAAAAAACAAAACAAAACAAAAACCCAAACAACCCAATCAAAAAATGGGCAGCTATACATATACATATATCCCCATATCTCCTCCCTCTTGCGTCTCCCTCCCACCCTCCCTATCCCACCCCTCTAGGTGGTCACAGAGCACCGAGCTGATCTCCCTGTGCTATGTGGCTGCTTCCCACTAGCTATCTATTTTACATTTGGTAGTGTATATATGTCCATGCCACTCTCTCACTTCATCCCAGCTTACCCTTCCCCCTCCCCATGTCCTCAAGTCCATTCTCTATGTCTGCGTCTTTATTCCTGTCCTTACCCAAGGTTCTTCAGAACCATTTTTTTTGGGGGGGAAGATATGAGGATATATGTATATGTATAGCTGATTCACTTTGTTATAAAGCAGAAACTAACACACGATTGTAAAGCAGTTATACTCCAATAAAGATGTTAAAAAAAATAAAATGGGCAGAAGACCTAAATAGACATTTCTCCAAGGAAGACATACAGATGGCCAGCAGCAGACAAATATCATATGATATCACCGATATGTGGAATCTGAAATATGACACAGGGACTTCCCTGGTGGTCCAGTGGTTGAGAATCTGCCTTCCAATGCAGGGGACACGGGTTCGATCCCTGGTCGGGGAACTAAGATCTCACATGCCATGGGGCAACTAAGCCTGCATGCCACAACTACAGAGCCCATGCTCTGGAGCCCACGTGTCACAACTAGAGAGAAGCTCACACGCTGCAAGGAAGAGCCCGCACACTGCAAGGAAAGATCCTGCATGCCGCAACTAAGACCCAATGCAGCCAAAAATAAGTAAGTAAATAAATAAATTTAAAAAATTTTTTAATTGAGAAAATGTCTGAAAGTTAATTCTGTAAAAAAATAAATACAAATTAAAAATTAAAAAAATATGACACAAATGAACTTATTTACAAAACAGAAACAGACTCACAGACATAGAGAATAGGCTTGTGGTTGCTGGGGTGGGGGAGGGATAAATTGGGAGTTGGGGATTAGCAGATACACACTACTGTATGTAAAATAAACAACAAAACCTACTGTATAGCACAGGGAACTATATTCAATATCCTGTGATAAACCATAATGGGAATGAAAAACACTGTCATAGACGACAAGAGGAATATTTGAGATCACCTAATAATCTGGCTTTCTCACAATTATAAGAGAGCTTAGTTGATGTGGTTGGAGCCCAAGCTGGTGAGGAACACAGTGGGTCTTTGGTAGAGTCGTTGCTGCTCCCATCACAATGGCAAAGTGCAAATGGGAAGCGTTTAATACCATTTGGGGTTGGGATCGAAATCATTTGTGCCACTGAGTGGGGAAAAGTCTAACTATAAGAGCTGTCACAAGACTGTCCAGGGTATTCTCTAAAGCACTGCATCTCAAAATTTAAAGTGCGTATGGAGTCAGTGGCAATCTTGCCTAAAATACAGTTTTTAATCCAGTAGCTTTTGCATTTCTAACAAGCTCTAATGAGCTGCTCCTGTGGGGACACACTTCATGCAGAAAGGCTCTAAACAACTAAGGGCCGACAGCGGGAGACTCGCACAATTCTGGCTGGATCTGGTCGTTCTACCAACTCACTGGAAGTTTAAAAATGTAGCTTTTGATCTAAAGAATTTATTACAAACATGAAATTCTAACTAAACAAAGTGCTCTGAAATCATTCATTCATACTCTTTAGGACAGAGCTAACGGATCTCGGTTGGAGGAGAGACCACCTCCAAGGGGGCATTCGGAAATGTGTAGGGGTCATCATGGTTGCCATGATAACATGGAAATTCGACTTGGTGCCTGAAGGCCCAGGACGCTAACCGTCTGATAATGTGTGCGATAGTTCTGAACAAAGAATTGTCCCACCCCAAATGCCAAGAGAGCCCCTCGAAGATACCTGACAAACCCCAGTGGAGACAGATGCTGTGCCCATGCCTGAGACCTCAGCCAATCAGTTCTTTGAACGTCTTTTTTAATTTATGGTTTGGAACAGTTGGCCTTTCCCATGTGTATTAGCTTATCTTTTTAGAATTTTGGCTGCTTTTGGAATTTTCCAGTGAGAAGAGAGGCCCGCATGTGGTACCATAATTTGATAAAGTCGTGGCTCAACAGAGGATGAGCTCAACAGGAAAGACTTCAGGAAGTCCTACAGAGTCTGGATCATTGATATTCTGGAAGAAAAATCAGAAAAGGGAATGTCCAGGGTCCCCCTTGAGATGGCATTTTCCAGTGCTACTGTTGGGGTCACCTTGCTCCAAAAATGGCGCTATGACCAGTGTGCCCGACTCCAAACACAAACAACTCCACGGCTTAGGGTCTATCAAACCCCCAGCACATTCTTGAGAATTCCCTGGTGGTCCAGTGGTTGGGACTCTGCACTTCCACTGCAGGGGGCCCGGGTTTGATCCCTGGTTGGGAAACTAAGATCCCACAAGTTGCATGGTGCGGCCAGAAAAACAAAAACAAAAACAAAAAAAAACCCCAGCACATTCTTCTTCCACAAAAGGAAGAATCCCACAGTCCTCAATTTGCTGGCCATCGCAAGCTTTCCTAACGTCAAACAGATTCTGACCTCTGATCCCAACAGATAATGTCAAACTTTAAAATGAGCATATTAGAAATTCTTCTGGTGTCTGAGCTGAGATAAAAATAGATGTAGATAAGAGAAATAAAATGGGGAAAAAGGGAGTGACAGGGCAGGGTTAGAGAAGGATGATGCAGTGAGACATTTTTGAAGGTAAGGAAAACCCAAATCAACACAGTGTGGTAGAAAAGAGGCCTTCACAGCCGTTGTTTCAGAGACTAGTAAAAAAAAAAAAAGGTGAAATACTGGATACAGAGATAAGTATATTCAATACAATAAAGGGAAAATAATGTGTAGCTTTTCAAACTTCATTATTAAGTTCAAGGGTTGGGAAACTTCGGAAAGTGTTTGGGAGGGTCAGTGTGATTCAGTGTTCATCCTGGCATGGTCTGAGGGAAGATAGGAAGATGGGAAACATCTTCAGCTCCCCAGGGGAGCAATTTCACTGTGCTGAGACCCCCAAGACCCCCTCACCGCATTGCGATGCCCTGAAGGAGACAGTCTGTCACCCACTGCTATGCTCTGACAACTCTAAGATGGGTAAACACTTAATCTGACAAAAATTAGTTACAGAAGTAAAATCATGTGTGTGTAACACCCATAATCATGTGTTTGAAGATGCTGATTCTCGAGCGGCTGACCAGCTCCCAGACACAGGGTTCCTGGAATGCTGGAAGCGGGCAGTGGTTCAGGGCCTTGAGCACAGCAGGGCTTTCTTCCTCTGGAGGAGAACTGGCTGATGCTGACTTGGCTTCAAGGACCAGGAGCTTCCTGTGTTGGTAAATCTTCTCTTAAAATGGTGTATGGGGAACTCTGCTCAATATTCTGTAATAACCTAAATGGGAAAAGAACTTGAAAAAGAATAGATACATGTATATATATATATATATATATATATATATATATATGTGAATCACTTTGCTGTACACCTGAAGTTACAACATTGTAAATCAACTACAGTCCAGTATAAAATGAAAAAATTTTCAAAAAAGAACAAGGAGGAGTTAAGGACTTGGTTGTGGTGATGTTTTCACAGATGCATACCTATCTCCAAACTCATCAGTTTGCATATATTAAATATAGAGCTTTTTGTAAATCAGTCATACATCAGTAAAGTGGTTTTAAAAAGAAGAAAAAACATGGTGTGTGGACGTTCTTCTGAAAAGGTGCCGCAAGCCCCGGTATAAAAGACTGAGCAAGGATGTCCAGGACTCCTCCTGCCGGAAGGCAGCTGTGAGCCCCTCACACTCACTCCCTTAAGCTCCGTTCCTGAGTTACAGCAAGTGTGAGTGCATGTGCACTCACATGTGCTTCCTTCAACCTATAACCTACCTGCAGCGACACTTGCCACAGCTGGAATGTGCGGAGAAAATGTTTCTCATTGTGTTTACACAAATTTCCTGCCTTCCTCAAGTACCTGTTTGCAGGGAAGCAGAGCAAACAAACCAACAGAACCCAACTAAGTGGCCCATGAGGTTTAAGGTTTAGAGGCAAATGATTCTTTAATCGGTTGCTTGGTCACTGGCCAGCCTCCCCTGTTTCCATCTGTTCGAGTGTCCTCTTGCGGGATGGTCCTCCTCCGGGTCCTGGTGATACTCCTGGCTGTGTGGGCACCGGGCTCCCTGCTGGCTTCCAAGCTGAGGGCTGCGGCTGCTCATTCCTGGGGGGGACCTGCAGGTTCCCACCTGGGTGGCATGGCCCCCGATGGACCCAGCTTCTCTTCCATCTCACTGGCTGAGCCCCTCCAAGAGCTTGCATCGTCTTCCCTGCAGCTCCTTCGGGGCCCCTGCAGCCTGGCCTCGCCCCACCACCAGGACTCAGGGTGGCCCGGTGGCTCTCAGCTCAGGGCCTTGCTGGTGGGGATTGGAAAACTCTCTCGCTGAGCTCTGGGCTCTGTGCTCTTCAGGAGGCTGGGCCCGCTCATGTCTGCTCAGGGGACCCCACCCAGCAGCCTCTTGCGGAGCCCGTGCGTTCTACACCCCTTCCTGCTGGCGCTTCGTGAGGACCACTCGGCACCGACATCAGACTGACCCGTAGCTGGACCCTTCTTGCTCTCTCCTACCCCCATCTCTCAGAGGGGAGGAGCTGGGCTTCCCTTTACATCTCTTCTGCGAGAGTTTCCTTGTACCAGGTTGAAGAAAGCCCTGAGGCCCAGCAGAGATAGATAAAAGGACCCTCTTCTCTTTTCACTTTAGGAGATGGTTTAAGCTCCAAGTCAGGTCTAGGCCTGTTTGAATGGCCATTCAGTGAATCGACCAAATGCACAAAGCCTGGATTTCAAGCCTAGCATCGTGCGAAAGAGGGCGCGTACACACTCTCTACCCCGGGCAGTAAGCCTCTTGACTCTACATCAAGATGAGATGACAGAGGTTGAAATGAAATATGGCTTAAGGACAAAATGCACTGGTTTTGTATTTGTAAAATACTGCTTTCATTACAACTGTTTGATAGGGTCTTTCAGGGGAAAACAAGACCAAGCAACAAAGAAATATGTAATTCAGTAGCTTTAATGGGTAAAGAGAACCATTATTAACACAAGGCTTTCTGCATCATAAATTAGACGTGAATCATATTTTGCATATGACCTGTGTGTTTGACCATGCCTGTACAGCTAGAATACTGGTTGTTACTGGCCCATGCATTTGCATTTTCCAGTTATTCCCGTGTCCTCTTCTCAACCTTCCACAACGAATTTACGTTAACCTTCAAAAAAAGAAAATGAGTACTTGAATGTCAGGCCAAGTGACTTGCATTCTAGGATGTATTGTAACTTCCAGAGCACTGAGTCAGCAATCTAACGGTTTAGCCTGCATCCTCCTGACAGCTGTTTCTTTCTTTCAGTGTAATTTCAGAGAAAAGTATCCAGAAGAGATTTGCTGCCCTAGATCTATCAGGAAACATATTTAAGATATTCTGTAGTTTCATAACACAAAAATCTAACACTAAATAATTATATCATAAAAGGGTTACAACTTCAGTAATAGTTTAGCTGAACTCAGGCAAAAAGGTGTTAAAAGCACACAACAGATACCTTGTTTCGTACCAGATTCAAAGAGTTGATGCGTGGGAACAGCAGAAGGTGAGAAATATTTCAAATACTATTTTAAGGCAATCGGGGAATAAAAGAATTAGAAAGAACCTTTCAGTATTGTCTGATTCAGACCCCCGCTTCAGCACCAATAAAGGAGCTTCCTTACTGATTTCTGGCAGGTGAGTAGAGCTGCTCAAAACTCAGAAAGCCTTGGAATCACAGTCAGTGACTGCAAGAAGAGCCAGGTCAAAAGGTCTGATTCCATCAGGCTCAGCCTGAAGTCCAAGACTTGGGCAACAGGCCAAACTGGGACTGAAAGGCAAAACCAATCCCCGGAGAGGAAGAGTGATCCAGATCAGCTTCCAGAAGCCGGTGGCTCCAGCAGGCAGGAGAGCGTGGACGGCAGTTTGCATTCACGTGGTAACTCTGACGGGTCTCCTGACACCAACTCTAATCCCCTCAGTAGTAATTGCTTCAGATATAAAGCAACTACTAAGAAGATCACTAAAACCAAACATAGGCCAAAAGTCGACAAAAGAATGAAAATGATACACAAGGAAATATCTACTTACTACAAAAAAGGCAGCAGAGGAGGAATAGAGGAACAAAACATAGAGTTGTATAGAAAACAAATGTCCAGATGGCAGAGATAGTTCCAACTAGATAAATAAAAACATTAAATGTGAATGGATTAAACACTCCAATCAAAAGTCAGAGATTGTCAGGCTGGATTTAAAAAAAAAAAAAAAACAACTATGATCCACTTTAGATTCAAAGAGGTTGAAAGTAAAAGGTTGGGAAAGATATATCGTGCAAACAGCAACTGTAAGAGGGCCAGAGTGGCATATTAATACAAGACAAAATATACTGGAAGAAAAAAAAGTTATTAAATGGGGAGGGACTTAACATTTTAAAAAAACTAATGTCCGTAGTTTACATTAGCATTCACTCTCTGTGTTTTGTACAGTTCTGTGTGTTCTGACAAACTCATATTGTGTATGCACCATTACAGCATCACACAGAATAGCCTCACCACCCCAAAAAGTCCAGTACTCCACCTGTTAATCTCTCTCCTCTTCCCCCAAACCCCGGGCAATGACTGAGCTTTTTACTGTCTCTCTTTGTATTTTCTAACTCTTTGTTAAAACCCTCTAACTTCTCCCTCTGTTCATGAGTTTTTTTCTTGAGTTCTTTGATTATCTTTATGATCATTACCTTGAATTCTTTCTCAGGTAGACTGCCTGTCTCCATTTCACTTAGTTCTTCTGGGATTTTATCTTGTTCCTTCATTTGGAACATGTTCCCTTGTTGCGTTCTAGGACATATTATAACTTCCAGAGCACTGAGTCAGCAATCTAACAGCCTCATTTTACCTAACTTGCTGTTTTTATTTCTGTGTATCTAGGAGCTTGCTTACATATATAATGCCCTTTCTTTCTTTATGTAGATCAAAGTTTCTGGCCTATCAATTTCTTTATCTCTGAAGATCTATTTTTTAACATTTCTTGCAAAGCATGTCTACTGGCAACAAATAACCTCAATTTTTTTTTCTTCTGAGAAAGTCTTTCTTCCTCCTTCATTTTTGAAGGATAATTTTTCTGGATATGAAATTCTAGATTGGTATTGTTTTTCTTTCTGTACTTTAAATATTTCATTCCACTATCTTCTTGCTTACATGGTTTCTGAGATGAAGTTAGATGTAATTCTCATCTTTGCTCCTCTATAGTTAAAAGTGTTTTTCCTCCTTGTCTCTGGTAATTTTCTTTCTTCTGAAGTATACTTTGTTTTATATAAATAAAGCCACTCTAGGAAAAGATGACTCCAATGGCGTTCAAACTGTTCTAAAGCACAGAGGAGGAAGGGAGCCTTGCTAATTTATTTCCTAAGTTATGGTATTATGGCTTCTAAAAGCTGATGCAGGTGGCTCTCACACAGATATGCACACTCACAAAGCATCCCTATTTTAAAGTCTTACTTATGAACTTAGTTACAAGTCTCCAACATATACTTAAAGAAAATGTATCTCAAGAAACACACAGTATTACTAAGCAAGGCTTAATTTAAGAATGAAAAAATCCTTTGATTTAGGAACTCCATTCATTAATAAGAATGAAAGCCTTACGATTACCTTAATTCTACGAAGCCATTTGAAAAATTTGCATTATTTGAAAAGACTTTCAAATACTGTAGCAGAAAGACTAATTTATTTTTAAATACATAGTACCAAGGTATGTTTAATGATGGAATAGTCTCTCTGTTTTCAAAAATATTTTGATTGGGAGGCAAAGCCCTGAGGGAGTGGCTTGCCCTGGAATGCCCAACAAGAAAATAGTAACACTATTTGGCACAAAAACTAAGCAGAAGTTCAGGGAAGGGTGAAAAAAGATGGGAGGGAAGCAGAATATAGTATATACGTTTGAGCAAACTGGGTAGAAGCCTGAGACTCCTGGAGGAATATGCCAGTTAGAAATTCCCAACTGTGTGAGTTGACCAAAGAACTTTACTATTCAACTGATGTGGCAGCAGGGAAGCTCCACCTCCCACCCCGACCCTATAGAGAGATCTGCATGTGAGGGGCTTTCTACCAAAGAAAAAGGGTAGGTTGAGTTTCTCATCTGGCTGAGGGAACAGAGAGCAGAATACGGTGAGGATTGAGGGAAACAAAGGAGCTCAGTGATTCAGCCAGAGCACAGAATCAGACTAAACTGTGGGGCCCACAGAAATCTTGGAAAGGGGTTTGGGCTTCCCTCCAGGTGTGCAATGGGGATTTGGGTCAATTTTTTTGTAAATCTCAAAATACAGAGTGACCTCAACTGAAATCTGCATTATGTTAAGAATATACATTATCTATCTGTGATTCTTACTGTGTCAAAATACGCATTCATATGCAAATTTAGTGTACTAATCTCAGATGGATTAAAGATGAGAGTTCTACAATGAGAATCTATAAGAAGGAAACAGGGGTAAATATTTTAAATAATACTTTATAGGTAAGAAGTTTCCAAGGATGACATCAGACTCAAGAAGCCAAGTAGGAAAAGATTGATAAATCCAAGGACATAAAAATTAAGCTCCTTTGCACAGAAAAAGAAAAGTACAATAAAAGCTACAAGAGATAAATTTGGGCAAAATATTGGCCCAAGTGGCCAATGATGATCAATGGTTACATGTTCCTAATAAACAAAGAAGTGTTTTAAATCTGAAAAGAAAAGAATAAACATCCCAATAGAAAAAGAGGCAAGCATCTCACAGAAAAACAAAGTGCAAATATAAACACATGAAAAGATGCATAATTTCATTCTAAGGCAGGAGATGAAAAATAGAAATAATAATGGTGGATGACAGGTTTTTAAAAATGCATTATACCCGCTGTTGGTGAGGATGAGGGGAAACAGTCACTCCTATGGATAATTCATTGGACAATATGTCAGAATAATCTTCCTGGAGGACAATTTTCCTTCTCACAAGAGTACACAGAGGTGTAGGTTAGTTTGAGTGTGCCAAAGCAGGAGAGCAGTGAGTTAGGCACTCAGGCTCTGGAATCAGCCTGCCAGGCATCAGATGTCACCTCAGCAACTTTCTAGCTGTGTGACTGTGACAAGTTACCTTACCCACCTGAGCCTCATCTGTGAGGCGGAGATGATGTAGTCAGCTCATGGAAATGTTGTGAAGGTTAGGTATATTTATACAGACTAGAAGAATGCTTAGCACGTAGGTAGCAATCATTGCAACATTAGTATAAAGAAAACCTCCAACTGCTTCTCAGCAGCGAGCTGTTGAAGGAAAACACGGTACAGAAGCTCAGTGGGCACCATGTTCCATTCACGGGATGGAGCCAACCTCTTTGACTAGGAGACTAGTGTCTCCACTCCGTTAAATCCTGGATACCACAACTTTCCACATCGCTTCATTTATTGTGGCAGCATTCTAGTAAGAATTCTTATCTGGGAGTAAGACAAATGGCAATTACAAAGACAGGTATTTTCTTACACCGTGGCCATTGAGAGTTGGCTCTTTTCTTGTGCTTTCTGCCTTGGAGCTGGGTTTCTCAACAGTGGCACCATTGACATTTTGGGGCCATCATTTTTTGTTGGGGGGCTGTGCTGTTCATTTTAGCATGTTTAGCAATATCCTTGTCTTCTCCCCACTCTATACCTGTAGCACCCCCAAGATCTGACAACCAAAAAGGCCCCCAGATATTGTCAAAGGTCCCTTTGTGAGGGCTGTGAAACCACCCTTGGTTGAGGATCAGTGCTTCAGAGGCTGGCAGTGGAAGAAGGGGCCTGTCACCTCTCTGCTTAGTCACGAAAACAATCCTCCCATCAGAAGAACTTAGGGAAATTAACGTTCGGTGAGTGTGTGTGTGTGTGTGTGTGTGTGTGTGTGGTGTGTGTGTGTGTGTGATATTATTTGACACAAACAATACATGCCCAGTTATCCATTGGGCCCTTGGGTGAATAAGTAAGCATAGTGTCCATTTAATCTGGAGCAAAGTCCTTGAAAGGGTCTAGATTTGGAGTCCCCAAGTCCCACTTGCTTCTGAAAGTCCATTTTTATTTTTAACAGGTTTTTTTTGGGGGGACCATGCCACACAGCATGTGGGATCTTCCCCGACCAGGGATCGAACCCATGCCCCCTGCATTGGGAGCGCAGAGTCTTAACCACTGGACCACCAGGGAAGTCTGAAAGTCCATTTTTATTTTTATTTCATTAATTTTTCTTTGAATCAGCAATATATTCACGTGGTTCAAAATTTTAAAGGTATAAATGAGTGTAGAGTGAAAATTTTACTTCTTGTAAACTTGTCTCCAGACACCTGGTTATTTCCCATGAGGCAGCCACATGAACGGTTTCTTATTTACACTTCCAAATATATTTTATGCATACATGAATATATTTCTCTCTCTCTTTCCCCCATCTCTTTTTTGTTTTCTTTTGCCTATTCATGTTTTTGTTTTGTTTTGTTTTGTTTTTACATCTTTATTGGAGTATAATTGCTTTACAATGGTGTGTTAGTTTCTGCTTTATAACAAAATGAATCAGTTATACATATACATATGTTCCCATATCTCCTCCCTCTTGCGTCTCCCCCCCTCCCACCCTCCCTATCCCACCCATCTAGGTGGTCACAAAGCACCGAGCTGATCTCCCTGTGCTATGCGGCTGCTTCCCACTAGCTATATACCTTACGTCTGGTAGTGTATATATGTCCATGTCACTCTCTCACTTTGTCACATCTTACCCTTCCCCCTCCCCATATCCTCAAGTCCATTCTCTAGTAGGTCTGTGTCTTTATTCCCATCTTACCCCTATGTTCTTCATGACATTTTTTTTTCTTAGATTCCATATATACGTGTTAGCATACGGTATTTGTCTTTCTTTTTCTGACTTACTTCACTGTGTATGACAGACTCTAGGTCCATCCACCTCACTACAAATAACTCAATTTTGTTTCTTTTTATGGCTGAGTAATATTCCATCGTATATATGTGCCACATCTTTATCCATTCATCCGATGATGGACACTTAGGTTGCTTCCATGTCCTGACTATTGTAAATAGAGCTGTAGTGAACATTGTGGTACATGACTCTTTTTGAATTATGGTTTTCTCAGGGTATATGCCCAGTAGTGGGATTGCTGGGTTGTATGGTAGTTCTATTTTTAGTTTTTTAAGGAACCTCCATACTGTTCTCCATAGTGGCTGTACTAATTCACCTTCCCACCAGCAGTGCAAGAGTGTTCCCTTTTCTTCACACTCTCTCCAGCATTTATTGTTTCTAGATTTTTTGATGATGGCCATTCTGACCAGTGTGAGATGATATCTCATTGTAGTTTTGATTTGCATTTCTCTAATGATTAATGATGTTGAGCATTCTTTCATGTGTTTGTTGGCAGTCTGTATATCTTCTTTGGAGAAATGTCTATTTAGGTCTTCTGCCCATTTTTGGATTGGGTTTTTGGATTGGGTTTGTTTTTTTGTTATTGAGCTGCATGAGCTGCTTGTAAATTTTGGAGATTAATCCTTTGTCAGTAGCTTCATTTGCAAATATTTTCTCCCATTCTGAGGGTTGTCTTTTGGTCTTGTTTATGGTTTCCTTTGCTGTGCAAAAGCTTTGAAGTTTCATTAGGTCCCATTTGTTTATTTTTGTTTTTATTTCCATTTCTCTAGGAGCCCCCACATCTTTTTTTAACAAAAACTGGCAACATGCTGGACATGCTGTTCTACACCTTCCTCCTTCTGCACCTTCTGTGCATACATAGCACCCATTCACTGCTTCCTCCTTCCTAACAGAGCTCTGATTTTGTGCAGTTCTCTTCCCCCAACCCCTACCATGGGACCCCCCCCACCCCCACCCCATGTACCTTAGTGGAAGTAGATTCCACCTCCAGACCTGGGAGGTGGTTGGTCAGAGGGTGACCCATACTCATTGCCCTAAGTCAGTTCAGAAATGGGCATGAGACCCAATTCAGGTCAACGAGAAAGCTGAGAAGTTTGCCAGGCCCTCCAGGAAAGATCTTTATTTTCTTTTTTTTTCTTTTCTCTGTCAGTCTGACTTACTTCACTTAGTATGGTAATCTCTAGGTCCATCCATGTTGCTGTAAATGGCATTATTTCATTCTTTTTTATGGCTGAGTAGTATTCCATTTTATATATGTACCACATCTTCTTTATCCATTCCTCTGCTGATAGACATTTAGGTTGCTTCCATGTCTTGGCTACTGTAAATAGTGCTCCTATGAACACTGGGGTGCATCTGTTTTTTTGAACCATGCTTTTCTCTGGGTATATGTCCAGGAGTGGGATTGCTGGGTCATGTGGTAGTTCTATTTTTAGTTTCTTAAGGAACCTCCATACTGTTCTCCATAGTGGCTGTATCAATTTACATTCCCACCAACAGTGCAGGAGGGTTCCATTTTCTCCACACCCTCTCCAACATTTATTGTTTGTAGACTTTTTGAGGATGGCCATTCTGACCAGTGTGATGTGATACCTCATTGTAGTTTTGATTTGCATTTTTGTAATAATTAGCAATGTTGAGCATTTTTTCATGTGCCTGTTGGCCACCTGTATGTATGACACTTTAATATAGTCCATGGCCAGACCTGGAGTCGTGGTGAGCCAGCTTATATTTTAGGATGAATTCTGGATAAAGTCATTTTCTCAGGAGCTACACTGCCTGGTGTTGTCCACCTTTCCCATTTGTTGTTGTTGTTATTTTATTTCTAGCCAGGAATTTTTGCAAGTGTAGAGAAGACACTACTATAACATACACCCACGCCTGTTTTCTGTTATCTGCAGCAATAAAAATCCAAAAGGCCCCAAGACCACAAGCATCCAAAGGAGAAAAATGAATGGGGGATTGTCCTCTGGGCGGCCAGCAGGGCTCTAGCATAAAAGGCCACTTGTACCAGCCGCGTTCACAATCAGCTGACTCCGCTGTACACTCTGAGCAACAGTAGCTCTTGAACCTGCCTGCTCCTGTCTGCAACAGGCTCAGCAGGGAACTCAGACCAATTAAATGTCCAGAGACACCCTGGGTACCAGTCTGCCTGGGACCAAGTGCACTTCACTTCTTTGCTGATTATACCGACTGACCTCAGACTTGTCCAGAAGTTTGTAAATATTTAGCAGGTTGCTAACAAAGACAATGATGGGCAATCCCAGCAAATTCAACCCAGGTTTATTCTTTTTTCCTTCAAATCTCAGATTTTAGCTTCCTAGAAATCTACTTTGCCTATTTAGATGAATTATTGGGCTTTTTTTGGAAAGACCATTTTTTTATTATGGTAAAATCCATATAGCAAAATTTACTATTTTAGTCATTTTAAAGTATACGATTTAGAGACATTTAGTCCATTCACATTGTTGTACAACCATCGCCACTAACTAGTTTCAGAATCAATTTTGAAAAAGATTTCTGCAATTCCAACAATCTTCTACCCTCTATTATATATTTAGGAAAATTAATTTTTTCTCACTTTTTTGTGTTCAACTAGAACACATTTGAGTTACCTAATTTTGAAGATCTTCTCATGCCATTGATGCACTAAATATGAAAGGTGAATGTAGGGAAATATCTGAAAATATCTTCAAACAAAATGTATGTAAATGACTATTTTTCATTTCATTGATAGTCCACATTATTTCTTTATTATTACATATACACATTATTTTTCCTATATATAGCCTTTTCACTAAGCCTGAAAAAAACTAAGCAAGTATGATACAGACAGAAGAGGAAAGTCATTAATTATATATGTGTTATTCTTCATAAATTCAAAGCAACTGTCCCGCTTATTTTAATGTTTTAAAAGACATCATACAACAATGAATATTTTTTAAAGTCCTTAACTGTGTGGTGAGATAAATACTTTGCTCCTTTCATATATCCTCAAATGTATTTCTATTTATAAAACAAACACACATACACACATACATTTTTAAAGCTTTCTGACTTTATTAGGAGGCTAGTACTTGGAGGCAAAAGACCAAAATATTAGCACCAAAAAATTGTTGTCAAGAAAATGTAGGGTTGTTGTCTTAATACTATAGGACGTGATTAAGGCTTTTTGTGACCCCTGGTTGGGGGTTGACAAGGCTGTGATTAAGTTCTCTGTCTTTTTATTGGTCATAGCTTTTCATTATTCTTATCTTTTTACAGCCACCTTCCCTGACTACTGAAAGCTTCACCCTAATTTTGGGTCTGAGGCATCTTACATAAGCACCACCCATGGGGAGAAATGATTCTTCAACCAGTCATACAGGCTATTTTTCATTTGGCACAAAAAGCATCAAGCAGAGTTTGTCTTATCTGGGTAATTTTTTTTTTCATCAGTTGTAACAGAACAGTAAACTTTACCTTCAGCTTTTCTCAGAATTTGTGTATTAATGGTCCCCACTTGTATCACCCACTGAATACTAATTATAGAAATGGTTCAGTTAGATAATTATTTTGGTTAAGAGTGAATAACTTATGAAAAAGTTGGGGGCTTCCCTGGTGGCGCAGTGGTTGGGAGTCCGCCTGCCGATGCAGGGGACGCGGGTTCGTGCCCCGGTCCGGGAGGATCCTACGTGCTGTGGAGCGGCTGGGCCCGTGAGCCATGGCCGCTGGGCCTGCGCGTCCGGAGCCTGTGCTCTGCAACGGGAGAGGCCGTGGCGCTGAGAGGCCCGCGTACCGCAAGAAAAAAAAATAAAAAGTGGGGACAAGATAAATTTCAAGCACTGTATTTCCACGAGATCAAACCGAAGTTTAAGCCAGGCCAGTGTGTCAGACACTTAACAATAAACAGCCCATTTGTTTGCATTGTCAGATATTTTAAAGCTTTCAATAATCTGTTACTTTCCTCTGTTCTTAAATACACTAACTGGGCAAAATTCATTCTATGAGTTATATATTATACAGGCAAACACATGTTTGGGAAATCATGACTTGAGACAGACAAGTAAAGAAGTTGGGAGATGTCGAGCCTTGAATTGAGAATACCTAAATCTGAATGAAAGCCGTATTTGGTAGGAGTTTGGGATTAACATATACACACTACTATATATAAAACAGATAATCAACAAGGACCTACTGTATAGCACAGGAAACTCTACTCAATACTCTGTAATAACCTAGATGGGAAAATAATCTGGAAAAGAATAAATACATGTATATATAAGTGAATCACTTTGCTGTATACCGGAAACTAACAACATTGTAAATCAACTATACCGCCCCAATGTAAAATAAAAATTAAATTTAAAAAAAGAACAATTACAAAAAAAAAAAAAAAAGAAAGAAAGAAAAGAAAGCCATATTTGGAAGGGAGTTGGCTCCAGACGGCAGATCTCTGAGCCTGGGAGGACTCACAGAAAGGCAGTGTTGGCCTCACAAATGAAAGACTGCTCTAGATTTTAGAGTTGCTCAACAATGGGACAGGTCGCCCTCTGAGGTGGCTTGTCTCTCAAAATGTCCAAGAAAATACAGATAGGGATGTTGTAAAAGCAGTCTTTTATTTTTAAAGGCATTTTTTAAAAATATGTATTTATTTATTAATATTTGGCTGTGCCAGGTCTTAGTTGCAGGCAGACAGCATCTTCGTTGCAGCATTCAGGATCTTTAGTTGTAGCACGTGGGATCTAGTTCCTGACCAGGGATTGAACCTGGGCCCCTGCTTTGGGAGCATGGAGTCTTAGCCACTGGACCACCAGGGAAGTCCCGTAAAAGCAGTCTTGCGTCGATTAGTTTTGTCTTAACCTCCTTCTGCCTACCTCGGCTTAATTAGCCAGTTTGCTAAGGAGGTAGTTTGAACATCAGGTTTATTGCTGGATACAGAATAGAAATGGCCTCAGAGAGCATTTGGGTTCGTGATCTTTTTCCTTCTATCTGTGGGATAGGTTGTTTCTAAAGATGGTCACAGCAATCTGTCCCATCCTGTATGCTCTTCTGCAATGGGACTTTACCAACAAAGAAATGAAATTTCTTCCTTTGAATCTGAACTGGACCAGTGGGATGCAGTGCAAGTTACACTGTATGACTTCTCAGCCTAGGCCTTTAGAGGCCTTGCAGATTCTGTTTCTGCCTCTTGGAAGCCAAGTGCCAGGTACAGAAATCTAGACGACCCTCTTGGAGAGGCCACATAGAAAGAGGGCCTGGATAATAAGAGGCCCCACAGAGGAGAACCAAGGAACCCAAGCTGACAGCCAGCACCAGCAGGCAGAAGCTGGGATCTTCCGGCCTCATCTGCCCCAGCTGTCCCCACCAGAGCCGAGGAGAACTGCTCCCACCAACCCTTGCCCAAGTTCCTAGCCCACAGAATTGTGAGCAATAAAAGTGACATTGATTTAAGCTACTAAATGCTGGGCTGGTTTATTACGCAGAAACAGATAACTGAAACAGAAATTGGTATCTGGGAGGAAAGTGCTGCCATTATAAAAACTGAAGATATCTGTAATAGGGGCAGGGCAGGTGCACAGCCTTTACTGCGAGACTGTTACCGCCAGACCCTAAGTGCGAGACCTGCAGCCCGGCTGTTAGAGGTCCTGCTCCGCCAGTGGTCAGCGTGGCCATGTCCCTTGTGGCAGAGAGTGAGGTGAGAGGCAGACCATGGCCTTCTCCCCAGGGCCCTCCAGGCCCTCCGACCTCGGGCTGGTGGGTGAGCTGGGGGCCCGGGGACAGGCTGGGGGCTTGTGTCCTTCAGAGCTCCAGAGCCCTTGCCATGGCCACCCAATGGCTGGGCCCAGCCAGGCCTTGAAGCAGCGGCGAACCTCTCTCCCATCCCTTCCTCCGAGACCTAATGGAGGTGACGGTCTCCATGGGTCGCATTCCATGGAGGCCTCGGCAACTGGAACATATGGACACGGCCATTAAGGTAACAGCTCAGGGACTAGTGGTTAAGATTTCGCCTTCCAGTGCAGGGGGTGTGGGTTCGATCCCTGGTCGGGGAGCTAAGATCCCATATGCCTCGCGGCCAATAAACATAAAACAGGAGGAATATTGTAACAGATTCAATAAAGACAAAAAAAAAAAAAAGATAACAGCTCAACCAGCTTTCGTTTCTCCATTCAAGTTTCAAAACTTGGTACAGCTTGGATCGGTTGTCCACCCCAGGAGGTGGCCAGAGGTCAAGGTTAAGTTGCAAGGACACTGTACATCGTTACTTCAGGTCCACCTGTGTGGCTGGGGCTTTTCTCTAAGAAGGGCGATTGCTGTGAGCTGGGAATTAACGTGATGGGTATTTGCTACCATACTTATTCCTATGGATCCTATACAACTGATTCTCTCCAGTTTAAATGAGAAGCCTGAGGGCTGGCTGTGTCCTGGGCGCTGGGCAGGGTCTGGGGACCTGGCCCTGAGGGCGCTGTCAGCTGAGATCTGCCTCTTCAGCCAGGCCTGGGCACTGGTGTGAGGACCCAGATTGGGTGTCGGAAGAGCGCTCCGGGGCAGGGTACCCGGCCCCTGCAGGGACCCCCTCCTCTTAGCCAGGCCTGGACCTTGGAGGGCGAAAGTTGAGCCTTGGGACCTTGCCCTTGCTTGTCAGAACAGATAATAACATTTGTGTTGGTGGAGGTTTACAGGAAGATGGTGACCTGACCATGACCTGACCTCAGGAACAACGGATCTGACACCAAGAAGTTTGCAACAACTAACCACATCCCTCTCTCACCTATTGTATAAAAGGGCTTTGCTGAAAGCTTTCGGGGAGTTCAGGGTTTTCAAAGCATGAGCCACCTGTCTCCTTGCGTGGCCCTGCAATAATCCTTTCTCTGCTCCGAACTCCCACATTTTGGTGGTGTTTGGCCTCACTGTGCGTTGGGCACACAGACTTTTGTTCAGTAACATCATTAGTTTTGACACTGGGAACAGAGGCCGAAGGAGCAGCAAGAAAACTGTCAGGGAAGCCTGGAATAGTAGTGAGAAAATTGCTATTGGAGGCTCAAGAAAAGGGTGACCTGTGTTACACCTGGTGGAATTTTTGGCCACACCGTATCACGGAAGATAGAAAACTGCAGCTAATGAACTTGCTGATCTGGATAAGGAGATTTCCAGGCAAAATACTGAAAGTGCAGGCAACCTAAGGAGTGGGAAAAAGTATTTTCAAATTATCTATCTGATAAGGGATTAATATCCAAAATATATAAGGAACTCATACAATTCAGTAGCAAAAAACCCAAACAATCTGGTTAAAAAGTGGGCAGAGGATCTGAATAAACATTTTTTACAAAGAAGACATACAGATGGGCCAAAAAGTACATGAAAAGGTACTCAACATCACTCATCATCAGGGGATTGCAAATGAAAATCACAATGAGATATTACCACACACCTCTTAGACTGGCTATCATCAAAAAGACAAGAAATAAGAAGCGTTGGTGAGAATGTGAAGAAAAGGGAACACTTGTGCACTGTTGGTAGGAATGCAAATTGGTGCAGCCACTATGGAAAACAGTTATGGAGGTGCTGGAAAAAATTAAAACTAGAACTACCATATGATCCAGTAATTCCATTTCTTGATATTTGTCTGAAGAAAACAAAAACATTAACTTGAAAAGATATCTGCACCCCTATGTTCATTGCATCATTATTTGCAATAGCCAAGATATGAAAACAACCTAAGTGTCCATCAATGTGTGAATGGACTTCAAAATGTGGTCTATACACAGGGAGATCAGCTCGGTGCTTTGTGACCACCTAGAGGGGTGGGATAGGGAGGGTGGGAGGGAGATTCAAGAGGGAGGAGATATGGGGATACATGTATACATATAGCTGACTCACTTTGTTATACAGCAGAAACTAACACAACATTGTAAAGCAATTATACTCCAATAAAGATGTTTAAAAAAAAAATGTGGTCTGTATACACAATGGAATATTATTCAGCCACCAAAAAAGAAGGAAATCTTGCCTTTTGCACCAACGTGGATGGACCTAGAGGGTGTTATGCTGAGTGAAATAAGTCAGACAGAGAAAGACAAATGCTGTTTCATCTCACTTTTATGTGGAATCTAAAAAAAAAAGCTCACGGATACAGAGAACAGATTGACGGTTGACAGAGGGTGGGAGGTGGGGGTGGGAGAAATGGGTGAAGTGGATAAAAAGGTACAGCTTTCATGAGGGTGTAATGTACAGCATGGTGACTATAGTTAATAATAGTGTACTGTATAGTTGAAAGTTGCTAAGATCTTAAAAATTCTTATCATGAGGAAAAAAGATTATATAACTATGTATGGCAATGGGTGTTAACTAGACTTATTGTGGTGATTATTTTACAATATATATAAATATCTATATACAAATATCAAATTATGTTGTACGTCTGAAGCTAATGTTATATGTCAATTATACCTCAATAAAAAAAATAAATAAGTGCACATATTATAAAAAAGAAAGTGCAACTGGCTTCTTTTAGCTGCATTTATAAAATGCAAGAAGAAAGAGATTAAAGAAGGAAGTATTTAGTTTTTAGGCAGGATAAAGAAGAAATATAGGGCTTCCCTGGTGGCACAGTGGTTGAGAGTCCGCCTGCTGTTGCAAGGGACACGGGTTCGTGCCCCGGTCCGGGAAGATCCCACATGCCGCAGAGCGGCTGGGCCCGTGAGCCACGGCCGCTGAGCCTGCGTGTCCGGAGCCTGTGCTCCGCAACAGAGAGGCCACAACAGAGAGAGGCCCGCGTACCGCAAAAAAAAAAAAAAAAAAAAAAAAAGCAGAGAAACATGAGTGATAAATCAAGGGGAAAAAATAGATAATAAAACAGACCCACAAATACCGTAGCTATTTGAGTTGGTAAAAAAAAAAGGATGTTAAATAACTGGTATGAGCATATTAAAGAATGTAGAGGAAAATATGGATTAAGTGAATGAAAACATGTCTTTTTCTCCCAGTTTTATTGAGATATAATTGGTATATAACATTGTATAAGTTTAAGGTGTACAACACAATGATTTGATATATGTATATATTACAAAATGATTACTACAATAAGTTTAGTTAACATCCATCACCTCACGTAGTTACAATTTTTTTCTCATGATGAGAACTTTTAAGGTCTACTCTCTTAGCAACTTTCAAATATATTAACTATAGTCACCATACTGCACATTATATCCCAAGAACTAATTTATCTCATAACTGGAAGTGTTACCTTTTGACCACCTTCACTCATTCTCCCCCCACCAGCTCCCACTTCTGGTAACCACCAAATTGTTCTCTCTTTCTTTCTTTCTTTCTTTCTTTCTTTCTTTAATAGTTATTTATTTATTTTATTTTTGCCTGCGTCGGGTTTTAGCTGTGGCACTCGGGATCTTCGTTGTGGCATGCAGGATCTTTCGTTGTGGCCTGAGGGCTCTCTAGTTGTGGCTCTCATGCTCAGTAGCTGTGGCGCACAGGCCTAGTTGCCCCATGGCATGTGGGATCTTAGTTTCCCTACCAGGGATCGGACCTGCATCCCCTGCATTGGAAGGCAAATTCTTAACCACTGGACCACCAGGGAAGTCCCATGCTCTCTGTTTCTATGAGTTTAGTTTTTTTCGATTCCACATATAAGTGAGATTATACAGTATTTGTCTTTGTCTGACTTATTTCACTTAGCATAATGCCCTCCAGGTCCAACCGTATTGTCACAAATGGCAGAATTTCCTTCTTTCTCATGGCTGAAATAATAATTTCCTTGTGTGTGTGTATAAATATAAATATACACATCTTTAGCCGTTCATCCATCAGTGGACACTTAGGTTGTTTCCTAAGTCTTGGCTATTATAAATAATGATGCAATGAACATGGGAGTGCAGATTTCTCTTCAAGATCATGATTTCATTTCCTTCAGGAATATACCCAGAAGTGGAACTACTGGATCATATTATAGTTCTATTTCTAATTTCTTCAGGAACGTCCACACTGTTTTCTGTAGTGGCTGCACCAATTTACATTCCCACCAACAATGTACAAGTGTTCCCTTTTCTCCACCTCCTCACCAACACTTGTTTCTTGTCTTCTTGATAATTACCATTCTTTTGGTGTGAGGTGATAATTCATTGTGGTTTGAATTTGCATTCCCCTGATGATTAGTGATGTTGAGCACCTTTTCATATACCTGCTGTCCATTTGAATATCTTCTTTGGAAAAAAAAAATGTCTATTCCAGTCCTCTGCCCATTTTTTAATTGGATGATTTGTTTTTTGCTATTGAGTTGCATATATTTTAGATATTAACCCCTTATCAGATAGATGATTTGAACAGATTTTCTCCCATTCCATAGGTTGTCTTTTCATTTTGTTGATTGTTTCTCTTGCTGTGAAGAGCTTTTTAGTTTGATGTAGTTCTACTTGTTTATTTTTGCTTTTGTTGCTTGTTCTTTAGGTGACATATCAAAAAATCATTGGAGTTTTATGGTTTCAGGTCTTACATTAAGTCTTTAATTGATTTTGAGTTAATTTTGGCGAAAGGTGTAATATAAGGGTCCAGTCATTCTCTTACATGTGCATATCCAATTTCCCCAGCACCATTTATTGAAGAGACTGTCTTTTCTCTACTGAGTATCTTGGCTCCCTTATCAAATATTAGTTGACTATAAATGTGAAGGTTTTTTCTGGGCTCTCAGTTCTGTTCCATTTGTCTAATGTGTCTGTTTCTATGCCAGTACTGTATTGTTTTAATTACTATAGCTTTGTAATATAGTTTGAAATCAGGAAGTTTTATGCCTCCAGCTTCGTTTTTATTTCTAAGGATTTCTTTGGCTATTTGGGGTCTTGTGGTTCCAAGTGAATTTTAGGATTACTTTTTCTTTTCTGTTTTTAAAATGCCATTGGAATCTTGACAGGAATTGCATGAATCTATAGAATTGCTGTGGCTTTTTGTACACTAATTTTGTATCCCACAACTTTACTGAATTTGTTGATTAGTTCTAACAGGTTTTTTGGTAGAGTTTCTAGGATTTTCTATATAAAAAATCATGTCACCTACAAACAGACAATTTAAATTCTTCCTTTCCAACTCAGATGCCTTTTACTTCTTTTTCTTGCCTAATTACTCTGGCTAGGAGTCACAGTACTATTTCAAATGGAAGTGGTGGCAGTAGGCACCTTTTTCTTGTTCCTGATCAACCTTTCAACACTGAATATGATGTTAGCTGTAGGCTTGTCATGTATGGCCTTTATCATGTTGAGGTAGGTTCCTTCTAAACCTGATTTATCGAGAGTTTTGTCATGAAAGGATGTTGAATTTTATAGAATGCTTTTTATTCATCTATTGAGATGATCTTATGATTTTTATCTTTAATTCTATTAAGTGATGTATCACATTTATTGATTTGCATATATTGAGCCATTTTTGCATTCCAGGGATAATTCCCACTTGATCATGGTGTATGATCCTTTTAATGTGCTGCTGAATTCAATTTGCTAGTACTTTGTTGAAAATTTTTGCATCTATATTCATTAAGGATATTGGCCTATTTTTTTTTCCTGTAGTGTCTTTACCTAGATTTGGTATCAGGGTACTAGACCTCGTAAAATAAATTTGGGAGCATTCCCTCCCCTTCAATGTTTTGGATGAGTTTGAAAAGAACTGGAGTTAATTCTGCTTTAAATATTTGGTTAAATTCACCAGTGAAACCATCTGACCCTGGACTTTCCTTCGTTGGGACTTTTTAAATAACTGATTCAATCTCCTTACTCATTTTTGGTCTGTTCAGGTTTTCCATTTTCTCATGATTCAGTCTTGGTAGGTTGTATATTTCTGCGAATTATTCCATTTATTTTATGTTATCCAATTTGTTGGTATATAATTGTTCAAGTAGTCTCTTCTGATCTTTTGTATTTTTGTGGTATCAGGTTATAATGTTTCCTCTTTCATTTCTGATTTTATTTACCTGGGTTATTCTCTTTTTTCTTAGTCTAGTTAAAGGTTTACCAATTTTTTTTTTTTTCAAAAAACACCCCAGCTCTTGGTTTCCTTGATTTTTTTCTATTATTTTTCTGGTCTCTATTTCTGCTCTGATTTTTGTTATTTCCTTCCTTATGTTAACTTTAGGCTTAGTTTTTCTTATTTTTCTAGTTCTTTGAGGTATAAAGTTAGGTATTTCATTTGAGATCATCCTCTTTCCTTAATATAAATTTTATTGATGTAAATTTCCCTCTTAGAACTACTTTTGCTGGATCCCATGTTTCAGTATGTTGTGTTTCCATTTTCATTTGTCTCAAGGTATTTTTTGATTTCTTCTTTGACCCACTGGTTGTTCAGGAGTGTATTGTTTAACTTCCACATACTTGCGAATTTTCCAATTTTCCTTTTGTTATTGATTTCTAGTTTCACATCATCATGGTTGGAAAAGATATTTGGTATGATTTCAATCTTCTTAAATTTGCTAAGACTTGTTTTGTGACCTCTCCTGTGATCTATCCTGGATAATATTCCTTATGTACTTGAGAAGAATGTATATTCTGCTGTTGTTGGATGGAATATTCTGTAGTTGTCTGTTGATTCATTTGATCAAAGTATAGTTCAAGTCCAATGTCTCCTTATTGATTTTCTGTCTAAATGCTTTATCCATTGTTCAGAGTGGAGTATTGAAGTCACCTATTATTATTGTATTGTTGTCTATTTCTCCCTTCAGATCTGCTAATATTTGTTTAATATATTTAGGTACTCCAATGCTGGGTACGTCATGCATATTTACAATTATTATATCCTCTTGATGCATTGAATCCTTTATAATTATATAATGACTTTCTTTGTCTCTTGTTACAGGTTTTTAGTTAAAAATCTATTTTGTCTGATATAAGTATAGCTACCCCTTATCTCTTTTAGTTTCCACTTGCATGGAATACCTTTTTTCATCCTTTCACTTGGAACCTATGTGTGGAGCCCCACCGACCCTACTGCTAGGAATGAGGATCTTTCTTCAAGTACCCTAATGGTTGACCCACAGCTTACTCCTACTTCTGTTATTGGTGAACTCTGTGTTTGGGGCTTTTACTATCCTAATTGGGCTTTTGTGCACAGAAAGAAATCCTTCTAATTAACATGCTTTAATTCATATTGTATTATTATAGCTACAAAGGTAAAAATCTTGTTTCCTTAAACATTTACAGCTTTTATTTCATTTACAAATTTTATAATTTTAATCAAAAATAAGAACAATCATTTTCACTTGTGCTTTTTCAGTTAATTCCTACATGTAACATATTTAGATATTTAACTTTAATCAAATTCCCTTGGCTATTTCAAAGTCCAATTTTAACACAATTGACTCTCTCAAACATTTCAAATACACTAAGAGAGGATTACAAATGTAAGAAACAAAATCTTCCTAAGCATTTAAGCCACTCTTGTCAATCTACTATATCAGCCTTATAAATTTTGTAGATAAAATCCTTTTAAGCCTTTCAAACATCATTAAGAAAATTAACAGAATATGTACAGGATATCATAATGGTTATATTTAAACACACTTACATAAGAGTACACTGAGTTTTAGAGATTATAAATTATTCATCCAACTAATGAATGATGAAACAAGCATGTCATACCAACTGATGTTCCAAGGTCAAAAGCTCAGGACAGTGGCCTGAGCTCCAAGTGAAACATACTGGAAACCCAAGGGTCATAGGACCCCCAGCAGCTCTGGATTGAACACCTTCTTATAGGCAGATTTTCTCTACCATAGCATCAGCAGCTTCTAAATTCATGACTTTCAAAGATTTGACCAAATGTATCAATTAGTCAGCTGAAATTAACCTATTTCAATTTTTGACAATCCAGTGATTTTTTCCTCTCAAAAAATGACCTGCGGGTTTTCCCTGGTGGCGCAGTGGTTGGGAGTCCGCCTGCCGATGCAGGAGACGCGGGTTCGTACCCCGGTCCGGGAGGATCCCACATGCCGCGGAGCGGCTGGGCCCGTGAGCCATGGCCGCTGAGCCTGCGCGTCCGGAGCCTGTGCTCCGCAATGGGAGAGGCCACAACGGTGAGAGGCCCGTGTATCGCAGAAGAGAAAAAAAAAAAAATGACCTGCCCTTAAATTAATGAGTGCTCTCCAGGTCTTGGTTTTAAATTTCATTTTCTGTAACTCTTGTGTCAACTTCTGCACTAAAGCTTAGAATATTCTAATGGAATTTTGAGCCACTCACTCAGCTGTAACCTATTAAAACTTTTTATCTTTCAATCAGAATAGTTGACAATCTAGGACACCTTATTTCTATATTATGCCATATAAGGAACTTGTATTTCTTTTCTTTATTCATTAAGATAGTCTAATTTGTATGTGTCAAAATCTCATGTTAACAATGAAGAAGCCTGAGTCTTCTGAGAATTTCTAATTTAATTTTGTGTGGCTAAAAGAGAATTACAAAATGTCCAAGCTCAGTTTCTGCTATTAATTTTCCAGTAGGCTTTCTAGGATTATTAGTCTGTGGAAGTTGAATTCAGATTACTCATCTCAGTTTTCTGCTGTCCATTACAGACTTTCAATATATCTTTATCTCTGAATGTCTACATTTAAAAATTCTCATTTAAATCTGTAGGAACAAGCACAATGCTTGGCAAATAGTACGTACTGAACAATTAGTGATTGAATGAAATGGATGATAAATAGATCAATTATTATCTTTAGTCGCTTGTACCACAGCATCCAGATTATTTTTAGGAGGAAGTTAACATGTATGAAATGGTAGGCAAAGAATGAGCATACAAGAAACGTTTCTTTAACTGCCTCTCTGGTTGTCTTTTTGAAACTTAATACTTCATATCAGCCATGGCATCAATAAAACTCACACCCTGACCTTCCAACTACTGATGTTTAATTTAACACAGTTTTATCAGAATCCTACAGTGGATATTTTATTGCAGGGAGCAAGTGTTATAACCAAGGGGTTTTTTAATTACCAAGTGATTTGTGACACTAACCCATTCCCGAACCTGCCCCTTCCCAGCTCCTGATTACTCAGACGAAACCAGCTGTGGTTTTGGGTCAAACGTGGAAAACACCAGATGGTATCATACCTACTTAGAGATACAGGAAAAACAAATGAGGTTCATTTGTTGAGGGGAGAATATCAAATAGATTGTATGACATTAAAACCCTGGATGTGAAAGCTGGAGTCTGTGTAAATATCAATAACTTACCTACAGACTTTGAAGAGAAACATAAAAATCTTGAAGAAACAATTAACACTTGTGGGGAAAAAATGATAACACTGCAGCAGATTTCAGGCTGCTTACCCAATATGTTATCTCCCTTTCTTCCTTAGTAACATAACTCAGATTTTGTTCAGAGGGTCAGTGTGCCAAGCTAAAAAACTTTACTTCCCAGCCTCCCTTGCAGTTAAGGGAGTATTCATTGAAATTTAAGTAGAAGTCTTGGGTTAATGTTTCCTGAAACTCTCTTTAAAGGGGGCCTGACTTGGATGAGAGAAGAGCCTGTTTGCCCCCTGTATTTCCCTTTCTATTTTTCCTAATATGCAGATGCGCTGGCTGAAGCTCTGGGCAGCCATTTTGTGACTTTGAAGATGGAAACAACATACCAAAGAATGCAAAGCAGAAATTAAAAAGTGCCTGCATCTCTCATGACTTTGTGGAACCACCTTACCAACTCCAGACTGGCAGACCAATGGCATTTTTTACATGAGAGGAAAAAAATGTTCCTTTGTTCAAGCCACTACAACAGGTTCTCGGTACTAGCACCAACACCTTTCCTAACTGATACATCCTAAAACTCTGCACGTTTATTATCTAATAATCTGAAGATCCATTCACTCATAAGACAAACATTTACCAACCACCTACTATGTGTAAGAAACTGGGAAAGTTTCTCTGTAGGGAGCTCAGGAATGGATCAGACAAGGATCCTGTCTGCCACAAAGTCACTGTCTACTGAAAGAGCTAAGACATGTCCCCCTTCAGTAGTGATATAGGATAGAAAGGGAAAAGGATCAGAGGACAGCTGGGAATAAGACATCAGTTTAGGAGAGCTTCCTGAAGAAGGTGAGGTGTGCAGGTTTTAAACCAAGCAAGCTTGGGAAAAAAAATGCCACACAGACTATAGAAGAGAAGAAGAAAATGGTACATTTCCTTGAGAGAGAGAGGAATATGATCGATAACTCCTTCTTTCTGTTTTCTACATAATTCAGCTGAATATAAGAGCCACTGGAGGTCAAAACTGAAGGATGCCATTAGGAGGTTTGCCAACTCTTGAGTATTCCCATGGCAAAAATTCCTCATCTCATGTCAGTGGAAGGAAACTATTAAAGCAATATGACAGCTGTTACTTCCACTAAGTGGTAGCTGAACAATTTAGCCCTGGGACTGACAAGAGCCAGAATAGATTGCCTGGCCGCTCGTCAAATCCACCAAGGTGAGAAGTGAGCAGACCACTCCCCAGAATCCCTGGGTTCTTCTCCTACACTCAGTTGCTGTTTTTATAATACAGAGACATTTTTTTTTCCCTGTTATTGTGTATGAAAATAGTCCACAGCCTCTCCCAAACTTACTGTAGATTTTATAAGTTTGGCCAGTCTGATAGGATTGTAGGGGGTCTCATTGTGGTTTTAAGGTACATTTCTATGAATACAAATTAGGCTAAACACCTTTGATGTGTTTATTACACATTTGGAATTCCTTTTTGAAAAGCTGCCTGTTCAGGTCCTTTGTGCATTTTTCTATTGTTATCTGCCTTTTTCTCATTGGTAGGCATTTAAAAATTTATATATTCTTGATATGAGTCCTTTGTCCATTATATTCATTCATTACAAGTATCTTTTTCTAGTCTTGGGCCTTTTGATGATGTGGAAGATACCTTCTGATGATGAGATATGAAGTTCTTGATTTTAATGTTGTCTTATTTATTAATCTTTTTCTTTATGGTTAAATGCTTTTTATGTACTATTTAAGAAATCCTTCCAGGTCTTAAAGATATCCTCCTATATTATCTATTGAAAGGATTATAGTTTTGCTTTTCACATATATTTGCTTTTAACTGATTTTTGTGTGTAATGCAAGGTACAGGACCATATTCAGGGTTTTTCTCTTATGAAATCCCAGTTGTTCTGGGACCAGTTAATGAAAAGCCATCCTTTTGTCACTTATTTGCAATGGCAGCTCTGTCATCTAACAAGTGGCCACATGTGTGTAGGTTTATTTCTGTGTGCTTCCTCTGGCCCATTGATCTAATTGTCTGTCCCTGAGCCAATACACAGCTTCTTAATTGTTATAGTGTTGTTTTAAGTCTTGACATCTTACAGGGCAAATATTCCCACCTTGTTTGTTTCAGCTTTCTAGGCCCTTTCCTGTTCCATATAAACTTTAGAATGTTTGTCAGTTTTAACAACCACTTAAACTATTGTTTTGTTTTTTACACAGAGAATCTTTATTTATTTATTTATTTATTTTTGGCTGCATTGGGTCTTCGTTGCTGCGCACAGGCTTTCTCTAGTTGCGGCGAGCAGGGGCTACTCTTTGTTGAGATGCACAGGCTTCTCATTGTGGTGGCTTCTCGTTGCAGAGCATGAGCTCTAGGCGCACGGGCTTCAGTAGTTGTAGCACGTGGGCTCAGTAGTTGTGGCACACGGGCTTAGTTGCTCCGAGGCATGTGGGATCTTCCCGAACCAGAGCTTGAACCCATGTCCCCTGCATTGGCAGGTGGATTCTTAACCACTGAGCCACCAGGGAAGTCCCCTAAACTACTGTTTTTATTGCAATTACATTGAATCCATATATTAATTTGGGGAAAACTGATATATTTATAATATTCAAGCTTCCAATCCATAAGTTTGTTATATTTCTCTATATCTTCTTTGATATCTCTCAGTACAATTTTATAATTTTCTCTATAACATCTTTTGTTAGATTTCCTTCCTAGGTACTTTGTATATTTTGGTACTGTTGTAAATAGTATCTTTTATTTCATTTTGCAATTTTTTGATGCTGGTGTATAGAAATGCAGTTGACTTTTTTTGTATCTGGTAAACTTGTTCATCTCTCTTATTAATTCTAATAAAATATTATTTAGTTTTATTTTGAATTATTATATAAACATTATTTTCTAATAATAACAGTTTTGTTCTTTCCTTTCCAGTTCTTGCATAACTTTTTTTCTTTTTACTTTCTTACTTTATTGGCTAGGACCACCACTACAATGTCAAATAGACTTGATGATAGTAGAAATTCTTGTCTTGTCCTGATCCCAAAATATCACCATTAAGAATATTTTCTGTACCCCAATGTTCATTGAAGCACTATTTACAATAGCCAGGTCATGGAAGCAACCTAAATGCCCATCAACAGATGAGTGGATAAAGAATATGTGGTACATATATACAATGGAATATCACTCAGCCATAAAAAGGAACAAAATTGGGTCATTTTTAGAGATGTGGATGGACCTAGAGACTGTCATACAGACTGAAGTAAGTCAGAAAGAGAAAAACAAATATTGTATATTAACGCATATATGTGGAATCTAGAAAAATGGTACAGATGAACTGGTTTGCAAGGCAGAAATAAGAGACAGATGTAGAGAACAAATGTATGGACACCAAGGGGTGAAAGCAGGGGCAGGGTGCAGTGGTGGGATGAATTGGGAGATTGGGATTGACATATATATACTAATATGTATAAAATAGATAACTAACAAGAACCTGCTGTATAAAAAAATTAAATTAAATTAAACCAACGAAAAAAAGAATATTTGCTATATGATTTTTGAAGATAACTTTCACCAAGGACATTCCCTTTCATTCTCACTTTGGGAATAATTTTTTAAAATCGTGAATGTATGTTGAATTTTATCAAATGCTTTTTCTACATTTAGTGAGAAGATGTTATGATTTTCTTCTTTAATATGGTAACATGGTGGATTATATTAATTCATTTGCTAAATGTAAAACAACCTTGAATTCCTGGGATATAACCAACTTGGTCATGAGGTAGTATCCTTTCATATACTGCTAGATTCAGTTTGCAGACATTTGGTTAGGATTTTTGCATCTGTGTTCATGCATGAGATTGCCTGTAATTTTCTTCTCATGCACTGTCTTTGCCAGATTTTAGTACCAAGGTTATACTAGTCTCAGGAGTTGGTGTTTCCTCTTTTTCTATTTTCTGAAAGAGTTTAAGATTAAAATGATTTCTTTCATGAATGTTTGGTAGAATCTGCTGGTGAATTTGAGCCTGGAACTATTTCAGCAGGAACATTTTGGACTATGGATTTTGTTTCTCTAATTATTGTAAGTAGGAAGGATGAACATATGGCTTACCCTCCAAAATGGAACACTTTTGAGAATTAAAAGCGTCATTAAAATAATTAATGGATATTAATCTATAATGGGCATAAACTGGGACTGTCCTGGGCAAAATGGAATTTATGGATACTACAGTTGTAAGATTTCCTATTTCTTACTATAGATTTCCTATTTCTTCCTGAATAAATTTTTTAAGTTATATATTTTTAAAAACCTGTCCACTTTGTCTAAATTTTTCAAATGTATTGGTATGAAGATTTCATGTCAATCTTCTTTTTCTTTTATTTAACGTGTTCCTCCCCCCACCAACTTTATTGAGGATCATGTTAATCTTGTATTGTCTTTTTAATAATTTGTAACATCTGTAAGTATGTCTCCTTTTTGTTTCTGGATATTAGTTATTTGTGCCTTAGTTTCTTGATCACTACTGACAGAGATATTGTAACTTGTTAAAATCAACAAGCAACTTTTGGCTTTGTTGAACATCTCCATTATGTAATTGTTTTCTATTTTTAAAGTTTCTCCTTTTATCTTATTTTCTTCTTGCTGGTATAGCTCTAACTTCTTCGAATGAATGTTTAGTTAATTAAGTTTCAGACTGTTTGAATATACACACTTTGAGGTTGTGAATTTCCCTTTCTGTACGGAATTCATAAATTTTGATATGCAATATTTTGTTATTGTTCTGTTTGAAATATTTTTATAATTTTGTTTTGATGCATGATTGTTTTAGGTCTGTAACATCTGGGGTATTTTTTCATTTTCGAATTTTTGCTGATTTCTAGTTTGTCTTATGGTCCAAGCACATGCTCTATGGTTTTAAACCATTGAAATATATTAAGACTTGCTTTATGGTTCATTTATATTTAGTAAATGTTCTGTATGCTTGAAAAAATATGTATTCTGCAGTAGTTAGGTGGTAATCTCAGTATGTCAATTTTATTTTCTTACTCAAATCTTTTCATGTCTTTACTCATTTTTTGTTTGTTTTTTCTGTTAATAACTGAGAGATGTAGTACCAAAAACAACACTCCTTCCTTGTTTATAGATTTGTCTATTTCTCCTTGAAGTTCTATCAGTGGTTGCCTTACATATCTTGAGGGTATATATTGGGAATATACAAATTAAAAATTGTCACATGTTCAGCAAATGGAACCTTTCATCAACATGAATCGACCTTCTTTACTCCTGTAATTTTATTTTCTTTAAAGATATTTTTTTCCTTATTATAGCTACACTAGTTTTCTTTGGTTTAGAATGTGTTGGTAAGTCTTATTTAATCATTTCCCTTTCAAGTTTTCTGTATCCTTAGTCGTTGTATTTCTAAGACATTTTATTTCTCATAAAAGCATAGGGGGAGAATTTGTCTTTACCAAGTCTGAAAATCTTTGTCTTTTAACTGGAGCATTTAGTTCATTTACATAAAATTTAATTATTAATGCCATGACATTGCACCATTTTAGAGGCACAATTCACACTCTGTATATATTTGGGTTTAAATCTGCAACCATATTTTGTGCTTCCTACTTGTCATACCTGTTGCATATTTTTTCTCCTTTTTTACTTCAGTTTGTATTTACTGACTATTTTAGTTATTCCAATGTTGTCTCCTCTAAGTAGTTTAAAAGTTATGCATTATGTTCAATTCTTTTAGTAGTTGTCCTAGAAATTATAATATGCTTACTTAATAAAGTCTAAATAAATCCCTTAACTTCCTCCTGCATTAATAAAAGAAACTTAGAACACTTCCCAACTTACGAATCATTTTTCCACGTATTTTAACTATTCTTGTTTAACCCTTTAAGACATTATTATTATTGTTTTATTAATTAGTACTTGCTTAGATTCATCTACATTTTCACCACTTTCTTTACTCTTCATCCCTTGTTTCTCACACCTTCCATCTAGGAAAACTTTTGTTCTGACAAACATGTATCATTTCAATTTTCTCTATTGAGAGTCTGCTGGGGACGACCTCCATTTTTGTTTGACTGAAAATGTCTTT
The DNA here is from genome assembly GCF_949987515.2 of Delphinus delphis. NCBI lineage: Eukaryota > Metazoa > Chordata > Mammalia > Artiodactyla > Delphinidae > Delphinus > Delphinus delphis. The sequence goes on from NC_082684.1 coordinate 99,601,551, forward strand.
GTTTCACCATATTCTTAAAAGGCATTTTCAGTGGCTGTAGAGCTCGACTTTGACTGTTGTTTTCTTTCAGTTCATTGATTCTCCTCCCACTGGCTCCCGGCTCCCGTTACCGCTGTTGAGAGACCAGCTTCAGTTTAATTGTTGTTTCTTTAAATGTAAGCATTCTTTATTTTCTGGCCTATTTTCAGATTTTCTTTTTCTTTAGAGTTCTGCAATTTCACTATGATGTATTTTGGTGGGGATTTCTGTTTATTGATCCTGCCTGGGATTCACTGGGCTTCCGGAAATGTGAACTGGGCCTTCCATCGGTTCTAGAGTATACTCATGAACACCTCTCCGCATGCTGCTTCCTGCCCCCTTTCTCCCCTTCCCCACCTTCAGTGCTGCTCTACTTACGTTGGACATCTCACTGCAACTTTCAAGTCTCTTAATCACTGTTTCATATTCTCCATCATTCTGTCTCTGTGCCTACTTCTGGTAAGCACTGTGTCTACTTCTAGTTTACTAACTGTCTAGCTACATCTGATCTTCTGTTAAACTCATCCATTTGTTTTTTATTTCAATTTTTTTTTTTAAAATAGGAATAGAAAAAAGTTTTACTTGAGCCAAACTGAGGACTGTAGGCGGGAAGACAGCTTCTCAGGTAACTCTGAGGAACTGTTCTGGAGAAGCATAGTTTTCAGCACAAAACAAAGAGCATCAAACAAGTCAGGAACACATTCCTTCAAGGTTTCAAAAAAAAACAGACCAGCACGTACACAGTGAGCCAGTATGGCCTTGGCACCTGGGAAGGGAGTCTTTTTTTTTAATTAATTTTTATTGGCGTATAGTTGCTTTACAATGTTGTGTTGGTTTCTGCTGTACAGCAAAGTGAATCAGCTGTATGTATACATATATCCCCTCTTTTTTGGATTTCCTTCCCATTTAGGTCAGCACAGAGCACTGAGTAGAGTTCCCTGTGCTATACAGTAGGGTCTTATTGGTTATCTATCTATCTATCTATCTATCTATCTATATATATATTTTTTTTTTTTTTTTTTTTTTTGCTGTACGCGGGCCTCTCACTGTTGTGGCCTCTCCCGTTGCGGAGCACAGGCTCCGGACGCGCAGGCTCAGCGGCCATGGCTCACGGGCCCAGCCGCTCCACGGCATGTGGGATCCTCCCGGACCGGGGCACGCCCGTTTCCCCTGCATGGGCAGGCGGACTCTCAACCACTGCACCACCAGGGAAGCCCTTATTGGTTATCTATTTTACACATAGTAGTGTATATATGTCAATCCCAATCTCCCAGTTCATCCCACCCCCACTTCCCCCACTGGTATCCGTAAGTTTGTTCTCTATGTCTGTGTCTCTATTTCTGCTTTGCAAGTAAGTTCATCTGTATTGTTTTCCTAGATTCCACATATAAGTGATATTATATGATATTCCTCTTTTGCTTTCTGTCTTACTTCACTCTTACTTCATCTTCTTTGGAGAAATGTCTATTTAGAGTTCCTGCCCATTTTTCGATTGGGTTATTTGCTTTTTTGTTATTGAGTTGTATGAGCTGTTTGTATATTTTGGAAATTAAGCTTTGTCTGTTGCATAATTTGCAAATATTTTCTCCCAGTCCGTAAGTTGTCCTTTCATTTTGTTTATGGTTTCCTTTGCTGTGGAAAACAGTGTTGCAGTTTCTCATAAAGTTAAAAATAGGATTACCATATGATCCAGTGATTCCACTTCTGGGTATAGACCCAAAAGACTGGAAAGCAGGGTCTCAAAGAGATATTTGTTTACCTATATTCATAGTAGCATTATACACAATAGTTAAAACATGGAAGGAATCCATGTCCATCAATGGATGAATGGATAAGCAAACTATGATATATACATAATATAATTATGTATATAATAATAATAATTATTATTCAGCCTTAAAAAATGAAGGAGATACTAACATATGCTATGAGGTGGATGTATCTTGAGGACATCATGCTAAGTGAAATAAGCCAGTCACAAAAAGACAAATACTGTATGATTCCACTTATATGAAGCACTTAGAGTAGTCAAATCATGGAGACAGAAAGTAGAATGGTGGTTGCCAGTTCTGGAGGCCAGAGTTATTGTTTAATGGGTATAGAGTTTCAATTTTACAAGATGAGAGGAGTTCTGGAGATGGATGGTGGTGACGGCTGCACATAATGAGTGTATTTAACATCGCTGAACTGTACATTTAAAAATGGTTAAGATGGTAAATTTTATGTTATGTGTACTTTACCAGCATTTAAAAATTGGGGGAAAAATGCAGAAAATGATTCATGAAGGATATTCTACAAAACAATGGACCTGTACTATTCAAAATTGTCAGTGTTATAAAAAACAAAGAACAGCCACAGAATTGCTCCAGATTAAAGGAGATAAAGGAAGTAAAAATAAAGTTACTATGAAAGATAGTATTGGGATAATTGTCAAAATTTTCATATGAACTATATATTAGATAATAGTATCATATCAATGTTCAGATTTCTCAATTTGATAAAATTTCTTAATTTGATAACAAATTTGACAATAAAAGTAATAAAAATGACAAGATGTATTTGAAATACAACCAAATAAAACTTGTAAAAACAAGAAATTAAAAATTGAAACAGGGCAGGGATTCCCCCCTCCACGGGGGACCCTGCCAAAACCAAAACCAAACTCATGCTCATGCAGCTCAATATCAAAAAAAACAAAACAAAAAAACTACCCAATCAAAAATTGGGCAGAAGTCTTAAATAGACATTTCACCAAAGAAGACATACAGATGGCCAACAGACACAAGAAAAGATGCTCCACATCACTAACTATTAGAGAAATGCAAATCAAAACTACAATGAGGTACCACTTCACACCAATCAGAATGGCTGTCATCAAAAAGTCTACAAATAATAAAAGCTGGAGAGGGTGTGGAGAAAAGGGAACCCTTGTACACTGTTGGTGGGAATGTAAATTGGTGCAGCCACTATGGAGAACAGTATGGAGGTTCCTTATAAAACTGAAAATAGAGTTACCATATGATCCTGCAATCCCACTCCTGGGCATGTATCTGGAGAAATTCTAATTCGAAAAGATACATGCACCCCAATGTTCATTGCAGCACTATTCACAATAGTCAAGACATGGAAGCAACCTAAATGTCCATCAACAGATGAATGGATGACGAAGATGTGGTATATATGTACAGTGGAATACTACTCAGCCATAAAAGAATGAAATAATGCTGCTTACAGCAACATGGATGGACCTAGAGACTGTCATACTAAGTGAAGTAAGTCAGACAGAGGAAGACAAATGTATGATATCACTTATATGTGGAATCCAAAATATGACACAAATGAACTTATCTACAAAACAGAAACAGACTCACAGACAGAGAACAGACTTGTGGTTTCCAGTGGGGTAGGGTGGGGGAAGGATGGATTGAGAGTTTGGGATTAGCAGATGCAAACTATTACATATAGAATGGATCAACAAAAAGGTCCTACTGTAGAGCACAGGGAGCTGTATTCAATATCCTGAGATAAACCATAATGGAAAAGAATATGAAAAAGAATATATTGGGTTGGCCAAAAAGTGCCTTTGGTTTTTAACTAAAAATAAAAGACACATTTTTCATTTTCACCAAGAACTTTATTGACAATGTATTCAGCCTTTTGTTCCACTACCTTCTGCCATTTTTCAGGCAACTTCATAATTTCATTTTCCCCAAATTTTTTTATCTTTTTGAGCAAAGAACTGTTCTAGGTGCCTTTTATAGTCTTCCAGGGAATTGAAATTTTTTCCATTAAGAGAATTTTGTAAAAGCCGAGATAAATAGAAATCTCAAGGTAATAATAAATAGAAATAAACAGAAATCTGGTGAATACAGCAGATGAATCAGAACCTCCCAGCCAAGCTATAACAGTTTTTGCCTGGTCATCAAAGAAACATGCAGTCTTGCATTATCCTGATGGAAGATTACACATTTTCTGTTGACTAATTCTGGACGCTTTTCGTCGAGTGCTGCTTTCAGTTGGTCTAATTGGGAGCAGTACTTGTTGGAATTAATCGTTTGGTTTTCCGGAAGGAGTTCATAATAGAGGACTCCCTTCCAATCGCACCATGTACAAAACATCACCTTCTTTGGATAAAGACCAGCCTTTGGTGTGGCTGGTGGTGGTTCATTTCTGTTGCTCCATGATCTTTTCCGTTCCACATTATTGTACAGTATCCACTTTTCATTGCCTGTCACAATTTTTTTAAAACCGGAACGTTTTCGTTACGTTTAAGTAGAGAATCGCATGCGGAAATATGGTCAAGAAGGTTTTCTCGCTTAACTTATGTGGAACCCAAACATCAAAGTGATTCACATAACCAAGCTGGTGCAAATGTTTTCAACGCTTGATTTGGATATTTTGAGTATGTCGTCTATCTGCCGTGTGGTATGCCATTGATTGTTCTCAGTTGATGTCTCGATTTGGTTGCTATCAACTTCAACTGGTCTATCCAACTGTGGAGCATCGTCCAGCGAGAAATCTCTGGCACAAAACTTTGCAAACCACTTTTGACACATTTGATCAGTCACACACCTTCTCCATACACTGCACAAATTTTTTTTTGTGTTTTGGTTGCATTTTTATCTTTCTTGAAATAATAAAGCATAATATGCCCACAATGTTGCTTTTTTCTTCCATCTTCAATATTAAAATGACTACACAAAAATTCATCAAATTTGATAAGTCTTTTTTTAAATACATGCTGATATGACAGCTGTCACATACAATCTAACAAAATTGTTTCGAATGAAGTTAAAGACAACTAAGTGCTACTAGAGCCATCTTACGGAAAAAAAAGAACGAAACTTTTGGCCAAACCAATATATATATGTATAACTGAATCACTTTGCTGTACAGCAGAAATCAACACAACATTGTAAATCAACTATACTTCAATAAATTAAAAAAATTTTTTTAAATGTGCTTCTTACTGGAGATGGTAGTCAAAACAACTTGAAGGACCCTGTCTGAGAGGAAGGTGGGCAACAGGTATAGGTGCTATAATCCCCAGCGACTTGCTTGCTGGAAGATTTCCCGTGGGTCTTGCACAGTGTCATTGTAGCAGCCCCCTCATTTTCCTTTGAAGCATTGGCTATCCTCTGAGAACTAATAGCGCATTTTTATTTCTTTGACTTTGTAAATCGATGTCAGCTTTCCAGCTGTAATGTTTACCTACACTGCATGCAAAACTCTACGGGTAGTTTGTCTCATTTGTTAGGAAAATGATACATTTTATGAAAAGTCATGGAATCTTTCATTTTGCATTCATGCCCTCACTCAAGTTCAACAAATATTTATTGAGTGCCTACTGTATACCAGACCCTGTTCTCGGGACTAGAGATAGAGCAGCGAACAACACTGACATCAATCCTTTCCCCTGGACCTGGGCTTTGCATGGTGGGAAGTTTTTTAATTCAATCTTTTTAGTTGTTATAGTTCTATTCACATTTTCTGTTTGTTCTTGAGTCAGTTTCAGCAGTTTGGTCTTTCTAGGAATTTCCCCATTTCATCTAGGTTATTTAATTTGTTGGCATACAACTACTCATAGTAGTCCCTTAAAATCTTTTTATTCCTGTAAGATTGGTGGTGATGTCCTCTCTTTCATCCCAAATTTTAGTAATTTGAGTTTTCTCCCTTTTCTCCTTGGTGTCCAGCTAAAGGTTTGTCAATTTTATTATCTCTTCTAAGAACCAACTTTTGGTTTTGTTAATTTTTCTCTATTATTTTTCTATTCTCTATTTTGTTTATTTCCACTCTAATATTTATTACTTCCTTCCTTCCGCTTGCTTTGGGTTTAGTGTGTTCTTCTTTTCTAATTTGTTAAGGTGGAAGGTTAGGCTATAAATTTTAACTCTTTCATCTTTTAAAATATTGGGATCACAATTATAAATTTCCTTCATAGCACTGCTTTAGCTGCATCCAAGTCCTATGTTATACTTTTTGTCTCAGTCATAATTTTTTCTAATTTTTCTTATGATTTCTTCTTTGTTCCATTGATTATTTAGGTTTAGGGGTGTTTTGTTTAATTTTCACATATTTTTGAATTCCCCAAATTTCCTTCTGTAACTGGTTTTTGATTTAATTCCATTGTGGTTGGAGAACATACTTTGTATGGTTTCAATACTTTTAAATGTATCGAGGGCTTGTTTTGTGGTCTGATATATGATTTATCCTGAAGAATGTTCCATGTGCACTTGAAAAGAATGTGTATTCTACTGTGTTGGATGCAAATGATCCACAGATGTGTTGGGTCTAGTTGGGTTTTGTTCAAGACTTTGGTATTGTTCAAGACTTCTTTTTCCTATTTGATCATCTGCCTTGTTCTATCCATTATGAAAAGTGGGGATATTGAAATCTCCGATTATTATTGTTGAATTGTCTGCTATTCCCCTTCAGTTCCGTCAGATTTTGCTATTTGGGGGTTCTGCTGTTATGTGCAATGCGTTTCTTAAATGTTATGTTTTCTTGATGGATTGACGCTTTTGTCAGTATAAAATGTTTTTCTTTGTTTCTAGGAACAATTTATCTCTGAAAGTCTATTTTGTCTGATATTAGTATAGCCACTTCATCTTTGTTTTTACATGGTACATGTCTTTCCATCCTTTTACTTTCAACCCATTTGTGACTTTAAAGTATGTCTCTTGTAGATAGCATATAGTTGGATCATGTTTTTATGTCTATTCTGTCAATCTCTGTCTTTTGATTGGAATATTTAGTATATTTACATTTAATGAAATTACTGATAAGGAAGGATTTATGGCTGCCATTTTGCTATTTGTTTTCTACATATCTTATGTCTTTTTGTTCCTCTGTTTCTCTATTACTGCCTTTGTTTTTGCTGTATATTTTCTAGTGTAGTATTTTAATTTCCTTGTTGTTTCTTTTACTATATTTTAAAAAGTTGCTTTTTTAATGGTTGTCTTGGGGATTACAATTAACTTCTTAACTTAAAATAATCTAGGTAAAATTAATACTAATTTAATTTCTATAGGACACCAAAACTAGGCCCCAATAGTGCCCCATTCTCTCCCTTCTTCTTTGTGCAGTTATTATCATTCAAATTACATATAAATACATAAATATGTATATGTACTTGCACACATTATAAGCCCATCAATACAGTTTATAATTGTTGCTTTATGTATTTGTCTTTTAAATCAGATAAAAGAGTTTCAAATAAAAATATTTTTAATTAAAAGATTTTAAAAATTAAAAAATTTAAAATATTTTATACTCTCTTTTATATTCAATTTGATAGTTATTTTTTATAAATGTTCTATATTTCTTCATGTGGCTTCAAGTTACTGTTTAGTATCCTTCATCTCAGCCTGAAGGAGTCTTTTGGTATTTCTTAAAGTGCATATATGCTAGGCATGATTTCTCAGTTTTAGTTTATCTGGGAATGCCTTAATTTCTTCTTCATTTTTGAAGTATACTGTTGCTGGATGTAGAATTCTCAGATGATAGTCTTTTTCTTTCAGCCCTTTAAATGTCTTCATTCTGCCTTCTGACCTCCATTTCTGATGAGAAGTCAGATGTTAATCTTATTGAGGATCCCTTATATGTGATAAGTTGCTTTTCTCTTGCTGCTTTAAGATTCTCTTATTGTTTTTGGCTTTCAACAGTTTGACTATTAGCCTAGGTGTGGACTGCTGTATTTTTTTTTTGTTCTTTTAAAGATTTTATTTTTATTTATTTAGTTTTGGCTGCACCAGGTCTTGGTTGCGGCACACAGGATCTTTTAGTTGCAGCATGCGGACTTTTTAATTGCCACATGCGTGCTTCTTAGTTGCGGCATGCATGCGGGGTCTAGTTCCCTGACCAGAGTTTGGACCTGGGCCCCCTGCATTGGGAGTGTGGAGTCTTACCCATTGTACCACCAGGGAAGTCCCTGGACTGCTTTGAGTATATTCTACTTGGAATTCTTTGTACTCCTTGAATGTCCTTGAATGCAGATTAATATATTTCACAACATTTGGAAAGTTTTTAGTTATTATTTCTTCAAATATTCTTTGGGTCCTTTCTCTCTCTCCTTTCCTTTGGGACTTTATGCATATATTGGTATGTTTAATGTTTTTTCATAGGTCTCTGAATCTGTTTGTTTTTCTTCATTCTTTTCCCTTTCTATTCATCAGACTGGATAAACTCAGTTGATTTATACTAGAGTTCACTGACTCTTACTCTGCCAGTTCAAATATGTTGCTGAATTTTTAATTTCAGTTATTGTGTTTTTCAAAACTCCAGGTTTCTATTTTTTTTTAATTTCTGTTTATTGATATTATCTATTTGGTGAGATATTCTTATCATACTTTCCTTGATTCTTAGCACATGGTTTCCTTTAGTGAACATATTTATAATAGCTGATTTAAAGTCTTTGTCCAGTAAGTCCAATGCCTGGGCTTCCTCAAGAACAGTTTCTATTAACAACTTTTTCCCCTATATATGGACTGTATTTTTCTGTTGCTTTGCATGTCCTGTAATTTTTTTTTGTTGGAGTGTGGACATTTTGAATAACAAAATGTGGCCATTCTAGAAATAATATCCCTCCTCCTACCCCAAGGTTCATTGTTGTTGCTTGTCTAGTGACTTTTCCAGACTAATTCTGTAAAGTCTGTATTCGTTGTCACGTGTGGCCACTGACGTCCCTGATCCGGTAGTTTAGTGGTCAGCTAATTATTGGACAGAGGTTTACTTAAATGCTTTGAACCAGTAAATCTCCTAGCCTTTGCTGAGAGGCTGTGTGTGTGTTGGGGCATGCCTTCAATATTCTGGTAGGTAAGTTATGACTCTTCTTTAGCCTTCACTTTCTGCTTGCACTGAACCTCAAAGTCAACCAGAAGTGAGAGATTAGGGCCTTCTCAGGTGTTTCCTGAGTGTGTGCACAGTCCTGCACCGTGCATGGCATTCTGGATTCCCAGGAATATGTCAGAGCTTTCAAGGCACACTATGGACTCTCATTCCCCATTTTTGCATTTTTTTGGTTAACCTCTTGTTAGCCCCAAGTGGTTTCACCACCTCAGGCAGCTGTGATGTTAAACAACTGCTGCTGATTGTTTTTGACAAATGCCCTAAGGATAGGGCTGGTTGCACAGAGTGAATTCTGAGGCAGGTCAAATAAAGACAAGCCTTGTGAGCGGAGTTGCCAACAGGTCAAATAATGACAGTTCTCTGGAGATAAGGCTTTTGGGGACCTCTAAACCCATTCTTCCCTTCCAGTGGCTGCTAGTCTACTGGGTTTCAAAGCTATTGTAGTTATGAGGCTATTAGTTTCCAAGGCTACCACAGGGCTGGGTAGAAGGGGTTGGGAAGTGGGCAAGTTAAAATCCCATAAGGCTCACTGTTCTTATCAAGATTCAGTCATTTTTCTTGAAAAACAATCTTGGGATTGTTGCAAGCCTTTGGTTGATTTCTGGGGTTCGGAAAAGGTTGATTTGACAATTTAAGCCAGCACTCTCTTTTTACGGAGAAGCAGATTTTTCTGCCATTCTGGATGGTGCTTCTGCCAGATTTGTTTTTATCCCTTGTTATCCTGAATAGATCCCCTCAACCTCCAGTTATCTAAATCCTTGAGTACAGTGCAGTATTTTCATCAAATACCTTACAACAGTATAGCAAGGTGATGCAAAAGGATGAGCACATCTAAGAAATGATGAATAGACAAGTACAGACCCTGATGTCTTTTAAAAGTACTGCTCCCAGTACCTTTTAAAAGGTCCTCTCCCAGTTATGAATATACATTTGCAGTGTGAAAGATCTGCCAACTCCTCATTTTATGTGAGAGCTAAAACCTCTGAATAAACAAAAGTGAAATAGATTTAGACCTGCTTTTCTACCGAAGTGACTGTGAAATCATGTTGAGAGCCTAAACCAGCAGGAGACTGTTTTTTTCTAATTCTCCTGTGTGCTAATTAATTTGAAAATGAAGTGTTTAAGTAGATGTACAGGAGGGATGCATTGTAGTGGGAGTGGGTTGACATTTGATCATTCTGCCTGGTGGGTGCATAGGCACTTGTTATCTGTGCTCTTCACATACACATACAGTATACACCTGCTTCCAGGCCGCCCTTGCTTTGCAGGTTCAGATATGCCTGATGTCAGCTACCACGGTTTAATTAAATAATACCAGCTGCTCAACAATATGGGTGAAATTTCAGTACTCATGGCATACTGTGAGTAAATACATCCAGTACCAATACATACAGTACAAACTTGACGCCAGCTCTTTAGTCCAGAAATTACCACATAACATGTGCATCACGATCAGTGACAGCAGTTCTTTCACAGTTGTCAGTATTTGGTCTCTGAGCATTTTTTAGCTTAACCACTGACAGCAAAGTGTGCCGTTGTGTTGCCTCCTTTTCTCCCAGTGATATACTCACAGAGCCTTGTTAAAAAACAAAAACAGAAAAAGGGTAACTGAAAGAGGAAATTGGGCAACAAAGATGGAAGTGCAGCAAAGAAACAAAAAACGATAAAGATGGAAGTGGCATGAAATATGAATGGAATGTAATTGGAGTTATAAAAAAATAGGCAACTGTGGGAATGCAGATGTTGCCACCTTTCCAGAGCCTTTAGATGCGCCGCTGGGGGAATCGCACGGAATGTAAACTTGAATGAAGAAAGCGGCTGTGACAAAAGGATGGGGACGTCCCAGAGGACATCGCATTGAAGGAACTCGGACTCACTCCGCGATGGGGAACGCCCAGAGGATAAAACGTTGAAAGTGACCCAAACAGGACGCTTTGCCAAGACACAGAAAAGGTGCTCTCTCGGCATATAACGACTCTCAGGAAAAGACAAGCACTGTTCAAGCCACTCTTGTTAAGTTTTTCCTACACAGAAATAAAACACTTCAAGTCTCCATGTTTGTAATGCTTTACAGCATAACAAATGATTGGTTTGCTTTTTTTTTTCGTTTCCCTACACATTTATAACCATGAATGAACAGCATGTTTGGACATTTTTAAAGGTCGTGGAACAATGTTGATTTTCCCCTTGATGAAGATGGTTTTGCACGGTTCAGGGTCCTGTCCACCGCCTGCCTGCCCGCCAGTGAGGCCCGCACGTGTACACACGCAGTATCCACACGTACAGCACACAGACACGCGTGTATTTTATATACAGCACGCGTCCACACACTTCAGGGTAGAGCGTAAGTGACGGTGACAGCTATTCGGGGGTAATTATAAATACAAAATAGTAATTTTTCCCTTTCTGGAAGGCTGTGGTTGGGATTCTGTGGGAGTGAGGTGCTGGAAAGCGAGCTCCCGCCAAGCGCTGAGGGGAGCGAGGCCGCGGGGGCGGGGCGGAGGACGGGATGGGCGGGGCGGGGGGGGGGCAATGCGGGCGGTACCGGCCTCGCCCGCCGTTCCGGACCAGAGCCCCGCCAGCCGGTGCGCAGCGCGGGGACGACGGGGCGCGGGCCACGCACGGCGGCGGCGGCGGGAGCGGCGGGCACGCACGCACGCGGGCGCGGGACCCGGCACGCACGGCCGGACGCACGGCGGCGGCGGTGGTGGCGGCGGCAGCGGCGGCTGCAGGGGCGCGGGGTGGTAGGTGCGGGCGGCGGCGGATGGCCCAGGGCTGACCTATGCGGCGCCTGGAGGGGCTGTGCCGGCGGCGGCGGCGGCGGCGGCGGGGTCCGGGCCGCGAGCGGAGCGGGGATAAGATGAAGTACCAGAAGTACCTGACGGTGCTGCAGATGGCCATCGGCGTCACGCCGTCCAACCGCGGCAGCCTTCTGCCGCTCAGGAGGAGGCTGTGGTGAGGGCGGGGCCCGGGGGCGGGGGTCGGCGGGGGACAACGGGCCGGAGGCCGGGGGCCGGGCAGTGGGCACTATCAACCCCCTCGGTAACCAGAGAGCGCGCGGCCGGGCGGGGCGGGGACCGCGGCCGAGGGAGGCGCCGCGCCGGCAGGTTCTGGCTCCGAACGTCCCGCCGGGCTCGCCGTGCGTTTCCTGCGGCGCCTCGGATCCATCGGCCGCCGATCCGGGTCGGGACGTCCGCGGCCGGCGGGGTCATCCTCGCGGGGTCGGTGACTGGGCTTTACCTGTAGGCCGTCTGGTGCTCCCACCTGGAAACCGCTCTCGGGGTAACGGGAAGAACGCCCCTAAAGAAAGGTGTCTAGGGTCACCTGGAACCGGTGTGGACACCGGATCATCTATCGGATTGTATCGCGTTTTATTAGCATGTAAACATGTCACAGGGAATCCCAGTGGCGACCCAGGCGTTCCATCCACTTGGGACTTAGGTGTGCGGTTCTGTCACAAGAGGAATGGTCCAGTAAAGGGGTGGTGACTGTAGAAAAAAGGTGCCGGTGATTGTGGTATTCAGTGGTTATTTCAATTAAAAAATGCGTGGTTAATATAGTTTATAGAGGTTGATTCAATTCAACTGAACATAGTTCAGTTTAATTTTAAGGTTATAGGGAGAGGAAGTGAGGCTGTATCTAAGCATTGGGAAGAGTAATGTCTGCTATGTAAGGCAAAATGGAATAACGATCTAAGGAACATAAGGATTGAGCAGCCAGGAAAAAGCTTAAAAGGAAACTGTCAATAGTGGAGAATTTTGGAGGTAAGACCAAAAATTATGAGCAGCAAAGTCCAAATTTCAGCTGTGCCACTTATTGTGTGACCATAGACAAGTTGCTGGGGAATCTGTTTCTTCATCTGTAAAATGGGAACAATGTTCTCTACCTCATGGGGCCATGTGTAGACCAACTTTGATGGTAAATACAAAGTGCTGGCCACTCTCCCCCGCTGCATAGTAGGTGCTGAGTAAATATTATTGTCTTCCTCCACCCCCCACCCCCCACTCCCACCCAGTTGTTAAAAAAAGATAAATTTATTCTGCAAAATATTTTAATTTGATGAACATCAAGTGACAACACCTGGAAGACTAGGCTGGTAAAAGTTGACAGTGATTGAATTAAGAAATGTCCATGGAAGAAAGTTTTAGCAAATACATCAAGAATATGTCATTATTCTGAATCAAGAAGCGGTAACATTTGAAGTTGACTTTTCACATGGATGGTTTACAGGAAAAAAAAAAAAAAAAGGAGAGGTCAGCACCAACAGTCTTACCCCCCACCCAGATTTTCTCCTGAGTGCTTATCAGTATCGAACACACTGCCTATTTTACTTAATTTTCATATATATCGCTTCTCCCCCCGCCCTAGAATGTTAAGTAGCATGGGGCCGGGGCTTTAGTCTGTTTAGTTGATTACTAAATTCCCTTCAAGCAGTGTCTGGTACAAAATAGGTTCGCAAAACATAACTGCTGAATAAATGAATTCTTAATGCATAATTGGAAAAGAAAGTTAAGGAATTTTTTTTTTTTTTTTTTTTGGCTGCGCTGAACGGCTTGCAGGATCTTAGTTTCCTGACCAGGGATTGAACCTGCGTGCTTGGCAGTGAAAGCGCAGAGTCCTAACCACTGGACCGCCAAGGAATTCCCAAGGAAATTTTCTTCATGTTACATTTAAACACCAAGATGTGGAAATAAGGTTTGAGGAGCTGTTAGGCATGAATATTAGCAGCAATTGGTCACAAGGTCAAGAAGCTTGGTTTATTCTTTCTTATCATTGGAGTGCTGCTTCTGAAACTAGTTTCCCGAGTATAGAGTTTGTGAAGAGAGAACACAAGGAAATAAAATCCCGGTAACATTTGTACTCTAGAGATTCACGTTTGAGGCAGGCAGTGACCTGGGACCAGCATTAAGAACCGTCTTATGAAGAGACAGCCTGGAAAGAGGGGGATTTCATTGAGCTTTCCCACAATCTTAAATGAGCATTTCAGGACTCAGTGGTAAGCGGATTTGCAAATGTTCATCTACTTTCTCCAGTGGCAAAGTGAAGAGCACACTCTACAAAACTCGGCACTGGGTGGTACTTTGGGACATAGATGTATAGTCTTTTTTTGTTGTTGTTGGAGAATATTGTGCTGCCTGGTAAATCTATCTCTTACATCTCTGGAGTTTATTTTCTAGATAACATTTCATTTTGCCAGTGCCCTAGCAACTGCATGTGGAGAATTTGAGATGGATGGGGCCATTATTTGGCTAGAAGATGAGAGGATGGGGTCTGCCTCCAGAGTGGTTGGTGGGAACCCACAGGCGACATCGATAGTGCATTCAGACCTTGGGGTGCACCAGCTTATGTCCATTTACAAGATGTGAGGACATACCACAGTCATTGTTCATGGCTTATATAAAGGTTTATGTGAAGACGTTTAGGAAGATGTGTAGGCTCCCTGTGTTTCTCTCTCTTTTAACTATTACAGTCTGTATGGGAAGACTGCATACCTGCAAAGCTTATGCCTGTCTAAGTGAAGGTTATGGTTGAATGGACCAGTGCTTTGGCCCCACACTCGTATGTAGTTTGGACACTTGTGCTCATCCGCTTTCCTCTTTGCAATATCTTTCTGTCTTTCTAACTGGCTCTACAAATCCTTTAAGGAGTAGAGCACTTGCAGGCCATTTTACATGGAAACTGAAGCGGACACACAGCCAGACCTGCATCAGTGGAGCCTGCAGGAGCCCTCTTCTCCTTGACTCCTTCTCTAAGAAGTTTAGTAAGTAGGAGTGTTTGCAGTGTTTGGTTCTGAATCATTACTGTTCATGAACCTGGAACTCAGGCCTGTTACCCGAGGGAGATGTGAGTTTGTGCGGCTGCTGCCTGCTCTGAGGGCCTCAGATAATGGTTCAGATGGACAGAACCAGTACCATTGCTGGACAGAAGCAGTAGAGCACGGTATTTCCTAGATCTGCTGTAACAGATCACTGAAAGCAACAGGAATTTCTTCTCCCCCAGTTCTGGAGGCCAGAGTCTGAAATAAAAGCATCGGCAGGGCCACGCTCCCCCAAGAGCTCTGGGGAGAATCCTTCCTGCCTCCTCTAGTGTCTGTGGCCCCAGTGTTCCTTGGGTTCCTCTTCAGTCTCTCTCAGCACCCTGATGTGGTCTTGTCTGTGTGTCTCTTATAAGACCACTTATAAGACCACTTGTCATCGGAGTTAGGGTCCAGCTGGGTAATCCAGGGTGAGCTCATCTCGAGATCCTCACCATAGTAACCTCTGTGAAGACACTTTCTCTAAACAGGGTCACATCCACTGGGTTGTTAGGAGGTGGGGGGAGGAGGGGCACAGTTCAGTCCATTGCGGGAACCATGGCCGGCTCCTTGCTGTTCAGCGGGTGTGAGGCCCAAATAGCTGTTACTCCTGTCTATTTTAGGTGAAATGCAAAAATTATTTTCATAATAAGTTTATTGTTGTCAGAGCCTTGATTTTTTTTAACATCTTATTGGGGTATAATTGCTTTACAATGGTGTGTTAATTTCTGCTTTATAACAAAATGAATCAGTTATACATATACATACATCCCAGTACCTCCTCCCTCTTGTGTCTCCCTCCCACCCTCCCTATCCCACCCCTCTAGGTGGTCATAAAGCACCGAGCTAATCTCCCAGTGCTATGCGGCTGCTTCCCACTAGCTATCTGTTTTACATTTAGTAGTGTATATATGTCCATGCCACACTCTCACTTCGTCCCAGCTTACCCTTCCCCCTTCCCGTGTCCTCAAGTCCATTCTCTACATCTGTGTCTCTATTCCTGTCCCACTGCTAGGTTCTTCAGAACCATTTTTTTTAACATTCCATATACATGTGTTAGCATACGGTATTTGTTTTTCTCTTTCTGACTTACTTCACACTGTATGACAGACTCTAGGTCCATCCACCTCAATACAAATAACTCAATTTCGTTTCTTTTTATGGCCGAGTAATATTCCATTGTATATATGTGCCACATCTTCTTTTTCCATTCATCTGTCGATGGACACTTAGGTTGCTTCCATGTCCTGACTATTGTAAATAGAGCCGCAGTGAACATTGTGGTACATGACTCTTTGAATTATGGTTTTCTCAGGGTATATGCCCAGTAGTGGGATTGCTGGGTTGTATGGTAGTTCTATTTTTAGTTTTTTAAGGAACCTCCATACTGTTCTCCATAGTATCAATTTTCATTCCCACCAACAGTGCAAGAGGGTTGCCTTTTCTCCACACCCTCTCCAGCATTTACTGTTTGTAGATTTTTTGATGATGGCCATTCTGACTGCTGTGAGGTGGTACCTCATTGTAGTTTTGGTTTGCATTTCTCTAATGATTAGTGATGTTGAGCATCCTTTCATGTGTTTGTTGGCAGTCTGTGTATCTTCTTTGGAGAAATGTCTATTTAGGTCTTCTGCCCATTTTTGGATTGGGTTGTTTGTATTTTTGATATTGAGCTGCATGAGCTGCTTGTAAATTTTGGAGATTAATCCTTTGTCAGTTGCTTCATTTGCAAATATTTTCTCGCATTCTGAGGGTTGTCTTTTCATCTTGTTTATGTTTTCCTTTGCTGTGCAAAAGCATTTAAGTTTCATTAAGTCCCATTTGTTTATTTTTATTTCCATTTCTCTAGGAAATGGGTCAAAAAGGATCTTGCTGTGATTTATGTTATAGAGTGTTCTGCCTCTAAGAGTTTTGTAGTGTCTGTCCTTACATTTAGCTCTTTAATCCATTTTGAGTTTATTTTTGTGTATGGTGTTAGGGAGTGTTCTAATTTCATTCTTTTACATGTAGCTGTCCAGTTTTCCCAGCACCACTTATTGAAGAAACTGTCTCTCTTATTGAAGAGGCTGTCTTCAATAAGAGACTTATTGAAGGACTGTCTATCCTTGCCTCCTTTGTCATAGATAAGTTGACCATAGGTGCGTGGGTTTATCTCTGGGCTTTCTATCCTGTTCCATTGATCTATATTTCTGTTTTTTGCCAGTACCATATTGTCTTGATTACTGTAGCTTTTGTAGTATAGTCTGAAGTCAGGGAGTCTGATTCCTCCAGCTACGTTTTTTTCCCTCAAGACTGCTTTGGCTATTTGGAGTCTTTTGTGTCTCCATACAGATTTTAAGATTTTTTTGTTCTAGTTTTGTGGAAAATGTCATTGGTAGTTTCACAGGGATTGCATTGAATCTGTAGATTGCTTTGGGTAGTATAGTCATTTTCACAATGTTAATTATTCCAATCCAAGAACATGGTATATCTCTCCATCTGTTTATATCACCTTTAATTTCTCTCATCAGCATCTTATAGTTTTCTGCATACAGGTCTTCTGTCTCCTTATGTAGGTTTATAGCTAGGTATTTTATTCTTTTTGTTGCAGTGGTAAATGGGAGTGTTTCCTTAACTTCTCTTTCAGATTTTTCATTGTTAGTGTATAGGAATGCAAGAGATTTCTGTGCATTAATTTTGTATCCTGTTAGTTTACCGAATTCATTGATTAGCTCTAGTAGTTTTCTGGTAGCATCTTTAGGATTCTCTATGTATAGTATCATGTCATCTGCAAACAGTAACAGCATTACTTCTTCTTTTCCAATTTGGATTCCTTTTATTTCCTTTTCTTGTCTGATTGCTGTGGCTAAAACTTCCAAAACTATGTTGAATAACAGTGGTGAGAGTGGACACCCTTGTCTTGTTCCTGATCTTAGAGGAAATGGTTTCAGTTTTTCACCTTTGAGAACGATGTTGGCTGTGGGTTTGTCATATATGGCCTTTATTATGTTGAGGTAAGTTCCCTCTATGCCTACTTTCTGGAGGGTTTTTATCATAAATGGATGTTGAATTTTGTCAAAAGTTTTTTCTGCATCTACTGAGATGATCATATGGTTTTTCTCCTTCAGTTTGTTAATATGGTGTATCACATTGATTGATTTGGGTATATTGAAGAATCCTTGCATTCCTGGAATAAACCCCACTTGATCATGGTGTGTGATCCTTTTAATGTGCTGCTGGATTCTGTTTGCTAGTTTTTTTTTTTTTTTTTTTTTTTTTTGGCGGTACGCAGGCTTCTCACTGTTGTGGCCTCTCCCGTTGCGGAGCACAGGCTCCGGACGTGCAGGCTCAGCAGCCATGGCTCACGGGCCCAGCCGCTCCGCGGCATATCGGATCTTCCCGGACCGGGGCACGAACCTGTGTCCCCTGCATTGGCAGGCGGACTCTCAACCACTGCGCCACCAGGAAAGCCCTGTTTGCTAGTATTTTGTTGAGGATTTTTGCATCTATGTTCATCAGTGATATTGGCCTGTAGTTTTCGTTTTTTGTGACATCTTTGTCTGGTTTTGGTATCAGGGTGATGGTGGCCTCGTAGAATGAGTTTGGGAGTGTTCCTCCCTCTGCTGTATTTTGGAAGAGTTTGAGAAGGGTAGGTGTTAGCTCTTCTCTAAATGTTTGATAGAATTCGCCTGTGAAGCCATCTGGTCCTGGGCTTTTGTTTGTTGGAAGATTTTAAATCACAGTCTCAATTTCAGTGCTTGTGATTGGTCTGTTTATATTTTCTGTTTCTTCCTGGTTCAGTCTTGGAAGGTTGTGCTTTTCTATGAGTTTGTCCATTTCTTCCAGGTTGTCCATTTTATTGGCATAGAGTTGCTTGTAGTAATCTCCCATGATCCTTTATATTTCTGCAGTGTCAGTTGTTACTTCTCCTCTTTCATTTCTAATTCTATTGATTTGAGTCTTTTCCCCGTTTTTGTTGATGAGTCTGGCTAATGGTTTATCAATTTTGTTTATCTTCTCAAAGAACCAGCGTTTAGTTTTATTGATCTTTGCTATTGTTTCCTTCATTTCTTTTTCATTTATTTCTGATCTGATCTTTATGATTTCTTTCCTTCTGCTAACTTTGGAGGTTTTTTGTTGTTCTTTCTCTAATTGCTTTAGGTGTAAGGTTAGGTTGTTTATTTGAGATGTTTCTTGTTTCTTTAGGTAGGATTGTATTGCTATAAACGTCCCTCTTAGAATTGCTTTCGCTGTATCCCATAGGTTTTGCTTCGGCGTGTTTTCATTATCACTTGTTTCTAGGTATTTCTTGACTTCCTCTTTGATTTTTTCAGTGATCTCTTGGTTATTTAGTAGTTTATTGTTTAGCCTCCATGTGTTTGCATTTTTTACAGATTTTTTCCTGTAATTGATATCTAGTCTCATAGCATTGTGATCAGAGAAGATGCTTAATACAATTTCAGTTTTCTTAAATTTCCAAGCTTTATTTGTGACCCAAGTTGTGATCTATTCTGGAGAACTTTCCATGTGCACTTGAGAAGAAAGTGTATTCTTCCGCTTTCGGGTGGAATGTCCTATAAATATCAATTAAGTCTATCTGGTCTGTTGTGTCATTTAAAGCTTGTGTTTCCTTATTTATTTTCTGTCTGGATGATCTGTCTATTGGTGTAAGTGGGGTGTTAAAGTCCCCCGCTATTATTGTGTTACTGTCGATTTCCCCTTTTATGGCTGTTAGCACTTGCCTTATGGATTGAGGTGCTCCTATTTTGGGTGCATAAATATTTATAATTGTTATGTTTTCTTCTTGGCTTGATCCCTTGATCATTATGTAGTGTCCTTCCTTATTTCTTGCCACAGTCTTTATTATAAAGTCTATTTTATCTGACATGAGTATTGCTACTCCAGCATTCTTGTGATTTCCATTTGCATGGAATATCTTTTTCCATCCCCTCACTTTCAGTCTGTATGTGTCCCTAGGTCTGAAGTGGGTCCCTTGTAGACAGCACATATATGAGCCTTGTTTTTGTATCTATTCAGCCAGTCTCTGTCTTTTGGTTGGAGCATTTAATCCATTTAATTTAAAGTTAGTTATCGATATGTATGTTCCTTAATTTTCTTAAGTGTTTTGGGTTTGTTATTGTAGGTCTTTTCCTTCTCTTGTGTTTCCTGCTTACAGAAATTCCTTTAGCATTTGTTATAAAGCTTGTTTGGTGGTGCTGAATTCTCTTAGCTTTTGCTTGTCTGTAAAGGTTTTAATTTCCCCATCGAATCTGAATGAGATCCTTGGTGGGTAGAGTAATCATGGTGGTAGGTTTTTCCCTTTCATCACTTTAAATATGTCCTTTCATTATTGATTGTTCCACATGTAGAACATATTTCATTTATTGTGTTCTTCATCATTGTTTGTTTGCTCTTTAGTTCTTCTACGTCCTTCTTAAAGGTTTCTTGTATTTTCTCCATTCTGTTTCCAAGATTTTGGATCACTTTACTATCATTACTCTGAATTCTTTTTCAGGTAGACTGCCTGTTTCCTCTTCATTTGTTTGGTCTGGTGGGGTTTTACCTTGCTCCTTCATCTACCGTGTGTTTCTCTGTCTTCTCATTTTGCTTAACTTAGTGTGTTTGGGGTCTCCTTTTAGCAGGCTGCGGGTTTGTAGTTCCCGTTGTTTTTGGTGTCTGCCCCCAGTGGCTAAGGTTGGTTCAGTGGGTTGTGTAGGCTTCTTGGTGGAGGGGACTGGTGCCTGTGTTCTGGTGGATCAGGCTGGATCTTGTCTTTCTGGTGGACAGGACTGCGTCCGCTGGTTTGTTTTGGGGTGTCTGTGACCTTATTATGATTTTAGGCACCTCTCTGCTAATGGGTGGGGTTGTGTTCCTGTCTTGCTAGCTGTTTGGCATAGGGTGTCCAGCACTGTAGCATGCTGGTCGTTCAGTGGAGCTGGGTCTTAGCGTTGAGATCAAGATCTCTGGGAGAGCTTTCGCCATTTGATATTACGTGGAGCCGGGAGGTCTCTGGTAGACCGGTGTCCTGAACTCGGCTCTCCCACCTCAGAGACACAGGCCTGACACCCGGCCAGGGCACCAAGACCCTGTCAGCCACATGGCTCAGAAGAAAAGGGAGTAAAAAAGAAAGAAAAAAATAAAGTTATTAAAAAATAAAAAAATTATTAAAAATGAAAAAGTAATAAAAATAAAAGAAAGAAAGAAGAGAGCAACCAAACCAGAAAACAAATCCATCAATCATAACAATTGTTAAAAACTATACTAAAAAATCCCCCAACCAACCAACCAAACAAAAAAACCAGACAGACAGACCCCTAGGACAAATGTTAAAAGCAAAGCTCTACAGACAAAATCACACAAAGTCCACTGCCTCAACTTTGGGATGAATCGTTGTCTATTCAGGTATTCCAGAGGTGCAGGGTATATCAAGTTGATTGTGGAGATTTAATCTGCTGCTCCTGAGGCTACTGGGAGAAATTTCCCTTTCTTTTTGTTCGCCCAGCTCCTGGGGTTCAGCTTTGGATTTGACCCCGCCTCTGCGTGTAGGTCGCCTGAGGGCGTCTGTTCTTTGTGGAGGCAGAGGCTGGCATGACGTTGCAACAGCCTGAGGCACGCCGTGTGTTCTCCCCAGGAAGTTGTCCCTGGATCACGGTACGCTGGCAGTGGCGGGCTGCACAGTCTCCCGGCAGGGGAGGTGTGGATAGTGACCTGTGCTTGCACACAGGGTTCTTGGTGGCGGCAGCAGCAACCTCAGCGTCTCACGCCTGTCTCTGGGGTGCGCACTGATAGCCGTAGCTCGCGCCTGTCTCTGGAGCTCATTTAGGCAGTGCTCTGAATCCCCTCTCCTGGCGCACCCTGAAGCAATGGTCTCTTGCCTCTTCGGCAGGTCCAGACTTTTTCCCGGACTCCCTCCCGGCTAGCTGTGGCGCAGTAGCCCCCTTCAGGCTGTGTTCACGCAGGCAACCCCAGTCCTCTCCCTGGGATCTGAACTCTGAAGCCAGAGCCTCAGCTCCCAGCCCCCGCCCTCCCTGGTGGGTGAGCAGACAAGCCTCTTGGGCTGGTGAGTGCTGGTCGGCACTGATCCTCTGTGCGGGAATCTCTCCGCTTTGCCCTCTGCACCCCTGTTGCTGCGCTGTCCTCCGTGGCTCCAAAGCTTGCCCCCAACCCCGTCTCCACCGGTGAAGGGGCTTCCTAGTGTGTGGAAACCTTTCCTCCTTCACAGCTCCCTCCCAGTGGTGCAGGTCCCGTCCCTATTCTTTTGTCTCTGTTTTGTCTTTTTCCCTACCCAGGTACGTGGGGAGTTTCTTGCCTTTTGGGAAGTCTGAGCTCTTCTGCCAGCGTTCAGTAGGTGTTCTGGAGGAGTTGTTCCACACGTAGATGTATTTCTGATGTGTTTGTGGGGAGGAAGGTGATCTCCACATCTTACTCCTCCGCCATCTTGAATGTCTCCCCAGAGCCTTGATTTTTGCATTGAGTGCTTTCAGGAGCATTTACACGGATCTTAGGGGAAAAGAGTGTCATATCATTTTCTTCATGCTTCTAAGTCTGTTTCTCCCAGTTGAGTCAGTAAGTATTGAAGGCCATGCAGTATCCATTCGTCCACTGAAGTTGTCATCTAATAGTCAGATTCCAGAAATAAGATAAGAAGAGCTGCTGTTCATTGAACTTGTTCCGTGCTGGCCCTATATCCCTCTATGAGGTGGGGGCTGTATCTCCCCAACTTTACAGATGAGGTCATTGGCTTGCCCAGAGTCACACCTCAGATTTTTTGCCAGTTCTTGGGGTTAAAAACGTATTTGAGCGAGGACTTGCCAGTCCAGAAAGAGAGACGGACTGAAGACAGGAACAAAAGGACGGAAATGTCCCTTATAGGATGTTGTTTCTCCCAGGGTGACCTGTGGCCCATTCACGGCTCACAGAGTCCCCTGATTGGATGGGACCAATATCCAAGTCCTTCCTTGGTTTCTTTAATGAGCAAACTGTAGGCAGTTACACACATTATTATTTATAAGTACAACTAAGGGCCATTAATATGAACCTTTTCAGTGAGCTATTAAGGTTTCTGAAGTCTGGTACTCGTAAACAAAAATTAGCATTTTGCTAGCACTACTGAAGAATCCTTCAGAAGTACTCAGTATCCTTATAAAGTCAGCTGCCCTGCTATACTTAGCAGTATCTCAAGGCTCCTGTTCTCACACTCTTGTTTGGAATTCCCCTCATTTGGGGGAAGGATGCTTTGCTCTCTCTCATAAGTGTTATCTTGACTTGGTTGTAGCTGTCAGTTGCTTATATTTTATAATTAATATATTGTAGAAGGATTATTAGATATTTTGTTGATAGTTCTTGTATAACTGCTTTGTTTTTACGATCTTCATTATTTTTGCCCAATTCTTTGTTATTGTTGAGTTCTTTTCCACTAGAAATTAGAAATGGGTGTGGTAGATGAGCTTGGGAGCTGTTTGTCCCAAGTGAACTGTGGTCAAAACTGGTCGTGAGCCAAATCTGCTGAGTTATAACAAAATGAGAGGATGGACTCCGGGTTTCTGCCTTTTAAGCCTGTCAGCCAAGGCTGCAAATAAAAACACGACGCTGTTAGAGAAGTTATGAAGCGAGTGGAGAGAGGCAGACATTTTCTCCCCAGTTACCCCCTAAGGATGATTAAATGGAATTAAGAATTAGGAAAAGAAAAACTTCATTGTAGGCCAAGTGTTGATTTCTCCAGAGTTCAAGGGAAAGCATCCAAGCTGCTTACAGCTCACTTCCTAACTTTATTTCCCTGTCATCAAAGGCTGTTCTCCTAAATATTTGGGGAATGATCTCCACAGTCTGAGGTATTCAGTGGGGGAATACCTCAGGTTGGGGGAGAGCGGTGCCTCGGGGTGACAGAGGCTCCTTTTACTCCACATCACGAGTACGCAAAGGCAGTACTCCCCACGTGAGTTGTAGATGCACCTCTGTATTCTTGTGCATGTCTAGCAGAGAACTATTTGAACACACGTATTTCCACCCCAGGACAAATACTAATTCTCGAGAAATATTAAAACAAAAGAGAAGTGACATTTAAAATTCCCTTATACCTCGACTCCTTCTGCATAATAATCTGGTCCATTATTATCTGGACCTGTTTATTCCTTTTCGTTATCTCCCATCAAAGAAAGGGGGACCATGACTGAGCCATATGCTTTTTAACAGTTGACCTCTTAGCTTCACAGAGATCTGGTCTGAGCTTTAAAGTTACTAAAATTACTCTCTAGGAGCTGGTTCTGTTCTTGGACAAGACACCATCCTCCCTGTGAGTCTGTGGGTAGGGCGGGTACCGACCTCATATTCACCTGGTATATGCCAGCTCATCCCTCCTGGTTATTAAAGGTTTTTATTATGATCCTGGTAGGGAGGGGGAGAGTCCATTCTTCTAGTTATATTTAGGATCTTTCTTTTCTCTTTTACTTTGTTACTGGATTTAATATTACATTGTGTTAAGTCTGATAAATTTCTTGGCTTTTAGTCATTTATAAAATTTGGTGGATATAAATACTTATTGCAGACTTTAGGTTTTAGGCTTTTAGGTTTGGAAAAAATGAAAATAGTGATGCCTGTCTAAGTCAGATGAGAAGAAAATCTTTTGAAAATTTTCTTTGTGGAGAAAAGTTTATATTACATTTGTGTTAATTTCTTATAAATGATCAAACCATATAAGCAGTGCTATCAACATGAAATGAGAGAGAGGAAATAAAGAAAATTTAAGCCTTGTATATTGTTTTACCATTCTGTTTTTCTTTCCCACGTGCCCTCTTCTTTTTTTTCTTAAATTGGAGTATAGTTGATTTACAATGTTGTGTTAGTTTTTGCTGTACAGCAAAGTGAGCCAGTTATACATACATATATATCCACTCTTTTAGATTCTATTCCCATATAGGTCATTATAGAGTATTGTGCTAACCTGTGCTATACAGTAGGTTCTTATTAGTTATCTCTTTTATACATAGTAGTGTGTATATGCCAATCCCAATCTCCCAATTTATTCCTCTCCCTGCTTTCCCTCCAGTAACCACAAGTTTGCTTTCTACATCTGTGACTGGACTTCTGTTTTGTAAATAGGTTCATTTGTACCATTTCTTTAGATTCCAATATCATATGATATCTGTCTTTCTCTGACTTACTTCACTCAGTATGACAATCTCTAGGTCCATCCATGTCGCTGCAAATGGCATTATTTTGTTCTTTTTTATAGATGAGTAATATTCCATTGTATATGTGTACCACATCTTTTTTTTTAAATAAATTTATTTATTTATTTTTTTGGCTGCATTGGGTTCTTGTTGCTGTGCGGGGGCTTTCTCTAGTTGCGGTGAGCAGGGGCTACTCTTCATTGCGCTGTACAGGCTTCTCACTGCAGTGGCTTCTCTTGTTGCGGAGCATGGGCTGTAGGCGGGTGGGCTTCAGTATTTGTGGCATGCAGGCTCTAGAGCACGGGCTCAGTAGTTGTGGCTCATGGGCTTAGTTGCTCCATGGCATGTGGGATCTTCCTGGACCAGGGCTTGAACCCGTGTCCCCTGCATTGGCAGGCGGGTTCTTAACCACTGCACCCACCAGGGAAGTCCCTGTGCCACATTTTCTTTATTAATTCCTCTGTTGATGGACATTTAGGTTGCTTCCATGTCTTGGCTATTGTAAATAGTGCTGCTATGAACATTGGGGTGCATGTATCCTTTCGAATTATGGTTTTCTCCAGATATATGTGCAGGAGAGGGATTGCTGGATCATATGGTAGCTCTGTTTTTAGTGTAGAGTATAGGAGGGATCCCAACGATGCAGCAGGATTCCTTTCCTCCACACCCTCTCTAGCATTTATTGTTTGTAGGTGATGGCCATTCTGACCGGTGTGAGGTGATACCTCATTGTAGTTTTGATTTGCATTTCTCTAATAATTAGTGACCATATGCCCTCTTCTTGAGCAGAGTTTTTCATTATTTTTATGGAAACTTTTACCCTGCAGAGAGGAGAACAAAACTGTACAGGGTGCTGCTCTTTGTGTTAAGAATAATGAAAGTGGCATCACCCAAATTTTACTCTGGGAGATGACTTGAAAGGTGGACTCATTGGAACCGAATGAAATAACAAAAATATAAATTTAAAAAGCTACAACAAAAATAGTAACAGTCTGAGTAAACAATAAAAAATACTGTCGATGGACCAGCATTCTTGAGGAATGTCTGAGAAGTAGTTAGTAGATAGGGACAGATCTACTGAGAGGAATACCTTGCAGAAACCATTGTCCGGAAAATGTGCAGAAGATTCCTGCAAAGTTAAGGGTGGGAGACTTGAAGCAGCATCAAGGGATAGAAGGAGCAGGGGATGTGGGGGGGGGGGGTT
Source organism: Delphinus delphis (assembly GCF_949987515.2). Lineage (NCBI taxonomy): Eukaryota > Metazoa > Chordata > Mammalia > Artiodactyla > Delphinidae > Delphinus > Delphinus delphis. The sequence continues at coordinate 99,627,562 of NC_082684.1, forward strand.
CATCAGATCCGACTCCCTCATCCTCACTGATGTGTGACACAGAGGGGACAGCAGTGTTGCTTTCTCACTGAGGCAGTGATGTGGGCACTAGAGCCAGGGAGACAGGGCTGAACCTGAGATGTCCACTGCATCCCTTGACGCAGAAGAGAAGCTGCCTCACAGACCTCCCGGCAGTGTGTCCTGTCTCTGCCAGAGCTGCCAAAGGCAGGCCACCTTAAGCACTGCTGTGGGGAAACAGACGTTCTCTAATAGAAATATAAATAGACTTTAAAAATCACACAGCAAGTGGAAAAAGCCAGTATTAAGAGAATACCACATTCAACAAACAGAGGAACTAATCTCCAAGAAAAAGGAAAAACTTTGGATTAACATGGTTTTCAGAAAGATGCAAGAGAATATTCTACTAATAAAAAAGCATACTAGACACTTTACAGATTTAAAATGTACTCATTGGAGTAAAAGAATGGCTGAATTGACAAAATTGAAAAACAAATTAGTAATCTGGAGAAGTAAGCTAAAGACTCACAAAAGAAAGGGATGAAAAGAAAGAGAAGTTAGGAACTCTCGAAAGAAATCAAAGATGACACATATAGATGGAGAGATATACCATGTTCTTGGATTGGAAGAATCAACATTGTGAAAATGACTATACTACCCAAAGCAATTTACAGATTTAATGCAATCCCTATCAAATTACCAGTGGCATTTTTTACAGAACTAGAACAAAAAATCTTAAACTTTGTATGGAGACACAAAAGACCCTGAATAGCCAAAGCAGTCTTGAGGGAAAAAAACGTAGCTGGAGGAATCAGACTCCCTGACTTCAGACTATACTACAAAGCTACAGTAATCAAGACAATATGGTACTGGCAAAAAACAGAAATATAGATCAATGGAACAGGATAGAAAGCCCAGAGATAAACCCACGCACCTATGGTCAACTAATCTATGACAAAGGAGGTAAGGATATACAATGGAGAAAAGACAGTCTCTTCAATAAGTGGTGCTGGGAAAACTGGACAGCTACATGTAAAAGTGTGAAATTAGGACACTCTCTAACACCATACACAAAAATAAACTCAAAATGGATTAGAGACCTAAATGTAAGACCAGACACTATAAAACTCTTAGAGGAAAACATAGGAAGAACACTCTTTGACATAGATCACAGCAAGATCTTTTTTGTTCCACCTCCTAGAGAAATGGAAATAAAAACTAAAATAAACAAATGGGACCTAATGAAACTTAAAATCTTTTGCAAAGCAAGGGAAATGACAAACAAGACGAAAAGACAGCCCGCAGAGTGGGAGAAAATATTTGCCAACAAATCAGCCAGCAAAGGATTAATCTCCAAAATATATAAACAGCTAATGAAGCTCAATATTAAAAAAACAAACAACTGAATCCAAAAATGGGCAGAAGACCTAAATAGACATTTCTCCAAAGAAGACTTACAGATGGCCAAGAAGCACATGAAAAGCTGCTCAACATCACTAATTGAGAAATGAAAATCAAAACTACAAACTACAAAACTACAAAACTACAACTCACACCAGTTAGAATGGGCATCATCAGAAAATCTACAAACAACAAATGCCAGTGAGGGTGTGGAGAAAAGGGAACCCTCTTGCACTGTTGGTCTGAATGTAAATTGATACAGCCACTATGGAGAACAGTATGGAGGTTCCTTAAGAAACTACAAATAGGGCTTCCCTGGTGGCGCAGTGGTTGAGAATCTGCCTGCCAATGCAGGGGACACGGGTTCGAGCCCTGGTCTGGGAAGATCCCACATGCCGTGGAGCAACTAGGCCCGTGAGCCACAACTACTGAGCCTGCACGTCTGGAGCCTGTGCCCCGCAGCAAGAGAGGCCGCAACAGTGAAAGTCCTGTGCACCGCGATGAAGAGTGGCCCCTGCTTGCTGCACCTAGAGAAAGCCCTCACACGAAACAAAGAGCCAACGGAGCCAAAAATAAATAAATAAATAGATAAATAAATAATCCTTCCCTCTACTTAAAAAAATAAATAAATAAATAAATAAACTAAAAATAGAATTACCGCATGACCCAGCAATCCCACTACTGGGCATATACCCAGGGAAAACCATAATTCAAAAAGAATCATGTACCCTAATGTTCATTGCAGCACAATTTACAATAGCCAGGTCATGGAAGCAACCTAAATGCCTATCGACAGACAAATGGATAAAGAAGATATGGTATATATATATATATATACAGTGGAATATTACTCAGCCATAAAAAGCGAAATTGGGTCATTTGTAGAGACGTGGATGGATCTAGAGACTGTCATACAGAGTGAAGTAAGTCAGAAAGAGAAAAACAAATATCGTATATTAACACATATAAGTGGAACCTAGAAAAATGGTACCGATCAACCAGTTTGCAGGGCAGAAATAGAGACACAGGTGTAGAGAACAAACGTATGGACACCGAGCGGGGAAAGTGGTGGGGGTGGGGGCGGGGGCGGGTGGTGGTGGTGGGATGAATTGGGAGATAGGGAGCGACATATATACACTAATATGTATAAAGTAGATAAGTACTAAGAACCTGCTGTATAAAAAAATAAAATAAAATTCAAAAAAAAAAAATATCCAAGAGGGGGCTGGACTTTTGGCAGGGATGTGGTGGTGCTGGCAAAGAAGGAAAATGAAGATGTATTAATGTCATTTCTTGTGTAAGAGGAGGTAAGAAAACCAATGAACCAGAGATGCTGATAGAAAAATATGAGTTTAAACATGTATGTATGTATGTATATTTACATATACATGTATGTGTATATACATATAAATACATAAATGTATGCATATAGTTAGTTAGCTAGAGTTAGAGTTGCCCTTATAAAATGTACAACTTTCAAACTAACTGGAAGGGCGAAGAGTCTGTGGGCTGGCGGGGCAAAGAAAACTCAATCATACTGAAAAGGCAGAAAAAAAACCCAAAGTATTTAAATTTAAAAACACACACACAAACCATAAAACAAAGATGATAGGCATAAATCTAAACATATGAGTAAAGAGTACTTTGAATGGATTAAGGTTCTCTCAAAAAATACTGATTTCCAGATTGGGTAAAAAAGAAAAGGAATACAGCTACGTGCTGTTTACCAGGAGTTAAAGGTACAGCTAAAAAGAGAGAGATAGACAGACACTTGGAAAGGTGGAAAATACAAGCACAGAAAAAGATAAGCCAGGAAAAGTTTAATGTAAAAATATAGATGGAAAACATTATCAGACAAAATAGCATTTAGGGTAAAATCTTGAATTGGCACAGAGACTTTTCATATGCTAAAGGGTTAAATCCCTAAGAAGATCTGAGTTACAAACATTAAGGCATCTAATAAAATAGATTTGAGACATATAAAGGAAAAACTAATGATATGCAAAGATCAACTGACAAATCCATATTCATGCTGGGGAGCTCGATACTAGTCTCTTTTTTTTTTTTTTGCGGTACGCGGGCCTCTCACTGTTGTGGTCTCTCGTTGCGGAGCACAGGCTCTGGACACGCAGGCCCAGCGGCCATGGCTTACGGGCCCAGCCGCTCTGCGGCATGTGGGATCCTTCTGGACAGGGGCACGAACCCGCGTCCCCTGTATTGGCAGGCGGACTCTTAACCACTGCACCACCAGGGAAGCCCCCGGTACTAGTCTCTTTTATAGAAATCAACTCAGCAAGACAAATACAATGAAGCACACGGAGAAGTTGAGTTTTAACTAATAAGATAAAATGGTAAAATTGTCCTTGTATTTAAGGACCACCAAATGGGCATTGTTATACTGCTGATGGAAGCGTAAGCTGGTAAGGTCTTTTTGAAAGGCAATACTTAGCAACTTCTAGTAACTTTTCCTAAGTAAATACTGCATTTGTACCCAAAGATGTTGTCCAAAAAAAGGAGTTCATTGCTTTGTGGTTTGATAGCAAACGTTTGAAAACTAAACTAAATGCCCATCACAGGGGAATGATTGAATAAATTGCCGTACACCTATGCTATGGAATAGTGGTTAGCCGTTAAAAAAAACAATGAAATAGATCTGTATGGGTTATTATGGGGAAAGCGTCAAGATAGGTAATTAAGTGAAAAATATAAGATGCAGGACAATATAAACAATTTGGTGCCTTGCCTTAAAAGTTTCAAAAGGAGATTAACACATACATAGATAAACATGAGCATTTGTCTGCAAGGTTATACAAAGAACTGTTGTCAATGATTGTCCTTAGGAAGAGGGATGGGGATTTGGGATGAGGGGGAGGAGGGAGGCTTTTACTTGTTGTTTTTGTATCTTTCTGTACTCTTCAAATATTCTGACTATATGGATGGAGTACTTTTAAGCTGTAGATGTACCTAAACTAGTCTATTTTATGGTATTCTATCTTATTTTTGTTGTCAAATTAATTTTGCTAGTAGTCCATCCTTTGTGTCCTTTTCAAGCAACAAGAGACATTTATCCCTTTCAGACACTTTATTTTATTTTTAAATGTATTTATTTTATTTATTTATTTTTGGTTGTCTTGGGTCTTAGTTGCTGTGTGCAGGCCTTCTCTCATTGCAGTGAGCGGGGGCCCCTCTTCGTTGCGGTGTGCGTGCTTCTCACTGCAGTGGCCTTTCTTGTTGCATAGCACCGGCTCTAGATGTGTGGGCTTCAGTAGTTGTGGCATGCGGGCTCAGTAGTTATGGCTTGTGGGCTCAGTAGTTGTGGCTTGCGGGCTCTAGAGCACAGGCTCAGTAGTTGTGGTGCATGGGCTTTGTTGTTCTGCGGCATGTGGGATCTTCCAGGAGCAGAGATAGAACTAGTGTCCCCTGCATTGGCAGGTGGATTCTTAACCACTGCACCACCAGGGAAGTCCCTCAGACAACATTTTAAATACCAAAGATTAAATAGGCCATGAAGGGTAATAAATATATGAACATGGAATGTATTACAAATAGGAGATCTGATCATAAAATAAGGATTATGTTTTTCACAAACCACACAGCCACACTTACAAATCAGCCTCATTACTTTATAATCTTTTTTATCTCTAAAACCATAATCCACTGAGCAGTGTCCTCCCAGGTTCCCAAGGCACCTTGTTCCAAGGCTGCCACCAGCAGTGGCACAGAAATGGGAGGACACATGGCAGTCTGGAGTGTGTGTGTGTATGTGTGAACACGTTGCCCAGGGTGCGTTCTGTAGATGGCTTAGTTTGTGTGCTGTTTCTTATCTGAATTTTCTTGGTTCCATAGTAATACTGAATTAAGTGTCGACTGTCATGCTTAAATTTTTTTTTAACATCTTTATTGGAGTATAATTGCTTTACAATGTTGTGTTAGTTTCTGCTGTATAACAAAGTGAATCGGCTATATGTATACATACATCCCCATATCCCCTCCCTCTTGCATCTCCCTCCCACCCTCTCTATCCCACCCATCTCTATCCCACCCCTCTAGGTGGTCACAAAGCACTGAGCTGATCTCCCTGTGCTACGCAGCTGCTTCCCACTAGCTACCTGTTTTATATTTGGTAGTGTATATATGTCAGTGCTACTCTCTCACTTTGTCCCAGCTTACCCTTCTCCGCCTCCCCGTGTCCTCAAGTCCATGCTACGTCTCATGCTTAAATTTTTAAAGGCTATTTTCATGCTTAACAGAATCCTCCTGAACAGTTTCTGTGGTTGGGGACAGTGATGGCTGCTGTGCACTGGTGTGCCAGGCACCAGGCTGAGCACTAGATAAATAACCACCCAGAGGGAAGCAGTGCCTCTCAGTTACCTAGGAAACTTCAGTCTGGTCTTGCTTGCTTTTCTGATGGTTACAGAGTTGACTTTTAGTGAATCTTAATGTTGGAATATTTGTACTGTCACGAAAGATTTCTAAACTAGCAAGCTGCTAAGAAATATTTAGAAAGGTATCTGGTAGAATGTAGCTCCACTGTGATTCTTAGCTTTTTGGTTGAAAAAGGAGTATGACATCTCCAAAGCTATTCTCAAGTAAATGCTTACCTCATACTTGAGAAAAGTATTCACCTGTAAACCTGTCTTCTTAAGAATTTTCCTCTTCTTGCAGGGTAACACCATCCTCTGAAAATCCTAATGGTGCTACTTCTAGTGTCAGCCAAGGAAAACCTTCTCTAAGACGAATTAAAGGGAGACTACACAGAAGCAAAAGCCTTGATAGCATCGATTTCTGTGAACTCACTGTAAGTGGATTGTTTCACGCTTTTCTTCCTTTTCAAAGAATATGAAAAATTTGATTTTTAAATATTTTCATAAAAATGCAACAGGCTTATTTTGTGGTAAGCATTTTTCGGTAAAAACTGGTTTATCCAACAGGTTACCGACCAGCATAACTTTCTTAACCGATATCCATAGATACATTTATGATAAGCGGTTCATAATGATGATTCTGGTTCAAAGACCAAAATAAACAAATGTTTCCTGAACTCTACAACAAAAATTGAATTAAGGGGCTTCCCTGGTGGCACAGTGGTTGCGAGTCCGCCTGCCGATGCAGGGGACACGGGTTCGTGCCCCGGTCCGGGAAGATCCCACATGCCGTGGAGTGGCTGGGCCTGTGAGCCATGGCCACTGAGCCTGCGCGTCCAGAGCCTGTGCTCCGCAACGGGAGAGGCCACAACAGTGAGAGGCCTGCGTACTGTAAAAAAAAAAAAAAAAAAATTGAATTAAGTTCAGTGGATAATGTAAATTTCTCGGAAAATCACAAATCCACATATCAACGTAAGTACAGACCTAAGTATTTGATGAACCCCAAACACCCAACTTCCTTGTAGTTCCAGAAAATAGAGGTGCTCTCTTATTATTAGGACAGATCCCAGTTCAGTTAATGATGGGGTTTTCTTCTCATTCTAAGTGATTAACATTAGTGACCTTTTTTTCCCCAGGCCTAGTGACAGGTTTTCACTTGGGTATATGGTAAATTCATGCATGTTTTTAGAGGAGCACTGGCCCTTTCAGGACCCACTGTCCTTTCCTATTAATTGTGTTGTCCTGGAAGAGCTACTGCAATGCCATAAAGGAAACACTAGAATTTTCCTAGCTATAAGAAGGTCTTATTCACATGTATGTGTTGTAGCATTCATTGGCAAATTAATGGATGTTCGGGATGCTTAGACTAGATGTGATCATTTCTCCCTTGAGCGCTGAAGAATTCAGAATTATAAAAGTACCATTGACCATTATTGTTTCAAAAGGTGGTAACAGTGTGAAAGTAAAGACTATCTTTTTTGAGGATATGACTGCTGCATCTTTTTTTTTTTTTTTTTTTTTTTTGCGGTATGCGGGCCTCTCACTGCTGTGGCCTCTCCCGCTGCGGAGCACAGGCTCCAGACGCGCAGGCTCAGCGGCCATGGCTCACAGGCCCAGCCGCTCCGCGGCATGTGGGATCTTCCCGGACCGGGGCACGAACCCGTGTCCCCTGCATCGGCAGGCGGACTCTCAACCACTGCGCCACCAGGGAAGCCCTACTGCATCTTTTGCCTATAATTGATGAAAACAAAAGTTCAGTAATTGTGAATACTCTATATTTTTAGTTTTCAAAAATTTTAGTAATTATTTTTATTAAAATAATTTTACCCAATTATTTTACTTAAAACTATGCTTGACCATATAAGTCAAGAAGGTGAAATGTGACCTATCAGAAGACATTTAAGCAATAACTGAAAAAAGGGGTTAAAAGACAGTAAATTCATGCTAAGTAGACTTAAAGTGACAGAAGAAAGTATAAGTCTGGCTTAAAATAAAGCAAATTGCTTTTCAAAAGTGAAACACTGAATTAATTGAGAAACAAATTTGAATTATTTGTTAGAACATAAAAATGGGAGTTTAAATTTTATCACGTTATTTTATATGATGTTAAATATTATCATTACTGAAGCATAATCAGGTAACTAATTAATTTGCGTGTCATAAAGTATATTTACTTGCTTAAATAGAATTATTGTGGAGGGGGAAGATATTAAAAGTTTTCTAGAATATGACAGAAGAAGAGCTTAACTTCACATAAGATTGCCTTCAGTTTCTCAGAAATAGAAATAGATTATTTCAGCTGTGAGGAAAAGTTGGTGAATAGAGTTATCTTTTTATTGTGATGAACATGTCTAAAAATTATTGATAGTAAATTTCCTGTCTCATTCCATGAAAGAGTTGGTTTGGCTGAAGTTAGTGTACAGTACAAGCAAGGAAAAGAATAACACTAGCCAGGTGCAGAATTAATTTATTTCTTTTTGATGATCTTTCCTGTTTGACTTTATGTCAAAAGTGAAATGTTTAAGCATCTCTGGAGGGAAGAGGTTTTGACATTGAGGTTCAAAGAGAGGTAAAGCTGAGGTAGGGAAAGTGGATTCCTGGGTAGAGCTGTGGGTTCTGGTGTGGGGTGTGCTCGGCTGTATGAGCTGTCCTGTGTGTGACTTTGGTGTTCTACTTTCTGCAGAGTGCATTGAAAGGCCATGTACTGATAGTTCATCTACTTGTCAGTAATGGGAATGTATTAACAAAATGTAATTACTGCAATCAATTTGGGTTTTTTGCAATTTGAGTTCATTTTCTGTCTCAGGTTCTTATAGTCATGGTTGGTGGGGCAGCAATTTAGTGTTTTGTTCTTTGAACATTTTTAGATTGTCAGAAATTTTTACAATGAACATGTTCCGTTTTTAGCAAAGCAATAAACTGATTTTCTGAAAAATAAAATAATAGAAGACTCTCCCAGCTTGGCTATTCACACTTTCTACCATAAGCTATGGTCAGATAATACTATAATATTCAGAATGTATAGGGACATGGAGTATCTTTGGTATGGGGCTGAAAAAGGACTTTTTCCCTCTACCTTTTTTAAAAAATTTATTTATTTGTTTTTATTTTTGGCTGTATTGGGTCTTCGTTACCGCGCGCGGGCTTTCTCTAGTTGCGGCGAGCCGGGGCTACTCTTCATGACGGTGCGCGGGCTTCTCATTGTGGTGGCTTCTCTGGTTGCGGAACATGGGCTCTAGGCGCGCGGGCTTCAGTAGTTGTGGAACGTGGTCTCAGTAGTTGTGGCTCACGGACTCCACAGTGCAGGCTCAGCAGTTGTGGTGCACGGGCTTAGTTGTTCTGCAGCATGTGGGATCTTCCTGGTCCAGGGCTCGAACCCGTGTCCCCTGCATTGGCAGGTGGGTTCCTAACCACTGAGCCACCAGGGACTCCCTTCCCCTCCACTTCTAAAATTTTATCTTCTTTTTTTTAAAAAAGGGAGTACTCCGCTTTTTAAAAATGTGGTTTAGAAAAGGGTTTCATGGGAGGTAAAAAGTGTTCAGATTTGTCTCTCTAATGCAGTTGGCTATGCCATATAATCGTGGAGAACCAAATTTTAAAATCTTTGCCGCAAAGTTTAAAGGGAAGAAGATCCTTGGGAAAGGGTCTGTAATGACTTCTAATTGTATAGGAATACATAACCCTTATTCTCTTCAGGAAATAGCTTAGCCATTGTATGTATCTCTTCATAAATGTTCTTCTAGTGCAAAAAGACTGAAAATTTTGTCATATTATACACTTTTTTAAATTGTAAAAATTCTTATTAAATGTATGGCTTCCTTTAACCACCAAAGTAAACAGAAAACCTTAAAATAGACAGACTGAAACTTAGTTCATGGTCTCCTGTCATGTACATATATATCAAATTTGCATGACCAACAGAGTAACATTTATATTTTTACATTTTGCTTTTAACTTTGCCTGAGAAAAAATGCAATTTTCATTGCTTTTGGAAGAACTTAGCAAGTGGAGCAGGAGGTCCACTTGCCATGGTTTCAAGGTCCCAGTTTCTGGCCGATAAGCCTCAGGTTCCAGCTGAGACTGTTGGCTTTGGTCCCAGCATCAGATCGATGCCATTTCACCCCTGGGGAGAGTTGATTGTTTCAGCTTTCTCTGTGGGGATTAAATGGGATGGGCTTTCTAGTTCATTCTGTAAACACTGCAGCGTAATTGATTGACAACCTAGTTTACTGAGGGGACCTGGAATCCATCCACTCTCCCTAGGTCCTTGAGACAGTGTCCCAGGGATACTTGGTACAGTTTTCTTAGGCGAGGCCTGGAATGGACAAGTCTGTTATGATGATGTGTTTTGCCTAGAAAACCTGAGCCTTTCTTCAACACTTTAATGAGTAAAATGCTATATAAACCATGTGACAAGTTCTGTTTCTTCCTTCGGGTGAAGGAGGGATGTATTGATAATCAGTATGAAGAAGAAAAGCAACCGTTTGTCTTTAGATTTAGCTAACGATGTTTCCGTTCTTAGCTCTTCCGTATCACTGTGGTGCCATTGCCATCAGGTTTAGAGTCATCAGGTTGCATTTTCACTTCTGTCCCTTCCTCTCTCTCAGATTCTAAATGTGTTATCAAAGAATTTTAAGTGGTAATTTAAAAATTCAGCAGATCGCTTGAAATTTTACAGCTTCTCTTGATTATACCTCCTACCTAAAATAGGAGGATGGAGCCAGTTGAGTGGGATTCCTTCAGTTTGGGAATGCTGTCCTTAACGTGAACTTAAGTAATTTATTTCTTGCTTTGTGGGTGTAAACCTAGATTGTCAGTTTTCTCTTTCTGCCAACAGAAATACTACAAAGAAGTTCTATATACAATAAATAGGAACAATGAACTAAATAGGAACAATGAACTAATTAATAATTTATGTCTCTGTTCCTTTAGCCTTGAGTAAAAAGGATTCAGTCATCACTGAGAACCATTAGGCAAAATGATACATTTTTCAAACCCCTTCCAGGAGTTTTTGTCATGGGAGGGAAAATATGTGAAGATATTATTTGGAGTGTTACCTTTTGGGGCTAATATGCCACATTTCACTGCTGCCTGAATAATAATTCTGTGGTTTTTTAATGATCAGCAGTTTTTCACATTTGAAAAGAAACTTTTTTCTCCTGGTAAAGAGGCATCTGTGTAGGCTACTGGAGGATCTATGCAACCCTGTCGGGATATTAGTGATCGAAATTTTCTCGTTCTTTCTCTACCCAAGACCTCCTACTATGAGATGTGTGGGATGCTGAGACCCCAGAGGCCTGTTTTAAAACTAAATATCCCTTTGACTTTGACCATATGTCAAGTGTGCTTTCTTGGTGCCTGACTGATGAATAAGGAGCTGGCACTGAAGGTGCTGAGTCAGTAGAGGGAGAAGACGTGAAGGACACTGAACACCAGCTTACCCTGCTTCCTGGTTTGGTGGGAAGGGCCAGCCACTCCCTGCTCATTGCTCTTCTCTGATCACCACCACCCACCTCACCGGAGGAGAGCTTAGAAGAAACAGCAGTGAGCATCGTGGGTGCCCTCTGCTCTTCTCACCCTGAGCTCTGGTGACTTGGCATCTTTCCGTTCACTTTAGGTATCTCCATGTCATTGTGGGTGCTGACCCCAGGCCACCTACACATCTCCTCACTGCACCTTCGCCTCTTAGTGTGTGTCCTGTTCTCCATTGATGATGTGTTTCAGCTCCTCAAAGGCAGGGAGCATGTCTTTTGTATTTCCCAGTGCTAAGCATGTCAGGTCTATGCTCATTAAGTATTTGCTGATTTATTGTTGGTTGACTTACTGCTCCAATAACTTTGGTAGCTGAGTAGAAGAAAGCTGAGCGACCATTAAATGTTAAAGTGGTGGGGCTGAGAAGCAAGAGGACATGTAAAATCACATCACTCACTTGACACACAGGAAAAGGAAGCAACTTCATGTATTGACTTCTCTTATGATGAACATGCCTGACCATGAAGAAGTAAGGGGGACATTTTTTTGAATAGCCAGAGTAGATGTGGTGGTATTGATGGAGGTAGTGGAGGTAACTGGTGGAGGTGGTGGTGGGGTGATGGAGGTAGAGATCATCGTGGAGGGGATTTAGGTAATGTTGGTGGTGGGGGTGGAGGAGGTAGAGGTAGTGGTATTGGTGGTGTTGGAGGTGGAGGTGAAGGTGGTGGTGGTGATGGTGATGATGACGGTGGAGTAGTATTGGTGAGAGTGGAGGTGGTGGTAGAGGCAGTGGTGGTGGTGATGGTGGTGTTAATGGAGGTGGTTGTGGTAGAGGTGGTGATGGTGGTGATGGCAGTGGTGGTGGTGAAGGTGATGGCGATGACGGTGGTGATGGAGGTGGTGATGGAGATGGTAGCTGGGGTGGTGATGGTGGTGGTGATGGAGAGGGTGGTGGTGATGGTGGTGGTGATAGAGGTGGTGATGGTAATAGTGATGGAGGTGATGCTGGTTTAGGTGATGATGGTGGAGGTGGTGGTGGTGATGCAGGTAGAGGTGGAGGAGATGATTGTGGCAGCTTCTGTTCTCACAGTGGCCAGGTCCTTCACATTTTGAGGTAGTGAGAATGTTCCTGATTGCATGTTACAAAACGCTGACTCAGAGTGACCTGAATATTAAGGATGTTTATCAGGTCACATTCCTAGAGGTCTAGAAGTCTACTAGGGTGATCTTCATGCCTGATTTAATCCCATGGGTCCAGTTCCATTTTCCTGGGAATCTTAGGTCTACTCTCCTCTCTACATAGACCTCATCAGTAGACTAGTCACATGGTGAGTGTGGCAGTTCTGGGCCTCACATCCACATGGATAAAGTCAGGAAGGAAGGGGAGTCTCTCTCTTACAAGCATGGAAACCCTTCCCTGAAGCCCCCTTTGCTCCTTCCCATTTCTCTCGCTGAGCCTTTTCCTGGACCAGGATCTGGCCTGGTGGATCACGTGTATTGATTTGCTTAGCTGGGTTCTTTGACCAAAAAAGTGCCCCAACCCCCTCAAATCCATAAATAACAGCTATATGAATGTAAGAGTTGGCTGATTGAATTATAGTCATTTAAAATCAACTGCCAGGAATTTTTTCTCAGTGGGAGTCTCAGGGTAGACAGTCGTTGGTACAGCAGCTCTGTGATGAGACCTAGTTTTCTCTTTTCCAGGCTGCCCTCAGTTTGCAGGCCTGGGTCCTCATGCTGGTCTTCTGTGGTCTCTACGTGTCTGCTGTGGGTCTGCCCTCATATTTTGGGTCTCCAGCGAGGAGAAGGCGGCAGAGTAAAGGCACAGACTTTGTCCTAGGGAAGCTTTGTCCGGTTATTTCAGAGGAGATTATGCCCGCTTAGGGACATCTTCCTACATCTCTTTGGCAAGAACTGTGTCATGTTGTCATCTCCAGTTCTAAGGGAGGTTGAAAAATGGGAAATTTTGGTAGCACAGGGCTGCAGGGGATAAAAATGGGGTTCTGCTGGTGAGGAAGAAGAAGGAAATGGACATTTCATCAGTAACTAGAAAAGTCCACTTACATACCCTAGCAGGTCTGGAACTCGCCACTGTACAGACCAGAAAGTTAATGCCCCAGTAAAAGCCAAATCATAAATGGGTTAAATTACAATTGATATGGCATTTTATGGAAGATGTATGTTGCCCCAGCGTCAGTGGGGTGCCCCAGTAAAAGATGTATGCTTCTGAGGCCTCTACATATTCAAAATTCATACAATTGTAAGACCCATTTTCCCAGAGGACTCACAAAATATGGTGGCTTATTTCTGTTTTCCAGATAAAGTGGTCTGGTTAGAGTTCATAGGCTATAGGTCACTCAGCCTGCTGGTTTGAAGTTATGCAGTTCTCACTGGTCACTCTTAATTTGGGGCATTTGCATAATTTCAGATTTGTGTATGAAATGGGACCATTAATATTTTATGTTGCATGATTGAGATTTGCACAACTAAAATTTGCTTAACATATCAAATTATGTTTGGTTTAAGGCAGGAAAGTTTATAATACATTTTAGAAAAATATATATAACCTGATGGTTAAAATACAAAAATATTTTGTGCCTGAAGTGGTACTTTCAGTTAATTCTATGAAAACTTATCTATCCAGAACAAATTGTTCCTCAGGTTTTCCTTCATTCCATCAAGTCTTCGTTTTTTCAGTACAGCCTTACAAGGATCTCTTATATCATCATTTATGTCTATACATTGCCTCACCAGTTTCAAAGACGGATCATGTGTCATTAAACTACATAGCTTCCTAATGCCTAACATGTTAAGGACTTAGAGGAGCTCAGGATAAATATTTGTTGAATGAACGAAGAGATTTTATTAGGTGGATCAATGCCCTCCCTGGCAGGTAGACCGGAAGGAGGCACTGTGAATGGCAATGGAAACCACAATTTGCAAAACATACTTACGGTTCTGTGTGGACAGCTTCCTTGTTGGCTGCAGCAAGTTCACGACCTCACTCTGTTTGACTACAGGCATGTCTGGGGGTCTTTGGCTGGTGGGCTTTGTCAGATGTAAGGAAAGGAGAAGATAAAAAGTACTAGAATGAACAATAGGGAGAATTTTAAAATGTCATTTTGAAATATTTTTAAACTTAAAGAAAAATTGTAAGAACAGTACAGAGAACTGCCATAACCCCACCCTCCCAAATTTCCCAACTGCTAACATTTCATAGTGTTTGCTCCACTGCCCACTCTCTCTGTGTAGAGATGTGTATGTGCGTGTGTGAATACACCCTTTGTTATTAGTCTTTTGCTGAACTCTTGAGATCAAGCTGTAGATATGGTGTCCCACAGCCCCTAAACTTTTTTGGGTTTAGTTCCCCCAAACAAGGGCAGTTTCTACTTAATCATGATATAACCCGTGTAACCAAGGCAGGAAGTCAACGTTGGCACGGCAGTTCTGTCCAGTCCACACATCCCATCCGAACGGCACTGCTGTCCCAGCAGTGTCTTGTTTCCCTTCTGGTGCAGGATCCCGCCCAGGAACATGCATTGCTTCTAGGTGTCATATCTCCTCCTTGGCAGTTTTAAAGAATCCTCAGCCCGGGGCTGTTCTGTGTTTCGCCATGACCAGACTCAGGTTATGTGCTCCGACCAGTAGCTGAGGGGCTGTCCTCACTAGTCCCAGCTCACTGAGGTCTGGCCTCATCACTGGACACCGGAGTGGCCCAGTGCCAACCCTCTGTGGGGAGAGGCATGGCTGGAGGGTACAGGGATCCGCCAGAATTACCACCCTCATCAGTTTTCCAGAGTGAGCAGAGTCAGGTAGGGAGAACAAAAAAATCGGGCTATTTATGTCACTTTAGGGCATCCAGAGACCAGTTGGAATGCAGTTTGCCAATTGACAACCAATTAGTAGGAGCTGCTTTGCCCATAATGGTTACTTCTTCATTAAAATGTGAACGTCCAGTTATCTCTAAGGGACTTTTACAGACAGCCTTACAAGGACATTTGTTTTTTTAAATGGTTAATAAACACAACGGCTACAAGTACTCTTCTTGTGAACATTATCAGCCTCCATCTTTTGTATTGTTTCAGGAGCTCAGAATTTTGTCTCCATCTTGGACCTATGCTCACATCGCTTATCTCTTTAGAGTTTCTTTTCACTAACAACTGCTAGTTGGGAACTTTGTTGGCTCTGATTTTAGGCAGGATTTTATTCATCAGAACTGAGTAGAAAACACAGGGCTTTTAGAATTTAGGTCTTAAGGAAAAGAATATTGAAAATAGGATTACCAAGAAGAGAACGAGAAGCCTTTAGTTTTCTGCCTTAATTTGTGTCTCATAGTCTCCTGGGAAGGCTGCTCCTGGATTTTGCCTGACCATCTCTTTCTCTAGGGCTTCGATTCCTTTTGTTGTCTGGGCTGGAGACCAGCGGCTGCTTTCCCCTCCAGCTCCCAGTCACTGCCCGCCCCACGGCCTCACTTCTCTTCATGCGGGACACCAGCCCACAGCAGAACACGCCTGAGCCTCATGTTCGGTTCACCTGGGACCCCTCTTCCCCACACCTTTCTCTCTCATGCACACACACCACCACCACCACCACCACCGTCTCGCCTGCCTCTAAAATGGTCTCAGTTTAATAGAGAAGGCAGAAATGTAAACACACCACACCATGGACAGTAGTAGAGGCAGTGCAGGGTACCCCTGGGGAATACGGGTGCTCATCGCCCTCCTGGTGCAGAAGAGAGTCACGAAGAAGGTGACTCTTTCACTGGACCTGAAGGATGCATCTGACTTCATGGGGGAGGGAGCGGGGAGGATGTCCCCAGGTTGAGGGAGCAGGGCAGGGAGTGGGGATGAGCTGAGAGCTGCCAGGGCCGTGGGAGGGACCACAGGTTGTTCTGACCCCAAGGGGCAGGGTCAGTCTTGAGCCCCCACCCCGCCTCCTGTCTGGAGCTCCGCATTTATCTGTTCCGCTGCAGGAGGGCAGGGGGATGTGCACCATTTCACTTACAAAGAAGGATTCCGCCATGATGATGCTTCTGTGAACTAAGAGGGCTAATGCTAGAACCAGAGGACATGGCCAGTTCAGGGGTGGGCAGCAGGAGGGGAGCGAGCAGGGGAGTTCATTCGTGGGTGATGGAGCAGCTGAGGAGGGCAGTTTCCAGAAGGGAGTGAGTGACCAGCAGATACGTGCAGCCTCAGATAGTGGGGGAGGGCAAAGGCGACTTGGACCTTCCAGCGGTCAGAGAAGGTCACTTAAGGAGTGGGAATTAGAGTTTATCTTTTCTTTTACATTTTATCGTGAGAGGAGGAATAATGTAATTTTTCATACAGTCACAGAACAAAGAGAGCCATCACTGCTTCAAAATCTCCAGAGCTGATGTCATGGGCTCTGACAGTTCCATCACCTCTCTGACAGCCCCTCCCCCAGGGCTATGAAGGGGGCACATGGCAGTGGAACTCACCCTCCAGGTGCTGTGCTTACAGTGGTGAGCGGGGTGGGGGGCTTTTGGAGGTGGCTGGTGACATTAGCCAAGGGCAGTGGGGTGACAGGCAGGCAGGCCAAAGGAGGTTGAAATTCCAGAAATAAAAAGAATATGTTCCTGTGTGCTGAATGAGTAAGTCTATGGACATAATTGTTTTTTATCTAAAATGGATCTGCTTCAGGTTTTCAGAGGTGATCTTATATTATTTCATTACTTTTAACTCAAGAAACTGAATCGTTTGATTTCCATATTTGTTACTGAACAGAATAAATAATCTCTGGGGAACATAACAAATAATGTACTTACCTGTGTCAGTATGCACACACACTATAATTTCAAGGATATGTAGAAATTAGTTATATTTGTCTTTGGAGCAGATATTCTGTTCTTGCTAGTCTAAGTAAAAGCATTTTATTTGGTTATTCCGTGACTTCTGAGCATTAGGATGACAAATGGAAGATTCAGAATGTGTAGTTTTCTATCTCTATGCTGTCTTCTATCTTAGAGAAGCCCAACATTTTGTGGTAACCAGATAGTGGTGAGGGCTGGCTGTGGGCCTGGTGCAGACGGGGTGCAGGCATGCTCAGCGGGGTGCCAGCTCTTGGCCTGAGCTGGGGCGGCCCTGAGAGAAGACACCAGGCGGAGGGAAGCCTTTGGTGTCCTCAGTGCTTTACTGTGTTCTTTCCTGTGGCAAGTGGGGGAGGGCAATACTATAGTCATTTCGCTTCAGTGGTGACATCGTAGCTTGTGGGAGGGCTTGTTCTTCAGAGCCTGATATGGGTGTGGGCACAAGACCCAGTCCTCCCCAGATCTCGGTGTGGCCTGTTTGTTCTGGGAGTCCCACTCTGACTCCCAGAACAAACAGGCTCAGAACTTGAAAGTCCAGGTTGGCTGAATCCCCGTCGAGGGCCCCTCTGTGAGGCACCTGCAGGTCCGGCGGCTGTTTTCCTTCTGGTCAGGTACCTGCGCGCATTCACATGGTCCAGGAAACCGGGCCTGAGCCTGGGCAGGGAGAGTGTCTTCGTAGGAGGACAGCCCGGGTGGCCTTCTCCCTTCATCCCTGGGCAGGGCAGCTGGTGGCCACTTGGGGGCAGGGCTCCCCAGCAAGTGACCTGCCGCCCAGGCGGGGACAGCCGCTGGGGCCTGGCTGCCTAACAGCTTCATTCTTCGTATTTCTCGACAGTCACATCTCTGCTTAAATTTGTGACTGATGGACTTTAATGTGGAATGAAAGTGGAAGGCCTTTCCAATTTGAAGTTGTTTTGGTTGTTTGAATTTCTGGAAGCTGTTGATATTTAGAAGGTGCTGCTTAGGGCGGAGTAGAATTTGGAGCCACCTGAGCTTGTCTGAAGGTGATTTAAATGCCAGGGCCTTTTGATGGTTGGAGGATAACTAGTAGCAGAATGACAGCAGTGACTGTTTTCCTCTTTGCAATGAAAAGTGAAAGTGCTTCCACCCTTCTTTAAGGACTCTGTGCTGCCAGAAAGAAGTCAAGCTTTTTTGTTGATGTTTTTAAAAAAGTAACTTAGTTGAAATTCTTTAAAACTAGCTATATACCTGTACTCCAAACATGACTTTAGCTTTTGATTGTTTTAAAAGTCATGTTTTGATAGTCACTTCCATATTTTAATGTAACATGAACCATCTTTGTATGCATTTATTAACTTTGTTTCTCTATTGTGTTATTCAATTTTGAAAGATTTATTATAATTAGAATGAAAATCATGAACTAGCTTTTTAAATATTTTACATTTTTCCTTTTGATCTAACTATATACTTTGAGTTACTGCATTTTATTTCAGTAACTCATAATCACTGGCATTTTCCTACTATTTGGCATGAAAATTCATTTTCAACATTTTGGATATTATATAATTCAGTATATTGTTACTACTGTTCATATTTTTAAAATCTGTTTAACCTTTGGCTTCCACATAAATGTTATTCTTTTTACATGTCAAGTAAAATAAGCACACTGTGTGTTCTGTGTGCACAGCAGAATGTTTAATGGACTGTGTAATTTTAAATGGTTCAAATGTTTATTTTTTCCGCCTTGAAATTGTTAGTGAGGTACATTGAGACTGGCAAGACTTGCTAATGCTTTGAGGCAGGGCCATATTTTATTTCATCTAAATTTTGTTTTCGTGTAATACTTGGATTTAGCATCTGATGATTAGATTTCTTTCTAGTCAAGAGAAATGCTTTTCCTTGTACTTTCTCATATTTAAGTGCATTTTGACCAGGGCAAAAGAAGAGCTTTACTGAAGCTTCTGAGTTATCAAGACCATCCTTTAGGAAAGTGTCAGAGTCATGCCATTGCCTTTCCTGACTTACTCTCAGGAAGATGGTGTGTTCAGTGTGACTTTGCATGTCATTTTGTGTCTTGGACAGGGTCAGTGTTGTCTGTTTTAGGTTGTATACTTGTTATTTCCTTTGTATGTCCTGTGCAGATGGTATCTGATAACTGCTTTTTTAAAAAATCAATTAATTAATTATTTAATGGTTTTGGCTGTGTTGGGTCTTTGTTGCTGCATGCAGGCTTTCTCTAGTTGCAGTGAGTGAGGGCTGCTCTTCGTTGGCGGTGCATGGGCTTCTCACGCGGTGGCTTCTCTTGTTGCAGAGCACGGGTTCTAGGTGCGCGGGCTTCAATAGTTGTGGCACACAGGCTCAGTAGTTGTGGCTCGAGAGCTCTAGAGTGCAGGCTCAGTAGTTGTGGCGCACGGGCTTAGTTGCTCCGTGGCATGTGGGATCTTCCGGGACCAGGGCTTGAACCCATGTCCCCTGCATTGGCAGGCAGATTCTTAACCACTGCACTACTAGGGAAGTCCCCGATAACTGCTTTTTGAAGCTATTAAATTCTGCTTTGTGGTGTGATCATGAAGAAGTACGGTAGTGCCACTGGGTTTTAGCATGCTGGCTTTTTCTTCGTTTTCATTTCAGAATATACAATACATAAAATTTTTCTGATTTCTCAGATTTATTCTGGATCATTTTTTTAAAAACATAATATCAATTCCTTTGTTTGGATGGTATAAGATGAGACAGTCAAGAAATAATCCAGTAGAAACCAATACACTTGTAAGTCTAAGGATCCCTAAATCTTTGTTCAAGATTTGATTTTCCGGTATATGACCACCTGATATTAACCTTTTGTTTTTGACTGACTGAACAGTTTCACATATACTGTACTCTTAAAATGATGATCTTCTCTGACATAAATCCTAGAGCATTCACGTTATATATAATATATGCTTATGAAATATAACAGAGTCTGTAATAGTGTTGTTTGCTGACCCCTAAAAGAGTAATGTAGATTTCAGAATTTGGTTATAACACTTACCACAACTTAAAATAAGTAGTGACTGAAATGACCACCTGTTGTGGCATGGGTGTTTGCCCATGATTTGATGAGAGATGGGTTGGAATCAGTAGAAAATGAGAGGAAATTGCAAGCAAGGGAGCCAGGGGTGAGGAGACCAGCAGCCATGTAGCTGGACTCCAGCAGCGCAGCCAGGGTCCTGAATGCAGAGTCTAACTGTCAACCCAGGGTAGAGCAGTTTAAAGGCCAGGGTTTTTTTCAGCTAAGTGTAGTGATGTGAAATTGAGAGGGAAGGAACCCCTAATAATTCCTGGGCTTAAGAGGAAATCAGGACCCTCAGCAGAAAAAAGCTGATCCTTTGCCTGGACATTGGTTGGAAATGAGTGCAGTAAGTGGGGGTCCAGGGTCATACTGCAGTCCCAGCAGGTACCTGGAGTCCAAGCTGAAACCAAGCCGGGAGTTGAGTGATCAGAGTTGCAGGTGTGAGAAAGAAGCGCTCAATTTGGAGAGCCAGTGGGTGGCCCTCGAGATCCCACAGGAAGGCTGGACGCTTGGTCAGCAGCTTAGGAACTTGCTGGAGCCAAAGCAACAGGGATGAGCATCAGTGTCTACAGTAAAGACCAGGGGAGCCAGGTACTGACGACACAGATAAAATAATACAGTGAAGAGTGAGCAGACCACTGTATTTAGTGAGAGTTAAACATACTCTATAGAAGTTTGTCATTTTCAATAGATGCTATTTTTTTTAATGGTAGAGTATTGAGCATCTTTATATGCCTGGTGGAACCTTCAGAGATACCAGAGGGAGCAGGGACAGAGATGGAGGGCTGCTGCTGTGGGGACGGGGTGTGGGGGACAGTGGTGGATGGAATTCACAGCACAGAGTAAGGACCCCACCCCCCCAGAGAGGAGGAACTGAATGAATAGTTGTGTATAGAGGTAAGGTGGGGCTGGGAGGTAGTTTCATTTTCTAAGAGGGCATTGAGATTGCCAGTCGAGGGAGAAGGAGTAGGTAAGATTTCTAGAGAGGTGATGATGTCACCTCTGCGGAGGGACAAAGAGAGAGGAAATGACTGGGAACATGAGTAGGGACTGCTGGGCATGGTTGAGGGACCCCAGAGGTCGGAGACCATGACCGCGTGGGGCGAGCCTGTGTGATTCTCTCCAGAAGGGCTCCAAAGCCTGGGGGGCGCAGTGGAAAGAGGGCTGGCCGGTTCAGAAGGGAGTGTGCAGTGAAGGACCGGGGGGAATTGAGATTAAAGGTGAGAGGATGACGGAGATGATGGTCCCTGGGACCAGGACGTGAAATCAGAAGGGATTGGGCGGCTGGGGCCTTGGTGCAGAATTCAAGAGCTTTGGCTTGAGTTCTGCGCGTAGAAGTTTAAGAAGTTGTCAGGGGAGTAGTGGCGACTGAGACCAGATGTGGCTTTGGGAGTGGACAGTTGGAATGGAGTGGGGGTCAGGGTCCTCCCAGAGCTGGTCAAGTCATTTGGAGTGAGGGGCCGCGGGCGGTGAAATGGCAATTCCCCACTGTCCTTCCCTGGTCGTTTGACACTGCTCTGGACGACTCTTGTCAAGCCACCAGCACCTTACTGGAGACACAAGAATTTTAAGAAAATGTCTGACAGTAATTGCTGAAAGCGATAGGGGCTTAGAGAGTCGAGTACTTGCTCCTCTGATTGGAGCAGAGGAGGTGACTAAAATGTTTAGAAGGTAAATATAAAGAGTTTAAAATTGAACAAAATTTGAGAAATTTGAGGATAAGGAACCTCTGAAGGAAGAGAGAAGAAATGGTTTGTGGAGTGGTATCAACTAACTGGAGAGTTAAATGCTGAGTGTTAGGAGATGCACAGGTGTTGCGAGGGGCACGTGTAGGTAAACAGAAGAAGCATGCGTGGAAGGTGGGAGGATGTGGGTACTTTGTGACTTCATTTCAAAGATCATTCTGCAGACACTTCTGAGAGTTTCCCTCTAGTGGCATGGATTTGATATTACCTCAGAGACCTCCACCCTTAGCTGACTAATTTATCTTATCCTATAGGAAGATGACAGCTATTTCAGAAATTAGAATTATTGAACATTTTGTAAATCCACAGTCAAATGAAAATCTGTGCAAACTTTATTTACTTCCTCAGATCACATCAACTCTTCACACCCTCCTTGTAATAAAGCTAATTAGCTTTTGCCTCTAATAAATGTTTGTATTTGAAGTTGAAAACCACTTTAGAAGTTCAAGATACTTCAGTCATAAGCTTAGAAGATATACACTTAGAAGATAAATGTTCTTTTTAAAATTTTATTATGCATAAATTTTAGATCTTTTTTTTTGAGGAGTAATTAAAGAGGTCAGCGTTCTTGTTTCTCCAGTTCATTGGGTTTATGGCACGGGGGTGTCTTCATTAGTGTTTTAACTTGGTGTCATTCAAGGTGGGGCGAGGTGAGGAGGGATGTAGAGGATGTGGAGGGAGCTGGGAAGGTCACAGCCCCAGCCGTGCGTCCCTGTTACCTACAGAGAACCGTGAGTCACCACATTCCTGCTACAATCACAGATATTTAGGAAAACATGGGTTGGGTTATTCCACCTTGAATTGTTTTGCTTTTAATTTTGTATCTTAAACTAGCAATTATGCAGTTGACCAGGTAGCACAGAAACATTCATTACGTGTAGCATTCTCCAGTCGTGTGGATAGATACTGTCAAAAAATAATATTAAATAAATCAGGACTTTCCTTCTTTTAAGGAAATAAGAGCTTGTCAGTCATTTGTGTCAGTGGTTAGCTAGTTTTAAAAATCCCCCTTAGCATCAGTATTTATGAAGTTTCTCTCAAATCTTGGTTCTCCTGCCATGAGTGACTTGAAGCAAAGACATGAGGGTTTGTTTTTCTTCTTTTGTATTTCTAGTATTCTGTCCGATACAGCAGCTTGGTGGGGATGCGTCTTGATTCAAATAGACTTTTGTCCCATGCCAGATTTTAGTGGTAAAATGACCAAGTTTACCTGGCTTGAGGCTCTCCTCCCGTCTGTCATCAGCTTGGGAACAGCTCTGCGGTGACACCAATCCTTTTCTCCCGCTGCCCTCGGGCCTCTGGGTCCTCCTTTTCTTTCTCTTCCTGCATCCGCAGTCTCTCAGTGGATTGGGTTAAACTTCTGCTGATTTGTCACCTTCGCTTCCTGCCTGATTTGCTGACTGTGAAGTCCACACACACATCTTTATCTCCTGTTTTCTTCACATCCTTGTAATCTGGTATTTTCACCATGGCCCTCTTGGATGCCTTTTCTTCACTCATTCTCCTGAACTTCTTTGCAGGATCTGGCATTTGAGCAGTATCCTCTTCTTGAAATTCTTCCACAATATCCTGCTTCTCGTCCTAACCTCTTCGATTTTGCCTTCTGTTTGTCCAGGAGTTCTTTAACCCACCATCTTAATGTGGTCCTTATCCCGGCGTTAAGCCTTCACTCCTGTTACAGTTCCTTCCTCCAAGAGTGGTTTTAACTCCTGTTGCTCTAAGAAGACCTCCTGAGTCAGCTTGCATCTCCTGCTGATTGATGGGTGTCATCACTTGAAATGACCTGCCCTCACTTCAGACCCAACTTGTCGTGCATGTTAGGTTAATGTATACATTACAGTGTAATGTATGGATACATGTCTGTATATATTAATACAAACAAAGTCTAGAAAAAAATTCCAAAATATTAACAAGGATGTGTGTGTGCATGAAGGATTTTTAATGATTTTTATGTTTTTCTATATTTGTTTCTTTTCCATTTAATTTTAACATTTTAATTATTTAATATTTCAAATGTATATTTTAATACCTTTATAAAATTTCTACAATTATGAGTTATTTTATAATCATAAAAATAGTTAAAATACATTACTTTTAATATATTTTTAATGGTTCTAATACTATTCAAATCAGTTTTAGAATTCTATGTTGGAAATGACAGTAAGAGAAAAAGAATACTCTCAGAGAAGCTAAATATTCATTTTTCAAAATGGAAGCAAAAAAATGGAGACGTTTCACACTTGTAAAAATAGCTAAGTTATTTGGAGAGAAGGTTGATTATTGATTTGTAGGAATTCCTTGTATGTTGTAGTTATTAGTCCTCTAATGGTAATATGCATTGCAAATATCTTTCTGTCTGTGGTTTACCTTTCTATTTCGTGTTCATAGTTTTAATGTAGGAATGTTTATTGGTCTTTTCCTTTATGATTTTTATTCTTTTAATGTCTTGTTTAAAAACCCCTTTCTTTCTCCAAGCCATAAAGATGTTCTCCCTTATATCTTTAAAAATATTTTAATGTTTGCTTTTCACATTTGAGTCTTTAATCCTGAAATTTACTTTTTGGGTGTGGTGAAAGGTAGAGATTGCCTTATTATTTTCAGTATGGATACTATACATGGAATGTTATATCGTTTCATACTGATCTGTAATACCTTGTCTGTCAAGCAGAAAGTTCCCACGTATGTGTGGATGTGTTTCTCCCTTTCATTTTCCATTGGTCTGTTTACCTAGTTGTGTGTTAAAACCACACTGTGTTAATTACTATAACTTACCAACTAATCTTGAAAATTGGTAGGTGCCTTCCCACCTCACCCTACTTATTTAAAGTTGCTTTGGCTATGCTTGGCCCTTCGACCTTCCTTACACATTTTATAATCAATCTATCAAATTCCACACAAAACACCCATGAGAGTTTGATTGGAATTACATTGAATATATAGAATTAGAATGGGGGAGAATTAATCTCTTATAGTTTGGACTCTTATTATACTTGAATAGAGCACATCTATCTATTCTAAAATGGTTTTCAATAAAGTTGTATCTTGTATGACTTGTTAGATTTGTTACAGAGTTTTTGGTCATTGTAAATGGCTTAAATTTTATTTTCACTTTCTAACTTTGCTGATGTATAGATGTGTAATCAACTTGTATATTTTCGTGTTATAATCAGCAGCCTGTCATTTTAATTCTAATAGTGCCTGGATTTCTTGGTGATTCTCTGTATACTCTGCTGCTTCCTGTGTGTTGTGACGGGTTTGTCTGGTCCCAGTCCTCATGCCACCATGCCGTCTTCCGTCTGTGCCGGGCATTCCAGTGCACGGCTGGATGGGGGCCATGATAATGACCCCTTAGCTTCTAATGCTTCGTCCATAAGGGTGGCATTTGCTGTATATTTTTGTAGATCACCTTCATCAGATTAGAGAACTCCTCATCTCAGTTTTCTAAGAATTTGTGTCATGAATGAGTGTTAAATTTTAAAGAGTACTTTTTCTATACCTATTAAGATAATGCAGTGTTTCTCCCCTGATCTTAATTGACATGTTCATATCAATGTGGTGAATTACAAAATTCTACTATTGTAATTTCTAGTATGAATCTGTTTTTGTGTTACTTGGATAAATTATACTTGAAAATGTTGTTGTTGTTATTTAAGACTTTGCAAAATTGGGTTTCCTAACATTTTTAGAAAGATTTTTACATCTGTTAGAAACTGAGATGTTGGTGCTGTTCTTATGTGTTTTGTTTCTGGGTTTTCCTATCTTCATTATATGAGTTGGGAATGATTCCTTCTCTTCTTCTTTGGAGTAGTTTGTGTAGAGATTTTTCTGCATCTTGGATGTTTGATATAACTTGCCTGAAGTATCATCGAGAGCTGATTTTTGTTTGTTTGTTTCTAGTATGTTTTGAGGAGTAGATATTGAACTGCTGATTCAATTTCTTGAGTTAATTTCGATGTTATATTTTTCTTAAAAACTATCCATTCTCCCTCAAAATTTCACTTGTATTTGCAAAAAGTTGTTTACTGTATTGTCTTTTTTTTTTAGTGTCAGCTGTATGTGTAGTTGTGACCCTTTTTTTCATTCCTGATATTGCTTCTTTATACCTTCTATATTTTTCTTTAGTAAAAGAGCCAGCTTTTGATTGTGTTGCTTCTTGTTATGGTTTGTTTTTAGTTTCATCATTCTGCGCATACCCTCTTACTCTCTGCTCATTCTTCCTCTCATGTTTGAGTTGCACATTTAGCTCGGTGGTTTTCAGTCTTCTTTTCTAATATACACTTAAAACACCAGATTTCTAAGTAGTGATTTAGCTGAGTCCTATATATTTCAATATTTAGTTCTTTCATTGTCATTAAAGTTTTAGGTTATTTTCTAATATCGTTTATGGTTTCTTCTCTGACCTATGATTATTTGGAGCTGTGTCCATAAATTTCCAAGAAGAAGGGCACAAATTGGTTACCTTTTTGCCCCAGATTTCTGATTTCATTGTTGTAAGATAATGTGGTCTGTGTGATAATTATTCTATGATAATTGTTGAAATGTGCATTATTGCCTAATAAAGTCAGTTTTTAAAAAATGCCTGTGGGTTGAAAATAATGAGTTCTCTAATCTCTTTACATTAGGCTTATTAGTTGCTATTCAGATTTTCTCTACTTGATCAATTAATTTACTGAAATAAGCGTGTTAACTCCTGCTACTGTGGTAGTTGGGGTTATCCATTTTTTCCTTCCAGTGATCAAGTTTTGCTGTTAGAAGTTTACTTGTGTAAGTTCCTTGGTGTATATGTGCGTGTGTATCTGCTGGTTGTATAACCTAGATGTAGAATTACTATATATTAGCTTGTGCATGTGTTCAGTTTTATGAGATGACACTACACAGTTTTCTAAAGTGGTTTAAACAGTTTTTAATCTCACGAGTGCTACATGAGAGTTCCCGTTACACTATTTTTAGCAGCACTTGGTGTTGTCAGGTTTTTAATTTTAACCATCGTAGTTGGGGTGTGATAGTAGCACATTGTGGTTTTAGTGTGCGTGTCTGTAATAACTAATGAGATTGAGCCTCTTTTCATATGTTTCTTGGTTCTCCTTTGCAGTTTCCAACTCTCTGTCTGAACAGTCTTGTCTTTTATCTTGTTGAACACAGTAACAAAGTTATTTTACACTTTGTGTCTCACTCTCTAATATTCAGAGTGATTGTGTGAGTATTCTATTGCTTGTGAGGTCTTTTCCATAGAGTCTTGTCTTTTTGTATGTCCGGTTATTTTTTATTGAGTGAGTGCCAAAAAGATTTAAAAAATTAAAAATAAATTGAGGTCTAGTCTTCTTCCACAATGCAGTTGTGTGTGTTTCTGCCAGGCGCTTGGAATCTGTTGCAACTCCTGGGTCCAATTCCAAGGACTTAGGTGGTTCAGAACTGAACCTGTGAAGTGCCTGTGAAGACCTGGTTGTTTCTTTATTTGGAGGGAGCACTCCTTCAGAATCCCATCCCAAATTAAGGAGGATTTCCCAGGCACTCTGACTTGGCGGACCATGGACTCCAGTTTCTGTCCCTTGATTCCTGGATGGAGTCACAGAGCTGCTCAGCCACACCCCGGAATCAGAGGACACCCGCAGGGGAGAGTGGCCGCCGTGTGCTTGGCTCACCTTCCCAACCTCCATTCTCGCAGGATTTGGCTTGGCCATTCTTTGCTATCTGGTTGGTTCTGTGATTCCTTCAAGAAAATGTTCTTTATGTTTTTCCAGTTATGTTCAGAGGGAGGCTTAATCTGAATTACCCAGACCACCATTCCCAGAATCTCAATTCCTCTCATAGATGTATTTTTTCCTCTTTTTATTCTTAACCTCTCTGTCTCTGTATGCGTCTCTGTGGATTTTGTGGGGTTTATTTTTCTTTTTACAGAATCTAAATTTTTATCCACTTTAACAGACCCATTTCATTTATTTATACTTACCGTGATTTATGATGTATTTAGAGAGAGTTCTATCGTGTTTCCCTACGCTTTGTTTTTACCCTGCTTCTTCTGGGATTTTCATTTCTTTCGGCCTTTCATTGTCCATCACACATGTGAATTCATTCCTTATACTGTAAATAACTCATTCCTTATACAGTAAATAATTCTTTACTATTTGATGGGTCCCTATGGTCATTTGTGAGATTTTAATTATTTGTAGGAATAAGGGCAAAGATTATGCAAAAAGCTCTTTTTAAAAAACTCAGCTTTTGCTTATAAACTCTCAACTTGCTCTCTATACTTTAAAAGTATACAAAAGTGTTTATTTCTTTCACTTGCTTTTTATCCTTGTTTTTCTGGTGTTCAATAAGATCATGTATTCTGAGCCTAGAGTTTGTTCCCTCGTGGGGAGTGTTGGGGTCACGGCATAGTGAGCCAAGCCTGCTGCCCTGGCTTAGGGCTCCCTCCCAGGCTTGTGGCCCCCAAGGGGCTGAAGATGGCAAGGGGTTAGATGGAGCACCCAGGAAAACAGAGCAGAGGGGAAGACGAAGATGCCGGCTGAGAACACACTTTTATTATCTTGCACTCTATGCTGGTCAGGATCTGCCTGTAAATAATAAAAACCACTGAACTTTACCCTTTCGATGGGTGAATTTTATGATATGTGAGATATACCTCAATCAAGCTGTAAAAGAGGAAGATCTGCCGGTCAGAGAGATAAAGGAGAATGCATCAGAAACTGCTGACTCACCTGCTCGTGAATTCCAGAAGCCCAGACTCAGCGTGACAGTTATTTCCAAGTACAATACGTACAAGCAGGAAGAGGGGTGTGTGTGTGTGTGTGTGTGTGTGTGTGTGTGTGTGTGTGTGTGTGTGTGTGTGTGTGTGTGTGTGTGTGTGTGTGTGTGTGTGTATAGGAATGACTTCCTGGGCTGTTGGTGAATGCCATGGTTTACAGGTTGTAATTATTATGTCCACAGCAGCAAGTGGGTATCTCTGTTTTTAAATGTTGTATTTTTTAATAGAAAAGGAGGTAGCACAGAAGAGGGACGAGCAGTACTGTTTGATGAGAGCCTTCGGTGAGGCACACGTTGTGTCCCCGTGTTGCGTCTCTGGAGGTGCTGAGTGACTGGCTTTAATGACCAGGACAGGAGAGGACACAGCCTGGTTTCAGGGACTGGACGGCCTCCCTCTCTCCATCCCCACGTGCCAGCGGCAGGTCTGCTCTGTTCTCAAAGATCCAGTGCTCTTGGAGAAGGGTGCTTAGCTGGGGAGGCTGAGAAGATTCCCCTTCACAGTTCATGGCACTTCTCGCTGTTTCTGCTGTGCTGCTTCTCTTCCCAGCACAGGAGGAAGCTGAAGGGAGACACCTGCAGCCCGGGATGTCCAGGGCCTGAGGGTCCGACCACAACCCTGGGCGAGAGTGCACAATCCGCTCAGCCCACAGGACGTGTGGCTGAACCCACGGCCCACGCTTTAGACCAGTGGATAGAAAGCTTCGCTGGCCTGGACTCTAGTTGTTGGTGTAGCAGAATTGGCTGTTGGATTATTTTCTATGGTTGGAGCAGGTTAAACGAGAGGATGCTGCAGGGAGCTGCTGGCACAGGTGGATTCTAGCCAGCAATGCTCCCAGGGGGTGAGCTTTGCTGTTTCCAACCAGCCGTCTAGTGCTGGGAGACTCCTGGCCCTGCCTTCCAGTGAACGCTGAGAACACAACATTCAAGTGTAGCAAGTGTCAGGGCAGAGGCGGAGACCCTGGCAGCATTCCTCAGATAATTGCAGGCCCAGCCAACGGGTCAGGCCTCTGCAGTTCAGGGGAGCAGCCGGGTTGAATCTCATGGTCTCAGTTGCACATTTCCGGGGAAGGGCGCCTGACTGCCCATCCCGCCTCCAGATCAGCCCCTGTCCCTGTGGCAAGGCAGTGTGGTCACACTACACAAGCACGGTGGTGCTAGGGCTGGGGGGCTGGTGTCCAGAGACGGCATGGACGTCCCCCACATCCGTGTCGCAGGCACGTGTAATGTACGTAACAGGGAGCACACTGTCTATACTCTTTGTGTTCCACTTTTTTTAATATTCGATATTCTTTGAAGACATTTTAATGACTTTTTGCTATTCCTTATATGTGCGTATTACAGTTTATTGATTCCTCGATTGTTAAACATTTAGATTGCTTGCATTTTTTTCCCAAATTAAAAAATTACTTCTTTGAATATAAGTCTCTAAATTTATATTTCCTTAAGATAGATTTCTAAAAGAATATTTGAATCAATGGATTAGAAGTGTTATTTTACCTCTTGGGATGTCTTGTCAGATGGCTTTCTAGAAAGGTGGAGTAACAGATGAGCATAGAGCTGGCTTGTTGCATACAGATATACTAGAATATATATATTATATATTTATATATATATATATATATATATATATAAAACTCACAGATATACTAGAATAAACAAATAAGGCATATTCAGCTGTAAGGATAAGAGTACTGAGGTGGGGGCTTCCCTGGTGGCGCAGTGGTTGACAGTCTGCCTGCCGATGCAGGGGGCACGGGTTCGTGCCCCGGTCCGGGAAGATCCCACATGCTGCGGAGCAGCTGGGCCTGTGGGCCATGGCCGCTGAGCCTGCGCGTCCGGAGCCTGTGCTCCGCAACGGGAGAGGCCACAACAGTGAGAGGCCTGCGTACCACAAACAAAAAACAAACAAAAAAAGAGTGCTGAGGTGGTAACGGGGCATTGCAAAGATATTCAGCATATGGGAGAACTTGTTTTTTTTTAATACATTTATTGCGATATAATACATGTCACACAAGTCACCCATTTAAAATGTATGATTCAGCAGCTTGTAGTATATTTGTAAAGTTGTGCATCCATCATCACAATCAACTTTAGAATATTTTCATTCCCCCCCCCAGTCCCCACTCCCTTTAGCCATCACTCCCCTATTCCCCCATTCCAAACCCTCCGCCCCAGCCCTGGACATTTCATACACTATGTGGCCCTTTGTGTCTGGCTTTTTTCACTTAGCGTGATGTTTTCAATGGTTTTCCACGTTGTAGTATGTGTTAGTACTTTATTCCTTTCTATTGCTGATAGGAGATCTTTGGTCAGCTCAGGAGAAGGACCTGTAAGTCTGTGTGGTCAGAGGGAGTGTGTAGGGGCCCCATTTGGGAGGAATGGTCATGAATTTATGGCACTAAGTTTCTTTGTTAACGTGACTTTCTCCGACATCTGTATGTTTTTATGGCTGTAGCAGTAGTCCTTTTCATGGATGTACCATAGTTTACTTACCCTATCCACTGTTTGTGGATATTTGAGTATTTCCTAGTTTTCACTCTTTTGAACACTGCTTCATATATATCTTTGAATATTTATGTGATTGTCTTCTATGGGTAAATTTCTAGAAGTAGATTTGGTGGTTGAAAGGATATGGCCAATTTACATTTTGACCATTTATGCTTTTTTATTTCAAATATATAAGGTTGGAAGTTTATAAGTAAAAGTTTAGAATTTTTATATAGTCAAGTATTTCAGTATTTCCTTCCACTGCTTTATGTTTAATTGAAATTGTAGTGATATCTTTTTATTACTGTTAATTATCATTTTTCTAATGTTAACCTGCTTATTATTCCATTATCCTTTTCTTTGACTGTTCTATTACCATTTCCTTTCCACTACTTTTCCTGTGGCTTTTAATAAGCATTTAATGTCTTTTAAAATGCCACCTTCAGTGTTACTCTTCAAAATATTTATTCTTCTCAAGATACAAGAAACCTACAACCCTCAATTAGACATTTTCCCACACGGCTAACCCTGTATTTTCACACTAATTAATTCTTTTTACTTTAATTTTAGAAGACTCTAAACTGGTAACTGAAGATTTTCTTAGAAACTTAAAAGCATGGCCCTTTACAAATACACTGTGTATGTATAGCCTCAGGGTTAATCTCTTAGTTTACAAACCAAAATTACTAAATATCAACTTAATAGACTGTAACTTTTGCTGACTTCTGCATTAATTTCCCATATTTCTGAATGGCTTCTTTTTTTAGTTTCTCTACTACTCTCTTCATTTTTCTGAATTTCCCTCTTTCCCCTCTTTGGAATGAGGGAAAAGTTGCATTCTTTTTATGCTCGCTAGAAAATCTTCCTTTCTTAATGAGGTTTTTTTTTTTTTTTTTAATTTATTTTTTGGCTGTGTTGGGCCTTCATTGCTGTGTGCAGGCTTTCTCTAGTTATGGCGAGCGGGGGCTGCTCTTGGTTGTGGTGCGTGGGCTTCTCATTGCAGTGGCTTCTGTTGTTGCGGAGCACGGGCTCTAGGCGTGTGGGCTTCAGTAGTTGTGGCTCGCGGTCTCTAGAGCACAGGCTCAGTAGTTGTGGCGCATGGGCTTAGTTGCTCTGCGGCCTGTGGGATCTTCCCAGAACAGGGCTTGAACCTGTGTCCCCTGCATTGGCAGGCAGATTTTCAACCACTGCGCCACCAGGAAAGTCCGAAAATCTTCCTTTTTATTTCACGCGTTACTTTATCATGAGTAGTCATGGTGAAAATAGCCTATCTCCATCTCTGAATGATAATTCTGGAATTTTCCAGTTGTGAAGCCAATAGGTAATAGCTGAATAAAGAGATGACTAAGACTATTACATAGAGGTTTAGTATAAAGAAGCTAGTAGAACACAAATACAAAACTTTCTAAGTACCAAAAGAAATACTAGAAAAGGAAAAACAGAGCAAAGAAAACAGACCTCACAATATATATTGAGTATTATTACGGAAATCTGTCATAATGATAAATGTATATAGACCTAAGTTGCTATTAAAAGTTAAAGAGTCTCCGATTGGTAAAGTAAAATCTAACTCTTTGCTGTGTACAGAGACACACTTAAAGCGATTGAGAAATGTTAGAAATATAGGATTGGGAAAGATGTTCCAGGAAAATATATGTAAAAAGAAAGTCTTGATATCAGACAAAGTAGAATTTAGGCCAAAAAAGATCACATGAGACAGAGATACTGTATAATGCAAAAAGCTATGATTTCCAATGAAAAAAATGACAGTTTTTAATATCTATTCTTTTAATAGCACAGAAACAATGTTCCTAAAGCAGGAGCTCTTGCTGCAAGGAGGAATAGCACATGCTGATAAGTGGGGGCGTTTAACGTGCTCTCTGATTACACAGATCAAGTGCAAAAGCGTGTGAGGGTGTAGATGCCTAAGTAGGTGATCAGCTAGGAGACCTGTAGACACATGCTGAACTATGTACCCCAGGGATGGGGACTGTACCTTGATTTCACGTGCACGTGGATCATTGATACCAGTTGACCTTATATTAGTTGATTTTAAAAAACTTCATATAATTTTGAAAAAAAGAAATAACTCAACATATTCTGAATAAAATTAGAAATTAATAGAAAAAGAAGACTAGTTTCACAGTGTGAATGTACTTGACACTACTGAATTATACCTTAAAAATGGTATAGTAAATTTCATGTTATGTGTATTTTACCACAATTTTTTTTAAAGCCTGTCTTCAAAGAAGATACTAACATGATTGTCAAGAGGGAAATGCAAAAAGTGGTCACAAGACTCTCCAAATTCCTCTGCTTTAAAGTTCAAGAACAGGTGAGGAGTAGCATATTACTTGAGTGCCAATTTATTCCAAATAGAAAATGGAAGTAATTATCACTCCCAGTGAAGCTATAGAACTTAGACCTAGAATAAACCTTGGAGTCGATGCCCTACTTAAACAGAGGATGATATTGAAGCCCAGAGAGGTTAGTTGTAGACTAACAAGTCTTACAGCTGGTTTAGTGATGGAGCCATGGTTTGACTTTGTTTTGTGTCAGGAGTATACATCAGAAGCATCACATCTTTGGAGTAAAACTAATAGGACCAGAAGAAGAGGGATAACCACACACAAAGAAAAAGATAAAGCAAGTAAAAATAAAAGCAAAACTTCCTTTACGTGGAAATTTTTAGATTGGAGTAAGAATGTCCATTTGCTCCAAGGTGCAGTCTTAAATAACAGACATTTATTTATTGAAAAAAGAAGACTCTTCAATCTGGAACATTTAAAACTTTATTAAATAATTCTTGGATCAAAAGGGAAACATGAACAGAATTCTGAGAAAATAGCAATATTAAAAGCATGCTGTATCAGAGTCAATGTGGATGAAACAATGTTTAGGAAGATTCATAGCATAAATAGCCACATAAACAAAAATCAAAACAAAAAATGAACAAAATGAACTCAGCAAAACTCTGGTATAATAAACAACAAAGTAAAAAAAAAAACCAGAAAGAAGGCATTAGTAAATATAAAAACTGAAATTAACTGATTAGTAAACAGAAAAACAGAAGAATGACTAAATCAAGAATCTGGTTCTCAAGGTGAAGCTCAAGAAAAGATAAAAACTGGGACTTCCCTTGTGGTCCAGTGGTTAAGAATCCGCCTTCCAATGCAGGTGATGCAGGTTCGATTCCTGGTCGGGGAACTCAGATTCCCACATGCCGTGGGGCAACTAAGCCCGAGTGCCACAGCTGCTGAGCCAGTTTGCTCTAGAGCCTGAGTGCCACAACTAGAGAGCCCACGCACTGCAACTACTGAGCCCACATGCTGCAACTAAGACCCGACACAGCCAAATAAATAAATAAATACTTAACAAAAATGATAAAAACTACTAGCCCCCCTAACCTAAAAAAAGTGGGGGTAGAAAACAATGTGTATCCAAATAAGATATGACAAGGTAGAAATAACCATCAAAACAGAAGAAATTTAAAACAGGAGATTACTTTGCACAGTTCCATTCAAATATATTTGAAAACCTAGATGAAATGGACAATGTTTCATGAAGATATAATTTACTAGAACTTATCCCAGTAGAAACAGAGAATCTAAAGAGCCCAGCAATACATGAAGTAGGAAAAACTGTAGAAGAACTTAAGTACCATGCCCAGATGGTCTCACAGGGGAATTCTTTCAAAGCTTCAAAGCCCAGATAATCTCAATACTACTTAAACTGTTCCAGAGCACAGAAAAAGAAGGAAAATTTCCAAATTCTTTTTTTTTTTAATAACGATAGCATTTTATTGTGCCCTGAAAAGCGCTTTATGCAGACTCATGTAACAACCCACTGAGGTCTATACTACTAGCCCCATTTTACAAAGAAGGAAACAGGTGCTCAGAGAGGATAAATTACCTGCCCAAGGACACACAGCTAGCTGATAATTGGCCAGGTCAGGGCTAGAGTTGTTCAGCCTCCCAGAGCCATTACCCTCTATGTTTCTCATCAACAAGAAAATCACTTTCCCCCAGGGTTTTTCCCACCCCTAGCTGAAACAAAGCCTTTCTCAGCCACAGCCTCTCACTCAAGGGGAGGGGCTCCCGAGTAGCAGGGGGCACTCACATCCAGGCCTGTCTCTCCCCAGCCCCCAGGATTTTGTCCACGCAGCCTCCTGGGGACTACGAGCAGCTGCTGACCACCGGCTTCGTCGCACATGCTGGCCACCGACCTGCTGGTGCAGATCCTCACGGGCCAGGCAGGCCCGGCCCGGCCCCCGAGCGCCGCTGGGCCCATGGCATGGGCCGCGCAGGAGTCTTGAACCTGGAGAGAGGGTGGGAGCTGGAGCTTGACAGTTCCAAACTCCAGGAGAGGAAGTAGTGGAGGGGCTCACTCGTTCTCCTAGTGCAGCTTCGCCTCGCCTTCCAAGGGGCCAGGTGAGCTAGCCCGTCTGCACTGGGTCCGCCTGGCCGCGGGGCCCTGTGGGTGGACACACCGGTTTTATGTTAAATAAAAGAAAGAAAGAGGTCACAGGCTCAGCGTCCTCTCAGATCACCGCTCCCCTCTCCTTTCCAAATTCTTTTAATGAAGTGAATATAACATTAATACTAAAGTCTGATGGAGACTTTAAAAATGTTAAGTAAAATGCTAACAAATATAATCTGATGGTACATAAAAAAGATAGCTCATGATCAAGTACAGTTTATTCCAGGAATTCAAATGTGATTTATTAATCCATTCATGTAGTTTATCAGATTAGATTAGTAGATTTAAGGAAAAAAATTAATTACGTGATCATCTTCATAGATGCCAAAAAAGCATTTAACAACATTCAACACTCATCCCTTTAAAAATGCTCAGTTTTAAAATAGGACTCAGTGCGTAGTAGCCTGGCATGATTAAACGTTCTCACGTGCATGCATACACACACACCCCAAAGTCAGCACCTTACTTAGTGGGGAAAAACTAGAGGCCTTCCTTTTAAAGTCAGGAATGTGAGAAGCCTACAACTTGGAAAGAAAGAGTTAAAAATCTTCTGTTTTGGCAGATCTTAAATAAAACCCCTGTGATGTGAAATCTCAATTGGAAATATCAGTGTGAACTGATTTTTTTTTTTTTTTTTTTTTTGTGGTATGCGGGCCTCTCACTGTTGTGGCCTCTCCCGTTGCGGAGCACAGGCTCCAGACGCGCAGGCTCAGCGGCCATGGCTCACGGGCCCAGCCGCTCCGCGGCATGTGGGATCTTCCCGGACCGGGGCACGAACCCGTGTCCCCTGCATCGGCAGGCGGACTTTCAACCACTGCGCCACCAGGGAAGCCCGGAACTGATTTTTTAAAATTAAAATTATTTCTCCTACCTCTCTTTACACAACAGTCCTAGAAGCGGTGATAACTGTAGCAGTGAACACATCCATCACCCAGACTGTAGCATCTAGCCAGGGCTCCTTGGAGGAGTGGCCAGTTCTGATTTGGGCAGGAAATATTCAGGATGAGCCTGGAACATTTTATTGTGCCAGAAAGCCAAGAAGTTACTAAAGACTAATGGGGTCATGTCAAGAGACATAGGCCCCAACATGAAGGAGCTCTCATCAGACAAAGATGGGGCTGTTTGGGACTCACACACATAAAAATGCAATTAATTAAAACAAAGAATATGTAAAATCCTGTGAGTTTATAAGAATACTTTAAAAAAGAGAGAAAGTCAAACAACTCATTGGGCCCTATTGGATTATTTCAGAATTAGGGTCGTAGTCTTACTCTGAAAGTTAGTAAGTAAAAGGAAAGAATTGTGCCCTTGTCCTGCCTTTTGTGTTATGAACTGTAATACAGGTAAATAACTGTAACTCACAAGGGAAAGTTGTTCTTTGTAGAAGAATTCCAGCTCTGAGCTGTGGAAAGGATGGTAGACTTAGAAAATCGTCACTGTACGACCCTTGGTGAGGTAACAGATGGAGGTAGTGAAAGCACTGGGTGAAAGGTTGAGGGGGCTTCACGGTGCAGAGTCCAGGCCATCACCAGCTCAGTCCACTGCTGGATCCTAGGATAGGTGCCTGCAACACTGCAGGCCTTCCGATCAGATGCAGGAGGAAGCACAGTGCGCTGCCCGAGAATCATACATGCCAAACACTGTACCCTGAGTTTAATCGTGCTGCTGGAGCTAAATTCTATTTGCAGAAGACATGGAGAGAAAGGAATAAATTAAACAAATGACACGGTGAGGAAACAAGCAGAGAAGTCCAGGTCAGCTGGAACAAATGCAATGAATTAATGGTATTAAATGAACAAAGAGGGTGGGGGGCGGGGGTGACTCCTGGGTTACAGAGGCCCTAAGAGACCTAAGAGACCTGCAGCTACAGGGAACAAATACGGGGACCCTGCTTGGATCCTGCTTAAAACCTGTTTGGGTAAAAAGACATTTTTCAGACAATCAGGATATTTTTATTGTGGACTAAGTATTATATGCTAGCAAGAAGTTATGTTTAATTTTGTTATATGTGATAGTGACATTGTGGTATGTTTTTCAAATTCCACATTTTTAGAGGCATATCGAAAAGCTGAGAGGTCCTTTAAAGTACTTCAGCAAAGAATGAAAAGAAAAAGAAAAATGAGATAGTGAAGCAAATATGTCAAAATCTTTTTTTTTTTAATTTATTTCTGGCTGCATTGGGTCTTCGTTGCTGTGCGTGGGCTTTCCCTAGTTGTGGCGAGCGGGAACTACTCTTCATTGTGGTGTGCGGGCTTCTCACTGCGGTGGCTTTGCTTGTTGCAGAGCACGGGCTCTAGGCGCACGGGCTTCAGCAGTTGTGCCAAGTGGGCTCAGTAGTTGTGGCTTGCGGGCTCTAGAGCACAGGCTCAGTAGTTGTGGCACACGGGCTTAGTTGCTCTGTGGCATGTGGGATCTTCCCAGACCAGGGCTTGAACCCATGTCCCCTGCATTGGCAGGTGGATTCTTAACCGCTGCAGCACCAGGGAAGTCCCTGTCAAAATCTTGATGTTGCTGAGTTT
Source organism: Delphinus delphis (assembly GCF_949987515.2). Lineage (NCBI taxonomy): Eukaryota > Metazoa > Chordata > Mammalia > Artiodactyla > Delphinidae > Delphinus > Delphinus delphis. The sequence continues at coordinate 99,665,613 of NC_082684.1, forward strand.
GAGGGATGCATTTAATCATACATTTCTTTCTACTTTTGAGTATATTTTAAATATTTCATAATAAAAAGTGTTGAAGCAGTTGAGAGGCATGCTCTATCAAAATGAGAGTAAAGTAAGCTCTCCTGGAAGATATGGACCATGGAAAAGAGGAGGTCCACCACAGGAGAGGCAAGTGTGCCCCGGGGCCTGCCGGGGGCCAAGGGTGAGGGTGGGAGCTGGGTCCCCCCCCCCCAGCCCTGTCCCTGCTTGAACAGCTTGCTGGACGTCTGGCTGCTCAGCTCCAGAGAAGCTCCCCAGAGGCAGAGCTGTTTAGGTTTTTTCCTGCCTCTGCATCCCTAGTACCTAACAGTGCCTGGCCCTGCTTGTTTTCAGGGAAGTTGCTGAGGGAGCTGATAAGAGTGTGCGTGGCTGGTTAATGATCCACGGGGTCTCTGCTGGGCATGGAAGAAAGAGAAATCGTGGAGAAAGGCGGGGTTGGGGCCCTCAGCCTCTTCCTGAGGCGGAAGCGCGGGTGAGGACAGTGAGCTGGAATGAGAGGAATTTGGTCTGAAGAAGCAGCATCGTCTTTACAGGCAGCGCTGCTCTGCGTGAGGTTAAGGTCTGTGAGCTGAGGTAGCCCCCCAGGTATTGAGGGCCACAAAGCTGGACGCCAGGTTGTTGAGTTAATCATTCACATGGATGTTGAAATTATTCAGGGCGAGCCACCCCCAAGATTTTATCATGAAAAATCTCAAAAATACACTGAAGATGAAAGCATGTTACAGTGAATACTCATACGTCCGATACCTGGTTTCTACCATGATCATTTTACTTGTTTTGTTACATATCCATCCCTCCATCCATCCATCCATCCATCCATTCACCCATCCATCCATCCATTTTACTTTTTTGACTTATTTCAGATAAATTGCAGACACCATTGTGCTTCTCTCAGGCAGGAGTTTTGAGGATTAAATGTGAAAGTACTGTTTAACTGTGAGATGCTGTAGAAATACAGGATGTTTTAAACCTGGCTAAGAAGTTGCCTGACTTCAGGTTGCAAATGACGACTCAGTTCTTGAGTCAGCTCCGGGAGCTGTGCCAGACCCAGGTGGAGACAGGCCACCCCGCTTTCCTTGCTCAGCAGGGCCAGCTGCTGACTCCACGTGTGGGCCTGGGCGGCCCCTCCCATCCTGCACCCTCGGATGCTCTCAGGATCCAGGCAGCCCGCAGGCAGGGAGAGAAGGGGAGCGGGGAGTTTGGAAGGCCAGGGTGCTGGGCTCCAGGAGGGACTTGGGTGATGCTGGTGATCCAAACGTTGACACATCTTTCTTCTTCCAGGTTGTCCTTTTTCCATCCTGTAGCATTTTTTTTTTCTTTCCTGAATCGTAGTTATTTCTTATCTGAGGTGGAGTTAAGTCTAGCCTAGTTCTGGTACCTGTCTCTTACCATGGGTAGCGAGAAAACGACAAGTCAAGGAGAAGTTCCCGGAGGAGCAGAGTTACAGCTTATTAAACGCTGAACTGGGAGCTCTTTTGTTCTCGTGAGCCACTTACAGCTTCAGCTTCATTTTTACCTGGGTGGAGAAAATGAAGAGTAACGGGAAGACGGTGTGGACTGGTCTCTGATGCAGGTTTATGTTGTCGTCTGGGCTCTGTAGCCGTGTTCTGTGAGCTGGGGCGAGTTCCTTGCCTGGCAGGGCCTCAGTCTCTGGTCTGTAGAGGAAGATGGTGGTACCTGCTCTGCCCTCCCTGGCTTGTGGAAACACACATAAAGGGCTACGGAAGTAGAGGGTGGCAGGTTGCCTAGACCCGTTTGGGCCTGGACTTACCGCTTTAGACTTAACTGCTCGTGTCCTTCTGTCCGGGGTTCCATCTCCCTTGCAAGGTCCCCACAGCATGGGGAGGGAACAGAGGATCAGCCTGGCAGGGCCCAGATGTGTGGTGACTAGGGTCACTTAGCCTGGTCCCTGGGCTCCAGGCAGAGCTTCCCAGAGAATCGGGAAGAGCTGAGATGGCTGGGGACAAGTGGGAAACCTTGTCCTTGGTGGGAGCAGGTGGTCCTGGCATCCCCCTAACTGACTGCTCATCGACCCCCAGAGCTCTGTCCACTGGGTCACACTCTGTCCCCCATCCTGCTCGTTTACCTCAGCTCTTTACCTAACGGGGTATGTTTGTTTGTTAGTTGCCTCTTCCCCCTTGGAATGAAAGTTCCGGGAGAAGGAGAGCTCTTTCTGTCCCCCGACAGACAGCCCTGGCAGAGGAGACCCTCAGGAACGTGACCGAGGGACGTGGGAGGCCTCCACACCCTGCTCTGACGGCTGTGCTCTGGGGTTGCCAGCTCCTCTGCCTCTCTGATGTGAACCAGGCCCTTCGTGCCTCTTTCCTGGTTGGTGGTTTGCTTAGTTATGGAATTCTAGCTTGAAAAGTGTTTTCCTCTGAACCTGAAAATCATTGTTCTACTCTGGTCTGGCTTGAGTGGTGGTGTTGAGACCTCTGATTCTGTTCCATTTCCTAAGCCTTGATGTGACATGCTATTTTCCGTGAAAGCTTTTAGCATCTTCTCTTTATTCTTGCTGCATTTCATTGTGATGTGCCTCAAACGGTGTATTTTCATCTTGGCCGGCCTCTTAGAAAGCCCTTTGGCATTTTCTAATTTTGAGAAAGGTCTTCTTTTTTTTCTTGATAAACACCTTTCTTCTCTATTAATTTGACGTTGGAAAATATTGATTCCTCTCTTTTGTCTGCAGCGTTTGATCTTTTTATACAACCATGCTAAAAATTATTTATTTGTACTATTTTAAATGTTCAAGACTCTTTTCTCATTTCTTTTGGTTTCTGGCTTTAATGTTGGAAAGTTTTACTGAAACTTGTCTAATCCTTAGTTATAAGTGTATATGAAGGAGTGAGTCACTAACAAGCAGATTGAAGCCGTTGAGCAGCCCGGGCGGGGGCGGGGGGACCTGGGGATCCAAGTCCTCACATCTTGGCCTTCATGGACTCCCTGGTCTTCAGCCTGTCCCCCTGCCCTGCGGTTGGTCCGGGTGCCCGGACCCCGGAGCCTTTCCTGGGTCTCAAGGCAAACTGGAGGCCCAGGGCTGATGACTCTGCTTTTTCTTGTTCTTCCACAATGTGTGGCTGTCTCCCACTCATTTGGATCTGTTTTCCTTGTGGCTTTATCTCTTCTTGCGGCGGGGTGGGGGGTTTGGGGGGGCGGGGGGGCGGGGAGCAGTGATTCAGGAGAGAGAAGAGATAACATACATGGACTATCTACCTTTTAAATTAGAAGTCGGCATAGCTATTTTTTAATAGCTGTAATGATATAATTATGGATATACCACTTTAATCTCTTTAATCTACTCACATACAAATGAAAATTCAAAGTGCTTATTTCAGCCAGCTCTTCAGTTGATATTATTGTCCACCTCAGCACAGCCATCCCCTGGGAGCCTGCTAAACCCAGGCTCTGCTGAGTGACAGGCCCCGCAAGGCAGCGTCTGTTCATCACAGCTGAGTGACAGCTCTGTGTCCTGATAAGCATGGGACGTTCTTAAAGGAGACAGAAAACAGCAGTAACAACAATGATACCTTTATAGAGCTGAGTCCTAAATGTCTTTTTGTTAATTATCTAAAGAGTGTTGAAAAATACTTCCAAGGTTATCAGAAGAAATTAACATTAATTTGGCTAAATTTATTTGCTGTACAGAAGAAATTAACACAACATTGTAAATCAACTACACTTCAATAAAAAATTTTTAAAAATCTGGCTAAATTTAAGCCATAAATATATCCATGAAAGATTGGTGTGTGTTGCCATGAAAAATTGGTGGTGGTGGGGGGATCTGTGTGATGTGTATGTCTTTGTGTGCTGTGTGTGTGTGTGTGTAGTAGCTGTTGGAAAGGTGGACTAAGGGCTTAAAAGGAACATGTGCATGACATCATCACTCACTGTTTGTTGTTGGTTTCAAAATGCTTTATACCAGCGGTCCCCAACCTTTTTGGCACCAGGGACCAGTTTGATGGAAGACAATTTTTCCACAGATGGGGGGGATGATGATTCAGGCAGTAATGCAAGTGATGGGGAGCGGCAGATGAAGCTTTGCTTGCTGGCCTGCCCGCTGTTTACCTCCTGCTGTGTGGCCCGGTTCCTAACAGGCCACGGACTGGTACCGGTCCGTGGCCTGGGGGTTGGAGACCCCTGCTTTATACCAGTTGCTTAATAGATGCTGTAGACTGATACACTAAAATTAAGTAGTGAGGTCGTTTCAAAACTAACTTATGATGGCCGTATATTAACATTTTTTAGGTACATCTGCCCTTTTAATTGTGATCCTTAAAAAGGAATCTCATCTTTGAATTGACAACAGCCATTGTAAAGCAGACCCCTCAGGTCTGCAGGAGCTTACGTGTAAAAAACTTGGGCAGCACTTTGAAGACCGGAGAAAAATGAGTTTGTGTAACAGCATTTATGTATGGTTTAAAATTCACAGGACTCTGTAGTTTCCATTTGGGCTGCCTATCACTTGAAGTAAATGTTTTTTTAATAATACCACTCTTTTCTTTTTTAATTAAGGATGACGTTCGTTGGCCTCCAGTGGATTAAATTTAAGAGATCCCATTAACCAGTCAGGAAATCCAGTTCTAGCTTCTCAAGTCGCTCTGTTACATTGAATCCTGTGTGTTAAGACAGTCCAGAGCATTCCATAGTGCTCTTGAGATCTTACAAATATGCTAGAAGTGTACTGAATAATTAAATTGGTGTTTAAACACATTATGAAGAGCTACTGAATAGCTGCTATTCCCTAGTAATCTTTTTATAACATGGATTTTTTTTTTTTTTCGGTATAGTTGTTTTACAATGTTGTGTTAGTTTCTACTGCACAGCGAAGTGGAGTTCCCTGTGCTATACATCAGGTTCTTATCAGTTATCTATTTTATACATATTAGTGTATATATGTCAGTCCCAACCTCCCAATTCATCCCACCACCGCACCCCCACTTTTCTCCCTTGGTGTTCATGTTTGTTCTCTACATCTGTGTCTCTGTTTCTGCCTTGCAAACTCGTTCATCTGTACCATTTTTCTAGATTCCACATATATGCATTAATATACGATATTTGAATAACATGGATTTTAAAGCATCAGTTTTTAAAGGAAGACAGCTTCTCCAACTAAATGTTTCAAAAAACATGAGCAAGGCAATTGTTCAATAAAATGACAGGTTGCTTATCAGATTTCATTTCCGTAGTTGCAACTTGAATGTTTTTGTTACTGTATAGTATCTCAGATTGAAATATATCAAAACAAAGTAAGTAATCAAAATTTTTGCATTGACAAATTAATTTTAAAAGGTTTTTTAAAGATAATCTTCAATATTTAAAATTCTGTAACTGGAATACAAATAATAATAAGCAGTAAGAAACTGCTTTGATAGACTTCTTCATATATTTATTCAGTTTATCAATCCTGTTCTAAGTTTTATGAAATCTTATTAGATAAGGTTAAGGAAGGTTTGGCAGTGGTTAAGGTTTAAGTTTTAATATAAAATCCTTTTTTTTTTTTTCTTTTTTTCTTTTTTTTTTGCGGTACGCGGACCTCTCACTGCTGTGGCCTCTCCCGCTGCGGAGCACAGGCTCCGGACGCGCAGGCTCAGCGGCCATGGCCCACGGGCCCAGCCGCTCCGCGGCACGTGGGATCCTCCCGGACCGGGGCACGAACCCGTGTCCCCCGCATCGGCAGGCGGACTCTCAACCACTGCACCACCAGGGAAGCCCTAAAATCCTTTTTATCAAGTAAAGCTAAACGCAGAGCACAGTAAATGAGATTGCATGGTTTGCAAATCATCTTTGGTACAGTCTGGTAACAGGGCCAAGGATTTTCCAGTTGAAAGGGAGAGCAGCTGGTCATGTGGGGTGGGGTGAATCCCTGCAGAAGAGGAATTGGAGGGACCTCCCTGGTGGTCCAGTGGCTGACTCCATGCTCGCAATGCAGGGGGCCCGAGTTTGATCCTGGTCAGGGAACTAGATCCTGCATGCTGCAACTAAGACCAGATGCAGCCTAATTAATTAATTAATTAATTAATTAATAAAAGGAAGAGGAATTGGAGAATTGCTAGGTTTTTGGTTAATTCCTATGGTAGTTGGCCAGCAAATTGCAAAAAATGTTGAGCAGAAAATCATAAAAAAATGTTCCATATGCTCCTTAAACATTTTATATTAATTAAGTACCTATAAATGCACATTTATTTACCAGTTTTTGGATGTAGCTCCCAGGCCTTTTGTTTGAATATAGATTTGCTTAGTTCTGCCTCTTTGTTTTTCCGTGAAGCACAGCCATAGTGCAGGTGGGTTTTCTTTAAAGTGGAAAGACCTTGATAGGCTTCATGACTTTTAATAATTTCCCTTCCTCCTTTTTACAGTTAATCTCTTCCACGCTAAATTTGACAGCATTTTTTCTTTTTTTTAGTAATTTGCCTTCATCAGGTGCTTCCAAAGCATTCATTGAACAATTCTTTTTGCACCCGTTCATCAGTTACAGTAATAAGTACAAATGGAACAGTGAAGTCGGCTAAGGTTGTATTCATAGAGCTCGGCTGCTAAGAGTGGAAGTGTGTGTGCCTGCGTGTGTCTGTGTGTGTGTGTGCAGGCATGCTTGGTGTGCATGTGTGTTGCAGGCGGCGGGGGAGGGCGCTGTGGGCCACGGTCCTGGGCGGGTGTGATTCCTCACCGAGGAGGTGAGGGCGGTGGTGGATCTGCTGAGCTGCTGCGTGGAGTCTGGGTAGGAGGGCCCTGCTGTCTAGTGTGGATGTGAGCGTTTGGGAGCCGCACTCGCTCCCCGAGGTCTCCTTTCTTGGCCCCTCTCAGCTCCACGTGGCAGCTGGCTCCTTCCAGGAGCAGCCTTCCCTGGCCTCCCAACCAGGCAGGCTCTTCCTCCGGGGCCTGCCCTGCGTGGCTGAGCCTGAATCCACAAGCAGAGAGCCACTGGCACCGTTGTGCGTTCTGACACTGTCAGGGTGTCTGCCCGTCAGTGCCTGTCTGTTTAACACAGACTCGCTGGCCTTCGCCTTTTAGCTTTCTCCAGGCTTCCCGAGGCTGCGCTTTCTGGACCCTCGGTCCTGGGAGGTGGGTCAGACAGAGCAAACAGAGTCGTTTGGGCAGTTCTCTATAAAGCAGCCTCTTCCAGGCTACGGGCACAGGAGCCTCTGAGGACAGGGGAGGCTCTTAAATGTAGGGATGGCCAGAATGCTAAATCAGGGCCTCGGAGGGGCCTGCAGCCTTGGGTACCTGAAAGGCCTCCTTCTTCTGGCTGGGGATGGTCTGATTTGCCCAGAACGGGAGCAGACTGGGTGGCACATGGGCCAGATGGTGGGCTCTGTCACTCGCATTTGCCCTGTTCTGAGGAAGCTTGGCTCAGAGCAGAAGATCACAAACTTTTCTGGGGGCACAGACCATGAGGAAACTATGGACTCTTTGCAGGAAAAAAATACACATAGACCTGCAGCCTTTTCACGCAGTTTCAGGCCCTTCCAGGACTCCAGGGTAAGGGAAGGCACCCCTTCCCAAAGCCGTTCTCTGTCCCTTTCTCATCCCTCCGCGGCCCACCCCGCTTTGCCCTGCTCCCTCTCCCTCCTCCTCTTCTGCTGGAACCTTGTGTCCGGACACGGCTGCCTGACCCTTGCTTACTCCTTTAGCACTCAGGGCTAAAGTGTTTTTTTGGCTCTAGATCTACATTTTCCCTGGCATGTGCCAAAAAACTGCCTGATAAACAAGCTGTTCGGTGGTAAAGAGGAGGCGTCAGCAGAGGTGACAGTGAAGCCCAGCGGTTCTCAGAGGGCCAGCCCTGAACCAGCAGCAGCAGCACCGGGAGCTGGTTAGCAATGCAGGATCTCGGATGTGCCCATACCTGCTGTATCGGAAACCCACCCCTCCAGGTGACGTTGACTCCGGCTGAAGTTTGAGAACCGCTCATAGAGTGAACGCGGGCTCCACTCCCCCAGTTTTAATGAGTGTTTCCCAGGCCATGTGAAGCTCTCTGTAAACTTGGCTTCAAACTCCTTTGCAGCCAGACTGTGTGGCCCCTGAGGGCCTCCTTGAGAGAAAGTGGGGGCCTGGGTCAGCGGGTGCAGTGGCAGGAGGTGCGCTTCAGTGCTGGCCCTGAGCGCGGCGTTGTGACAGCGGGAGACCCGCTGGCGAGGTCTCCATGGTGGGCGGTGGGGTGGGGGGGAGTGAGGGTGAGGGAAACAGTGTGCTTACTCCTGCCTCTTCTGCTGCGTCTTCTCTTACAGCCCTTGACTTACAGGTTTTCAAACAGCAGAGCCAGTTCAGAGGTAGTGGAATCAGAAAAAGTCACAGAAGAATCATTTCTTTAAGAACAGTCAGGAAGGAAATCTGTGGGACCAGTTTCCTTGACTGTCCCGGAGATCAAAGTTTGTGGTGCTTTAACCCCACCACCTCCTGCCAGACCCACAGGCGGATTTTCTCTGTTGTCTTTCTAGATGTACTGGTTTTTTCTGCTAGTCCTCACCCCGCTCTTTCTCTCCCTACCACCTATTTCTTAGACCAGTGGCTTTCAGACTCCTGCGAGCAAGAAACATGTGGGGGTGACTGTACCATTTGGACTCCCCACCCCACTGCAGGGATTCTGACTTATGAGTCTAGGTGGGGGCCCAGGAATCTGCATTTTAAACAAGCACACCTGGACCTTTTGGCTCCATGGTCCTTGGACCACTTTGCTGGCTCCTGTAATGGAACACATATTAGGCCAGTATGGGGTTATTTTACAGTTGGAATTCTTCCATGTCTTACTTATGTAACAAAAGCAGGTAGCTTTGAAATTGGTTTCTAAATCCATAGAAATTTTTGTTTTACTTAGAAATTGAAAAGCTAGAGGTGAGAAATTACATTGTTCTGGACCCAACTTTGAGCACCTGCTGTGTGTCAGTGACTATTTTAACTTTGGAGGTTGGGATACAGAGAAGGGGACACTGAAAAGGGCCTTAAGGGTATGCTTAACAAAGGTTTACTAAAGACGTGAATTTGTTTCATCATACATGGTATGTGTATAAAAACAAGGGTGAACCTATACTCATTCAAGGGGTAATCCACACTGGAGAGTCAAATCCCTAATTTGTGAAAACCTCAAGTAATACAAAAAGTTTTTACATTTGAAAAAAAAGTAACTCTTTGGACTGCTGTCTTTAGCTTACTTTACTTATGTATGCTAAATTCGTTGCCATCTCCCTGAGGTTTCCTGATGCCATGAGAATACGGAAAGAGAAACCACTCTGGAAAAGACTTTGAAGATTGTTTTCTCATCTGCTTTTTATTTTTATATGCAAACAGAGTCTTCTGCAGTTCATCTTATCTCTGTCTTTAGCCAGAAATGCTTTGGACCATAAAAATGGGCCAAAACCTCCAGCTAAGTGAAAATATTAAGTATTTGATTCTTTGAAGTGGAATTGTTATTATTTTTGTTCTTAGTGTAAGGACACCCCCTCTGTTCCTCTCCTCCTCACACTTTCCGAATCACTGAGCTAGAATCTTTAGGATCTTTACTGTCATCATTAAATTCTCCTCTCACTCTCACCCACTAGCTGATTGCAGGTCCAGAAATGCAGTCTTTACAAAGACTCTCATGAATTTACTCTGTTCTCTCCACACATACTGCTCCTTCTCCATCACTGTGCACATGAGTGTTAACTCTAGTTCTTCACCTTTTTTGAGATTGTGACCCCTTAAGTATCTGATGAAAGCATAGACCCTCTTCCTGAGAAAGCGCGTATACTCACGCGTGTACACACATACAAACACACTCACACACACACAATTTTTCAGTCATCTCGAGAGATTCGCAGACCCTGGTTGAGAAAACCTCGTCAGGGCCATTTTCCTGTCTCTGATAGCTCCTGCAACACATAAATCCTCCATATTTTCACCAAGGCTATCTTTCCAAAGTAGATGTAATAATGTCCCTCCCCTGCTTAAAAACTTGACTGTCTTTGTAGAATAAATTCTAGTCTCTTCCTCATGGTCTGTAGGGAACTCCATCACCTAATTCTGTCCCATTTTTTTGGCTTCCCCGCTTTCACGAACTTTCTCCTGCCTGACATACTGTGAGTTTGCATAGCTTTTTGCCAACTCATTGAAGTTCCTGTACCTAGAATGCTTATCTACTTACCCTCCCCTTCTCCGTCTGTTTAAAGCATCTACTTTTTCAAAGCTCTGATGACATGATTGTCACTCACAAGATCGTCTTTTTTTTTTTTTTAATGAGTTCTTTTTAAAAATTAATTAATTAATTAATTTGGCTGTGTTGGGTCTTCGTTGCTGTGTGTGCGCTTTCTCTAGTTGCAGCGAGCGGGGGCTACTCTTCATTGGGGTGCGTGGGCTTCTCATTGCGGTGGCTTCTCTTATTGCAGAGCACGGGCTCTAGGTGCGCAGGCTTCAGTAGTTCTGGCATACAGCGTCAGTAGTTGTGGCTCATGGGCTCTAGAGCTCAGGCTCAGTAGTTGTGGTGCACAGGCCTAATTGCTACGCGGCATGTGGGATCTTCCCGGACCAGGGCTTGAACCCATGTCCCCTGCATTGGCAGGCGGATTCTTAACTACTGCAGGAGACACCTCCGCAGGGGAAGGAATTAGAGAGAGAGTGTCCCCTCATCTTCACTCTGTCTGCCTCCGTGCTCCTTGAGATCCTCATGGCCTGGCTTACTTGCCCCATGTGCTCTGAGAGCAGCAGAGCCACCTGGGGCTGCAGGTGGCAGCCAGCGACCAGTCCTGGGCACCCCTGCTCTCAGGTGTCCCTTCCACCGATCCGGGCTCAGGGCATGTCTTGCTCTCCTTTCATGCAACCTGTTACACATCACTGAGGATGTGGTGTCTGTGTCTCCTGCTTATGTTTGCAGGAGAGGAGCTGATGAGTCTCATGTCTTCAGAGCCGTTGGGATGGGGGTTGATGTTGGTCATTATACATATCAGGACTTCTAAAAACAGACTCATAAGTCCATTTGTGTCACTAGCATTACTAGCAGGGTTGTTAGAGCTGTATACTACGATGTATGTCTTTTCGACTTTAATAAAATATTATAGAACATCTACATGCAGGTAGTAAGCATGAGCTCCATTGCTTGATTTAATTAAAATGCTTTCTTTCATACGAACAGTGGTTAAAATATAAAAGTAAACAAAATATCAGAAAATATTTTTAAAGTGGAAAGGTTAAGGGAGTGGTAAAAGTGTTCAAAAACAGGGCTGCATGTAGGGTTTCCAAGCGATAGGCCGGGCGCTTTGGCACACATTCAGGTAACTGTAGCAATGAACCTGGGTGGAGTGAACATAGTAAGGTCAGTCTTTCCACTGCAGTATTTAGCAATGTAAGCAGGCTTTGATGTTAAAGAGAAAGTGAGTGGACAGAAAATAAGTCCCATTATCTATATCGTGTCAGGTTTCTATGACATTATAACATTTCTTACTATGAAAGGCTCTGTCCCCACTGCCTGCTATTGTTTTGCGAGGAAAGTGGGTATTAGATATCAATTTAGATTTGGGGAGGTGAGTAAAAGTTCAGATTGTGTTTCCAGATAAGGCGTTTTCTCCATTGGTTTCTAGTAGTACAAACAAACAAATATCACGTTGCTCTTAGAGCATTTTCCGATTTCAGTGCAGATATCTCAGCCCTTTGTGGAGCATGAATCTGGATCCTTCTAGAAACTCTGCTTTGACAGACATAAACGATGAAGACTTAAAGAACTCTTAAAGAGCTTACTTAATTTCCCACCTCTGCCTGCTACACCGTAACCCATGGATGGGTTCCCTGTGAAGCCCAGGCCTCCCCGGGCCCTGACAGCCGTGGCTAGCCCTGGAAGGGTTCAGCCACTGCACCCCTTGGGGTTCTAATCTGCAGACTCGAGCTTGGCGCCAGTGCACAGAGACATTATGCTTGGTGGGAAGGGGCGCCCAGCTCCCCTCAGAATGTTATGTGTGCGTGGTGTGCAAGTGGGAGTTGCCCGGGCCCAGTGTCCTGGGAGCAGCAGCAGCCCGTGTACGGCGGAGGCCAGTCTTACACCCAGAGCTGCTGAGATTCTCGGCACCAGGAAGGATGATTTTGGTTTTGACTCCTAACCAGTTTGTCCCTAAATTGGTTTGAAGAGCATCAGAATCTCTTCTCTCTGAAATATCACCTTTTTTTTTTAATAAGTTTTTGTTTATTTATTTATTTTTGGCTGTGTTGGGTCTTTGTTGCTGTGCACGGGCTTTCTCTAGTTGCAGCAAATGGGGGCTGCTCTTCATTGCGGTGCGAGGGCTTCTCATTGTGGTGGCTTCTCTTGTTGCGGAGCATGGGCTCTACAGCGGAGGCTCAGTAGTTGTGGTGCACGGGCTTAGTTGCTCCGCGGCATGTGGGATCTTCCTGGACCAGGGCTCGAACCTGTGTCCCCTGCATTGGCAAGTGGATTCTTAACCACTGCGCCACCAGGGAAGCTCTGAAATATCTCTTTTAAATTATCTAGTCTTTTCTTTTAAAAAGTTAACACCTATATAAAGCAGTCACTTGTTTTTATTTGTGAATGAATAAATGAGTTTCCCACTACCAGATAGCCAAATCCAGGTCTTTGAGGTTTAAAGGGGAGGAGGATGGCAGGGGAAGGGAGACTTTGGAGGAGAAGGAGAGTGGCCTGGAGGGGCCCAGCTCAGCGGGCTTGGCTCAGATGGATGCTGAGGTTCCCCAAAGGCAGAGGAAGGAAGGCCTGGAGAACAGAGGATCCCAAGGACAAGCTGCTTTTTGTTTGTTTGTTTTGTTTTTTTGTGGTTTTTTTTTTTGTTTTATTGCAGTACACGGGCCTGTCACTGTTGTGGCCTCTCCCGTTGCAGAGCACAGACTCCGGACGCACAGGCTCAGTGGCCATGGCTCACAGGCCCAGCTGCTCCGCGGCATGTGGGATCCTCCCGGATCGGGGCACGAACCCGCGTCCCCTGCATCGGCAGGCGGACTCTCAACCACTGCGCCACCAGGGAAGCCCCAAGCTGCTTTTTTTACTTTACCTTTGGCCAACTGCAGCCACAAGGGGACTACTGGACATTTGTTTTGAAGAATGTGGAATTAAATGAAAAGTCTCAAGAAGGCTCCTTTTCTGCATCCTTGTTCAGAAGCGAGGCCTGCATTCCCTGCCCCACCCACCCCAGGCATGCTCCCTGCCGTGAGTGCTCACTGGCCATCAGCAGTGTTGCCACAGCTGTGGTCCTCCACCCTTGGGTGGGCCTTCATACACATGCCACAGAACCCTCCAGTGATTAGGCTGATGAGGTTTACTCTTTTTTCCTTTAAAAAATTAATTTAGCAAAGTAACTATTCTGTACCAGGCCTAACTGGGTCTCCTGCCATTCCATTCAGGAATTAACCACCCAGAACTAGCACAGACCCCACAAGTTACAGGGCCTGGTAGCCAAAAAGATTTCCAATACTTCAGATGCCACCTGCACTTCTGACCAAGTGGCTATAAGTGAGGGGGTTCCCATGATCCCTTCAGGCTAGATAACTTACCAGAACAATGCTTAAAACTCAGGAAAGCACTGTAGTTATGATTGCAGTCTTATTAAAAAGAGGACCAGCCCAATGAAGAGATGCATAGGCTGACGTCTGGGAAGGAATGCAGAACTTCTGCGCCGTTCCTCATGGAGTCAGCGAGCATCACACTCCCGGCACATCTGTGTGTTCACCAACCAGGAAGCTCTGCTGAGTTTTATGGTCCAGATATTTTACTGGGGTTTCATTACAGAAGCGCAATTGACTGAATCATGGGCCACGTGATTGAAATCAGCCTTCAGCCCTCTCCTCCTTCCGTGGAGGTCAGGCAGCAGAAAGTCCCGCCAGCCCTCTCATCACAGAGTTGGTCTTCCTGGTGCCCAGCCCTCAGCCGGAAGCCATCCCCATCCAGGGAGTTACCACGTGAGCGTAACAGAGACACTCCTGTCATTCAGGAGATGCTAAGGGTTGTGCACGCTCCATGCCAGAAACCCGGGACGAAGACCAGACAGGTTCTTTATTACACTACGGTAATATAGTCATATGGTTTAATACGTTACAGAGCACTACAGGATTAAATATCTTCAACTTTCAGAAACATTCAAAGATTAAATACCTTTAACTTTTCTGTGGAACTTACCTCCACGTTTTAGGTAACGTGCTTGTTGCCACGTCTCTTGTGTGACTACGTTAGACATTCTCTGCTGCCATTCTCTTGTGGAAGATGAGGGGGAAGCCCCCTCCCTGTGCTCCCCTCCCTCTTCTAACTTCCCTCTCAGAATTCTGACACTATATAGTGTGACTATATAAATATTACTCACTGCTGACCAAGTAGAGTATTATGACCATTTTCTCCTTTCTTGTGCAAATTTTTGTTTTCCTTGGACTTAAAAATTCCCTCATCTTTTTATTTGCTTTATTTCCTATGCAGCTATTATTATGTCTTTTTAAACTGGTAAGCAAATTACGGAGTCCTCCTTAATGTTATTTTTCATGTGGTCACAAACTGCACATCTGTGGGTTTTCCCTGGGGACCCTGCTTGGAGCCCGTCCTCTGGCTCCAGTCACATGTATTATCCCTAGGCCTTTGCACGGCTGTTTTCCTTGGGCGTCATTTCACTGTCATTCCAGGGGTTTCCCTCACCTCTCCTGTTCCTGGCTCCAGTGAGGCTACCACCATTGGCGTTCTGGGGACAGAATGGGGACATCTCAGTTTATGATGCTTTCAGCTACAGGTAGGAGCCAACTGCAAGTGACTAAACAGGAAGGACATTTACTATATCAGATAAGTCAGGAGCTAGGCTGGTGCAGGGTCAGCTTAGTGATATCTTCAAACATAGATTCTTTCAAACGTTCAACTCTTTGGGCTTCTGTGTGAGGATTTGGGCTCATGGACCAGCTCCGAGGTGCCTGCCATGTTTCAAGTGTCATATGTAGACAATATCCAGAAGCGAAAAATGAACCATTTTCTCTGCTGAGCCTCTTTTTAAAGGCCAGAAAATCCTTTTCTCAAAACCTCTTCGCCAACTTTAGTTCACATCTCAGGCCATAGCACAGGGAATGGAATCGCCATAACTGGTTTCTAGGAAGGATTCGCCTTCCTGGGGCCGATGCCCCCCTTCCTGCAAAACGGACGACCACTTAATAGAGGAATAAAGTCAGGGTTTGTTAGCAAGAACAGAGGAGGATGGTTGTTGAGTAGGCCGTCAGCTGCTGTCGTGTCAAAGGATTTGGTAAACTGAATGTTCGAGAACGTCCCTGTCACCCACCCACTGGATGGTTGCTGGGGGTACCATTCCAGGGCAGAGGTCACTTCCCCCTCATTCTGCAGCCTTCCAGTTTCCAGTCTTGTCCCTAAATGGAGTTTTCATCTTCAACCCTTTGGGTGTTCCTGTTCCTCCCTCTTTTGTGGAAATTTTTAGGAAATTCTCTTTATCCCCAGTATTCTGATGTGCTGTGAAGTAGGTCTTTTTTTTATTCATTGTGATGGGCACTTGAAACTTCCAAGTAGAAACTTGAAACCAGAAAATATCTTCCAGACTTTGGGAAGTTGTTTAGTGGTGTTTTCTTCCTCTCTTGTTGGGACTGTTGGACTATCTTTTAATTTCTCTCTCTTTTTATCTCTATTTCCCACCTCCCTTATCGTTTTATTTTTTCTGCTTTCTGAGATAATTTCACAACTTTATCTTCCAAATTTCCATTGATTCCTTTTCCCCTTCTCCCATATTTTTAGTTTTCAAGAGCACTTTTGTTCTCAGTTCTATTTTTAAAGAGCAGTAAGTGACAGAGGAATGGAAGATAGAGCGGGTGAATATTCCAGGAAACTTCGTTGTGCAAGCGAGGGAATCAGAGGTTGTTCATACTCCATGGATTTCAGCATCCCTGAAGAGGTAGGCAGGCTGCTTAGTAGAAGAAAAGGAGTTTAAAGGACGTTTGTTTTTTCTCAGATTAATGTTCTTAGGTTTCTTAGACCCCTGCATTGGTTATTACTTGTAAATGACATTAACTCTACATTCCTGACTACGAAAGTAATACATGTTTATTGTAGAAATTTTGGAGAATACAAGAAATCACAAAGAAAAACATAAAAATCGTGTGAATCCCACCACTCAGAGATAACCATTATTAATATTTGAGTGTTCTCTGTGTTATCTCTAATAGTACATGAATATATATATTCCTTCTAAAAACAAAATTAGAATCTGACTGTAGGTCGTTTCTATATTCTTTTTCCAGTTAACAATGCATCACATATTTTGAATATTCTTCGCTTTAAATATTTTTTCAAGATCATTTTTTTCTTTCAAATTAAAAAAAAATTAATAGACTTTATTTTTTAGAGCAGCTTTACGTTCACAGCAAAACTGAGCAGAAAGTGCAGAGTTTTCCCATATGCTCCCTGTCCCCACGTGTGTTCACGCCCCCACTATCAACAGCCACACCAGGGTACTACATTTCTTAAAATCGGTGAACTGACATTGATAACTCATTATCACCCCAGATCCATAGTTTACATTAGTATTTACTTTGGGGTTTTTTAAAAAATTATTTATTTATTTATTTTTGGCGGCATTGGGTCTTCGTTGCTGTGTGCAGATTTTCTCTAGTTGCAGCGAGTGGGGGCTACTCTTCGCGGCGGTGCACGGGCTTCTCATTGTGGTGGCTTCTCTTGTTGCGGAGCCCGGGCTCTAGGCACGCGGGCTTCAGTAGCTGTGGCGCGCGGGCTCTAGAGTGTAGGCTCAGTAGTTGTGGTGCACAGGCTTAGTTGCTCCATGGCATGTGGGATCTTCCGGGACCAGGGCTCAAACCTGTGTGCCCTGCATTGGCAGGCGGATTCTTAACCACTGCGCCACCAGGGAAGTTCCAGGATTCACTCTTTGTGTTGTTCATTCTGTAGGTTTGGGCAAGGTGTAATGACATGTACCCACCATTACAGTATCATACAGAATAGTTCCCCACTCTAAAAATGTCCTGTGCTCCACTCCACCTTTTAATCTCTCTCCCCAACCCCCTAACCCCTGGTAACCACTGATCTTTTTGCTATCTCTGAAATTTTGCCTTTTCTAGAATGTCATATAGTTGGAATCATATACTATGTAGCCTTTTTTGGACTGGCTTCTTTCACTTAGTAATATGCATTTAAGCTTCCTTCATGTCTTTCTGTGGCTTGATAGTGCATTTCTTTTTCTTTTTCTTTCTTTTTTTTTTTTTTTTGCTGAATAATATTCCATTGTCTGGATGTACCAAAGCTTATCCGTTCACCTGCTGAAGGACGTCTTGGTTGCTTCCAAGTTTTGGCAATTATGAATAAAGCTGCTGTAAACATCCATGTGCAGGTTTTTGTGTGGACCTAAGTTTTCGGCTCATTTGGGTAAATTCTAATGAGTGTGATTGCTGGATTGTATGGTAAGAATATGTTTAGTTTTGTAAGAAACTACCAAACTGTCCTCCAATCAAGATCCGTTTCAATAGCAATGTGATACTTCATTGTAAGTTTACACCATAGTTTACTTGACTAATTCCAAATTTTTGAACATTTATATTCTTTCCAACTGTAACCCTGGGATGAACATTCTTCTTTTTAAATCTTTGCACACATTGCTAATTATTTGCTGAATATAAATCTCTCAAATTGGATTCCTGGTCCAAGAGATCTGATCATTTAGAACTGTGTAAGCACTGTGACATGGTCTTTCCCAAAGGTTGTACCCCGGACTTAGGCTCTGCCAATGGGGAACGAGACTTGACTGCCTCCCACACTCTCGGTAACATCATATATTACGGTACTGGTTTCCCAGGGCTGCAGTAGCACAATTTTGGGGGCTTTAAACAACAGAAATTTATTCTCTCACAGTTCTGGAGACTAGAAGTCAGAATAAGGTGTCAGCAGGCCTGTGCTCCTTCTGAAGGCTCTGGGGAAGGATTCTCCCTTGCTGCTTCTTACTTCTGATGCTCTGACAGTCCTGGTTAGTCATTGGCTTACAGCTGCATCACTCTAGTCTAGCCTCCATTGTCACATGGCCTCTCCCATGCTTTTGTATCTCTGTGTGTCCTCTCCTCTTCCTAGAAGGACCCCAGCCATTGAGTTTAGGGCCCACCTAATCTACTATGATCTCATCTTAAGTCATTACATATGCAAAGACCCTGTTCCAAATAAGGTCACTCTCTGAGGTTCCTGGTGGACATGAATTTGGGGAATACTATCCATACCACTACGATTATCTTTAAATTTCTTTTCTAATCAGAGCAGGGGGGAAAGCATCCTTTTTTTTTTTTTTTTTCTAATTTGTATTTATATAGTGCAATTCGTATTACTAGTGATGTTGAAATCTTTTGGTATGGTTATTTGCATGTATTTCTTGTTTTGTAAATTGTTTGTAGCCCTTACCTAGTTTTCAATTCAATGGTTTACCTTAACTCATCGAAAAATCTGGAATTTATTTTTATTTATGAAAAGAGGTAGAGATGTACCTTTGTCTTCCTCTTACATCTTGCATCTTCCCCTCTAATTATATCCTGGATCTGATCACTTCTCACCCCTCCTCTACTGCCTGCGAGGTCCACGCCATCCTTTTGTTTCTCCACCCAGTTTGATCTCAACCAGCAGCCAGAACAGTCCTTTTCAAATGTAAATCAGACCCTGTTGCTCTTCTGCTCAAAGCCCTTCAATGGATCTGCTCACATTTGGAACAAAAGCCTGAGGCCCGCTTGTGGTCCTGGGGTCTGAACCTCCTCCCCCTCCTCTCCTGCCCCTCTGCCCCAGCCCTCCCTCCTGTTTGCAGATACAGGCCTTCAGGCAACTCTGCTGAAATCTGCTCTGCGTATTTTAGGCCTCAGACCCAGCTCGGAGAGGTCAAAGAATTGATAACAAATGGAGCTGCTCCCGAGCAGGCCTGTTCCCCAGCTCTGCAGCTCATTTTGTTTGAGCGTGGTATTTTGCCTTCAGGTTGCCTACTGCAAATACATGTCTTCATTTGGAGTTTTAAAAGTTAAATTCCCATAAAGGAATTTCCCATTGCTATGATCTGCTTAGACTGCTGCTTTTCACAAAAGTTCTACTCCGATTCCTGAGAAAGAAAGGACAAATATCTCCAAGACTGCAAAGGGAAATTTTCTGATTTTTTAGTATTTTGAAACTTGGTAAGATTAAACATGTCAGAGTGAACACTTAATAATTTCTCAATGAGTAAGGCTTTAATCTTTATCTACTGTTTTACCAAATGCTAAGGAGATCCTTCTAGGTAAATATTACACAATATTATAAGTACATTTGATCCTGGAAGGAAACTAAATATTAAATTTGTGGTATGCGTGTTGTGCCTTTGTAAAGTATTCATCTCGAGCTTCATATAGAGCTTGGGGAAGATGACACATAGATGAGTTGGAAAGTTTTGCTTCGTTCAGGCTCACCCTCCTCTGAGTGTATGAAGATGGGAGATGGGTGTGAGAGCGGTGGAGGGGACCGGGCAGGTGTGTTTGTGAGAAGCCTGGCCTTGTTCACTGAGGCTTGGCTTGCCTGTAAATCACTCAGGTCAAGACCTGGCCTGTGAGATAGAAAACGTACTTTTCTTAAATAGGGTTGGCAGTTGTGTTGTTTTTTTCCTTGGAAGTGAATGGCATGTAACTGTTGTTAACTTGCTGAACTGTTGGTTTCCACATTCTCTAGCTCTTATCAGTTTCTTTTGGATCAAACTAATTCCTTTAGGGCAGGGCAAATGGTACTTTAGAGCAATTTATTGAGTAGAGAAGTTCTGTCTTAACAGAACTGCTTCATGGTCAAAAAGGAGCATTAATGAAGAAGATTCCCATATTCCTGGTCATTTTTAAAAGGTGTTTATATATGGGACTAGGAATCTACCCCCGTAAACCTACATGAGTATTGTGACTGGATAAAAGTTTCTTTTTCTTTACTTTATTTTTAAATTTATTTTTTATTAAAAACTTTTTTTTAAATTGAGGTAACATTGATTTTTAACATTCTGGAAAGGTTTTTTTTTTAATATATATATATTTTTTTAAATTAATTAATTAATTAATTTATTTTTGGCAGTGTTGGGTCTTCATTTCTGTGCGAGGGCTTTCTCCAGTTGGGACGAGCAGGGGCCGCTCTTCATCGCAGTGCACGGGCCTCTCACTGTCGCGGCCTCTCGTTGCGGAGCACAGGCTCCAGACACGCAGGCTCAGTAGTTTTGGCTCACGGGCCCAGTTGCTCCGCGGCATGTGGAATCCTCCTAGACCAGGGCTCGAACCCGTGTCCCCCGCATCGGCAGGCAGACTCTCAACCACTGCGCCACCAGGGAAGCCCTGGAAAGGTTCTTTTTAAAATTAAGCCTGACCCTTGATTGTAACTGTTTTGTTTGTTTGTTTGTTTGTTTTTAGCTGTTTTTAACTGTAATTAACTGAGTTTGTTTTACCCTCACTTTACTAATGATTTCTTCTACTGTTTGTACTGTTAGAACAAAATACAAACTAATGACACTGAAGTATTAACTTAATTTCTCAAGCAGTTGAACCTGTAACTTTCAAATAACCAGCAAGGGAAAAAATATAATGTTGCATTTCTTTCAGTGAAAAGGTTTTTAAAATTGCATCTCTTTATGGCCTGTTTTTGTTTGTTTCCCATTTTACGATTTTCTCACAAAATAAAATTTCAAAGCTCTCCATGGTTTAATTAAAGAACCAAATGTGACATTTTAAAATTTTCATTTACTATCTGGATTTTTTTTTCCTATTTATCTTCCAACCCTTGGAAATAGAGTTGTTTTGGGGGTGGGTGGCATGAACTAGAGGGTTAATACAGAAATTCATGGTTTATTTTTCCATATTATTTAAAATGTTTGTAGTCCTTTTGTGTTACTAAGAAAAATCAGATTAAGTACAGAAGTATAGGCTGGTACTTAATATGTGAACAGTACAAAAAGATCTGACTATTTACAATAGCCAAGAAGACATGGCAGCAACCTAAATGTCCATCAACAGATGAATGGATAAAGAAGATGTGGTAGATATATACAATGGAATATTACTCAGCCATAAAAAAGAATGAAGTAATGCCATTTGCAGCAACATGGATGGGCCTAGAGATTATCCTACTAAGTGAAGTAAGTCAGGCAGAGAAAGACAATATCATTAGATATCACTTATATGTGGAATCTAAAAAAATGATACAAATGAACTTAGTTATAAAACAGAAACAGACTCACAGACATAGCAAGGAAATTTATGGTTACCAAAGGGGAGGAAAAGGAGAAGGAGAGGGATAAATTAGGACTATGGGATTAACAGATACAAACTATATTATATATAAAATAGATAAACAACAAGGCCCTACTGTATAGCACAGGAAACTATATTCAATATCCTGTAACAAACCATAATGGAAAAGAATATGAATGTATATATGTATAACTGGAAAAAAAATCTGAATTATGATTGACCATGAAGCAAACATATCACCAATTGAGAAATGTTATTAAAAGTGACACTAGGACTTCCCTGGTGGCACAGTGGTTGAGTCCACCTGCTGATCCAGGGGACATGGGTTCGTGCCCCAGTCCGGGAAGATCCCACACGCCGCGGAGTGGCTGGGCCCGCGAGCCATGGTTGCTGAGCCTGCGCGTCCGGAGCCTGTGCTCCGCAACGGGAGAGGCCACAACAGTGAGAGGCCCGCGTACCGCAAAAAAAAAAAAAAAAAAAAAAAAAAAAAAGTGACACTAGTTCATGGCTGAGGATCAGAGTGCGCAAGGGGCTTCTGTGGTTGTTGGAAGCTATGGGAAGAGGAAGCCCAAGTGGTGTGGATCAGGGACCTCCTCCTCAGACAGCTGTAGTTCTGCAGTTTTGCTCTGGAGGTCTGAAATGCAGAGTTATGCTGCCGGCTAGCATTGGCTGAACCCAGCTATGATTATGAAAGCAGGAGTGGTCAAACCAAACAGCAGCTATGTGCCGGTCAGGGATCGTTCAGAGGGACCTGTGTCTGTGTTGTGATCTCCAGGACGGGTGACCGGCACTGTTGCGCTGTGACACATAAAGGGGAGATGGCCTGTCCTCAGTGGTAGATGCTCAGCGTCCTGTCCCTCTCTACAGCCTTTCCCCAGGTGTGCCAGTTCTCATCCCTTCTCCTCTGTGAAGGCCGCTCACTGCTCTGCTGACACCTCTTCTCGGAAGCCCTCCTAGACATCCTCGCCTTCCCAGCCTGACTTTGGTATCTTATGCGCATTCCTGTGACAGATGTTGACCCTTGTGCTACTGAGGAAGGTTTCTTTCTTTCACTAGATTGTGAACTTCTGGAGGGTGGATTCCACATCTTCTCCGTTTGTATCTCTGGACCAGCAGACTCAGCACCAGGCACAGAGCAGACATTCAGTAGGTTTCGTTGATTTGAACCCAAATCTAACTTGAGGGCCCACTGTGCCCGGCATCAGGCTGTGTGCTGACCTGTGCTCATTACTCATCTAATCCTCAGAGTCAGAAATTACATCACAGGTACAGGCTGTGCAGCTTGGAAGCAGAGCCTGCATCCTGACTCTGCTAGCATTACACCTACTAAAGAGTGGGGATGGTAAGATGATAATGCACTTGAAAACTCGCAGGGTTCAGGTCATGTCAACGTCTAACAGCGCAAAGAGCAATTTTATTTAAGCAGAAAAGATTTATTTGGGAATAGCAGAGGAATTGCCATTCGGGACAAGCAAACTGGTGGCCCCTAGGCTAGTCCAGTGAACAGAGGAGAACGTTCTTTGTGGAGGAAAGGAGGAGGCTGACAGAAGATGTTTGGAATAAAAGTCACTGGAGGAAAACGAAAGCACAGAATGGTGGCGGCTTCCCCGTGGCTGCAGGCAAGGACCCTGCAGCTTGTGGTGTCGTCGGGAGACCCTCCTCCTTCTTGCTGGGCCCTGCGGGCTGGGCCGGCACCCTCCTTCCCAGCTTCCCGCCTCCAGTTCTGAGTCAGGTTTCCTTCACACATGTTCACAGTCAAGATAGTACATCCTTGACTTTATCGTCGCAAAGCGATTTGGCCAAAATCTGACGGATTTTGCACAATAACCTCTAAGGTCCGACTGTAGCACCTGCCTGAGTCAGTATCTCTTTTGTCTTCTGGACGGGGCAGTTGTGTATATAGTTACAGTTTCTCCAAATTACCTGTGGTTACTCACAGCCTGGAATATAGACATTTAAAATAGATTATATTAGTAGAAAGGGAGTTTGTTTAATACAGTCCCTTTATTCCTCCTCTATGCATTAAACATAGCTAATCACAGTATGAATATGGATCAAAGTGAACATGTTTCTAATATATTTTGTGATGAGTGTACTGTGCAGACTCACTTTGTTGTTCTAGATCATGGGTCAGCAAACCTTTGTAATGACCAGACAGCAAATATTTTAGGCTTTGTGGACCAAATATGGTGTCTGTTGGATATTCTTTTTTTGTTTGTGTGTTAACCCTTTAAAATAATAAAAACCATTCTTAGCTCTGTTTGGCTCTCAGGTTGTAGTTTGCTGACCCCTGTTCTAGATTAAATGAGCACTTTAATTAAGCTATCATCTCTTAAAGGTTATGGGAAAAAAAGCCAGAAAAATGGATCATAGAAAAGTTAACAAATAATGAAAATTATTCAGAGTTTTAAAAATCGGGATTATTTAACATAGAGTCGGTTAGAGATTTGATTACTGTTTTTTATGTAGCAGCTTTATTGAGATATTCACATAAAATACAATTCATCCATTTAAAGTATACATTTCAGTGGTTTTTAATATATTAACAGTTATGCAGCTGTCACCACAATCTAATTTTAAAACTTTTTCATCACCACAAAGAAATCCTGGGCTTAGTCACTGCCCGTTCCCTCCCTCATCCCCTCCACCAGCCCTAGAGAACCACTAATCTATTTTCTGTCTCTACTGTAGATTTGCCAGTTCTGGGCATTTCATATTAATGGAATAATATATTCTTCTTTCACTTAGTGTGATGTTTTCAAGGTTCGTTCATATTGTAGCATGTATCAGTACTTCATTCCTTTTTGTTGCCTAATAATATTTTATCATATGGATGTGCCACATTTTATTTATTCATATATCAATTGATCGACATTTGGGCTGTTTCTATTTTTGTGGCTATTTTGAGTAATGTTGTTGTGAACATTTGTGTACGGATGTATGTTTTGTGGCTGTGTAGGCATATGTTTTCATTTCTCTTGGATATAAACCTAGGAGGAGAATTGCTAAGTCATCTGACAGTTCTGTGCCTTGCTGAATGGCGGCTGTACTGTTTCCATTTTTACCAGCCATGTCTGAGGGCTCAGGTCCTCCACGCCCTCACCAGCGCTCCTTACTGTTCATCTTTTGATTATAGCCAGTCTGGTGGCTGAGAATTAGAATTCCCTTGTGGTTTTGACTTGTATCTCCCCAATGGTTAATCTTGTTGAGCATCTTTTTGTGAGATTTTGGGCCATTTGTATGTCTTCTTTGGATAAATGTTTATTCACATCTTTTGCCAATTTTTCAGTTGGCTTATTTATTTTTTTATTATGGAGTTATAGGCATTTTTTATATACTTTGGATAGAAGTCGCTTATCAGATATATTATTTGCAAATATTTCTCTCCCACTGCATCGGTTGTCTTTTCACTTGATTGATGCTGTCCTTTGAAACACAAAACTTTAAAAATCCTTTTGAGGTCTAATTTATTTGCTTTTTCTTTTGTTGATTGTTCTTTTGGTGTCATATCTGAGAAACCATTGCTAAATCTGAGGTCACAAAGATTCACTCCTCTGTTTTCTACCAAGAGTTTTCTAGTTTTAGCTCTTACATTTAAAGTTGGTGACTCACTTTGAGTTAATTTGTAGATGGTGTGAGGTAGGAGTCCAGATTCATACTTTTGCATGTTATTATCCAGCTGTTCTGCATCAGTTGTTGAAATTGTTGAATTGTTCTGGCACCTTTGTTGAAAATCCATTGACAATAAATACATTTTTGTTTGTACAGCTTGTTTTTGGACTCTAGCTTCTATTCCATTCATCTGTGTGTCCCTCTTTAGGCCAGAGCCACTCTGTGCAGTAAGTTTTGAAATTGGGAAATGTCAATCCTCCCACTTTTTTTTTCTTTTTCAAGATTGTTTTAGCTATTCTGGGTCCACTGTATGTTCATATGGGTTTTAGGATGAGCTTGTCAATTTCTTTTTTTTAAAAAGGCAGTTGGGACTTTTTTTTTTTTTGGCCATGCCACACAGCATGTGGGAACTTAGTTCCCTGACCAAGGATGGAACCCATACACTCAGCAGTGGAAGTGCAGAGTCTTAACCACTGGACTGCCAGGGAAGTCGACAGCTGGGAGTTGGATGGAGCTGCGCTAAGTCTGTAGAGCGATTGGTACGATGCTGCCAACTCCACAGTATTAAGGCCTCCAGTTCTTGAACATTGGATGTCTTTCCTTTTAGTTCAGTCTTTTAAAATTTCTTTCAAGGATGTTTTGTAATTTTTAGTATACAAATCTTGTGCTTGTTTTGTTAAATTTATTCCTAAGTATCGTATTCCTTTTGGGTTTTTTTTGTTTTTGTTTTTTTTGCGGTACGTGGGCCTCTCACTGTTGTGGCCTCTCCCGTTGTGGAGCACAGGCTCCGGATGCGCAGGCTCAGCGGCCATGGCTCACGGGCCCAGCCACTCCGTGGCATGTGGGATCTTCCCGGACTGGGGCATGAACCCGTGTCCCCTGCATCGGCAGGCGGACTCTCAACCACTGTGCCACCAGGGAAACCCCTCCTTTTGATGCTATTGTAAATGGAATTATTTTCTTACTGACTACTATTTAAAAAAAAAAAAATTCATTCATTTATTTATTTTTGGCTGTGTCGGGTCTTAGCTGCGGCACGTGGGATCTTTTGTGTGGCTCACAGGCTCTCGAGTTGTGGGGCGTGGGCTCCAGAGCATGTGGGCTCTATAGTCGCAGCATGCGGGATCTCTAGTTGTGGCATGCAGGCTTAGTTGCCCCATGGCATGTGGGATCTTAGTTCCCTGACCAGGGATCAAACCCGTGTCCCTTGCACTGGAAGGCGGATTCCTAACCATTGGACCACCAGGGAAGTCCCTTGACTACTTACTGTTTTTAAGAATATAAAACGCTAACAGATTTTTGTCCATGTTAGAGAGATACAGAATATTTTTTCCCAGTTTATAGAGGACCAAATACAAGGAAATGGTGTTAAAAACTAAAACAGGAGATGTTTAATTGGAAACAAGGAAGTCTTGTGTGAGAATTAAGAGCAAAGGAGGCTTTGGAGTTCTGAGGCTCCACAGTTCGGACAGGAGTCAGCACTGGAGCCTAGAAGAGTCGGCTGTGTCCCAGTCTCTTTCCTATCCACTTGAATCAGGCGCTTGTCTCCACTGCTCCCCTGAAACCGCTCTCCTGGGAAGTCACCAGTGGCTTATTGGCAGACCTTCGTGCTGCCAAGGTCACAGTCGTGTTGGTCAGCCAGCCTCCACCTCCTGGACTGTCCTCGGCACAAATGAAACCCTCTCTGCCTGGGAGCATGTCCCCAGGACCACACGCCTCTGGTTCTCCTTTTGCCCCACATCTCAGTGTTGGCCCCGGGCCTGGTTCCTGGGCTTCCCCTTCGCTCTGGACTCGTTCCCCTGCTGGCCTTAGCCGGCCTCATGGCTTACCTAGTACATCCAAATGCTAATAGGGACCTCTTTCCTGGACTCCAGAATCACACAGGCCCTCGCTTCAAACTGAGTCCAAAACCAAGATCTGACTTCTCCCCTACCTGCTATCTCAGTTAGTGGTGACCTCGTCCTTGCTCTTGCTCAGGCCAGAGACGCTGGGCTCATCCTTGCCCCCTTTCTCTCGTGCTCGGCTGTGTTCAGTCCATCAGCAGGGCTCTCCTGGCCACACCTCAGAGTTGATGCCCCTGTGACTGCCTCTCCCCGCCTGCATTTGCCACCCGCGCCTGAGCTGGCACTACCTTTCACCTGGGTTGGTGCAGTGGCTCATTGGCAACTTCCGGTTCTCATGCTGCCCTCCTGCAGTCAGTTTTCCTAGCACACTCTTCAGAGGACCTCAGGATCCTGTGAAAAGGGAAGCTGTGGATGTCACTCCTCCGCACAGAGCTCCGCCAGGGCTCCCGTCTCACGCTGGGTAAAGCCCGTGGCTGTCCCTTCTTGTCTGCCCACCTTCCCTTGCCCTGGTGTCTGCTGCGGCTGCCCCGGCCGTCTGGACATGCACCACTGTGCCAGGCCCTTGCAGCCGCTCGGCCTGTCTGCATAGCTGCATGACCGGGATGCTCAGTGCTTCAGTCTTGCTTTAGTGTCACCTGTGCCAGAACCCCCGTTACAGTCACACTTCCCGTCCCCTCTCACTTTCCCCCGCCTTATTTTTTTTCCTCAAAGCCCCCAGCACCGTTTAGTATACTGTATGTTTTACATATTTTTTTATTGGAATATAGTTGATTTACAGTGTTGTGTTAGCTTCTGCTGTACAGCAAAGTGATTCAGTTATACATAGACATATATCCACTCTTTTTTAGTTTCTTTTCCCGTATAGGTCATTAAAGAATGTTGACTAGAGTTCCCTGTGCTTACATATTTATTTTGTCAGTTGTGTTTTCCCTACTGGGATATAAACTGCAGGAGAGCTGGGCTTTGTGCCTGTTCCCTGCTGTATCCTCAGTACCTGTGACAGCATCTGGCACAGAACAAATATTTAAGGCATATTTGGTGAAGAAATGAATTCGCTGGTCCAGTTCCCTGCTATTAGATGATTATTTGGTGGGTTTCTTTGAGGATGGGATCCTCTTGGCTGTATGATTTTCATCCAGGACTGTACCTTGATCAGGAGGAAAAGAGAAACCCCACCTTTTCAACGAATTTATTATGATAATTGAACTGCTTATGTGCCTTCCAGTGGCTTTAAACCTCCCCGGCAGACCTGTGCTGCTGCAGACGTGGCAGTGGCCATCGTACCCGGAGGCTTAGCCGGTTTCCGGAACCACATGTCTGGCCGGACAGGCCTGGGCTCCCCATCGGACAAGGCCTCCTATACCCTGCGAGAATTCGTGGTGGGAATAATTCTTCCAGTTTAAGAATTATTATATTAGCATTATGTAACAAACGTGCTGTATTTCTTTTATTGGATAGATTTTATTTGAAACATTCTGAAATATATTCATTAAATAGAACTATTGATTGAAACGAAAGAACTTTTGCTTTCAGAACATACCTGAAGAGATTCTGTATAGCTGTGTCCTGTGTTCAGATTCCTTTATGTACAGACTTTTATGCACTTGGAGTCTCTTCTAACCACCACCTGTCAGTTGTGTGGACACAGCACATCCTTCAATATTTGTCCCTCAGGTGACGTCATTGTTGTCCACCTGGCCCCAGACACATCGTTAATGAGACCATCCGTGGAAAACTTGCTTCTCAAGACATGGTCACATAGGAATCCTCCCCCCGACCTCCCCCTTTTTTTTTTTTTTTACAAAAATCTACTTATTGCATAAATGTGGCTTCATAGAATCTGATTAAAACAGAGAGGAAATGGGCAGGGACGGTGCAGAGGATGACTTTATGACTGTTTTCACAGAGAACAAGTATAATAAACCAGTTATTTCAGAAGCTTTTGTTTTTATAGTTGGCTTTATGAAATGGGAAGAATAGAAAATCAAATTTGTGTTCAGAGAATCCTCTTTTTTCCAGTTGTTCACATTTTAAATTTTAACTGTAATGAAAAGATTATAGTCCAAAAGGATCTGAGTCAAGAGTTTCTGATTCCAAACTCTGGTCACAGGATCTCAGATTTAGAGTTCTAGACCACAGAGGTATGGTCTAAGACCCTCGGGGTTTTCTCAGGGTGGCGCCTGGCACTCTGTCCAGTTCACCTCATACCTGTTGGCATTGGGTCCTCACCATCAACCTGCAAGGCTTACTCTCACCCTTAATAGGAGGACGGAAGCCAGGGAGGGTTTCAAGTTGAGGAGTGAACGCCAGGCTTCGGACTCTAGATGTGCATCCGGCCACAGAAAGCATTCTTTCCCAGGATGCTGCCCCAGCACGATGTTGGTCCTGCACCGAGGCAGGCAGTGTAGAGGGGAGGGGGTGAACTTGGGCTGGGAGCCGCGCCCTTGCAGCCCCCAGGCAGGGCTCACGTGCATGGAGGCCTGGATTGCAGGCTTGAGAGGGAGGGCTGCAGTGGAACAGGCAGACGTTTCCCCTGGCAGTGTCTCTCCTCGTTCATGGCCTTTGCACTCTTCTGTGGTATCAGTTTTCTAGGGATTCTGCTTTTTTGACAGTAGATGAGGGAATAGTAGAGGAGGATTCTCTTTCCTCCTTTAGCAGTTGTGTAGAGATTTACTATCACATCAAGTTCTCTGTGAAGGGCTGTGGGGGGGGGTGTCTAATAATTTTTTAATGCATTTTGTATTGAACATAACTGTATATACTATTCCTTTCACAGCAGAACATTGGTTTGTCTGTTCTAGAATTTTGTTAGAGATCAATGTCATATTTACCAGTTTGCAATTTCCGTATTTTTACTCTTTGCTCTTTTCTGAAAACTGGGAAAATATTCCTCTGGTTTCCATTTCTTGACAGCTGTCCATTTTTTCCATTAGGAAACCACACCAACAGTGGCTCTGTTGGTGTAACATATGTAATTGCTTTTCATTGCAGTGGGAGTGATTCACCTGGGCTTTGAGCTTGTTTAGAATGCCCATACCTATTTCTAGCTTTTCTAGTCTTTTTAAAATTTTTATTGAAGTATAGTTCATTTATTGTGTTTCAGATGTACAGTAAAGTAATTCATTTTTACATATATATATCTATTCTTTTTCAGATTATTTTTCATTATAGATTATTACAAGGTATTGAATATAGTTCCCTGTGCTATACAGTAGGTCCTTGTTGTTTATCTGTTTTATACATAGTAGTGTGTATCTGTTAATCCCAAACTCCTAATTTATCTCCCCCACCCCGCTATCCCCTTTGGTAACCAAAATTTGGTTTTCTAAGTCTGTAAGTCTGTTTCTGTTTTGTAACTAAGTTCATTTGTATCACTTTTTTAGATTCCACGAAAGAGTGATATATATTTGTCTTTCTCTGTCTGACTTACTTCTCTTAGTATGATAATCTCTAGGCCCATCCATATTGCTGCAAATGGCAATATTTCATTCTTTTTTATAGCTGAGTAATATTCCATTGTATATATGTACCACATCTTCTTTATCCATTCATCTGTTGATGGACATTTATGTTGTTTCCATATCTTGGGTATTGTGAATAGTGCTGTGGTGAACACTGGGGTACATGTATCTTTTCAAATTAGAGTTTAGTCTTTTCTGAATATATGCCCAGGAGTGGGATTACAGGATCATATGGTAGTTCTTCATTTATTTTTTTTAAGGAACTCCATACTGTTCTCCATAATGGTTGTACCAATTTCCATTCCCATCAACAGTGTACAAGAGTTCCCTTTTCTCCACACCCTCTCCAGCATTATTTTCCATTATAGGTTATTACAAGTCTACAGATTGTAGACTTTTTGATGATGGCCTTTCTGACCAGTGTGAGGTGGTACCTCACTGTAGTTTTGATTTGCATTTCTCTCATGAATAGCCAAGTTGAACATCTTTTCATGTGCCTGTTGGCCATCTGTATGTCTTCTTTGGAGAAATGTCTATTGAGGTCTTCTGCCCATTTTTTGATTGGATTGTTGGGGGGTTTTTTTGATATTGAGCTGTATAAGATGTTGGTATATTTTGGAAATTAAGCCCTTGTTGGTTGCCTCATTTGCAAATATTTTCTCCCAGTTCGTAGGTTGTCTTTTCATTTTGTTCATAGTTTCTTTTGTAAGTTTAATTAGATTCCACTTGTTTATTTTTACTTTTCTTGCCATTACTCTAGGAGACGGATCAAAAAAAAAATATTGTTGTGATTTATGTCAAAGAGTGTTCTGCCTGTGTTTTCCTCTAGGAGTTTTATAGTATCCGGTCTTACATTTAGGACTTTAATCCATTTTGAGTTTATTTTTGTATATGGTGTTAGAGAATCTTCTAATTTCATTCTTTTACATGTAGCTATCCAGTTTTCCCAGCACCACTTATTGAAGGGACCGTCTTTTCTCCATTGTATATTCTTGCCTCCTTTGTCTTAGATTAATTGACTGTAGGTGCATGGGTTTATTTCTGGGCTTTCTGTCCTGTTCCATTGATCTATATGTCTGTTTTCGTGCCAGTACCAAACTGTTTTGATGACTGTAGCTTTGTAGTATATTCTGAAGTCAGGGAGCCTGGTTTCTGCAGCTCCATTCTTCTTTCTTAAGACTGTTTTGGCTATTTGGGGGTTTTTGTGTTTCCATGCAAATTAAAAAAAATTTTGTCCTAGTTCTGTGAGAAATGCCATTAGTAATTTGACAGGGATTGCATTGAATCTGTAGATTGCCTTGGGTAGCATAAAGATCTAACTGATGGCGTTGCAAAATAGTGGAGTGGCTGTATTTCTATTCCCTTATGATGGCCTGTATCCCCTTAACTCTCGTTTTGTTTCAACTGGCTTATCATAGTGATTTTATTTTAAATGATATAAGAAAAATCTCATTTCCTTGGCAGTGGGATCCTATCTTACCCAGTTTTGTTGGGCTTTTACACTGGAGTGGTGGACTCAGGGTGGGTGGGGGAGCAGGGCCACTGTCTGGCCACCGTGGAACTTTTGTTCTCCTGAGTGGGGCATGCAGGTGAGGGTCAGAACTGTATCTGAAGAGAGGTGTGGGAGAGGCCAAAAGAGTTAATGAAACTGGTAGGAAAGAGAATTTTTGAGCAGAAGAAAGGAGATATCTAATGGAAGAAATTAAAATTAAAAATTTTTTGGTATGTGGAAAAAGTATTAATTTTGCTGACCTTTTCCCCGTGAAATCTTTAGTAAAATGACTATGACTTGATCATGCCTTTTGGCATTGGGTCTCCCTGGAGGGTGAGATGAATGACTTAGTGTGACCTCAGAGTGGGAGAAGGCTGCGGAGGGGCTGGGGCCTGGCTAGCCTTCACAGGAAGTCTCCCGTGGCTGCAGGAGAGGCTGGGGAGGAGTAAGTGATAGGTCACAATGTCCAGAGGGACTGCTGTCCTTACAAAGGACATTTGTAGTTACTTGTTTTTAAAAATGGTGTTCAGTTTGTGGAGGTTTTACTTTTAAAAAGCTAATTTTCCTTTTCAGTTTACAAATCTTATTTTCTATTAATGAATCTAATTATTTTGCATAAAATTAGACTAATTGTTGATTAATTTTAGTTAATTGGATTTTCCTCCAACATTTTAAACTACATTTATGGGTTTAGTATATTCTATTTTTAAGCCTTTAAAATGTGTGAGAGGCAAATTTACAATCGCAATAGAAAAAAAAAGTCTCAAACAAACAAAATATAGTAAACTATTAGTACAATAATCAAGTTATCTCAAACATAACAGTATTATTTATAAACAATACACTTCTGGTACATCTTTCAGCTTACAGATGACAAGACCATTCTGACAGGTCTTCTAAAATATTAAACACTTTAAATGACAGTCACTCAGAGATTATCTTGCACTTAACACTGAAACCATATACATGGATCTGTTCTACGAGTCTGATTTACTTTGAGGCCTCTCGTCTCATTTCCTTCCCGGGATTGGTTACCCAGCCAGGGGAGTGGATTTGCCACCTCTTGGTCCCGCGGAGCAGGAGTCCTTGGGTTCCGTGGAGCACATTTTCTGGGCATTTGTCAGCTCGAGCGTTTGGTGAGATCCAGTCTGTCTGCTGCCTCCCTGGGTTCCTCCTTCTCCTATTTTCTTGCCAGGCTTTCAGCCCCATGTTTAGTCCTTTTAATAGCATCCCACTGCATTCGGCATTCTTCTTGTGCTTCTGTTGGGGTGTCACTGTAGTGACAGGAGTGAAAATGAGTGGAGATGCCCTTGTAGTTCTGGGCACACTGGGCCAGAGCCATTCCTTACGGAATGTAGTTTTAGGATGTACGCTAGTGGAGGCAGAAACAAAAAAGAACTTTTATGAGAATGTTTGTGTGTTATTCACCCATTTCAGGAGACTAATGAATTGTATTTAAGGTTTAAATGATTTGTTGTTTTAAATATAAGTACTATTTAATAATACATTTAATTCATAATGAGGTATTTTTTTAATGACTTTATTTTGGTGAAAAATTTGGGACTTAAGGATGCTCTGGGATTAATTATAATATTACCCTTCAAAATGAATGGTAATACAGATCTTCCTCGACTTAAGGCGGGGCTTACATCCTGATAAACTCATCTTAAGTTGAAAATATTCTAAGTTGAAAATGCATTTAATACACACTAACCTACCAGACATCGTAGCTCAGCCCAGCCTGCCTTGAACGTGTTCAGAACACTCACATTAGCCTGTAGTTGGGCAAAATCATCCAACTCAGAGCCCATTTATTTTATACTAAAGTGTTGAATAGCTTATGTTTTGAATAGTTTGTTTAATACTGTACTGAAAGTGAAAAACAGAATGGTTCTGTGAGTCCAGGATGGTTCTAAGTATATCAGCTGTTTACCCCCATGATCGCATGGCTGACTGGGGGCTGCTGCCCAGTTTCGCAGGAGAGGATCACACTGCACACCCCTGGCCTGGGAAAAGACCAAAATTCAAATTCCAAGTACAGTTCAGCTGAATGCGTGTTGCTTTTGCCCCGTCGTAAAGGTGAAAAATCGTTAAGTTGAACCCTGGTAAGTCAGGGTACTACATTAATGTACTTTTGGCCTTATGCTTTGTTTTTTTAACAAATTAAAGGCATTAAACAGGTGATGGGTGTGTGTATTATATATAATGTTTATATAAAATATATGTAAATGTATATATAGTACATTATATATGTACACATATATAATGAGTATATATAGTGTTTGAATAAATATTTTAATGAAATAGTTTAGTATTTTATACCTAAATCTAGGTTTAAAAAAATAAAGTTATGTTCCTCATTGAATATGCAATTAGTACCTAGGCTTTTTCTTTAACATTATAAAACTTAAATATTATTGCACATTGTTCCTAAGCATCGTTTTTAAAGGCTGCACAGTTAATTGTTCTTTAATGCTTTTTTAGATTGTCTCTAGTTCTTTTCCATGTGATGAGCATCTTTGTGCACAGAGAGTATTTATTATCTGTGATTGTTTCCTTAGGCTTGATTCCCAGAAGTGGAATTACTGGATCATGGATACGAATATATTTAAGATTCCAATTACATGTGTTGCCAAATTACCTTCCCAAAAGTTTATACTAGTTTACCATGGTACTAGCAAATCTAATACAAATGTTATAACTCTATTTATTGCAGAGCTATTAGTCTTGATAATCATTTCTAACTGCAAATATTTTTTGCAGTTTGGTGTTTCTTTTCCAGAAGTTTTAGATATCCAATATATTTTTCTACCTTAAAGCTTTTTCTTATTAAACTCTTTAATTCATGTGGAATTTATTTCAGTATATGGAATTGGATGAGGGGCCTTTTTTTCTTTTTGAATTGCTACCAAGTTGGCTCAATCTTTCCCCCATTTTATTTGATTGATTTGTGATATCTTTTTTTTTTTTTTTTTTGCGGTACGCGGGCCTCTCACTGTTGTGGCCTCTCCCGTTGCGGAGCACAGGCTCCGGACGAGCAGGCTCAGCGGCCATGGCTCACGGGCCCAGCCGCTCCGCGGCATGTGGGATCCTCCCGGACCGGGGCATGAACCCGCGTCCCCTGCATCGGCAGGCGGACTCTCAACCACTGCGCCACCAGGGAAGCCATGTGATATATTTTTAATATGAGTAGGTTTTATTTCTTCGTTGTCTCTAGTTCTGCTTATCTGTGTTTCTGCCAGTGCCACCCTGTTTAAATAATTTAGTATCTGATAGGGCTAACCCCCTTCAGGATTCTTCTGCAAATTTTCTTTGTGATTCTTTCCTGTTTGTTTTTTCAGAGGAACTTTGGAATACTTATGTTGAATTTACAAATTATTTTGAGAAAACTGGCCACTTAAAAATGTTTAGTCTTCTTAATCAAGCACATGGCATGGACTGTGCATTTAACTCAAATCATATTTTTTGTATTTCCCACCAAAATTTCCAATTTTCTTTAAATAGGTCCTTTCATTTCTCATTATGTTTATTATTATTTATTTTAGATTGTGTTTCAATCTCATTTCATCATATTTTCAGACCGATACTTGGTATTTTAATTTTGTGTATCTTGTATTCACTCACTTTTAAATTAAATCTAATAGTTTCCCATTTGATTCCTAGAAACACATGCAAAAATTATCTTCTTTCTTAATATTTAAGTTTTTGTTTCTTTCTCATGTCTTACTATTGAACTGATTTCCTGAAAAAAAATTTTAAAATAGGAACTTTTTAAAAAGCCAAATAGTAAAATTTTATTATTTTTATTGTATAGTTGATTTACAATATTATTAGTTTCAGGTGTATAGCATAGTGATTCAATATTTTTATAGCTTATATTTCATTTAAAATTATTTAAAAACGTTGGCTACATTCCCTGTGCTATATAGTAGATCCTTATAGCTTATTTATTTTATACATAGTAGTTTGTACCTCTTAATCTCCTACCCCTATCTTGCGCCTCCTCCCTTCCCTCTCCGTACTGGTAGCCACTTGTTTGTTCTCTGTATCTGTAAGTTTGTTTCTGTTTTTATTTTTATTTGTTTGTTTTTTTAGATTCCACATATAAGTGATATGATAGTGTGTGTCTTTCTCTGTCTCGCTTATTTCACTTAGTATGGTAATCTCTAGGTCCATCCATGTTGTTGCAAGCGGCGAAATTTTATTATTTTTATGGTTGAGTAATATTATATATATAGTCCACATCTTCCTTATCCATTCATCTGTTGATGGACACTTAGGTTGCTTTCATGTCTTGGCACTTGTAAATAATGCTGCTATGAACATTGGGGTGCATGTATCTTTTTGAATTATAGTTTTGTCCTGATATATGCCCAAGAGTGGGATTGCAGGATCATATGGTAGCTCTATTTTTAGTTTTTTGAGGAACCTCCACACTGTTCTTCACAGTAGCTGCACCTATTTACAGTCCCACCAACAGTGTACAAGAGTTCCCTTTTCTCTGCATCCTTGCCAACATTTGTGTCTTGTGGAGACACTCCATAAGAACTTTATTAAACAGTATGTTTTGACATAAACTGGTTTTCCTACACTGCTGATGTTTAAATTTATTTGCACACTATATTTTAAAATCAGCCTCTCGTCCAGCTTGGTTCTCTTGGCTCAGGGAACAGTTTTGTAGCCTGGATTACAGTTGATGAGGGGTTTTCAGATCTGAACTTGTGCTTGTTGTCCTGAGAAGCTCTGATGCTTCTGCTCTTTTCCCTGCTCTTCATGAGCCCCCTTCTGCGCCCTCTTTGAATCTCTGAGCTGTGGTTTACATTTCTCAGCCTGAACTCATTTCTAAGTACTACAGATGGGGCCACCTGGACCAGCCACTAGTCCAAGGCTAAATAAATAAAATAAAATACGTAAAACATATTTTTCATAATCTGAATTTATTCTACTTAAAGAATTGCTCTCTATTAAAATAGTGACTTTCCTATTTGTATAAAATAGGAAATATTTCCCCAAATATTCTTAGATGGCAAAATAAAAGGTTGACAATTCTAGGTCAGCTTTCTGTTTTCCTCCCCTCACTTTTTTTTTTTTAATTTTATTTATTTTTGGCTGCTTTGGGTCTTTGTTGCTGTGTGCGGGCTTTCTCTAATTGTGGCGAGCAGGGACTCCTCTTCGTTGCGGTGCATGGGCTTCTCATTGCGGTGGCTTCTCTTGTTGGGGAGCACGGTCTCTAGGTGCACGGGCTCAGTAGTTGTGACTCGCGGGCTCTAGAGTGCAGGCTCAGTAGTTGTGGCGCACGGGCTTAGTTGCTCCGTGGCACGTGGGATGTTCCTGGACCAGGGCTTAAACCTGTGTCTCCTGCATTGGCAGCTGGATTCTTTTTTTTTTTTAAGTGAGTGAGGTTTTTCTTTTTTTTTTCAATTTATTTATTTATTCATTTTTGGCTGTGCTAGGTCTTCGTTTCTGTGCGAGGGCCTTCTCCAGTTGCGGCGAGTCAGGACCAGTCCTCATCGCGACGCGCGGGCCTCTCACTGTCGCAGCCTCTCTTGTTGTGGAGCACAGGCTCCAGACGCACGCACAGGCTCAGCTGTTGTGGCTCACAGGCCCAGTTGCTCCGCATGTGGGATCCTCCCAGACCAGGGCTCAAACCCGTGTCCCCTGCATTGGCAGGCAGACTCTCAAGCACTGCGCCACCAGGGAAGCCCCGGCAGGTGGATTCTTAACCACTGCCCACCAGGGAAGTCCCCTGCTCACTTCTTTTTTTAATTTACTGGCCCAAAGCAGGAAAGAAATCTGATTGTTTATCAGTTTTTGTTGTTATTGTTCTAAAGCTGAAAAACACAAGGGCAGTCCTCTGCTGCCTGTGCTCAGTAAATGCCTGGGGGCGTTTACTGATCAAGGAGAAGGAAGATGAAACAAAGCCTCAAGGCCTGAAGCCCATCCCCACGGCCTTCAGAAGTGCTGCTTGGGTTTCCCTTTCCCCTCAGGAATGCTGTCTAAGGGAGCCCCTTACAGCCAGATCTTAAAGAGAACTGGGAGGTTGGGGGAGCACAACTTGAGAGGTAGGACATCTAAACCCAAGCCTGCAGGCCGCTCCTGCAGGGAGCGGGGCCCCAGGGAAGGGGCCAGTCCCCTCTGAGCCTGGATTCACATCATAAAAGAATGTAAGACACTGGTGAATATGGGGGTTCCCTACAGAACTGGGGATGTGGGGAGGGCAGGGTCCAGATCTTCCTCAGAGTCTGAGAAGAGGACAGTCTGAGGAGTCAGGGAGAGCAGTCCCGCGGGGCAGCCTGGCAGCCTGGGGGAGACGCCACCCCCGTGTACAGGGACGGTCTTGTTCCCCACCCCATCCTATTCCGTTCAGTTGGAGCACTTCTGTATAAAGGCTGCAGCCGCCCACGATGTCCACACTGGGCAGCGCATGAGACGGTAAGCTGAGTTCTCCCTGCCCCTCCTGTCCTTGCTTGCCTATCCTTCCTGCCCGTCTGGCCTTTACCCAGCCCCAGCAGTGAGAGCACGGAGTCCTAACCACTGGACTGCCAGGGAATTCCCTGAAGTCTTTCTTGATCACCTGAACCAGGAGGAGGGCTAGTTACTTAGAAGCCTTGGATCCCTTTAGTTAGCCTACTCCTGTTGTGTTTGTTGCAGGCTACCTTGAATCCTACCTCTTTGTGTAAATGTCTTATCTCTGCTCAACTGTAAGCTCCCTGAGGGCACTTCTATAGCCCCTACTGCTGTGACAGTGATGCCTGTGTAGTGTGGGCATTCAGTAAAGTTTGTGGAATAGAAGAATGAATGAGAAAAACCCACGATGTCACTGTGAGACAGTTGGTTCTACCTTCTTGGACAACCCGGATTAGAGTTTCTGTGTTTGAAAAGGGACTAGGAAAACAGGTACTGTAGAGAAGAATGAAATAAGGTGCTTATTAAAATTGTAGGTGTCTGGGCTCTACCTTCCAAGATTTGTCAGGCCTAGCTGCAGGGCTGAGCCGTGTGAGTACGGCAGCCCCGCTCCCCTCCGTGGTCCATGCAGCATCTGTGGAGAACCACTGAACAGGGTGATCTCTGTGGTTTCTCCAGCTCTGTTTTAAAAGAACACTTAGACATGATGGACATCTCTTTGTAAAGTTACTTTCTTTCAGAAGATGTTTAGTTTCCTTTCCCTATTGTGAGTTCAGTGCAGCCACAAGTACAGATAAGGAGCAGGTGCCTCATCATTTAGTAGAAAAAGGTGTGTCTTCAGATTCTCTACAAGGACGGCATGGTCAGTAGGATGGCCTTGTTTTAGCAGGGATACCCTGTATAGCTTTCGGCCTAAAGACTTTTTCTGAAGAATTTTTACCTTTCAGGAGTTTCCATATTTATCATTTGTTCACTTTATTAATACATTATAGTAGTGGCCCATGGTTGTGATAATTTCACCACCAAGCACATGAGGCTGTCAAGCTCCGTGTATAGCTTGTCTATTCCTTCATTTCATTGAGTTGTAAATATTTTATGAGTAGAATATATCCACAGATTATAAAAGATTTATTAAAAGTTAGCATTCATTAAAATGCTGTTCTTTTATCACTAGAATTTTTTTCTCTGAAAAAAAAAAGAAAAATCCCTATCCTTATAATTAAAGCCAGAAATGAAACCCTTTCTCAAAATACCTCTTTTTCTCCTTTATCATTTGGTCATTTTATTAAATGGCATTGATAGAATAAATGATGTCAGGATTAAAAGGGAAATAAAAACATCATTTCACCACTAAAAAGTTGTGGGCAGGGGTTGGGGGGTGGCGCAGTAAGGAGATGGTTGCTACATTGAGTGTGTGAGATGATTGTATCATTTTACGCCTCAGTCACATACACAAGTCATCTTGAATTGAGGAGTAAATATAGGTTATTTAGCAAGTATAAACAATTCAGAGTGAGAGAGAACACAGAACATTCTGCATTCTCTGCATTCTCTGGGCATTGTGCACAGAAGCCCCGAGCCTTGCCCTAAAGGCCTCCCTCGCAGGCTTTCCAAGGCTGCAGGAAGTGGACCCAGTGTTAACTCTAAGCCCCAAGGCAAGCCTACAACTTGAAAGAAATGTTTTCTTTTATTAGATTCCAAGTTAAATTTCTTTGACTGTAGTCACAGGAAGCGAATAGATTGCCAGTGGGCTGCAAACTGTATACAGCCAAACAGGGGTCTCTGCATTTTAGCACAGAAAGATTTACTAGACTTTCTTTTCCAGCAGAAGTAATAGTCCTGGAACTCAAATTGAGGCATATTTTTTTTTCATTAATTATATTAGTTCTTTCAAACAACCATTTTAAAATAATTTTAAGTGCTTTAGCCATGTTTGTAGTCCTCCCATGTAGAAGTCCGGGGAGTGGCAGAATCGGAAGGGGCAGTAGGAAGGCCACAGACAAAAGTGAGACGGCATTCCACAGTGATGAAGTCACCACCAAGACCAAGTGAGCAAGCAGCCCATTAGTCAGATCTTGGGTCTGTTTCGCTTTTTCTAGTGACTCTCAAAATCACCCTCCACCACATTGATCTAAAGGTGGTGGTGGTGTTGCTTTTGTTGTTTTAACGATTATTGATCACACTGGATTGGACCCATGACTGTGAATTTGGGGAAGGCTGTTAGGGAGGGACTTTGTTACTCATGCAGGGACGGTTGCTCTTCATTTGTAATCCGACCACCTAAGTCTCTTAGGGATTTTGTACTTAAACCTAGTTACAGATTTAACTGTGGTCCCTGTTCCCTCTTCTCTGCGTGATATCATGTGCCTCCTGGTCATTTTGTGGCCCATTTTCTGCAGTCTGTTGAATGAGTTGTTTGTCTAACGATTTAGAATGAAAGTCACAAAGTCATTTTAGAAAGGTCTCTCAGATCTCCAAGTGTTATCAGGAAGTCTTTTATCGTTGATACTGGTGATGGGGGCATGAGAGTCATTTTCATATTTAAGGTCTGCTCCGTGGTATAGCTTTGAGCTCGCTGACCCCTCTTTTCCCCTTCCCCAAACTGAGACACAGACAAGTAAAACATATGGTAAGAATTCTGCCTGATGCTTGGTGATGGGGAAACTGTGCTAATGAGGGGCTCGCTAGGTCTCCCTGGTCAGTGCACTGGGGCAGTTTAAGGCCGGATTGGGATGAGGCAAGGACATCAGACTTTATTGTCCGGAAACACTTTTTAAAATTTCATTGACTTGAGTATCTGGGAATTACTACTAAATATCCACAAAGCTTCCTGAGTAGGGGTGAAAAGTATCCCAATTGTGGGTCAAATTTGAATCTACTGTCACAACAGGAGATGAACATTAATTGGATAAAGTCTTTGTAGATGCAATCCTGTGTCTCTCAGTTAATGTTACCCCAGATTAGGGGAGAAGGAAACCAGGCAGAAAGAGTCAGTTACTTGCCCTCTGCTAAACAGTGATACTGGAAGGATTTGCACTCAGGTAATGAAGCTATAAGCTTTACCTCCTTACCCGCTTCACTGGACTACCTGCCTGCAAAGGATGCAACAGACCACAAGGGCATTAATGTTTTATTATTACTATTATTATTATTGCTTTGTTTTTAGAGACAAAACAAATAACAAAGAAACAAAAATCCCTCCAAGTACCTAACACAGAGATAAATGGTTGAATCAATTGTCGCAATAAATTGCACCAAGAAAGAAATTAGTGAGGATATGGTGAAGACGAAAGCAATAAATGAAGTAAAAGCTTGTGTAACTTTGAAATTAACTCTATATTAATGAGAAGCAATTGTTTTCTTAAAATAATACTCAACATATTTCAAAGTAGCTAGCAAGATGAAGATATATATATATATATATATATTTTTTTTTTTTTTTAATTTATTTATTTATTTTTGGCTGTGTTGGCTCTCCGTTTCTGTGCGAGGGCTTTCTCCAGTTGCGGAGAGCGTGGGCCGCTCTTCATCGCAGTGCGCGGGCCTCTCACTGTCACGGCCTCTCCCATTGCGGAGCACAGGCTCCAGACGCGCAGGCTCAGTAGTTGTGGCTCACGGGCTTAGTTGCTCCGTGGCATGTGGGATCTTCCCAGACCAGGGCTCGAACCCGTGTCCCCTGCATTGGCAGGCGGATTCTCAACCACTGCGCCACCAGGGAAGCCCTGAAGATATTTTTTAATACATGAGTTAACACTGTCACTTGGTCCAAACCACGTGTGGAAGAGTGCGCGTCTGACATCAGGGTCCTGTTACTAACATACCAGAGGTCAGAGGACTGGAGTTGATGCTGATGACAAGATGGCGTTTCCTAGAAACTGAGACTTAGCTTTAAACCACTAAAACTGACCCGATGAAATCATAAATGTAGCATTAGAAATACACACCTAAGGAAATATTCAAGGGAGGAAAAAAGGCAGTGGGGAATCTGGCCTGATGCATGGGCCCTGGGGAGGCAGTGAGTCGTGGAGACGCCTGGGGGGAGGGGCAGGCGGAGAGCAGGAGGGGACAGCAAACCGACCTCGAGGTTTAGCCTCCCGCCTTTCTGAGAGTTGCTGCCCCACTAACGCTGTCTTTGCTGTTCTCTTTATCCTGCTTTAACCCCTTGTGTAGGAATGTGGGGGGGGGGGGCTGGGGGAGGGGACATTAATTAACTTGCAGGTCACCTTTTCTCCTGAGCACGTGTCCCAGGCCAGCCCTGCCTCCCACACCAGCTTCCCTGCTGGTCCAGGCAGAATGGGAATGTTGTACAAGCAAATGTGGAAACGGGCACATACAAAAGGGAAATTGTTTTTCATTTCAGCTGCTTACATGCGTGATTAGAAACTATACAAAGCTGTGGGGCTCTAGAATTGTGGGGACACCTTTCAAAGGATGCTTCTAGAGACTTCCTTTTATTGCTCATTTGTATTCTAAGGACAGATGGCGGCTGTAGACTGAACTATGGCCTGTTTCCTAAAATGAGAGTATGTCAGAATGATCCGACATAAAATGAAGTACTTTTTGGAGCATATATCGACTCCTTGAAGGAATTCATGGTTCTGGGGAAGTCCAGAGGCTGCCCATGGAGACCAAGTCAGTGCACATTGCACTTGATTAACCAGCTCTTAAAAAACTATACTTTACTTTTAGAGAAAACAGGCAAATTTTAATTTAAAAAGTCAAAGTATTTGTTTTTAAAAGAAATAATCTTCCATTTTTATGTCCTAGAGTCAAATGTTAAGTCAGATCTTCTAAAATCTTTTACATCTATTATTGCTTTACAAGAAATTATAAAAACAGTGAGCCTCAATTAATGTAACGTCCTGAATTAGTTAAGGTTAGGTGTAGAGGGTGCCACACTAAAGCAGGAAAGGAAACTGATGTGCTGTACAGAAAATTGACAGAAGTGAGGAAAAACCAAATTAACCTTAACTTTGAATGAACTGAAACTCTTCCATTTTGTGGGCATGCTCGCTCCTTAGGCCTCACTGTGTTCTCATGAATGTGTGGGGTGAGTGCTTCAGGGGTGGTAGTGACCCCTCAGGAGCAGGTGTGGGAGGACTTCCGACTTCTGAGCAGAGTGTGCTGGTCCCTCAGGTTTGTATCCACAGGGCTGCTGGGGGTCATGGTGCCCCCAAATTCTCTGGAGGCCGTGGGTATGTCTAGTTGTGTGTGTGCTGGTGGACAGTGTCGTGTATTAATTAGCCAGAAGTCCACAGCCATCTCCCGGCACGAGGACCAGTGCTGCCCAGGAGGCTTTCTGGCACTCTCCGTGTGGCCGTGCTGGTGAACATGACTGTGGGTCACTTGAAATCTGGCTTTAGTGTGTAGGAGGAACATAATTTCTAGTTTTATGTACTTTGAATGACTTTAAATAGCCACATGTGGCTGGAGGTCACCACGTTAGACAGCAAAGGTGTCAAGTTTTGGCTGAAGTAACAACTACATTTGGTCACTGAAGATGTGGCCTGTAGGGAAGAAGGTGACACTTTCCTCCTGCGGGGAGACCCAAACCCACAACCTGTGCTTGGGGGTTATTCATAGACTTGAACACTGCATCTCCAGGAGAAGTTAGTCCTCAGATAACTTG
Organism: Delphinus delphis; assembly: GCF_949987515.2. Lineage (NCBI taxonomy): Eukaryota > Metazoa > Chordata > Mammalia > Artiodactyla > Delphinidae > Delphinus > Delphinus delphis. The sequence continues at coordinate 99,709,266 of NC_082684.1, forward strand.
CACAAATGATTTGTTTTAGGAATTTATATAGAATTTATTTATATAGGTGGAAAATTTATATAGGTGGAAAAGAGGACTCGAAGCTGACGATAATAAAGTCAGCTGTAGTTTTCAACTGCAACAAGGTACTTGAGTAGAATAAAATCAAACCAATGAAAACGAGGTGGAAATCACTCTTTAAAAAGCCTCTCGGGGGCTTCCCTGGTGGCGCAGTGGTTGAGAGTCCACCTGCCGATGCGGGGGACACGGGTTCGTGCCCCGGTCTGGGAGGATCCCACATGCCACGGAGCGGCTGGGCCCGTGAGCCACGGCCGCTGAGCCTGTGCGTCCGGAGCCTGTGCTCCGCAGCGGGAGAGGCCACAACAGTGAGAGGCCCGCGTACCGCAAAAAAAAAAGCCTCTCGGGTATTGATTGAGAAGTTCATACTAGAGGCTTGCCTCACGCTTGGTCTGCAGATGGTCATGGTACCCCTGTGGCTGCACACTTACTGGGACAGAGTGGAAGGTTGCCTTCAAGTCTGCAGTGGCTGCCAGACTTAGATTTGGGGAGGGGCCTCCATTTAAAGTAGGAGTTCCTTATGTAATGGATTTCATCCTTCAGCCAAGTCAGGTGTTTGCTGCTACAGCCTCAGTAACATGTAGATAGCAGTAAATGCTACTTTCTACTGAGGAAGAGAGTGAAAATCTAACACCCTTTAAAAGTCGTTTTTGTTTTTCTTGTTTTGTGTGTGTGTGTTTTTTGCGGTACGCAGGCCTCTCACTGCTGTGACCTATCCCGTTGCGGAGCACAGGCTCTGGACGCGCAGGCTCAGCGCCCATGGCTCACGGGCCCAGCTGCTCTGCGGCATGTGGGATCTTCCCAGACCAGGGCACGAACCCGTGTCCCCTGCATCGGCAGGCGGACTCTCAACCCCTGCGCCACCAGGGAAGCCCTAAAAGTCGTTTTCATGGGTGTTATTTGCTTCTTGTAATCATGAACTCGATCTTTATCCAAATGGTCCTATTTTGTACATATGCATGTCAAAATCAATTAGGTGTCACTATTTACATGATATCTGTGTGTGTGTATATATGCATAGGCATCATTAGAAGCAGCACGTATATTAGTAGTTGTAATATTGATACAGCAACGCATTAAGTTGTATTTAAAAGCTACTCCTTGTTAAATAAGGAGCTGAATTAGACTTTTCATCTCAAAAGCTTATGACCGTGTTTGCAAACAAATAAGAATTTTTAATTCTAAATTTGTTTAAAAGGATGATTTTGCTAGTTTTTACTTGTTTTAGGAAATTTCATTAACGTGGATTTTGAGGGACTAGCCACCCCTGGCTCATTGTAAAGCCGTTTTATCAGCTCAGAAAGAGCATAGACAACGATTTGCTGAGGTTTCTCCTCTTTCATAATAGGGTGCATTCCTGCTTTACCCGGGGCATTGTCTCTGGCTGCATCACTGCAGGCTGGTTTCAGGGCTGCCAACGCCAGTCCCGATTGTGCCCCGTGACTGAGATGTGTGGGTGAGGTTGCCCTCCCTACCCTGCACCCCGCCACCCACTGCTCTGCAACCAACTTCTAACAAGCTGAGCGCCTGATTGGTTCTGACAGTGCACAGTGGGGACTTCGCAGGGCTCTGCAGCCCCGTCGGTGACACGTGCCCCACCGTCCCCCTGAGGGCCGTTCTCACCCTGTCACCTTCCTTCTCAGAGAGAGAGGAACCAGGACACGGGCCCCGCCGCGTGGCCTCAGAACAGGCCCTTCTTGTTTTACTCATGTGGCCGCACCCTGTCATTGTTGCTGCTGTGATGGTGGTGACGGCTGTAAACCGGGACCCGAGGAGAGCGTGGCATGTCATCTCTGTGCACTAAAGTGTGTGACCAGGAAACCCCCCAAGGGTGGGTGGTGCATTTGCGGGGAGAGGAGGAGGTAGAAGAGGGGGAGGTGGGCGACAGAAAACTGCTTTCTTTTCTGTTCCTTGTTTTGTTTTAATGTGGACTTCGAGCCTCTGGGGTGGGAGCTTGTCTAATGCTGTGCTCTGTGCAGTATCGAATGCACTTTTGTCCTCAGCAAAATGTGGACTAATGAACAGCAGTTGCATTTACACCGTAAGATTTCTAGGTTTATCTGGAGCAGCATACCTGTGTGGTCCGTCCCCTAGGAAATCACCAGGCCACAAAGCCCAGGGCCTCACTGGGCAGGTGGAGCTGCCTTCACACCCCCGCTGAGCCGTGCTTGACAGCTACTCAATGAGAACATGAAAACATGACACTGAAAAATAGTATCAAGCGTAGCCAAAAATTGCCTCGATCATACGTGAATAGACCTCTATCTTTTCTTTACGTTTCTGATTTGATTCAGAAAGGGACCAGCTCATCCCGAGGAGCAGTTTGCTCTTACACGGGAGGGGTGGCAGCCCCTGGGCCCTGGGAGCGGGTCCGCCTGGTCACTTCTCTTCCCCCAGGTGTTTCCCGCATCTGGATTAGGTTTTAACGGCAAGGGATGTCACCTTTGAATTTGGGAACAACTAATATCCAGAATGAATTTTTTAAACCTGAAAGATCCGGAAAATGTCTCAGAAGTGTTTAGTATATTTGGCAAAACACGGTGAGTTGGTCTGTTTAAAAAGAAATTCTTTTGCCAAACAGACATCAAAAGAAACGCTCAGAACTGCTTGAAGTTCCTGAGCTCAGAGCTTTGCCCGTCACCACCTGAGGCCCCTGGTGTGTGTGCCTTTCACATGAACACCTGCTCTTGCACAGCTTTCTTCCAAATCCCACTCGTCCCGTGAGGCCCGTTTCAGTGCCGCTCTGAGACGCAGAAATGACTTGGCCGAAGTGACTGGTGGACACATCTGGTTGTTAAGGATGAGGTACCCCTGGAACTTGACCTCCTATCGCAAAGTACCAGCTTTCTCCAGGATCTGAAACATGTTTTGGTTATACTATCCTTGAATTGTGTTTTGTTTGCTTTTTTATTTTCTGTTCTAGTCTGTGCTTTCATCTTTGTTTTATATTTTAAACTTGAACGTGAGTTCAAGGCACTTCATAATCATCTTTGAAGTACAATAAGATTTAAGTCTAAAACAAGAGATATAAATCTGGAGAAAGTACAGAATAAAGATTTTGCCACACAATTTGACAGTACGAGCACATTTATGCTCACAGTATAAATACCTCTGCAACCCTAGACCATTCTAGAGTTTGTAAGAGAAATAACCGGCAGGGCTGAATTTGTTTCCGATTGAAAGTCAAGTATTGTCCTGAGTCCTTCAGCTGCCAGCCTCCTGCCTGTGCCCCTGTGGTCACCATCCTTCTCTCCCTACCCCACAGTACGTCCTGTCAGCTCCTGGCCGTCTTTCCCCTGCTGGCGCTGCTGTGTGTTCACACCTGCGCCCCTTCAAAAGACCCCAAAATAGAGAAGCATTTCTAAGGCCTTCCATTCAAAGAAGCAGCATAAGAGCGCAGTCATCGTTTATTAACCTTTTTGGTTTACATTTCTCACGTCTTACAGCATGAAATCTACTTCAGTACTTTCCACACTGTGGTTAGCTAATGTTTTATTATCTGTTGTTGAATAGGAAACCACCCCAGAACTCGGTGGCTTGTCTCTTGTTCTCTGTCTCGGTTCTCACCAGGGTCTGTCCTGGGCTGGCGCTCTGATGGGGTGGGGACTGGGCTCCTGTGATGTGGGCTGGGCGTCCAGGGCGGCCTCTTGGGTGCCTGCTGGGGGCTGAGGGCCTCCCTCTCCGGGCTGTGCCCCCTCGTGAGCAGCGCGCTTCGCCCCACAGCAGGCCTCCCCAGAGATGGAAGCTGTGAGATGTCTTAGGAATCCAGTCTCAGAAGGCACACAGCTCCGCCTCGCTGCCTTCAGGGACAGGGGGCCACATGGAGGTGAATACAGGGGGTTCTCCCTGTGGCCATGGTGGGGGTTGGGACTGGGTGTCATCCTTGGAGATTGGCTACAATAGCCAGAAAACCAACAATAGACATTTCCACATTTTACAGTGCTTCCTACGACATTAAAGTCTTCTCATTTTATTGTCACTCTCACAAGATTTGAAGTATCTCTCTTTGACTCCATTTCCTGCTTTGCGTACTTTTTTAGAACTGTCTGGGAAGTAACCCCAAAGTTGGTTAAAGTGAGCCTTGAGTTGCAGCCAGAGACGTCAGTTACCAGCTCTGAGTGAGTGGTCAGTGTCTTGTTTGGAGGAGCCTCTTTGCTTTGCTTTGTCAAGTGAAAACACTGCGAGGTATTCAGAGGTACCTCGTGGACATGCCCCCTCCCTGCCGCTGAGCCTGCCTTCGAGGTGGCCGGAGAAGGCCTGGCTGGGGGGAGGACCGGCCCTGCTGCCCCTGAGGTCCCTTATGACCTGGGGCAGGTGGTCACACACTCATGGCCCTGGTTTCCTCTCTTTGTCTGAATACATCAGTCAGTAAACTTGTTCATTGTGTTAATTTCCTCATCCTTCCTTATCCTTCTCTTTTTGCCCTCAATTTAAAGTTGTTCTTGCCGGTCCGCAAGCGGGTGTACACAGCTTCTGGTGGGTGGCAGGCTCTTGGGAGCACAGGCTGTTGCTGAGGCTGGAGGGTTCGCCTTCCTCATGTCCCTGCGAGGGACAGTCCCGGGTGGGAGTTGATAAGGGCACACGTTATGTAAAATCTGGAGGGCAAGCCTTTCCCTTTTAGGTCAACATTCCGCCGCCAGCTAGGAGGGCTAATCAACAGCAGCATTTTCTGTTCTCATTCCAGAGAGTTTCCCGGGGGCACGATAAATCTAGCTGCCTGTTTACAGGAGCTTGGTTATTTAACAAGCTCGTCTCCAAAGCTTGAGGGTCTTTGGTTTCATCCCATCTAACCCAACCTGCTTGCTCCATTTGTAAGATCATTACTGTCTACTCATGTTGCTCTGTTATTGTAAGGTAATTTTGCATACTCAATATAAAAGTCGTTTTTACACACAAGACTCAGGTTAAATTCATTAGAGAACTATTCTAAAATTTTCTCTCTCTTTTTAACCTTTCACCTGTGTTTCAGTCCTGTCTCTAATCTGCCCACTGGTATTTCTCATTAGCTAACTTTCCTCATTGACACGTTCACTCATTCATTTGTTCATTCATTCAACAAATGTTATTTTGCACACCTACTATGGGCTATATAATATTAGGTATACTAATATTGGAGCCTGGTGAGATGTATGCCCAGGGCATCCTGGGACCATCGGGGAGGGTACCGAGCCGTGTCTGAGGGACGTGGGGCTGAACCTGAGCGCAGTTCCTCACCTGGAGACAGCACTGCTGCTTCTGCAACCTTGACCTTAGAACGGACCTTGGATCAGGGGAGTATATTTGTCGGGTAAATTCTTCGTGGTCCAGGGATTGCTGAGATACATGTTTTCTAAATTTGGATAAACATTGCCACATTCCCCAGAAACATTACATTTAATATATACTCCCCTCAGGGGTGTCTCAGTGCGTTATTCCAGGCTCTCCCCACCATTTTGCAGTGTGATGGGTAAAATAAACAGTATCTCATTATTTATTTGATCTTACCTCTTTAAGTATGTGTGAAGTTTAGCATCTTCTTACGATTTTTGTTTTGTTTTTGAGATGTGTGTTTCTCTTCCTGTGAATTTTCTGATGTCTTCCCCATTATTCCGTTGGTTTATTTATCTATTGTTTGTATGATCACTTTCTTTTTTTTTAAATTTTATTTATTTTGTTTATTTTTTTTGGCTGCGTCGGGTCTTAGTTGCGGCATGTGGGAACTTTGTTGAGGCACGTGGGATCTTTCGTTGAGGTGCGAGAACTCAGTAGTTGTGGCCTGCAGGCTTAGTTGCCGCACGGCATGTGGGATCTTAGTTCCCCGACCAGGGATGGAACCTGCGTCCCCTGCATTGGAAGGTGGGTCCTTTACCACTGGACCACCAGGGAAGACCCCATATGAGCACTTTCTAGATTAAGGAAATTACCCTTTGTATCTGTGTTGCAAATGTTTTCCCTATTTGTTTGATTCTGAGGTTATGTCCTGCATGGAAAGAGACCATCCTTCCCATCTTGAGATGATGCACATATTCACTGTTCTCCCTGGCTTTCTCTTATGGCTTCATGTTTGCATCAGAAACTTTGATTCATCTGAAATTAATTTTGATATAAAGCATGAGAGGAATCTGGCTTTACTTTTTCCAGATAGCTACCTGGTTACATTTAAACACATTGATTAAGTGATTTCTTTTCTTGAAATGCTGTGTTATGGTAATATAATATACCTTTGTAGTAAATTAAATTCTCTTATATATTTTAATCTTTTTAGTGATCCAGTCATCTGTCTTGTTTATTTCTTCTTTTTTATTTCTTCTAAACTGTATTGATATTGAAGCTTCATAATATGTTTTATTATCAGCTAGGGCTAGCTTCTACTCATTCCTTTTTTTTTTTTTCTTCAGATTTTCTTTCCATGGTGAAAACTTTTCTTTTTGCAAAGGTTGTTAGCAGTAGCAAAATCTTTCGCTTAGGTCCTCAGAACCAGTCTATAAAGGAAGTTTGAAAAAAACTTAAATTTGGGCTATTTTCCTTAGGGGGTTCATTTTCTCAACAAATATTGGGAAGCTAGTGTCTGCCAATGCCAGACACAGTTTCATTCTCTTGATTTGTTTTTCCTGCCTTCTCTCCCTCGGCATTTATTGCGTGTTGCTCTGTGTGGACACTGAACTTGGCCGGGGACGGAGAGGAGGACCAGCCTCGGATTCACGGAGAGCACCTCGAGCTTGGCCTCGTCCTTGGGCCTGGGCCACACACAGGGCCTGGTCTCAGAGCTCATTTAGAGTCCGGATCACCAGAAAAGGCAAAAAAGGGAACGAAGCCTCCTCAGCAACTGTTCCTGCATCTTATCCTAAGCCTTTGTACAACCACAGGCAGGACTAGCAACCTTATAACTGACCAGTGATTTTTAATGCCTGGAAAATTACAGAGAAGGAATTAGGAGCTGTTGCTCTAATCCTCAGCTAATTCTACTTAGAAATGTTTTCAAAATATAATTTTTACTCACTGAGACAGTTTACAAGGGAATACACACACCCTGTCTTTCTCCTGGAAAGAGTGGAGAGCTGCATTCGGAGCCCCCGTGTCGTGGAAGGGAAGGAAATGCTTTTCTCCTTCCCTGAGCAAGTGGGCTGAGTCGGGTGTGAGGCAGCAAGGTGGGTCCCCTTTCTACAGGGATGCCTGCTTGGACTCTCCAACAAACAGGGTTACAGTTTTGCCGTCACCTCTTGTGATGGCCATCACGTAGGTCATTCATCTTTTTTAGTTGATTTCTTGTTTATCCATTGCCCGTGGCTTTTACAGTTAAAGACCAAGTTCTAATATTGGCCACGTACAGACGGTGTATCTGATCCGGGCGTTGGTCAGCTTGGATGGGGTGGAGTTTCTTGTGTCCAGGGCAGCTCTGGTGCTGGCCAGAAATTGCTCTTTGCACTTCTTACAGTCTATATAGTACATGATTGATCTTATTTGTTCTGAATAAATGTCTTGAGTCCAGTTCGCTTGGTCTTGCAGGAAGACCTAGGGAGCACAGAAGCAACGAGAAGCACAGGCAGCTCTGGGCCCCTACACGGACAGGACAGGACCTGAGTGACCATGCGTCTGGGCTCAGTTTGAGCATTCCTCCCCTCCCCCTCCCCTTCCCCCTCGAGAGGCTGGGGGCTCCTGATGCCAGCTCCCTGCGGTCTCTGGGCCCCTGGCCCTCCGCCCCCCAGGCCAGCTGGGGTGAGGGTGGCTGCTGAAGGAGGCCCACGGGAGGCCTCACCTCCTTTCTCAGCCTCCTGACAGCTCACTCCCAACCAGAAGACGTCTTTATTTTTATTAAACATGCCTTTCCCCTTCAGTTAATTTGTTGTTGTGAAGAGCACGTTATATTTTTCAATGGATCCAAAGCATTAGAATGCTTTCCAAGCATTCCAGACTACTATTTTCTGATGTGACATTTGACTTCTATAAAAGCAGCCTTTTTTTTTCTTGTCCTGCAGAAAACATACACTAAGGACAGCTTTTGTAATACTATAGTAAATAAGATCCCACACAAATTCCACATGGCCTGCTCTGTGGGGAGTTCACATAATAAGATGAAGAATGCTGCCTGTTTGTTTTCTGACCAGGGTGGAGATTTCATCCCACCGGACATTTGTCAAAGCTGTGTTCCAATACAGAGTGATGTATTTAAAAGTACTGATTGAAAATGGACACTTTTTCTTCATAAACAAACAGAACCATTATCGCAGCTAGCCTTTATGTCTCAGTAAGGGTGAAGGCAAGCTCTAAATATAGTTAATGATTTAAGCTAATGCTACATTTGTGAGGGAAAATGTGTTGAAATTTAGGTGGATGTTACCAGAAGGAACAGGAATGTGGGGGGCAGGACTAGGTGACATGGGGATAAAGTCATGCCTGACAGAAACGTAGATTTCAAAGAGAAGATTTAACAGAGAATTAATATGCTGCTAGTTTTGAAAAGGAGAAGGTGTCAGATCACCAAAAGAAAAAGAAAAAATGCTTAAAGCTGTGTTTACATTGAAATTTATGTCAGCTCTCTGTGTTTCCTTTCTTCCAAGGGCCTGTGATGGAAGTATGCTTTTGCAGTTGTTATCTGCAAATTTTTTTCTGTCTCATTACTGGTCAAGGGCAGAAGACTTCTCTCAGTAGAGACATTGTGTCCCCTAGTTCCTAGGCAGAACCTGGAGATGAGAATTCATCCTGGACGAGACTGGATCCCTGTTTCTCTTCAACACTCCACTTCTGCCTTTTTAGCTTTCTGTTTGTCTCTCTAATTCACTCCCTCACTTCTTTTCTACATTCTCCAACAGCTATTAAGGCTCTGGAGGGCCAGATCCATTCCCCGCTTGGCATTGGTGATGATGTCTGGCTCAGACCTCACGAGAGATCTTGCCAGGTGTGTGAACATCTTCACCAGCCCTCTTTGCTGACAAGGCCCTGTGTATCTGGATCAGTCTTCCTCTGGGTGTGTGCCAGTGGCTTCCAGATGTTTCACCACTTTATGCACCTTCATTCATTCATGTATTTGCCAAATATCTATTAAGATAATTTTTACAAATAAAAAAATGCACTTCTGAAGATGATCATATTATGAAAATCCCCCAAGTTCTTATGTATATCACAGATTTCTTTCCACATAAAAATCACTCTGAAGTTGAAGGAAGTTGCAGCCCCATTCTTTGTGGAAAACTGTATTTTGAGTTTGCACCAGACCTGGCAGAGTAAAATTTTCAACAAGACGGAGTGGAATGAACTACAGAGCTTACGTTAACATTTGTAAGAATCGTCTGCTTCATTCCACGTGCACTGAGGATGCTCTTTGTTAACATCTTACCGTTTGCTGCTGTCAGTAACTGCTAAAAGAGGAATTCTTATCCTGTCAGAGGGATTGGTGTTGACTTGTGCAGCTAAAACCAAGAACAGCCATCTAATCTTGCCCTTGAATAGTTTCCTGGTCTTGTTACATATTGCTTATCCTGTTAAAATTCACTTGTAGATTCCCATTCCAACTATGAAGATCTTGGCTCACATGAGCTTTCATGGTTTCCTGAATCTTCAAATTACAGAGTTGGAAGAGCCCTCTTATGTCGCTCCTGGAGAAGGAGATAAAAAGGTTATTTTAAGCCTTCTAAATTTAGCGTAATGTTTGCTTTCTAGCATATAACTTTTGTTTTGATTTTAGAAAAGAGATTTACAAACAAAATACAGGTGTTTGTAAAGCAAAAAGTTAAAAGGATTAATAAATAGTCTACAAATGTTTACCACTCAGTACCCAGTAAGACAGAGACAGAGGGGCCAGGTGTAAAGGGTCTGTTGGAGAGAAAGTGCCCACAGAGGCAACTGATGAGAAAGGTGGGGATGGTGATAAGGCAGCAGGACTCAGAGACACAGTCCCACAGAAAAGAGCTGGAGACCCTCAGGGTCAGATGCCAGGTTCCTTCCTCCACAGCCTTTATTCCCCTCATTCGGATGAGAGCCCTGTGGACTTGAACCTGGCCCAGAGGCCTGCAGGCGAATGGAGCCAAAAAGAGCTTGCAGATAACTGTCCTGACAGTAGGAGTCTTGTACAGTTCTCAACAGTAACCACCGCTTGTGCTCTGGGACCTCATTAAGCTCCCAGGTTACTGAACTGAATGAGGTGCACGGTCCCTCCCCTTAAGGAACTTACGCTCTAAAAGAAGGACATGCATGAGCAGACTTCAGAAGAGAACAGACCGTTCTGTCGAAACTAGGATACACCCTTTCATCTTGAGAGAGAGAACTCTTTTGAGAGATATCAATTGAAGACAGATGAAAGTAAAGTAAATACCCTATCACTGGCCAGCACCAGCATTTCCGGACAGCCTTGGAAATTTGAAATCTGTAGTCCCCAGGGAACTGGAAGGTGGGAACTTTCCACAGCTTTCCGTCATAAAACTTCAGCAGGAAAAAACCCCACAGTTGACAAGCCATTTTGAAAGACTTCATGTATTCTTATTCTTGACACGGGAGGCCAGGAGCCAGCAGTGCAAACGATTTAGAGTGGTGAGTTCAGCAGAGGCTTTGTCATCCTCCCGGGAGCAGGGTGGGTGGGTGCGTGAGGCGCACCCAAGTCCAGAGGTCAGCCTCACCCTGCGGTCCTTCACCCGCACAGGGCGGCAGCCGCTTTCTCGCTATCCTGGGACTCTGCCGTAGCTTCTTGCTCTCGCGTCATCGCCACCTTAGTCTAGGCCCAGGTTGTGAACTGAAAGGCCTACAGGGCTGGGCTGGCTGCATCCCTGGTTGCTCCTGCTGGGCAGGCCTGAGGAGGGAGTGCTGGGTTCCAGCACCCCAGGGAGATCTTGCACCCCCTCCTCCCCAGCAGGCATTTGAGTTCAAGATGTTTTAAAGATGCTGTTCTAGCCAAACAAGGCTTATCTGCCGGCCGTATCAGAAAACTGGTTGTGGGCTGAGGACTGTGCTTCGGGCCCTCGTCAGGAGCTGTTACAGGATCTTCTGAAGCCTTCCTCCCGGCCCTGCTGCCCGGGACCCGCCATCCCTGTCGCCAGCCGCTGATTCCTGAAGCATATGTCTAGTGGAGTGCTCCCTGCTGCCGGGGCTTCAGCCGGAGCACAGAGCCTCGTCTGCTATCACTCCCTGTCCTGTTGGCCCTGGTTTAAGACCCCACTGCTCCGGTGACTGTGTGTGCTTCCCGCAGCACTTCAGCCTAAAGGTTTCATAAGTGAGCTTTCTTCTGCTGGAGTGACCCTCACCAGTGAATCTTAGCTGAAATCACCAGACAGTTACTTAATCAGCCCCTTCCCTGCGATCTCATGCCACTTTGTATATTTCTGTGCTTATTCCTGAATTATGATGTTTATATTCCGACATTGTGATGTTTGCCTTCCTCACCAGACTTTGAAATTCTAAAATGTGGGAACCAACTTCTCTTTTTTTCTGTAACTTCCTTTATTCCAAATACAGAGCAGTTTTACCTCAATCTCTCTGAGCCTAAAATTTCTTATCTATGAAATGAAGATACTGGAAGTGTTGGGCTAGAATTTGGTGGTTCTTAACTGCAGGTGCACATCATAGTCACCTGGAGTCCAACCCGTGGTGCTAGACAACACGATGGACATCCCATGCAGAGTCATGAAGTTGGGGCCCTGTTTCACTCCAAACACTGAAATTGACTCAAAGTGGATTATAGACCTGAATATAAGAACTAAACTATAAAACTCATAAGAAGAGAACCCAGGAGTAAACCTTCACGACATTGGAATAAGCAATGGTTCTTTGGTCACTTGTGACCAAAGGAAAAATAGATACCTTAGACCTCATCGATATTATAAACTTCTGTGCTTCAAAGGACACCATTAGTAAAGTGAAAAGACAACTCAAAAAATGGGATAAAATACTTGCAAATCATACATCTCATAAGGGTCTAGTATCCAGAATATATAAAGAACTCTTACAAGTCACCTATTAAAAGGCAACTCAATTTTTTAAATGGCAAAGGACTTGAATAGACAGTTCTCCAAAGAAAATATTCAAATGGCCAATAAGCATGTGAAAAGATGCTCAGCATCATTGGTTGTCAGGGAAACACAAATCAAAATCACATTGAGATACCACTTCATACCCACTAGATTGGCTATAATTAAGATGAACAGTAACAAGTGTTAACTAGAAAGTGGAGAAATTGGAGCCCTCATGGATGCTGGTGTGAATGGAAAATGGTGCCACTGCGGAGGAAAAAAGTTTGCATTTCCTAAAAATGTTAAACATATAATTAGCATATATGCAATTCCATTCCTAGGGGTATATACATAAAAGAACTGAAAACATTTGTCCACACAAAAACTCATATATAAACATTCGTAGCAGCATTATTTCATAATAACCGCAATGTCCATCAGCTGATAAATGGATAAACAAGTTGTGGTATATCCATATGATAGAATCTTGTTCAGCCATAAAAATAAAAGAAGTACTGACACATGCTACAACATCGGTGAACCTTGAAAACATTGTGCCAAGTGAAAGAAGGCAGTCACAAAGGGCCACATATTATATCATTCCATTTATATGAAATGTTCAGAGTAAGCAAGTTCATAGAGACAGAAAATAGGTTAATAGTTGCCAGGGACTAGGAGGTTGGGGAGGGGAGCACATTGGGGAGTGACTGCTACTTGGAATGAGGTTCTTAATGGGGTCCTGAAAATGTTCTGGATTTAGATACTGGTGATAGTTGTACAGCTTTGTGAATTTGTACACTTTCAAAACGTGACTGAATTTGTACATTTTAAGAAGTTGACTTTTTGGTATTTGAATTATATCTCAAGAAAGCTGTTATTATTTTTTTTTAATCCCTTTGAGAGCTTTCCTAAAGTATACACGTACCATCTTCTGTCCTGTTGTCTTGGTTCAGATTCAGTAGGACTGGAACACGTCTAGGGCTCCATCTGCAATACTCATGATGATGTTATAAACCAGGAGTTCTGACTAGCAATGCACAGACTTGGGTTACCTTAGAGCAAGCATGAAGTGTTTTCTAGGTATGTAAGTATAACTGTGCAAATCTGAGGGTGCCCTGGATGACTTGAGGAGGGAGTGGAAAGCAGAGCTGTCCTGTGATTCTATTCTGCTGTCTGGAACCAGGCAGCAGGAGGGAGGGAGGGAGGCAGAATGGTACACAGGACTCCCAGGAAGAGTGAGGGCAAGGAGCCCGCCCTCCTGAGGCCAGAGCGTGGGATGTAGTCCCCAGGGCAAGGATGTGGTGTGGACAGCAGGTCTAAGATCGTCATCCCCTTGACAGTGATGTGGAGGCAGCGCTCTGTGGGGAGCAGAGCAGGGGAGACAGGGCCTGCCTGCGGGACATGTGTGCCTGTGGCTTCACTTGGTTGGTGGACAGTGTATCTTTGAAGATGTCCTGCAATCAATTTTTCTCCGTAAGATATTTTCTTGGCAAGTTATAAGATCATTATAGCACAGGGAACTATACTCAGTATTTTGTGAAAACCTATAAGGGAAAAGAATCTTTAAAAGAATAAATATATATATGTATATTACATATGTGTGTGTATGTATATATACATACACACACACATAACTGAATCACTTTGGATTTTTAAAAAATTAATTTATGTATTTATTTATTTTTGGCTGCTTTGGGTCTTCGTTGCTGCGTGCGGGCTTTCTCTAGTTGCAGCGAGCAGGGGCTGCTCTTGGTTGCAGTGCACGGGCTTCTCATTGCGGTGGCTTCTCTTGTTGCGGAGCACGGGCTCTAGGCGCACAGGCTTCAGTAGTTGCAGTACATGGGCTCAGTAGTTGTGGCACGTGGGCTCTAGAGTGCAGGCTCAGTAGTTGTGGCGCACAGGCTCAGTTGCTCCACAGCACGTGAGATCTTCCCAGACCAGGGCTCACATCTGTGTCCCCTGCATTGGCAGGTGGATTCTTAACCACTGTGCCACCAGGGAAGTCCCACATAACTAAATCACTTTGCTATACGGTGGAAACTAACAAAACGTAAATCAACTATACTTCATTTAAAAAGTCATAAAATCATTGAGCATAAATGTAAAAATAAAAACCAACCAAAAAATTCATTTAATTTCCAACATAGGGAGAAATGTATGGCACAAAACAGTTTGCTCTCTAAATTAGATGGTCCTATAAACAAGATAGACCCATGAACAAGACCATCCAATAGCAATTTGACATCCTTTCAGATGTGACGTTAGAGCTGATCTTACTGGTTGGGCTTTAAGAAAATGACACCGTTTCTCATTCTTATCTTAAAAATCAAACAGTCCACCTCACAGCCACTCAGGCTGTACCTCACTTGTTTTTCCTTCCAGATTTTAGGGATACTGTGATGTTTTAGGGATCCTAAAACTTAAGCATGAAAATTGAAAAATCTTGTTGGCTCTGAAACTGTTTTAATTTTTATTGGCCACCATGGTTTGTCATTGCAGAAACAATGCCAGAGCGTCTCGGCCTTGAGTGTATTTCCTGTCCTTTAAAGCTGTTTTTCACACTCTCAGAATCTTTCAAACAGCTCTTATGGAAACTAAGTGGACTTATTATAATCTGTGTATATTTGTTTCCACCTGAAATGTTAAAATTTGAATGTTAATACAGAAACACTGGGCAAAAAAACAAAGGCGTAAACACTATTCACTTGAAGATTTTATAAAAATAAAGCCATCGTTGTTAACAGAACACTTTCTAGTAATAATAATCTTGGAAACAAAGCAACATTTGTTAAGAGCCACTGACTGGAAATACAGGCTCGTTTGAGAGTACCTAGTGTCTCCCAGCTCCTGAAGGCAGGATGCATGTTGGCTGGGGAACGGCTGGAGCAGGAACTTGAACGCCATCAGCATTCAGTTCCCCATAGTTGGTGTCTTTCCTCCCACACGAATCTTTTCTTCTTCTTGTTTGTCTGCAGAAAGGCCTCCTCTGCTTTTCTTGTCCTTGTGGCAGAAAAACATGACCAAGGCCCAAGGTGGATCCATGTGATATAAGAGGCAGACCAGCAGGTGTTGACTATACTGACCTTTTAAAAAATGTAAATAGAAACCACCTTTTTTTATAATCCAACAGTATCCATTCAGGAAGTCTCTTTTGTTGTAAAAGTTTGTGAATTTTATAAACTTAAGTCTATCCATCCTTTATAATTTCTTGAATCCATGCTGTGCTTAGAGTGACCCATCCCAATTAAAGATTATTGAAATATTCTTCTTATATTATTATATATTTTTTAAAATTATTATTATTTTTTGTGTGGTACGCGGGCCTCTCACTGTTTTGGCCTCTCCTGTTGCGGAGCACAGGCTCCGGACTTGCAGGCTCAGCGGCCATGGCTCACGGGCCTAGCCGCTCCGTGGCATGTGGGGTCTTCCCAGACCGGGGCACGAACCCGTGTACCCTGCATCAGCAGGTGGACTCTCAACCACTGCGCCACCAGGGAAGACCTATTTTTTATTTTTAAGTCTTTATTCTAACTGAAATTTATTTCATGACGTGGTACAAGGTAAAAATAAAACTTTATAATGCCAGAACATTTTCATCATCCCCAAAAGAACCTCATACTAATTAGCAGTCACCCCCCAGTTCCCCTCCTACAAGTCTCTGGCAACCACCAATCTACTTTCTGTCTCTGTGGATTTGCCTATTCTGAACATTTCATATAAATAGAATATTGCAATATATGGCCTTTTGTGTCTGGCTTCTTTCACTTAACATGATGTTTTCACGGTTTACTCATATTGTAGCAATAGTTCATTCCTTTTTATGGCTGAACAATATTCTGTTGCATGAATAGACCACATTTTGTTCATTCATCAGTTGATGGACATTTGGGCTGTTTCTACTCTTTGGCTGTTGTGACATAATGCTGCTATGAATGTTTGTTTACAAATTTTTATAGGGATATATGTTTTCAATTCTCTTGGGTGTGGAATTGCTGGTAACTCTGTATTTAACATTTTGAGGAACTGCCAGACTGTTCTCTAAAGCAGCTGAACCATTTTACATCTTCACTAGTGATATATGGAAGTTCAATTCCTCTGCATCCTCTTGTACTTGTTTTTGTCCGTCTTTTTGATTATAGCCATCCTAGTGGTTGTGAAGGGTTGTCTCATTATGGTTTTCATTTGCATTTCCCTAATGACTACTAATGTTGAACATCTTCTTATGGGCTTATTGGCCATTTGTATATCTTCTTGGGAGAAACGTCTATTCACATCCTTTGCCCATTTTAAAATTGGGTTGTCTTTTTATTTGGATTGTAGGATTTCTTCATGCTCTTTTTTTATATGTTTATTAATATTTTTCTTCCATTTTCTCTTTTTTTCTCATGTACTTTTTACTCTGAGTGAACTTATTACATATTGAGGATATTAATCCTTTTTCTGACTTATTTATTGCAAATATTTGCTCCAGCTTGTCTTTTTTTTTCAGTCTAAAAAGTTTGGCTTTGTAAGAGTTATCCATCTTTTTCCTCTTGGCTTATCCCACTGCATTTAAAAGTCCTTCCCTTTTCATCTCTTAACCCCCCCACCCCCACCCCATTGCCTCCAGATCTGGTCCATTTTCCCTTCGTTCTGGCTTGTTGTTTAATTTTTAGCATTTAAGTCTTCAGTTCATTTGTAGTTTATTGTCATATACAGTATGATACAAGGATATGAATCCTTCCCTACCCCCACTCCACCCAGCTGCTAGCCCAGTGTCCTTATAAAGCTTATTGATTTGATATTTTCTTTCCTGTTGCTGGTTTTACCATAGATTAATTCTCTTACATAACAAGATTTATTTCTCTGTTATCTGTTCTGCTTCATTTAGCTTCATCCTTATGTTTTGTTAGTTATACCTTTATATTATGTCTAATATCTAGCAGATCTTGTTATCATCATATCTGTTAGTTTACCTTATAGATCTTTCCTTTATCACTAGATTTTTGCACCCTTTGCATTTTGGAGTCATTTAAATTCCTTTGAAAAATATATTTGGGACTTTTTTTGCATTGTGTCAAACAAACTTGAGACTAACTTGCATCTTACAGTGTTTAGTCCTCCACTCAGCAGCTGGGTGTGTCCCACTTCTTGACTTGAAGAAATAAACAAGTATAAATAATAATTAATAAAATAATAATGAACTTTTTTGTTTCTTTGTTTTCATATAGGTCCATGCAAAGTTGGTTGAAGTTATTCCTTGATACTCTGTTTCATATTTTCACACTTTTGTGAGCTAGAGTCCTAAGGTATTCCTGAGACCTGTTTTATCCTGAATTTGAAAGATAGTGATTTTCATGTTTTGCTTTGATTGGCAGGTGTGTGGATTGTATTCCCTGGTAAAGGGAGTGTATTAGTTTCCTGTGGCTGCTGTAACAAATCACCACACAGTTTTGGAGGCTAGAAGTCCAAAATCTGGCAGGGCTGTACTCCCTCCAGGAGACCAGGAGAGAATCTGACCCTTGTCTCTTCCAGTTTGGGTGGCTGCCCAGCATCCCTGGGTGTTCCTGGGCTAGCGACCCCTGCTCTCCAGTCTCTGCCTTGTCTTCACATCCCTTCTCCCCTGTTTCTGTCAGATCTCCCTCTGCCTCCCTCTTGTAAGGACACTTATTGGATTTATGGCCCAATAATAATCTAGATGGTCTCCTGTCTCAGAATCCTTAATTTACATCTGTAAAGACCCTTTTTCTAAATAAGGTCACATTTTACAGATTCTGGGGACTAGGGTATGGACCTATCTGGTTGGGGCCACCATCTACCCTACTACAGGAGCCATTCTGCAGTTGCCAGTACATAGACTGTCTCTGTTGTTTATAGTTTTTTGGTACTTCTCTATCTTTTTTGTATTTCTATATTTTCTATATAAAATATTACTTTTTTTTTTTTTTTTTTTTGCGGTACGCGGGCCCCTCACTGCTGTAGCCTCTCCCGTTGCGGAGCACAGGCTCCGGACGTGCAGGCTCAGCAGCCATGGCTCACGGGCCCAGCCGCTCCGCGGCATGTGGGATCCTCCCGGACCGGATCACGAACCCGTGTCCCCTGCATTGGCAGGCGGACTCTCAACCACTGTGCCACCAGGGAAGCCCAGGAAATATTTTTATTTCAAAAAGTTAGTGTACTGAAGGCATCCTAAAACCTTAAACAGGATCCTGGACATGGAAGCCTACCAAACAGACAAATAAATATGCAAATCTGCCCCATGCTCTGGGGCTGGCACTGGATGCCGGACACTGGAGGGAGAGTGTCCTAGTCCAGAAGAGTCTCTGAGGTCATATAAAAAAAGAATACCGTATAGCAGTAGGTCAGTATTAAATACAGGTCACTGAACTTTCATAACTTGTCTCATAGGCTGAAAAAGTTGTGTACATCTGACTTGTGGAGATAGTCCCACCCACCGCCCCAGCTATCCCAGCCCATCAGTGCACAGACATGTGTGAGTGATGGGAACCCATGCCCACAAGGAGCAGGGAGGGCAGGGAAGAGAGGAGACGTTTCTCAAGGGTTATCCCCAATCCTGAACCCCCAGTAGGAGCCTGCTGTTGCCCAGGCTGCTGCGTCCCCTCCCCATCTTTGGTCTTTTAAACCAAAGACAGCGTCTGGGGGGTGGGGACCTGGGTAGTTCTAGAGAGTAATCATCACTGGCCCCCCCACCCCCCTAAATCATCATCTGAGCAGCCGCCAGAGAGTAGGATCGTCGGTCACACAGTGACCTACTTAGAATGGCTAATTAAATAGGGGACTACAGTCAAGATACCGAATATTTCCAGCACCACCAGAATCTCTCATGTTGCCTTTTTATAATCACACGCAACTTTCTCTCTTCCCCTGGCACGTCCCTAACCCCTGACAACAACTAATTATTCTCTGTCTCTAAAATTTTATCATTTCAAAATGTTATATAAATGGAATCAAGCATTCAGTACAGACTGAACCTTTTGGGATTGGCTTATTTCACTGACATGATTTCCTGGCGATTCATCCAAGTTGTTGCATATGTAAATTGTTTTTTCCTTTTTATTACGAAATAATATTCCGTGGTATAGCTAGACCACAACTTGTTTAACTCACCCGCTGAAGAACATCTGGACTGATTCTAGTTTGGGGCTATTATAAGTAAAGCTGCTATGAACATTCATGTACAAGCTTTTGTGTGAGAATAAATTTTCATTTTGCTGAGATAAATGCCCAAGAGTGCAATTTCTCGGTATACTAGTTGCATGTTTACTTTTATAAGAAACTGCCAAACTGTTTTTTAGAGAGGCTTGACCATACCGCGTTCCCACCAGCGATGTATGAGTGACTTTCGAGTGGCTTGACCATACCGCGTTCCCACCAGCGGTGTATGAGTGACTTTCGAGTGGCTTGACCATACCGCGTTCCCACCAGCGGTGTATGAGTGACTTTCGAGTGGCTTGACCATACCGCGTTCCCACCAGCGGTGTATGAGTGACTTTCGAGTGGCTTGACCATACCGCGTTCCCACCAGCGGTGTATGAGTGACCCAGCTTTTCCACGTCCTCTCTGGCATTCGGTGTTGTCTCCAAATAGGTTTGTAACTGATAGATGGGCAGTGATACCTCATTGCATAATTTCCCTGAGGGATAAGGACATTGAACATCTTTTCATGCTAATAACCATCTGAATATCCCCTTCAATGAAATGTCTTTTCCTTATATATTTTAGTCTTTCTGTCAGATACGTGGTTTGCAAATATTTTCTTCCAGTCTGTGGCTTGTCTTTTCATCCCCTTAACGGGGTCTTTGGCAGAGGAAAAGTTTTTAAGTTTGACGGTGTGCAATTCTTCAGTATTTCCTTTTGTGGATTGTCCTTTTGGTGCTGTGTCTAGGAAATCTTTGCCTACTCCTAGATCCTGAAGATTTTCTCTTTTTTTTCCCTAAAGATTTTACAGTTTTACATTTAAGTATCTGATTGATTTTGAATTAGTTTTTGTGTAAGATGTGAGATTCAGGTCTGGGTTCATTTTTTGCTCATGAATGTCTGATTGCTGCAGCACTGTTTGTTCAAAAGGCTATCCTTCCATTGAATTGCCTTTTGCACCTTTGTTAAAAATGAGTCAGACATATTTGTGTGGATTGCACTGATCTTTGTCCATATCACACAGTCTTGATTACTATAGATGTATAATAAGTCTTGAAATCTCACAGACTTGATTCCTCCCATTTTATTTATTTATTGTTTCAAAATGAATTTAGCTATTCTCATTTCTTTGCCTTTCCATATATACTATTTTTTTAACCACTCTTTAAAAAAATTTTATTTTATATTGGAGCATAGTTGATTAACAATGTTGTGTTACTTTCAGGTGTACAGCAAAGTGATTCAGTTATACATATACCTGTATCTATTCTTTTTCAAATTCTTTTCCCATTTAGGAATGTAACCACTTATGGGTTTGTTGAGGACTGGCTTACAGTGGAACAACTCTTTCTAAAATGCACAGTGAAACAATGGAAGATGTCTAATTTCTTGCACACTAGGATTCTCACATCACAAACGGTTTTAAGAAATAGGCAAATGATTATACACAAACCCTAACATGCTGTACAAGGAAAAAGCACTTTGGAGTCAGAGACATCTGAATTCATATCCATATATACTTTGGAATAATCTTGCCTATATCTATAAATATCTTGCAGGGATTTTGATGGGTGTTAATTCTTACTTAAATGTTTGGTAGAAATCCCTAGTGAATCCTTCTGGCCCTGGAAATTTATCTTTTGGAAGCTTTAAAGTTAGATATTCAGTTTTTTAAAAAAGTGATAAGACTATTCAGATTGACTATTTCCTCTTGGTTGAGTTTTGGTAGTTTGTGGGTTTTGAGGTATTGGTCCATTTCCTCTGAGTTTTCAAATTTCTGAGTATAAAGTTGTTCATAGCATTCCCTTGTAATCTTATCGCTGACTGTGGGATCTGTAGTGATGTCCCATATTTCATTCCTGATAATGTTTTTTTTGTGTTTTCTCTCTTTTTGTTTTTGTCAGTCTCACTAGAGGTTTATCAATTTTATATTGATCCCCCTCCCCCAAGAACCAGCCTTTTGTTTTTTGCTTTTCTCTTTTTAATTTTACTAGTTTTTGCTCTTTATTACTTCCTTTTGTTCACTTTGGGCTGATTTTGCTCTCTTCTTCCCACCCCCCACCCCACCCCTAGTTTCTTGAGGTAGGAAGTTAGGTTATTAATTTGAGACCTTTCTGCATTTTTTTTTTTTTTGCGGCACAGGCTCTGGATGCGCAGGCTCAGCGGCCATGGCTCATAGGCCCAGCCGCTCTGCGGCATGTGGGATCTTCCCGGACCGGGGCACAAACCTGTGTCCCCTGCATAGGCAGGCAGACTCTCAACCACTGCGCCAGCAGGGAAGCCCTGCATTTTTCATTTAAGTATTTAGTGCTATAAGTTTTCCTCTTGGTTACTGCTATTGCTGCACCCCATATATTTGATACAATGTGTTTTCATTTTCATTTAGTTCTATGTATTTTTAAAATTTCTTTGTGACTTCCTCTTTGACAGATTGATTATTTATAAGTGTTGTTTTATTTCCACATGATTAGATATTTTCTTGTCTATTATCATTTTCTAGTCTGATTTCATTATGGCAGATAGCACATTTGCATGATTGCAATTATTTTAAATTTTGGGGGGCATGGATTATGGCCCAACATATGGTCCGTCAGTGAATGTTCCTAGAATGCTTGAAAATAATTTGTATTCTGCTGAGTTTGGGTTAGTGTTCTACATATGTCAGTAAGATCCTGTGAGATTGTGTGGATCTTCTCTGTTCTTACTGATTTTCTGTCTAGTAGTTCTCAGTTGCTGAGGGGAGCCTGCAGTTCCTAACTACAAATGTGGACTTATCCATTTCTCTTTTCAGCTTTATCAGTTTCTGCTTCAGGCGTTTTGAGGCTCTGTTGTTTGGTGTACAGATTGTTTGTTGGAATGTTTGGAATAGATTCCAGGGTCTGTTTAAAGTTTTAGGGGAGAGGGCAAGGAAGGAGACACTTCCTGACCTATGTTGTCTCTTTGTCCTTATGTGTTTATAACTTACTGTCATTTTAGTGAGATTTAGTAAAGAGATAAATTCATATGTAAATCTTGTGTTTAATTGTAAGACCTTATTAAAACATTACAAACTGGTTTAACTTACCTTTTTATGAGGATTTGGGGTATCCCTTTGCTCAGTTCTCTGCTCTTAGCCTGGTGACAGCATTTGACATGGTTCACAGTTGATCAGCCCCTCCTCCTTCAAACATCATCTTCACTTGGCTTCTAAGACACTGTCCTCTGTCTTGTTGGTTTCTCATTCTTAGTAACCTGGGCTGCTTCTCCCTGACCTCTGGCCCTGGCATGCTTGGTCTTGGGTCCTGGGTCTCTTTTCTGCATGTACACCCACTCCTCTATGAGCTCACCCACCTGTGGCTTCAGGGGCCATCTCACATTGATGATCACTGCATCCAGCTGGACATCAAGTCCAGTCACGTTTCCCGCTGCCTACCCAACATTTCTCCTTGGATGTCCACACAAGTCTCATGTTCAACACGTCCAAAACTAGCGCCTGATGTCAGCCTCCAAAACCTGCTTTTTTCCACACAGTTTATGATCTTATTTTATGGTAGTTGCACACTTTCAGTAGCTCAGATCAAAAATCTTAGACTCCTCTCTTCCGGTGTACCCTGCATCTCCTCTCTCAGCACACCCTATGGGCTCTACCATCAGACCCCACATGGGATTCACGGACAGCACCGCCACTGATGTGGGTCCAGGCCCCTGTGGGTGCCCCTGGCTGGCTTCCCTGCCTCCCCTGTTGCTCTCTCCCTTCGTTCTCTGCACAGCAGCAGAGCATTTCTGTCAAACAGTGGCTCTGTTGTCACCCCATCAGATTCCTGAGCAGGCCTGCATCCAACACAGGGAAAGCCTGCTGGCCAGCATGCCCCACCCTTCACTTCCCTGTCGGCTCCGTCTCCTCTCCTCTGCTCCAGCCACTGGCCTCCTGCTGCTTCTGACACACTGACTCCCCTCCCGTCCTTCTGCAGAGACCTTGCAGTGCCACCCCTTCCACCTGGAGGGTCTTCCACAGCGTGTGCAGGGCTCACTCCCCGTGCTCAGGTGTCGCCTTCTTCATGAGACCTTCCTGAATCCACAGATCCAGCTGTCCCCTGCCTTCCTCATGGATTCCCCAGTCTTCTTCACTTGCATTTACTATGTCTAACATTTTGCATATTTTTCTTATTTATCTGTTTCTGTTTCTCCACTGCAGTAGAAGCTATGTGGGGGAAGGACTTCTTGTCTGCTGTCCATGGCTGAGTCCTCAGCATGTAGAGCATAACAGATGGTTGATCACTGAACTGGGTCTAGAAAATAACTCGTGTCATCCTTAGAATGGTTGCTTGACTCTTCTGACTTTACACTGATACAAAAATGAAAAATAAGAACATCAGTAAATAGCAAGTAGCATGTCAAAATTAAGAACAAAGCAAAGAATAATTCTTAAAGAAATGAGCAGATGTTTATTGAGTGCCGGTGGACTCTCTCATACATGAGCTCATTTAATCCTTCCTCATGGCATCAGCTTATAAAAAGCAGTGACTATTACCACCTTTATTGAGAAGAACAGTGTGGCTTAGAGAAGTTGGGCAATTTGTCCACACATACACAGCATGTGTCTGGCAAAGCCAGGACCGTTATGCAACTTTGCTCGCTGGAAACCACACATTAATTTAGCATTTCAGAAGTGAAATTTTCTTCTCACACATGGCAGAGAAATGTGTGACTTAAGAAAACTGATTATTCTTTTTGCTGTGGGCAGCAGGTGTTAAGGGAACAGCAGAGTGGTTCTTCCTAACTTCCTTGTCAGAGATTTGCACTTGTGATCATGCATTCAGTCTCCCTTCTATACTTATGTTGGGAAGCTACAACTTGCTAAAATTTTCATCCCTCTCTCAATAAAATAACCTAAAGTTGGGCTTCCCAGTTAAAAGTTTACCAGAAGATCAGAAAACCTTGCTTTATACCCTCCACCTCTAGAAATGTCCTTATTTATGGGAACTCTAAATGGGTCTCTGGGCTTTGGAAGCCCCAGATGAACCCAACTTTATTATGTACAGTGCATTCTGGACATTATAAGACAGAGACCACAAACTCAAATTTGATTCTCAGTCATAGCTAAGTTGAGGTCAAGAAGAATATAGATTGTATTTTTGATGATAAATAATTATTTTCCCAAGAGCTTACAGTCATTTAAAATTAGTAAAGAAAATTTGACCTTTTTAAAAAATCTGAAGAATTTACTAATCCTGCTACTTCTGGCTGGAAAGTTGAAAGACAAGTCAGGACTTTACAGCTTATACATGACAAAACATCACTAAGTCAGACTAATTGAGCACAGAGAAAGTTGGAATTAGTCAAGAAAGTAAAATTATAACATATAAAGAAATGCAGCCTTTTTCTATTTTGCTGATACTGTAACTCCAATTTAATGGTAACTAAGTGTTGCAAAGTATAGGTCCTGAAGGGTGGACCTCCTTTTGATGAGCAGTTAAGGATCAATTTTAATCAGCAGGTTGTTTGTACACAGATATAAATTATTTTCAGTGAGTTAAATAGTTTTGCTGAAATATTTTCCCTCTGCCCTTCTGCTTGGTAAGCTTTTTGTCATGGACTCGCCAGACTCAACTTCAGCCCAGACTGGGGCTCAGCCCCTGACCATCACGGTGGAAACACAGCCTTCCAGGCTGGTGGGGTCGGTGCCAGGCTTGCTTCCCCTTCTTGTCAATCATAGGCAGTCACATCTACCCTTGGTGGGTTCTTCTTGCTGCTCACGGGAAATGCCAGTGTCCTGTTTTTGGAAGAGCAGCCCTCAAACCGGTGGTACCCTTTGAAGGGTACTTCAGGGACTTTGAAATGCAGGAACTCTTATTCTTGGGTCCATGGTTTTCTGTTTCACATGTTTACCCTCCCCCTCAAGCCATCTCCTAGGGACTCCTTCCCCGAAGCCTCCACCCAAGCAAACCTCCCTTCTCTTCTCTGCTTCCCTTGCCCCGACCTGCTCTTAGCCCTCGCTCTCTAGTTCTTATCTCTTATAGTGTCTCCTTCTCTAGACTGTAGATTCTTTCTTGTATCCCAAACATGTAGAGTAGTGAATGGCACCTAATAAGGAAACATTAGTGGATGATGGAGAAGGCTGCTTTGTATTCACGATGGGGCTACTGCGTGCGACTTTCCTCTGTGCATTGAGTAGAAATGTCTGGAGGAGTCTGCACACTGCGCCTTCCAAGTTTATAGTTTGCCCCTCTGATCTCTGCCTCTTCCTTTCTGGGACCAGTTTTAACTTCTGGACTAAGAATGAAGTGGGGATGTGGCTGAGAAGGAGGAAGAGAAGGAGACATGCCCATTTATCTGCTCTCTGAAACCTCTCCCCCGGTCCTCTACGATGAGCACAGGAAAGGTCTGACTGGAGCCAGTGAGCGGGGCCGTCCTGGTCTAGGGCCCTCTAGAAGGCTCTTCTACAGTATCGGTGGGGGGACTAACTGACTTCCTTAGCGAGGAGTGTCCTAATTCTAGCACTGAAGATCCTGTGTCCCACGAAACGACTCCCTGGGACACGAAACACCCCAGCTTCTGGTGATGGGTACTGAAGGTTGGGGAAAACTACAAAGCCCATAAGGTGGCGCCCCAAATATGGGCTGGAAACAATGCCATTTTAGTGTCTCTTGGGTCCTGCGTGGATTATTTGCCTTCTGCGGTTGTTGTCACTCTTTTTACCCTGACCTCTGATGGCATCCATGATTTGCAGGTCACAGTAAAGCATCACCCATTGTTTCCTCAGCGAGCAAGGAGACTTAAGTGTGTAATTAAGGCCATTGCAACCACGAGCGTTAAAGAATCCGGCTTTGACTCAGACTGTTGTCTGACTGTTGTGCTTTGTGTCAAGATAGGGATGGTTAAAATGTTAACATTGTGAACATTCTGATCATGTTTTCTAAGGAGTCAGATAATTAAGATGAATACGATTACAATAGCAGAGACAGTTTGGCCCAGACCTCACTGAAAAAGAAGGCTGAATGACTGTGATGTTTTAACGACAGATGGAGGGATGCATCAGGATCAGGAGGACTGGATCAGGGAGCGGGATGATCAAACAGAGGTAACGTGCAATACACAGAGCAGAATTGGAATAGGGCATCAGGAGGGGCAGGGTGAGAACACAGGGACACCGGATCTCATGAACTTGGGCTGAGATAGGCAAGTATATACATATATATATTTCTGAATCAATCAAAAGTTTTTTCATCTCCCCCAAAGACACCAATACTCAAATGAAAATAACTGGCATGGAATAATCTTGGGCATACCATAGGAATGCATCACGGCTTTATTCCCCTGTTACTCTGTGGAACTGAGTAAAGTTATATTTCCTGATTCAGAGGTTGCAATAAAGTGCCATGTGGGCCAAAAAAAAGAGAGGAAATCTTGATTCCAGATGTGTTGGGCCCTTATGGCGTAGAGCTGATTCTGTCAGGGCTCATCCACCATCCTGCGTCTACAGTATGTCAAGTGATGCATCAGATCAGGGCAGCAAAAATGTTCTGCCCAGCTATTAGGTGTTTTGATTGGAAAATTGAAGTTTCAGATCATCTTCATTTCTATGAAGGCTTTAATGAGATCTCAGTAAACAGACTGTACAAGATTGTTGATATCTTGTCCTACTTTGCTTATCCATCGGCCTATTCAGCAGGCAGTGCAAATGTAAATTTTGCAAATCCCAGTTAGTCTATAAACTTATTACCAAAGAAACTGAAATGATCTTACCTAGTAAATGCCTGCACGCCTCATACACAGCACTCTGAGGAAGCTGAAGAGCGACCAAACACTTGTATTATGAGAGTATCGCAGGTAAATCTTTTTAAGAGTGTTGTGTATGAGGTAAAAAAGATTTACCTGCGATACTTTCATAATACAAGTGTTTGGTCGCTCTTCAGCTTCCTCAAAATGTTTAGAAGCACCTAATGAGATGTTTGAATTTATAGAAATGGAAGGAGATAGCCTCCTTAGCACATGTGCCTACAAAATGGCTATCGTAGTTCTCAGCCATCAAATGATGTTAAAATATTGCCCTGTCATAAAATCATATTTTCAAAGTGCAGGACAGAAAGAATGTCCTTCTCTAATTTGGAAATACATTGAAGATGAGAATGGAGAAAAGGGGTACAGTAAAACAGACATTTGTATGCTCTTTCTTTAGAACTGCTTAATGGTCTTTGATGATGTATAAGAAGCCTAGAAAAGGATGGAGCGACTGTACCTGAGTTGTTTGCTGTTATGTTTAGTTGAGGTAAAAACTCGTATGGTGAGAAAATGACTCGTTTTTTGAAATGATTGCTTAAAATTTTTTTATAAGTCATCAGAAAAGGGCAACTTTCTCAACTAAACTAAAACTTCGATCTCACAAGTTCAAATTACATCTTTGCTTTAAAACTATTTTCTCTGAGAGAGAGGTGTAACTTGTCCATTCAGATGGTTTAAAAATGATAGACAAGCTTAAATGTAAAACGTAAAACTATAGAATTTCTAGAAAACAACATAAAAGAAAATCTTCAGGACTTAGAACAGGGCTGAGGACACCAAAAGTGTGATCCATAAGGCTGAAAAGACAAGCTATTTACTGGGAAAAAATATTTGCAAACCATGCATCCAACAAACTGCTTGTATTTAGACTGTATGAGGAACTCTCAAAACAACAGTAAAAAAACAATTTGATGAGAAAATGGGTGAATTTCCTGGAGGTCCAGTGGTTAGGACTCCCTGCTTTCACTTCCGAGGGCCCGGTTCAACTCCTGGTCAGGAACTAAGATCCCACAAGCTGCATGGTGCGACCAAAAAAGGAAAAGGCACGTGAGGGACTTCCCTGGTGGCCCAGTGGTTAAGAATCTTCCTTCCAATGCAAGGGATGCAGCTTCGATTCCTGGTCAGGGAACTAAGATCCCACATGCTGCTGGGCAACTAAGCCTGCGCGCTCTAGAGCCTGCGCGCCCCAACTACTGAGCCTGTGCGCTCTGGAGCCCGTGTGCCGCAATGAAAGATCCTGTATGCCACAATGAAGGATCCCACATGCCGCAAGGAAGATCCTGCAGCTAAGACCGAATGCAGCCAAATAAGTAAATAAAAATAAAAATTTAAATTTAAAAAAGCACATGAAAAGCCGTTCAGCATCATTAGCCATTAGGGAAACGCAAATTAAAACCACATGAGATATCATCACATACCTATCAGAATGGCTAAAATGAAACATAGTGATAACATCAAGGATGAAGAGACACTGGAGCCCTCATTCATTGCTGGGAGGAATGTAACATGGTACAGCTTCTCTGGAAAATAGTTGGGCAGTTCCTTTCAAAACTAAAAGTGGATTCACCATAGAGACTCAGCATTTGAATTCTTGGGCATTTATCCCAGAGAAATGAAGAGTTATTTTCATGCAGGGATTGGTACACAGATACTCATAGCAGTTTTATCCATGACAGCCAAGAATTGGAAATTCCTCAGATGTCCTTCAGTGGGTGATGGTTGAACAGACTGTGATCCATCCATACAGTGGGACACTGCTCAGCACTAAGGAGGGAGGAGCCCTTGGTACATGCAACAGCTTGTAGAAACCTCAGGGAAATCGTGCCGAGTGAAAAAAGCCAATTCCAAAAGGTTACATACTATGTTATTCCGTTTATCTAATATTCATGAAGTAATGTAATTATAGAGATGGAGAACAGATTAGTAGTTGCCAGGTTAGGGGATGGGGGGACCGGACGGGTGTGGCTATAAAGGGCTGACAGGAGGGAGCCCTGTGGGGAAGACAGAGTGTGTGAGTGGGGGCTGCTGTGTGTGGTTATACAAGTGGTGTAGGCGTGCAGGCACGCGTGCACGAGCGTACGTACAGCTCGTGAAATCTAAATACAGTCTTTGGATTGTCCCAGTGTGCATTTTTGGTATCAGAGTGATACTGAGTTGTATTCATTGCTGACCTCAGGGAAGGCTGGGTGAAGGGAACACGGGGCTTCCCTGTACATTTCTTTGCAGCTTCTTTTGAATCTGTAATTATTTCAAAATGAAGAGTTTTATAAAACAGTGGATCTTTTAGACGTAGCTTATTTGATGAAGTTATAGGTGCAGACGACCTGATTAACAAACCAGCCTGTAGATACAAAGTGGATGGATGGTTTTGGAAGGGTTGAAATGAATTCCCACAAGTCTAAAAACCTGCTCTTGCTAGTAAATAAAATTGTAACTACTCCGCGCTGAAATGTTTTTGTTGAGAGGATGTTTAGCTTGATATCATCGCACTGGACTGACACCAGGCATCATTGTCCTGTGGGCCTGACAAAGGCAGAGCGGCAAGTCAGAGTGAATTTTTCATGTGACTGTGTTCATTGTTGCCACCACAGGAAGAGAAGAGGGGTATCTCAGCAGCTGCAGGCAGTTCAGACAGGTATTATGGGGAAAGGAAACAGAAAGAGTAAAAATACCCTACTGTATCATGGAGCAGAAAGGAACAGGATATTTCTGTGTGTGGTGGTGGTGGTTAAATATAAGTAATATCTGTTTAGCCTTGTATTTATATTTTCCTTTTAAGAAGTCTTACATTCGTATATCTTAAAAGTACACAGTATAAAGCCTACAAAATTTAAATATCTAATAAATAATTTAAAAAGAGTTACAGTGCTGTATCAGAGGACAGAAACATTAAAAAATATTGTTATATTTTCTCACACATTATTTAATTAGTCCTATTAATTACTACTGATTAACACTATTAACTAGTTCTAGTGTTGTTTTATTTAAATAATAACATTTATGTAATAGAAAGGGAAATAATGCAGAATAATACAATTTCCATCAGCACCTAATTTTTTATGTTAAAGCAGTAACATGTGTATAGTTACTTATTATATATTATATTATTATGTCTTTTGTCTGTATTGCTGTGTCCTGGGTTGACTCTCTAAAAGTTGGTCGTCCCAAGAATAACTTCTCTTAACAATAGTGGAAGAAGCATAAGTAAGTCCAGCCAGGACTGTAGTTCCCTTGAGGGGGGATAGTAGAGTGTACCAAACTACTCAAGAATCCTCCTGATACCGCAGCATGAGGGGCTGACCCAGGGGTGTGTGTTTTTCCCTCAGTAAGAGAGCATTGTGATTTTAGTACCACATTTTAAACGTCTTCTTTTTTAAAAAAATATTATTTGTTTGTACAGCAATCAACACAACATTGTAAATCAACCGTACTTCAATTGTAAATGTATTCTTTTTTTAAAATATTTATTTATTTGTATATTTATTTATTTATTTATTGACTGAGTTGGGTCTTGGGTGCGGCATGCAGATCTTTCTTTGCGATGCATGGGCTTCTCTCTAGTTGTGGCTCGTGGGCTGTAGAGCATGCAGGCTCAGTAGTTGCAGTGCATGGACTTTCTAGTTGTGGCGTGTGGGCTTATTTACCCCTCGGCATCTTAGTTCCCTGACCAGGGATCGAACCTGCGTCCCCTGCGTTGGAAGGTGGATTCTTAACCAGTGGACCACCAGGGAAGTCCCATTAAATGTATTCTTGAGTAATCTGAATATGGCATCATACCTAACAAAAGCAGAAGTGAGAGTAAAGGAGTATGAAAAAGAAAAATTGGGAAAAACATTAGAAGACATTGTTTCTGGCATATACTAAGAGATGTATAAATGTTTGTAAAAAATAAAGAGATGTATAAATATTTGTTGAATAGATGTGAGTTAATGAATGAATGAGTGAATGAGTGAAAAGCATGCAAAGTGTTGCTAAATTTTCCAATCCGGTTTATTGTGTAGACCAGAGGTCCCCAACCTTTTTGGCACCAGGGACCAGTTTCGTGGAAGGTAATTTTTCCATGGAAGGGGTGTGGGGGGATGGTTCAGGGGTAATGCGACTGATGGGGAGCGGCAGATGAAGCTTCCCTTGCTTGCCTGCCGCCTACCTCCTGCTGTGCAGCCGGGTTCCTAACAGGCCAAGGACCCATACCTGTCTGCAGCTCAGGGGTTGGGGACCCCTGGTGTAGACTATCTCTGAAAAGGAATTAGGAGAATACAGATTAGAAATCTTTTTAAAATCACAGTTCTCAGTTGACTTAAATTGATTATGTGTATAGGAATATGGTCTTTTGTGCTATTTTAGGTGCCAGTTCCGTTGCTGCCTTCAGGATATCAGAGAAGTGAATTTGGCTTTGTCAGAATGTTTCCAAACAATCCAGTCAGGAAGCCACACCCTTTCAAAACATACACACTCTCCCACACAGATTTAAGTTAAGCTGGATTTTTACATGTTTTTTAATTTGCCCAGCTTTTATAAAACTTTTCATTTTCATAAAGGTACTCTCATGGAAATATTAATCACATTTAAAATTAAACTTGTTTAAAGTTAGCTTTTCATAGAAACAAATTATATGGTTTTATAATATGTATCTTTCCAAAACTTGTAAGACCTACGAATAACCACATCCCACAGTGGACTCATAGCTTCAGGGATGAAAAAGATCTTCAGCTTTTGACTCTTCAGATCACTGAAAGTTATGGCTGGAAAGGGTCTGAGAATTAACCCAGCCCATCCCCACCCACACATCAATCCCTCCGGGTTACCCCACCCCTAACGGCCCTCCCCCACTATTGTGTAGATGAGGAAACTTTAGTCCCAGAAGACCTTTCCCAGATATTTCCATCGTGTTCTTTCTGATGCCTTCACCATGTGTGTCCACACTTTGTTAACCAAAGAGAACATTTATTTTGGTTTTCAGTAGAAAGATAATGAATCTAACGGCTTTTCCTAGCTCTGTGTGTGGTCCTTTCAAAAAGAGAAGGTAGAACTGCCAGGAGCAGGAGCTCAGAAGCGCTCCCTCAAGTGAGGGATCAGCCTGCTGCCCTTAGTTTCTGTTGTACCTTCAGCTCAGCCTCAAGTTTTCATTTGTCCCCTTTAAGTTTAGTTCCACAAATAATGAAGCTGCCACCAATTTATTTACTTATTTATTTTTTAGTTTTTAAAGTCCATTCTTCCCCAATACCATCTTTTTGTATCATTAAACCTTGTTGAATAATGTTAATTCCAAGCCCATAGTCCAAAAAGGCTTTTGCAACATTTACTAAATAATAGTTTGCTAATTCAGAATAGTATAAAATATGGTCATTTACTTATAAGATTCCTGTGCTTTAAAAAATGTACTTACGAAAAATTATACTGCACCTTGAAAAATATAAATGAAGAGACTGGATAAATTAGCATGTAAATGTGGGTGGCATTTGTGTGAAAAGTAATTCTAATGTACTGAAAGTAGCCATATTCATCAAAAGTTAAAGTATCAAAAAAAAAAAAAAAAGTTAAAGTATCAAATTAACTTTCAAATATTTCCAAATAAATAGCTAGTATTATGGAGAAATATTTAACTATGTTGAATTTTTCTTTTACAAGTACAGTATTTTGCTAATGATATTAAGATGAGCTACAGAATCCTTACAAAGATTATTTTAAAGCTATGTGATTCAGCTAAATTGATCAGTCAATTTAAAATCCTTTAATATTTTGTTTTAGTGAAAAAATACCTTAGCTAAAACATCACTATGCACCTCAGTGACTTTGGTTTAGTTTGTCTGTGGCACCCTAAACACTCTCTAATTAATCCTTATGTCTGAATCCAGCATCTGCTGGCGAACATCTGTCGTAAAGAGGAAACATGATTTGTTTAGGGTCCTTAGGGTCATGTTTGTCCTTAGGGTCCACAGGGTGAAATATGCCCTGTTGGAAAGTGTCCCAGATGTGTTCCTGGGTGCTGGGTAGCCCCAGCGCGGCCCTTAGGGGAGAGCGGGTCAGCCAGACTCTGACAGGAGAGTGTATGCTCTCTCTATGTACTGGCTACTTGGGTTGCAGAATTGTGTCAGAGGAGACAGGCGGGGCCGTCTGCCAGCAATCCCAAAGGCTATTGTGTAGTGTCTGATCATAGGTGACCAGGGGGCAGAGCCAGACCTTTTTAGTCCTTAGAAGAAAAAAGAAAGTTCTACGTTTATCGGTCACACCTGCCTTTATCAGTGGAGAGACTACTTGGTTTTATAGCCCTTATTATACATACAAAGGGAGGCAGTCTACCTAAGCCTTCTTGCCTTTAGAGCAGTTTCTATATATATCATTTTCTAGCGATGTGGAATTCCCATTCAGATACACTTACAGAGCACATGCCACGTACCCCACAGTACTAAGAAGCTAATCTTTTTCATGTGTTTGTGTAGTACTCCTATAGGTTTAGCCTTACATATCAGTTTGTCCTTGCAGTGTAACAAACCACCCCAATACTAAGCATCTTTAAAAATAATCATGGTTCTAGGGCTTCCCTGCTGGCACAGTGGTTGAGAGTCCGCCTGCCGATGCAGGGGACACAGGTTCGTGCCCCGGTCCGGGAGGATCCCACATGCCACGGAGCGGCTGGGCCCGTGAGCTGTGGCCGCTGAGCCTGCGCGTCCGGAGCCTGTGCTCCGCAACGGGAGAGGCCACAACAGTGAGAGGGTCCGCGTACCGCAAAAAAAAAAAAAAAAAAAAAATCATCATGGTTCTATGGGCTGGCAGTTTGGGCTCGGGTCAGCTAAGTGGTTCTTTTGCTAGACTTGCCTGGGCTCACTTAGGTTGGTGCCGTCAGTTTGTGGCTTGGCTGGGACTGGATGGTCTAGAATTCCCTTGCTCATGTCTCTGGAGGTTGGCAGACTTTCAGCCAGAGCATCTTGTTTCCTTTCCATGTGACCTCTCCAGCAGGCTAACCTGGG
The DNA here is from genome assembly GCF_949987515.2 of Delphinus delphis. NCBI lineage: Eukaryota > Metazoa > Chordata > Mammalia > Artiodactyla > Delphinidae > Delphinus > Delphinus delphis. Next base: position 99,743,104 of record NC_082684.1, read on the forward strand.
CTTCTTCCCCTGGAGGTTGCAGGGTCCTCAGCAGCAAGAGACAGCAAGCCCTGATGCCCAAGTGCTTTTCAGGCTTCTGCTTGTGTCATGTTTGCCCTTTAAAACAAGCCATGCTGCTACCCAGATTCAGGAGGTTGAAAAGAAAGACTCTACTTCTTGTTGAGAAGAGCTGCTCTGTCACATTGCAATGGGGCATCCAAACAGGGATGGCAAGAATTTCTGACAATTATTTGTCATCTCCCTACCTTTGCTGATGGGAATATTTCTGTTTTTATTGATTTCCATGATAACAAATTTCAAATGTACACCAACATTCAAACATACCCTAAAGTAAAAAGAATGATACATTAAACCTCTTATATGCCCATCACCTGGATTCAACAATTTTCAATATTTTGCTGCTTTTTTTTTTGCCTGTATTTTTAAATTTTTCTCTTTGCTGAAGTATTTTAAAGCAAGTCCCAAACATGGTGCTGTTTCAGCTCTGCATGTTTCAATATGCATCTCCTCAAAAAGGATACCTTACTTATGTGGCCACATGCCATGATCATATCTTGGTATCATCTAGCACTTAGTCCATAATTAAATTTCCCCAATTGTCTCAAAAATGTCTTTTTACAATAGGTAGATTTGAAAAGGATTCCATCCACATAAGGTCCATAGCAGTCCCAACTTGCTTTTCTTTTCTTTTTTCCTATTAATTTGTTTTGAAAACTGGCTGAGTTTTCCTATATACTATAGGAATAGTATAGTATAGTTCTATATAGTGTATAGAACCTCCCACATTCTGCGTTTGTCTGTCTGCTTCCTCGTGGAGTCATTTAAGGTGCATCTCCAGCTCTTGTATTTCTGTTTGTGGAAGTCTCCCTATAGGTGAATTTCATTCAGGTGCCACTCTTGGGGCAGGTGTCCTTTGTAGAGAGGGTTGTGTGCTTCCAGTCGCATCACACAGAGGCATCAGTGTTGGCTTGTCTTGCTTTCAATAATGCTATAACAGTGATGGGTGGGTTGATCCTTTGATGATCAGTACCCGAATCTGTTATTTCAGTGTTACAAGACGATGATTTCCTAATTCCGTCATTCCTTCCAGATTTATTAGGTGGAGTTTCTTTCATAAGGAACTTTCCCTCACCAGTTAGAGTCATTTGGTTATCTGCAATAATATCCAGACAGAATATATATTCTTTCCTTTTAATTGACAGCTTAGAGCATAAGGAGTTGGTACCTGAGTTATAGCTAGAGCTACTCAATACGTAGTTGTTTGGGGGCCTCTCTTGCTTATTTACTCTCTTTTTTGATATTACAGCTAGACCTCAGAGATATGGCAGGTTCTAATCCAGACCACTGCAATAAAGCAAGTATCACACTAGAGCAAGTCAAATGAATTTTTTTGATTTCCCAATGCATATAAAAATTATGTTTGCACTATACTGTAGTCTGTTAATGTGCAATAATAACATTATGTCTGAAAAAAGAATGTGCATACCTTAATTAAAAAATGCTTGATTGATAAAAAATGCTAACCATCTGACAATGGAGGGTTGCCACAGACCTTCAATGCAGGGTTGCCACAGACCTTCAATTTATAAAAAAATGTAATACCTGCAAAGTATAATAACACGAGGTATGCTTGTATTATGAATTCATGGGTTTTCAATATTCAGTGTGTTTCAATCGCATTTTTTTTTTTTTTTGAGGCTCAAATTGTTTCATCTTTGGCCAGTGGAAGCTACTTGGTCGCTTCTCTCACCTTTTGATCCATTATTCTTTGAGAATTTCCTTGCTTTCTGGCACAGTATATCCCAGGATTATCTTGTATGTTTCTTGCTCCAGACCTGTAATCAGCCATTCCTGGCTGGAGATTACAGTATGGGCACTGGTTGGGCTCAATGCTATTGAGTTTTTATTATTTCTAGTCCTTTCGATGGCAAGAGCTGGGAAACATATATATATGTGTGTGTATATATATATATATATATATATATATATATATATATATATAGTCAGCCCTCTGTATCTGTGGACTCTGCATCTATGGATTCAACAAACTGCAGATTGAAAATATTTGGAAAAAAAATTCCAGAAATTTCCAAAAAGCAAAATTTGAATTTGCTGCACACTGGCAACTATTTACATAGCAGTTACATTGTATTAGGTATTATAAGTAATCTAGAGATGGTTTCAAGTGTATGGGAAGATGTGCATAGGTTATATGCAAATACTACATAAGGGACTTGAGCATCCTCGAATTTTGGTATCTCCAAGGGTCCTGGAACATATAGATACATATATATGTTTCTTTTTCTCTTAAGTATATTTTTAAAGTTGTTATACTGATTTTTTAACTTAAATTAGAATTGCAAAATTTTTATTTAACTTCTTCAATTTTATGCTTTTTTCTCTTTTCAGTGGAAAATTTTGGTTCCTAACTGTGTTAACATACACTAATATATATTGATATATTAACTAATATATAACTAGTGTGAAAACATATATTATAATTTAGCATTACTAGCATATACTAATGCTAATAATATTAACATTATTACTTTGAAACTGTTGTATATTTACATTTAACTTTGAAACTGTTATACACATAATGTGATAATGCTAATATTGTAAATTATTGTATGTTAATAATACTAATAAATATTAAATATACTAATATTTATTAAATATTATTTATTATATTTATTAAATATTATTTATATTAAATATTAAATATATATTATTATATTATAAATATTAAATATATATTAAATATTATTTATTAAATAATATTACTAATATTTATTAAATATTAAATATTAAATATACTAATGTATACTAATGTATTAATACATATATAAAACATACATAATACATATATAAAACATATATAAAACATACATATATAAAATATACTAATGTATTAATACATATATAAAACTTCTTATAATTACTATATATTAGTTAATACACTAATGAGTATGTCAGTTTTATATTAATGTGCACACACACGTAGATAAAAGTTTCAAAATAATAATATTGATATTATTACTAACAGACTACTGGATGAAATTTAAGATTTCTCTGCAGTGCCCTTTTCCTTAGAAGATATTCCACTGAGAATACAGTCAAAGCACTTTGGACAAGTCATTGGGAACAGTTCTTTTCTTTGTATGGTTAGGGCACGAAAGTAGTGTTTATTTTCTCACCCCGGTATTTACAGATGCCTTTTTTCTTCTTGATTTCATTTTTTTAAAAATATGCAAAACATTTTTGTTTCCAAAGTCAAAACTATAATATCGAGTCTGTCTAGAAAAGTCTCAGATTATTGATGTCTCTCCCTCCTCTAAAGGCAATTCCTTTTATTTGTTTATTTTGCAAATATATGTATATATTTTACTCCCTTTTAAAATTATGTTAAATATAAAAATATATTTACCTCTTTTTCAGTGGAGTTCCACTAACTTTTCTACATTTTATGTTTATTATTTGTTTTAAAAGACTACTATTATAAAGGTTTTACACATGCATAAACTGTAAACAAAATCCAAACATTGTACTTTGGGAGACCAGACTGTTTAGCTTCTGTTAAGGAATATATCTGGTTGTTTTTTTTTAATCCAATGAGTTTGGTACTCCCTGCCATCTGGGAAAGACAGATGCCAAACTAAAGTGGGATAGAAAGATTTCTTCTGATCTCCATTTATTGTTTGAGGCTGAGAAAATATCTCACAGAAGTTCTTTTACAATGATGAGTCTGAGAAAATAAGTTCCTTGAGTATAATAAGAACCATGAAACTCCAGGTGTGCCCTGAGTGTTGTCCTTTGTGATTTTTTTTTTTTTTTTTTTTTTTGCGGTACGCAGGCCTCTCACTGTTGTGGCCTCTCCCGTTGCGGAGCACAGGCTCCGGACGCACAGGCCCAGCCGCTCCGTGGCATGTGGGATCTTCCCGGACCAGGGCACGAACCCGTGTCCCTTGCATTGGCAAGCAGACTCTCAACCACTGCGCCACCAGGGAAGCCCCTCTGTGACTTTTTAATTTACCCTCTGCCTCATTCATAGTCATGTTCACAGACTTGAACTTAAATTCTAGAGGCTCAAAATGGACATGGCCAAAATAGTTTTCATAAGATTTGGAAAGGAGGAGGCTTGGCAAAATTGGAAGAATATCAGAGAAATTAAAGAGAGAAAACGGGCAGAACTTGATGTACTTCTGTTAATAATGTTGTCACATTGTTAATTTTTTTGGTTTTTAACAAATCTACCATAGTTATATAAAATGTTGACATTAGGGGAACCTGGGTGAAAAGTATAAAGGAAGTCTTTGTACTATCTTTTCAACTCTTCTGTAAAGCTAAAATTATTCCAAAAGAAATTTTATTTCGTATACACATACACACTCACACACACAGGCAGCAGACTAAAAAGTCTTAGAATGCACTAAATACAAAGGGATCCTTAGAGAACTTCAACAAAGCAGTAAGATAAATAACCTAACAGAAAAAAGGGGGTAAATGAATAAATGTCAAGTAATATACTGTTTTTGTCTGCCAGACAGGCAAAAATGTATAAGATTAATATCAAGCGTTCATATGGGTGGGGGAAACAGGATAGGTTGATCTAATATTCTTGGTTGGCAAGTCAACAGTATCAGTTTAGCATTTTTATTTTAAATAAGCATATACTTCAATCAAAAAAAGCCATTTGGGGCTTTCCTGGTGGCGCAGTGGTTGAGAGTCCGCTTGCCGATGCAGGGGACACGGGTTCGGCCCCGGTCCGGGAAGATCCCAGATGCCGCGGAGCGGCTGGGCCCGTGAGCCATGGCCGCTGAGCCTGCGCGTCCGGAGCCTGTGCTCCGCAATGGGAGAGGCCACAACAGTGAGAGGCCCGCGTACTGAAAAAAAAAAAAGGCCATTTGGATATCACTCTCTAGTTAGATTTAAATACCAGTATTCCTGGGTAGTGGAAATGGGGGATGTAGGCCAGTTGGACTTTTAAAAAATACCTATTGCTTGAGTCTTTTACAGAAGGAATGTACCCCTGTATTAGTTGTGAAATTAAGGGGGAAAAGAAAGAATGCCAAGAGCCCAGGGCAGGCATTGACAACAGAGAGACCCAGAGGTGAGAGAACTCTCGGGAAGCTCATCATGAACCGGTAGAACACTGTCTAGAGGGGCTGGACTCGAAGCTGCCTGTGCCACTTGTGGGATCCAGTGCAGAATGAAAATGTGGAACCCTTTGCTCAAAAAGCAGAAAAAAGTGTCATTAACAGTACATATAATTTTTCCATTTATTTTTATATCAGGCTAGTTTTTTTTTTTTTTTTTTTGCGGTACGCGGGCCTCTCACTGCTGTGGCCTCTACCATTGCGGAGCACAGGCTCCGGACGCGCAGGCTCAGCGGCCATGGCTCACGGGCCCAGCCGCTCCACGGCATGTGTGATCCTCCTGGACTGGGGCACGAACCCACGTCCCCTGCATCCGCAGGCGGACTCTCAACCACTGCGCCACCAGGAAAGCCCTCAGGCTAGTTTCAAATGCAAAGATCAGAACATTTAACTCGTATGAGGAATTAGTTGAATTATACAATTGATATTTCATGGCTTTTCCCTGGAGTTGTCCCTCAAGCCAGCCAGAAGAGACAAGCACAAGCAAACTCAGAAAGGTTGGGAGGAGAGAGGACCCCACTCCCAAGCAGAGACCCACAGGCAGGGGGAGCACCCCTGGGCCTGGGATAATCACAACCAGAAGACCCTCCAAGGCCCTGGGGGTCCCACTTGCCTGCTGGGCCTAGCAGAACCCCCTTCTCACAAGCTGCCTGACCAAGATGCCCTAGCTGGGCACAGGGTCTGGAGGGATTGAGCTCCTGGCCTGCTGCTGCAGCCCACAGCAGACGGCAACCACCAGGGATCCTTAAACCTCCAGGCCGCGAAGGCTTGGTACCCGAGTGGGAGCTGAGAGAGAGGCTCCCCCTACCAAGGTGGGAAACAGCACTGCCTGTCTGGACTCTTGCCTCACCCAGGATGCTGTGGTACCCAGCCCTCGCCCATCCCTGTCAGGGAGGGAGGAACAGGCCAGTCTTCAGGAGTCCTGGGAGCAGGCAGCCTGGAGCCCCGCCCCAGAGGCCACAGGAGCCAGGACCAGTGTGAGCTGAGACCACAGGACCCCAGCGTGCGCTCTGTCCACCTTCACTTACAAAATACAAATCCAAAGCGAAAATCATTCAGATTCAGAGCATTAAACCCCAAGTGCAGGGGCTTCTGAGCGCCGGGTTGTACAGCTGCACTGCTGGCACACCTTTGAAGGTAGCCTGGGTGGAGTCAGGGGCTTTTGTTTTTGTTTTTTCCCTCCGTTTTTAAGATGGGAGAAACTAGGAGAAGCTTGAATTCTGAGAGGTAGAATCCTTTAGCTGAGAGAGGACAAAGATGATGGCCAGAGAACTTGGCTGATAGGGCCAGGCCCCCAGATGGGATTCCCTGCCCAGGGGGGAGGGAAAGAGAAGAAAAGCCAATGTTAGGATAGGTGTGTCATATTTGGCAGGAAGGGAAGGGAGTTTCCATTCCTCAATTTCTGTTTTCTCTATGGATTATCTGCTTGGGCTGGGGAGGAGGTCTTTGAGGGGTCATTAGGAGAGTGTAGAAGTGGGAAACAGGAGCTGTGAAGGAGGGGCAGACTGCTCCCTCCAGTCCAGCTGGAGTCATGGATTCCACGGAATTATGAACTTTCTAGTCAGCCTGGTTGTGTGACATTCACGACCCTAAAAAGAGAAAGCTCTACCTTGCCATGGTCAGAGGAAGGATGGCGCCACTCTTCCTTAGGAGGAACTCTTCTTAGGAAGGACTGTTCTTTATTTTGAACTGAATAAAAAATGACTTGTTTTTAGTGTTTCTACGTTCTTTAAAAAAACGAAATGATGTTGGTGATAAGTAGCATTCTTTTGGTATTTTTTTTTATTCTGGCAAAAATCTATATAAAATGTACCATTTTAAACATCTTTAAGTGTGTACAGTTCATAATGTTTGTTTTTAAATGTTCTTTACTTTGCAAAATAAAATAAGATTAAAAGTTGGTCATTCTGTATTGTACCCCTAAAGTGGGTTTTTTTGTTTCTTTTGTTTTTGTGAAATTTTACTGGTCTTTGAAATCTAGAAACTTTATGAGCCTTAAAAAACTTTTTCCTATTTAACAGTGTTATATGACTCTTATCGGCAGAGGAAAATTTGGAAGCAGTTTATAGAATGTTTAGAAATATGGCATAAGAGTGAGATTAGGATTACTTATTTTATTTTGTTTTTACAGTGCTCTGATAAAGTTCTCCTAATTCCAGTATTTTGTATATATGTCTCTTTTGTGACATTATCAAGACTGTCTCACTTTCTGCCACAGTGCCATACTTCCCCTTTATAGTTCATGTGTAAATTCACAGCTCATACTAAAAATAGCTATGTTTTTCTAAGGATTTTTTTGGTAACAGAAAGATAAATATACATATGTAAAATGTGGGTGTGGTTATAGTTGTTCATTTGGTCAAAGCTGTTTTAATAAATGGTTCTAAGATTTATAAAGATTTCGCATACATGCTGTTTTTTCATTCTGAGCCACAGACACCAAAAGTCCCACAGGAAGTTGTCTTTGAAAGTGTTGTGGTTTTTTAGTTTCCTGTTCAGTTTGCATTAGATGATCAGAAATAGTCTGTGCTATCGAAAGAGATTCTTGGTTAAACTTTATTGTAATTCTAAATGAGAATCTCAAATTTGCTTGTATTTCTTCCCATATAATTGATCTAGAGGAGCTATAATCACATCCATATGTAGGCATTAAAGTTGTGGTATAATGTGAACCTTTTTTTGATGTTGAAAGGATAAACTCTTCATTGTTAAAGGGGCAACTATCTGAGATTATGCTTTATGCTTTCCACTTCTTATCAAACCATCTCCCCGGAAATAAACTGTAGGAATGGATATGTGCTTTTAATTCTTGACAACTAACTTTTACCTTTATTTTTACAAATGACAAAAACTTTCTCTTGATTCTTTAGAGAAAAGGAGATACATTAAAAAAATTGTACAGCTTAATTAATTTTTTAACATCTTTATAGGAGTATAATTGCTTTACAATGGTGTGTTAGTTTCTGCTTTATAACAGAGTGAGTCAGCTATACATACACATGTATCCCCATTATCTCCTTCCTCTTGCATCTCCCTGCCATCCTCCCTATCCCACCCCTCTAGGTGGTCACAAAGCACCGAACTGATCTCTCTGTACTTTGTGGCTGCTTCCCACTAGCTAGATATTCCACATTTGGTAGTGTATATATGTCCATGCCACTCTCTCACTTCGTCCCAGCTTACCCTTCCCCCTTCCCGTGTTCCCAAGGCCATTCTCTACATCTGCGTCTTTATTCCTGTCCTACCCCTAGGTTCTTCAGAACCGTTTTTTTTTTTTTTTTTTTAAGATTCCATATATATGTGTTAGCATCTGGTATTTGTTTTTCTCTTTCTGACTTACTTCACTCTGTATGACAGACTCTAGGTCCATCCACCTCACTACAAATAACTCAATTTTGTTTCTTTTTATGGCTGAGTAATATTCCATTGTATATATGTGCCACATCTTATTTATCCCTTCATCTGTCGATGGACACTTAGGTTGCTTCCATGTCCTGGCTATTGTAAATAGAGCTGCAATGAACATTGCGGTACATGACTCTTTGAATTATGGTTTTCTCAGGGTATATGCCCAGTAGTGGGATTGCTGGGTCGTATGGTAGTTTTATTTTTAGTTTTTTAAAGAACCTCCGTACTGTTCTCCATAGTGGCTGTATTAATTTACATTCCCACCAACAGTGCAAGAGGGTTCCTTTTTCTCCACACTCTCTCCAGCATTTATTGTTTGCAGATTTTTTGATGATGGCCATTCTGACTGGTGTGAGGTGGTACCTCATTGTAGTTTGGATTTGCATTTCTCTGATGATTAGTGATGTTGAGCATCCTTTCATGTGTTTGTTGGCAGTCTGTATATCTTCTTTGGAGAAATGTCTATTTAGGTCTGCTGCCCATTTTTGGATTGGGTTGTTTGTTTTTTTGTTATTGAGCTGCATGAGCTGCTTGTAAATTTTGGAGATTGATCCTTTGTCAGTTGCTTCATTTGCAGATATTTTCTCCCATTCGTACAGCTTAATTTAGATATTATAACTACCATTGAAAAAAATTTAAAGTATACTATTATTCTTTGAAATATTTTTATCAATGTAATTTTTAAAGCATAGTATTCTCAAGGTTAAATTTCTTGCTTGATTTCATTATTTTTAAAACCATGCCAAAAGGAAAATAAACTAAAATTGCCATCAGATGTATTAGATCTTTGACAGATCATTATGTAATCTAGCATGTAACTTACATACGGTAGGCTTGATGAAGAGTGACAAATGAGGAAAGAGGAAAGGTCTCAGTGCATTTGTAGATAACATTTCTAGGTTTAGGTCTGTTAAAGGTACGATGTCTAGTTCTAGGCAGGTCATGCTGATTGCACATCTTATTAAATGGGAAGACTAATAAAGATAATGTGGAAGGTCTTCCACAGCCACCTTTTCAAATAAAAAAATATCACCACAATTTAAAAAAAATAGCATTTGTTCATAAGGAAATTTTAATTACAGTTCCTAAAAGAATAAATAATACTTTGTCCAAAAACAAAAGTTACATCCAACATGACTTTAAAACAAAAGAGACTGTAACCATTTCTGTGCATGGGGAAAAAAAAGGAAGGAATAAGGGTTTGATTTGCATAATGTTTTTTTCTAGTTCCATAGCTTCAGGTTGCAAAATGTATGGTATTTTACTTTGAAATTTTAATTGATATTTATGTATGATATACAGATATTTCTTGGTTACGGTAAATTAGGTCTTTTCATACAGTTTGAATTCTAGAGAAAATCATCGTTTAAAACCTGATGTTTCTGCTTTTTTCTGTTTCTCGTGTACCTTTTATGGCACTATACTAGGTACTTTTAAGGAGCTTACCATTTAATGTTACTAAGAATTCCTGACATTTGTGAAGAGCTTTACATTTTACAGAGTGTAGAATAATGAAGGCGGGAAAGGTTTCTGAAATACTTGGTGTCTAGCTAGGGCGTTTGCACTGCGGGCTGATCAGCCGGACAGCAGCCTTTTCTGCTGGGCGCCTCCCCTTCTCTCGCCACTAAGAATTTCAACATTTTTTATGCCAAAAATATGCTTTTGGGATCCCTGTCTGTACTGGCTGGAGAAGGGGGTGTTAGGTCTATATCGAGGCCTCGTGTGCGTGAGCCCCCTGGTGCCCGTGACCAGTGTCCGCGGGGCAGTCGATCCGTCCACAACGACAGCCAGGACGCACTTCACAGCGAGGCCTAGGCAGGCGAGCGGCGGGGGCCGCGGCCAGGTGTGTCTCTGTTCAAGTCGCAAAGGCTGGATACACGGAGGCTCGCTCCTGGGGGCCGCTTTCCGCCGGACCCGTGATGCGAACAAACAGGAAACTCCGTCTCCAAGCTACTTCGGAAACTGGGCTTTTCCTTCCGCAACAGGGGTCGCGTCCGGACAGGAAGCTGACCAGCCGCTCGCCCCTCGCCCTCGTGGCCCCGCCCCCGCCTCGGCCCCGCCTCCCGCGCTTGGCCCTGCCCTGGCCCTGGCCCCGCCCCCCGGCCGGGCATGCTCAGTGGGCCGGGTCGGGTTGGCAGGTTTGCGTGGCCGTCCGTGGTTGCCGGCGCCGGCTCAGCCCGCCGACGCCACGTCCCGTCGTTGCGGCTCGTTCCTGGGAAGTTACATGCGGAAGCGGCTCGCAGGGAGACGGCGGGCGGGCCGCGGAGGGCTCGGTGCTGCCGCGCGTTGAGCGGGCGGGCCCGTGCCGGTGGCGGGGCTGCGGCCGCCGCGCTCGGAGGGAGGTGCCGGCCGGGCGCGCCCCGCGGGGAGCCCCGGGCGGGGCTGGCGCGGCGCGGACTTTTGTCCTAGTTGAGTCCCCTCCCCGTGGGCCGGGCCTCTCCGGCGCCCCCGCCCCGCTCGCTCCCGGGAGATGTTTATCTGGGCAGCTGCGTGAGGAGCCGGTGGCTGGCGGCGAGGAGTCTCGGGTCCGAGGAGCGTCTTGTGGCACCGGAGAGACAAGATGTCCGCCAGGGCCGCGGCCGCCAAGGTGAGCGCTTCGGGGGCCCGTCCCGCCGGGGGCCCGTCTCCCTCCTCCCGCGGGCTGGCTGCCGGGCCGGGGCCCGAGGAGCGGGCGGCTGGCCGGGGGTGAGGACGGCTGGGGCCCAGGCAGGTGCATCGCGGCGGCGTCGCTGGCAGTCCCCGGCTCATGCCTGCTCGGGGAGGGAGCAGGGCGGGCGGGAACGCGCAACAGGTCCCGCCGGGAAGCCGGGCGCGGGGAGCGGAGGTCGGGCCGGAGCCACCCCGGTGGGCGGCGGCTGCTGTCTTTGCGGGAGTGGTTGGTCCCTGGCGAAACCGTGTGGTTTCGATCTGATGTCACTGTCGCTGGTATGCGCGCGCCCGCGACAAGACATTGGGACGGCAAACACTCAGCCCGTGTGGAGTAGGCTGGATTTTTGTTGTTTTAACTCTTTTATTTACTTACGGAAACATTGAAAAAACTAATCTCTTAACAGTTTTTAATAGTTTAGTTTGAATTAAACTTTCAGAAGTACCACAAAATAACCTTAAAAATGGACAATTAGATGAACTCTAAACAATAAAAATTGGCAAAGACGTGTGGTTTCCTCAAAAAAGTAACACTTTTTCCTATCAATTTTTCCATGTGCTTTGAAGTATTATGCCATTTTCTCAGTGCTTTCAAACCAATTCGTATATGACATCAAAAAGCTGAAGTTCTTTTTTTTAAAATACATTTATTTATTTTTTAAAATTTTTGACTGCATTGGGTCTTTGTTGCGGTGCGCGGGCTTCTCATTGCGGTGGATTCTCTGGTTAGGGAGCACAGGCTCTAGGCACGTGGGCTCAGTAGTTGTGGCTTGCAGGCTCTAGAGCGCAGGCTCAGTAGTTGTGACCCACGGGCTTAGTTGCTCCGCGGCATGTGGGATCTTCCCGGACCAGGGCTCAAACCCGTGTCCCCTGCATTGGTAGGCAGATTCTTAACCACTGAACCACCAAGGAAGTTCCCTGAAGTTCTTAAAAATCAGTTAATATTCTCCTCTCCTTTTGTACATTTTAACCTTTTTCACCATAAAATAGTACCTGCTCTTTTAAACGATTGCGGGAATACAGAAATGTGAAGAGTAAAAATCTTCTCCCTTAAAAATCAATTCATTACTTCAAACAGTATCAAAGTGCTTACGCAGGTACTGGTTTGATTTTTTTTGTTTGTTTTTCTGTTTGAAATGTTTATTCATAGTATCTCGGACCAGGTATAATAAGGCCCTGGAGTTTCTGATCTCAAGACCTTGTTTTCTGGCTGGCAGAAGTTAGCGGATACATTTAGTAGTGAATAAATTCTTCTAAGGAATTTAGTGTTTTCTCTTTAAGAAAACTTGTATGTGTACAAGAAAACTTTCATGTGTACCTTTTTGACCGTACACTGATTAAGCACAATCTAAAGATTTAGAATAAAAGGCAGAATTTTGCATGATTTTAAAATAAGCTTTCATTATTTACTTTTCTTGGGAGGAAAGGCTTTGTTGCCGTATTACAGAGAATGTCACTGTGTTCCTGCACTGTGATCTCTGGCACTTAATATACAAGACCACACACTCTAAAAAGGTTATTTCATGTATGGAGAGAAGTAAGTTTTCAATAGATTGCCATGGTAAAATGATGATTTAGAAGGAGTCATACATTTTCTCCTGAATCATGGTGTTGAGATTTTATGGCATATTGAAAAATATCCCTAGTTAAACACTACATTTTAGGGACGTTTGCATTCTTAAATATTTATGAGTAGAATGTCAGTTGAAAGCTTACTTTTCTGAAATGCTGTGTTATGGGGCCACCATTAAATCTTATGTAGAGCAAGGCAGGCTGTAAAAGATAGATGAAATGAAATAGTATTCAACCAACCAAGTCACGTTTAATTTTGTAAGGTGATTAAAATGCTTAATAAGAACCAGGCTGTGTACTCAATACTGTATGTATATTTTTGTTTCCTCCACTTCCCAGTTAAAAAGTGAAGACATTAATTTTGCAGCTTGCTTTTATTGCTTTTAGCATAATAGTTTGTAGAACTCTTCTCGAAACCAGTACCTTTGATTCTATATTCTTTGTAATGGTTGAATATTCTTCCATCCCATGAATATGCTGCAGGTCATTATTGCCTTACTGATAGACATTTAATTTGTTTCCAGGATTTTATTGTAATAAGTAGCCTTATATTTTTATATCTGCATTTATATAGTATTACTGTATGTCATATTCTTAAAAGTGGAATTTCTGGGTCAAAGGGTATGTGCATTTAAAATTCTGATATACGCCACTAAATCTTTCTCCAAAACGGTTGTACCTAGGAATAAATATAACAATTGTTGGTAACTTACCTAATTTTAAAGGACATAAAACCTCAGTAAATGAGATGAGAAAATATACTCTCTGACTGGGGGAGAGTGACTCTTGTAGAATATACCAAATTTCCTAGAGTTGGTGTATAAATGTTAACACAATTCCAAATAGAATTCCAGTGCAGTATTGTAGAAAACTTGACATACTGATGAGAAAGTTTATCTGATAAAATAAATGGATGATAGCCATGAAATTTTTGGAAAAAGAATACTTTATTAGAAAACCTAATGTGTTATAAATTCAAAGTAATTTGAGGCAGTCTTTTAGCTCAGGAATAGACATTGGAATCACAGAGTCCAGAAACATCTGTGTGTTTATGAGGTTTTAGTGATTATGATCGTCAGCATTTAATGTGTGTCAGCTATTGTTCTAAGTGCTTAACATGAATTAACTGATGTAGTTCTCAGTATCGATATGAAGTGAGTACTACTGTTATTCCCCAGTTTATGGATGAGGAGATTGAAACACAGAGAGATAAAGTAACTTGCCTAAATTCACCTAGCCAGCAAGAGGGAGAATTGAGACTGCATGATAAAAATAACATGGAAGATTACTGGAGAAAGGATGGATTATTCAATAAATAGTGCTGGGACTGTTGGTTATCCTCTCTAAAAAAAAAAAAGAAATTTTTAGGGCCCCCCCCAAAAAAGTCCAAATGAAATGTTTGAAAAAGTGCAAAGAAGATAAATCATAAAATACTAGAAGAAAGTATAGGATGCTTTTAAAAAATAAATACTTAAATTGGAAAGGGCTTCTCAGTGCATGATATTAACTTAAGTAATAAAGGAAAAGTTCAGATATACATCTGAATTTGCAAACAGAATTAACTAGTGTACCTGATATGAAATGATTCAAAAGTTGAAAACAGCAATTTGAGGGCGGTTCTCTGTCTCACCAAGGAATTGTTTAGTTATGTAAGAAAATGATATGAATAATTGGGAACATTTCCATTTGTTGAATCACAGAAAGTGGCTGAAGCAAGTACAGTGGCTTCTGGATTTTTAAGCTGTTTCACTTCAGAGGAAGCAATAAAATGTAACATTGTACTGTATACTTATTTGATTTTGCTGCTTAAAAGTTACCATTTTGTCTCAGGAACAGAATTTTTTTCGCCTGGTTGATTATTTTTAAAATTATAATGTAGTTTAGTATGGAAATTATTTACAGCACTTCTTAGGAATTGATTTATAGTTATCAAATAAGGCACAATGAACTTTCCTTAACAGCTTAACATTTGAAAGTTAAAAACTGTAGAATAAAGCTAAATGAACAAAACTAATTACAAAATTAGTCCTTATAGATAGGAATTGTGTCCTCAGTGGCTGTTATGACGTAGTTTTAATTTTGGTACTTAGTGATTGGTATTCGCTTCATACTGCTTTAAAGGTAAATTAAAAACTCACTGTGCTTTATGAGAATTCACTAATTGTGTGTGCCAACGTTTATTGGGCTTCACTGTAGTAATATTTTTCTTTACCTGCCAAATTTGTACAATGTTTTTCACTAGAACTATTTTTATAGTATTTAAGGTAAAGACTTAATTTTTTATGTTAGTGTGTTTGACATGGTAGATGCTTGTGGTTAAACCTGTCATTTATGTGCTTGGTTGATAATCCTGACTGCATTTATAACTCTTAAGTTCATTTTAGGACAGCTCCATTAGGCAGGTACTTTTCAAACCTACAGTGCTTACCCACTAGTGAGTGATAGTGGAGGTCAGCCATCCACACCAACAAATAATGAGGTTAAAACCAATCTGTGGCTTTGAGAGCTGTAATGTAGTATATATAGTACTGTTTCCTGTTTGGTTTGAAGGAGAAAGATTACAGTAGTTTCACTGCTTTTTTTTTTTTTTTCCAATCCTGGTAACAATGTACTGGCTTTGACTTTTACTTGATCTTTAATCTTTTCTCTATTTAGAGACCAAATGTAAACTCAGTACAGTTCTAAGAATAAAACTGAGTATAAACAAGACATTACCAAGCTGCTAAGGAAAGTGTCATTAAAAATAATAATTTTGGTGACAAAATTGGAAGTGTAATTCTGTTTATTGACATAGTTCTGACATGATAAAAATTCAATCTAATGAAAGACCACGAGTCCGGCTGTAAATCCACGTGTGGTGCCACTGGTCCCTGGCCACCCAGCCACAGCTCACTGCAGGCTCCGTGCCAATCACGCACTCAGGATCGAGCACTGATGGAGCGTGGTAGGGCTGGAGACCAGCCATGGGACAAGCAGAGTTATTTTTTATTTGTAGAGTTTTTGATCAAATGTTAAATAAGATTAAAAGATAGTTTATGACTAGTACGATATTTCTGAAATATTTGACTAGAACTTGCTTTGTATCTCTGAATTTTGAAAGACAATCTTGAAAAACCTCCTTAGCTTAACTTTTAATCTTGTAGAAAGAGACACGTTAGAACAGTTTACCAAGTTTTGAATTTAATCTAAAATTGGTCTGTTTCAGTATAGTATTTCTAATATAAGCCAGCAATAAAAATAGGCCTTTTGCTACTGCTGACCTAGAGTGCTTCCTAATTTATTTATTGCAGAGAAGAGTGGCTTCAGGTTGCTTCTTTATGGGTTAGCCAGGTGCTTGATTTCCGTGCCTTCCTAAACAGATACATTCTTAACAATGAGAAGTGTGCGATGAGTTCATGGGTAGGGAATTTCATGTTATATCCTAAAAATGTGTGAAAATAATGGACTCTGAATGATCGACTATCCCACAGAGTACTGTTTTAATATGAGGAAACCAGTGTTTCCAAAATTCATACCACAAAATACCCTGTTACATATGTAGTGTTGATACTGAATCACAGAAAGCCCTTAACTTTGGGATAGATGAAAAGGTATGTTTTAATTTGTGTTGTAGGTGCATTTCAGTATATATTAGAACAGTCTTAACTCTTTCATGCTGGTAGAATGCTGGGAAGTGAGTTGATTGGTGAGTGACCTCATTCTAGTTTATCATGCCCAGAAGAGGGGTGAAAACTGGAATGAATATTACTTTGCAGGGATGCTAATTAGGAACATAAGATTAGCATATTCCTGGCTTGATTAAAAAATTTTTTTTGATTTGCTGAAGTATTTTTTTTGTTTTTTTTTAAATAGTGTACATTCCCAAAGAGTGAAAGTTCATTTTTTTCTTGGTTATTTTAGGAATTTTCACTCTTTCGAATTGTTGCTAGTAATCTTTTGGGTTTGTACACAGTTTTTGATAACTGAATTAAACTTAATTTATGATCTCTTAATTCAGTACATAATGCTAAAATTCAGGAGGTTATCAGTAATGAGATTCTTTTTGTTAGTTCAGCAAGTATTTATTGAGCACACTTTGATTTGGATCCCTGTCCTCTAAAGGCTTATAGGTTTTAGCTGCCCTGTATTGTAATAATCTGTTGTGAAATGTGTAATTCATTTTTAAGATCCAAAGGATTTGAGTTTTTATTCTTAAGTATGAGCACACTTCAGGTCATCTTATAAAAGCATAGCACTCTGCTGTGCTTTTTTGGTTGGGGAAGGTGGTAGAATCCCATCTAGAGCCTGGGCTTACTGTAACACATGAGTTTCTGCATTTTCCCTTGTTAATTAAAAAAAAAAGTTTCAGTTGAATCTGGATACATTCACGCATTTGGTAAACGTCTAAATAGAGAAGAAGGTTAAGAATTATAAAGTAATTAGAATTTATTTACATACTTATAACTCCTTGAATATACTGACATGGAAAATGGACAGTAAGCTGGCTGTTACTATTATACTTAGGGTCTAGCCAGTTGTTAAATATGTAACAATTTGGAGTTTTGAAGCTGTATTCTATATTTAACAGATACTCACTGCTGGCCTAGTATGAACCAGGCACTGTTCTAGGTGCTAGAAATAGAGCAGTGAACATATCACTATGCTGTACTTGTGGACCATTTTAATGGTGTGGGCAGAAAGCAACAAATAAAATACTGTAAATAAAATGATGATGAGCACTTAGAATCCCTAACAGGCCATTTCTGGATCATAACTTGCTTTCCCCAAAGATTATAAGTATCTTGTCTTCTATATTACTTATTTTCTAGTTTTTCTGTGTAATTTTACCACTTACGCATTCCGTAAACACTGGTTTTGCCTGTGAACTTTACACAAACAGGATCTTCTGGTGTGGACTCTTGTATATGGCTTCTCTTGCTCAGTGTTGTGTCTGTGAGACGATGGACATCGTGGGTGACTAGTTCATTAGCTGTCATTATATTCGTGGGTGAAATTCGTAGTCTTCCATTTTAGGAGGGCTTACTGTCAGATTGGCTTCTGGAAAAAGTAGTTTGAATTAGACTTTTGTGGGTTTTGGGGGAAAAATGTTGTATACTTGTCTGAGGGGCAAGAATTAGATAAGTGTATTGGCTAGGCGTTGGAACACTAACAGCTATGTGAAAAATAGGGAGCTGCTTTTGGTGTTCATATGATGTTTACCTTGAAAAGCCAGTTTTAATTTTGAGGGCTTTTTATGACTGAGATCTTAAAATCCATTATCTTAAAGTGTATTTTCATAGGTATCTATTTACCTGACGCTGATCAGACCAGTGAAAGCCCTGATAGGGAGAAATTTGTGGTTCGGCAAAAACAAGTAAACACAAGTGTACTTTTCAAAGTATAATTGTAAGAAATCTTTCCCAGTGGTGTCATGTAAAGGAACTTTGGAAGATTTATTTACTGTTTTTCTTTTAAAATAAACTTATTTATTTATTTTTGGCTGTGTTGGGTCTTTGTTGCTGCGCGAGTTGTAGCGAGCGGGGACTACTCTTCATTATGGTGCGGGCTTCTCATTGCGGTGGCTTCTCTTGTTGCGGAGCACGGGCTCTAGGTGCATGGGCTTCAGTAGTTGTGGCTCGTGGGCTCTAGAGCGCAGGCTTAGTAGTTGTGCATGGGCTTAGTTGCTCTGAGACATGTGGGATCTTCCCAGACCAGGGCTCGAACCCATGTTCCCTGCATTGGCAGGCAGATTCTTAACCACTGCACCACCAGCAAGTCCCTATTGTTTTTCTTTTTTAAACAGTGATACATGTTGGACTATTTAATTAAATGTATACCAACCCATATTTTGATGCTGTATTTCCTGTAAAGTCAGAAGACTCTGGCCATGGCAAGCAGATTTATATCCTAGTTGTAAATATGAGAAATGTGTATTAATAATAAACAATAGCCTCCTAATACTGAGTGCTGATTCTGTGACGATACTAAGCTAGCTGTTTCATGTGCATTGTCTCATCTGGTCTTAACAATTGTGGTAGGTACTCTTGTGACCTCTGTTTCATAGGTGAGGAATCTGAGGTTAAATTTACTGCTCTGGCTAATGACACACTTGCTTCTAGGCTTTATAATTCACACATGCGCATGCTTTTACGTTCATGTGCTGTAAGGAGTGTCAAGGAGACGAGTATGGAATGGTGTTAGGTGTTAGGCGAGTCGTGACTCCTGAGAGCAGGAAGAGAGGGTGCTGTGGGGTCAGAGAGCACGAGCTCCTCTGAAGGAGGCCAAGATTGCCCCGCCCCAGCTGATTGTTGCTGGTGGTGAAGACAGCAGGCTGGATCTTCCCGTTTTTTTCCAGAACTGGTTGTAAATCCAGATTTTATGTAAATTACCTTGATTTACTTGTTGGGAGCTGACTTCTTTTTTTATACCTTTTTATTGTGAAACGTAACACCTATGTAAAAGAGCAGAAAGCACATGTACATTAATGAATTATCACAAAGTGAACACCCATGTAAACACCACCCAGGTCAAGGAGTAGAGTATTGGCAGCTCTTCAGCTTCCTTCATTGCCCTCTACCTGATAACCTTATCCTGCCAGTGAGCCACTGTCCCGACAGTAAGGCCCCTGCGTTAGGATCTTCCTGCCAGCACCATTCTTTCCCCAAGACAGCCACTATTCTGACTTTATGTTTTTATAATTCGTGTGTTTTTGCATCATGAATTCATTCATCTTCATTGCTGTTTAGTATTTTATTGTGTGAATGTACTACAGTTTATTTATTCTACCATTGATGGGCATTTGGGTTGTTTACTACTTTGGGCTATTAATAATGCTTCCACTATTAAGATGAACACTTGTTCATCTCGGTGAACATGTGCACGTTTTTCTCTAAGATGTATTTGGGGACGGAATTGCTGCTGGATTGTTTAGTGTGTCTTCACTTTCAGTAGACGATGTCTTCTGCAAAGAGATGATACCAAGTTACACTTGTCATCATCAGTGAATGAGGGTTTCTGTTGCTCTGCATTTTGACCAATACTTGGTATTAGCAGATACTTTTAGCCCTTTCTGGTTGGTCTTTAGTGAATCTCATTGGAGATTTTAATTTGCATTTTTTGACTAGATGAAGTTGAGCAACTTTGCATGTTTATGCCCTGTTTGAGTCTATTGTCTGTTTTTCTTTGGGATTATCTTATTGATTTGCTTTGTATTTTTTTTTTTTTTGGATAAAAGCTAGTTGATTATATATATTGTAGGTATATTTTCCAATGTGGTAGTTCTCTTAATGGTCTTTTGATGAATACAAGCTCTTCATTTGAATGTGGTCTGAGTGTAGTGACACAAGAGAAAGGCCAGCAAGGAAATAGAGAGTTTCCAGAGAGGGACCTGCCTGTTGGTAGGCCAGACCCTGCACAGAGAGAGGTCAAGCAATATAAGAACTGAAAAGTTTTATCATTGAATAACCCTAAGTCTTTGTTACTTTATTACGTGAGTTTAGGCTCTGGAATCTGCATCTTGAGTCTACCAGTTAATACTGTGTTGTCATCTGTACAGCTCAGATGATCACAGTACACTCAGGGACCCGTCTCAGGGTGGTTGTACACTCAGCACAGTGCCCAGAACAGGGTGAGCTGTTATGTTGGCTGTATCTTTTAATAAAAACATTTTAAGTGAAGCCCACCTTAATATCAGGGAAGAGGTGTATAGGAATTATGGTATTTCTGTGAATGTGCACTCTTAAAACATTTACTTACTTTACATATTTAGGTATGTATGTATGTATTTGGTACTGGACAAAGGGTTAGTTGAGTCCCAGACCAGCAAGATGTGTTGTGGTGTCAGAGAAAGTCCTTGAGCTCCCGAGATACTTTTGAAAATTTTATTACGGTAGTATTAAGTAAGAGAGGCACTCTTTTGTTTGACGAATTAGGGAATAGAGACTAAAGACTACTCCTACTCCAGTGTACCTGGTTCAGTTGGGCTACATATCTGGTAGGGTGAATGACCTGACGGATTAGCAGATTCTGTTCAGTTCTTAACTCCTGAGCACCTCATATCTTTCCACTCGTTCCATGGGTACTTTCTACCATTTACATCCCCCCTCCCTCCAAAACAGATATATACACACATACACACATTCTGTTCTTCTCTTTGTACTCCTGTAATAGCCTCCTAAGTAGTATCATACCCCTTCTTGTCCCTTACAGTCTGTCTTTTTGAAACGATCGTCTCAAAATTCAAGTTTGATTAGTACCCCCTCTTTCCCTGTGCCCCAGTACACATGCTCATTCTAAAACTCCTAGGCTTCTTAATTGACTTCAGAAGTAAAAGACCAAAATCCATAATATGATCAGTAAACTGCTACAGGATTATTTGACCCCTACCTACTGCTCTAGCCTCACCTTGCATCTTTTCCCCCCTCTTGGTCTCTGTTCTCAACCTGTGCTGTCCTCATTTTAGTTCCTAGCGGGTACTGAACTTCCTGCCAGGTTTGTCTTTGAGTTCCTCTCACGGCACTCATTCTTTTCTTTGTAGTATTTATTTAAGCCTGTGGTAATATATTCAGTTGTGACATTTTTTGATCATCCATTTCTGTCATTAGACTGTAAGCTCCATGAGAACAAAGGTCATCTTGGTGTGTCCTGTCATCGCAGAGCTTAACAGAGTGTCTAGCTTATAATAAACTCAAGTATTGTTTGAATTAACGTGGAAAGTGCTTTCCTACGCCAGGGCTCTTGCACATGCTGTTTTCTCTACCTGGAAAGCTTCCCCACTTCTGTCCCTCATTCACCCAGCATCTGTGCCAATTTTTTTTTTTTTTTTGACAAGTGCTTATCAACTTATTAAAAGTTGATTTCAGCATTTGCAGTGGTGACTTCAGCCCTGACTCCTGGCTCAGTGTTGATGGAGGTAATCTGCTTAACCATCTCAGGACTGTGCAAGTCAGTGAGTCGCTGTGGAGCCTCTTCTGAAAACCATCCCAAGTCTTAGAACCTTCACCACCAGGAATTTTCCTTGTAGCTATTCTCAGAGTCTTGGTATATACATCTGAACTGGTCCTTTCACTTTGAGATGCTTTTCCTTTGTGCCTCTGGTCAAGTCAGTGTTGAGGCTGGTGAAGATGATTGTAATTCCCTGAACTGCCAAGTCTGGTCCCACAGGTCCTTCCCGCATTTTGCTGCGGCTGCAACCGGGCTTCCTGCCCGCCTTGTTCCCCAGCCAGAGCAGGCAGAGCTCTGAGGACCTGTCTTCCTCAGATAGCCATGTCCCAATACTAAACCTCGAGAACCTTGTCCTGAGCCCAGAAGACAGTTCAGAACTCTGCTTTAAGCTCCCTGTGCTTTACCTGTATTTCACTGTACAACAACTTGTACTTATTTGTCCGCTGCTTATTTGATTAAAATCTGACATCCCTCCTGGACCAGAGGCACTGTTTTCACTCTGTTGCTCACTTACTGGTAATAGACCAGGTTACATTCAGCCAAGAAACTCCCAGAAGGTCCTAGTGCATCTCCAGGACCTGCTGCACTTATCTTTCCTGGAAGGGGAGGCAGCTGCTGAGGAGCCAGCCCATGGAAACTTTGCATAATGGCCTGGCATCTTGGTCGTAGGATTCTTAGTTTGGGTCTTTTCTAGATTCAATAATTAACTTGTAGTCCCCTCAATTGCCTTCCTTTTTTTTAAGTGGAAAAAGTTCGAGCCCATACAGAAGTATACGAGGCGTGTAATGAATCCCCATGCTAGCCTCACAGCTCCAGTTGTCAGTTTACGGCCAGTCTTGTTCCATCTATACTTCTACCCATTGTATTCTTTCTCCCCCGTTATTCTGAAGCAAACACCAGACATGTCTTTTCATCTAATATTTGAGTATATATCTATAAAAGATAAGAACTCTTTTAAAAAAAATAACTATATTACTATTATCACACTTTAAAAACAAATTGTAAATTAAAAAATCCACCATTTAGTCAATGGAGTTTCTAATTATCTTAAGTATCACCTTCTGTTTTCAATATATTTAAGAAAAAACAGGATCCAAATAAAGTCCTCCCATTGTGATTGGTGTGTCTCCTAAGTCTTTTTTTTTTTTAAGATTTTTTTTTTTTTTTTTTTTTGCGCTACGCGGGCCTCTCACTGTTGTGGCCTCTCCCGTTGTGGAGCACAGGCTCTGGACGCGCAGGCTCAGCGGCCATGGCTCACGGGCCCAGCCGCTCCGCGGCACGTGGGATCCTCCCGGACCGGGGCACGAACCCGTGTCCCCTGCATCAGCAGGCGGACTCTCAACCACTGCACCACCAGGGAAGCCCATCCTAAGTCTTTTAGACTGTAGGATTCTCCCATCTGGCTCTGGCCCTGGCCCTGGCCTCCCCACCCACGGTGCAGTTTTATTGGTGAAGAACAGAATTGTTTGTCCTATGCAATTTCTTGGTCTGGATTTTCCCTGTCATAGTTACAATGTTTCTTGCTCTCTGTACTTCCTGAAAATTGGTGATTAGAGCCAGTGCAGTTCTGTCTAATAGAAATATCATATGAGCCACATACATGATTTAAATTTTGTTAACCACATCAAAAAGTTTAACAGGTGAAAATAATTTTAATATTTTATTTGTGCATATATCCAATATATTATCATTTTAACTCTGACAGCCCTTCCGGGTTTCTCAGTCTTCTCCTGTCTTTTATGACTTGGACACTTTCAGTGAACGCCAGTCAGTTATTTTTTAGAATGTTTCCATTTGGGTTTGTCTGATGTTGTCTCATGATTGGATTGAGGTTATGCATCAGATTAGGAAAGGGTATGTGATATTTATGTTTTATTACTGGTGTGATAACCTTGAACATTTGGTGAGGTACTTACTGTTTTTCCCTTTGTAATTGATAAATATCTTGGGCAAGATACTTTGAGATTGTTTCTCTTCAAACTTTTGCCCACTGGTTATGCTCTTTGATCTTGCCTGCAGCAGTTATTACGATGTTTTTTCCCTAAAATAGTGATCTTGTATTTCTCTCATTTCTTCCACATTCCTTTGTAAGGAAGAGCTGCCTCTTCTTCCTCATGTATCTAGTTATCTGTATGTGTATGTTTTAAACCATGGGTTTATATGGACGCCATGATTCCTATCCAGCACTCTTCATTCTAGCCTTCACTCTTTCTTGTAACTTCTTTCTCTGACAGTGAGAAATCAGCTCATTGTCTACAGTATATTCAGTTATTTGTTTAATCCTCATGTACCTGTCCAGTAGTTAGCAGATTGTTAACCCATCCTATCCTTCTGAGAAACAGATTGACTTAACTCGAGTACAGTGTTTGTGTACAGTTCTTTGTGTCTTTAACATTACAGTATCCAGTCAGAATAGTGTTTTCCACAGTTACTTAGCTGAGTGTTTTTCTACCCATCCTCTTCGCTTGTGGTATTCATTTGTAATAGATAGGTTTATCTGCTACTGTTTGTATTCCATTTTGGTTCCCACCACCTCATCCTGGTTAATTTTAATTATTTATTTGTTATTTTGGGGTATGTGATACGTTACTGTAGTTCGGTGTTGCAAAGAAATATCATTCCTTCCTCAGTCCTACCACCCTCTCCCTTCCACCCCTTTCCTACTTAATCTGTAAGCAATTTCTTTAGTTTCTGGTTTATCATTTCTATATTTCTTTTGCACAAATGAGCAGATACATGTATATAATCTTATATTCCCTTCTTTCCTTCATGAAGGATGGAATACTATTGATATGTGTGCACTTTGCTTTATTCTTTTAAAGGTCTGTCTTTGAAATTGCTCCATGTCGGTTCATAGAGATCTTCCATTTTTCATGACTGCATAGTACTCCGCTCTGTGATGTGCTGTAATTTATTCATCCATTCTCCCAAGTTTGGTCATACAGGTTGTTCCCAGTATTGTAGTTACAACATTGCTACCATGAATACCTGGTACATATGTATAGTCGCATTTTTGGAGGTTTATCTTCAGGACAGATTTCCTAAGAGTGGGATCTCTGGGTCAGAAGGTTAGGTACACATTCAGTTTTGTTAGGTATTGCCAGATTTACTTTTTTTTTGCGGTACACGGGCCTCTCACTGTTGTGGCCTCTCCCGTTGCGGAGCACAGGCTCCGGACGTGCAGGCTCAGCAGCCATGGCTCATGGGCCCAGCCACTCCGCGGCATGTGGGATCTTCCTGGACTGGGGCACGAACCTGTGTCCCCTGCATTGGCAGGCGGACTCTCAACCACTGCACCACCAGGGAAGCCCCAGTATTGCCAGATATACCTCCAGAAAGGCAGGATGAATTTGCATTTCCCCTGGAAATATTTGTGAGTGAATATAGCCTCACAGTCTTGCCCTCAGACTGCTTTGGCAGGTGAGAAATGGCATCTTGGTGTTATATTAATTTGCATTTCTCTAATTATGACTGAGTTTGAACATTTTTTCAAATCTTAATATCCTTTTTGTGATGTATTTTTTTCCCCATTTTTCTGCTGAATTTTTTCTGCAGTTTTTGATTTCTTTATGTTTTAGAGATACTGGCTCTCATGGTGTATCTTGCACTTTTCTTAAGACTTTGTTTATGGTGTTTTGTATTTGTGTTTCTTTTTTTGGTCAAGCAGACATTTAAAATTTTTTACATACTTTGTTTTATTTCCATTAGATTTTGAGTTTGCTTAGAAAGTCTTTCCCTACACCAGCATTAAAGAGGAATTCACCCAGGTTTTCTCTAGTACTCGTATGGTTTTGTTTTTTACCTTTAGATTCCTAAGTTCATTCGAGTTTATTCTTGTGTGTGGTGAGATATAGATCTAATATATGTTTTTTCCAAATGACAGCCCAGATGTTCTAGCCGCATTTATTAAAAAGTGCATCTTTACCTTAGTAATTTGAGATGTTACCTTTCTCATACACTGATTTTTCCAGTGATTTGAAGGTCTGTTTATGAATTTTCCCATTTTATTCCACTGGTCTATTTGCTCGTGCCCCAGTATCACATTTTTAATTGTAGATGCCTTATAGTATGTCTTAATTAAGAGGCCATACTTGATAGGGCTAGTTCCCCCCTAGTAGTTTTTCTTTTGCAGTGTTTTTTTCAGTTTTACCTGTTATTAAACTTAAAGGGAAACATATTCTTATGTCTGGCTTTTTTTGTTCAACACTGATCAGTGTTCATCCATATTGATTTGTGTAGTTAGAGTTTATTCATTTCATGGCTCTGTAATTTTCCATTGAGTGAATGTTGCATTGTTTTCACTTTTATGATTGGTGGACATCTAGATTGTTTTTGGTTTTTGGCTGTTAAGAATAGTGCTTTTGGGCTTCCCTGGTGGCGCAGTGGTTGAGAGTCCGTCTGCCGATGCAGGGAACACGGGTTCATGCCCCAGTCCGGGAAGATCCCACATGCCGCGGAGCGGCTGGGCCCGTGAGCCATGGCTGCTGAGCCTGTGCGTCCAGAGCCTGTGCTCCGCAACAGGAGAGGCCACAACAGTGAGAGGCCCGCGTACCGCAAAAAAAAAAAAAAAAAAAAAAAGAATAGTGCTTTTGTGAACATTCTTGTAAATATATGTTACATTTCTGTTGATTGATCATACAGTATGCTTATTTTACCCAGCTTTCCAAAGCAGTGATACCAATTTACACTCCTACTAGTGGTGAGGTTTTTTTTCTTTTTATAAATTTATTTATTTATTTATGGCCCTGTCGGATCTTCGTTGCTACGTGTGGGCTTTCTCTAGTTGCAGCGAGCGGGGGCTACTCTTTGTTTCGGTGCATGGGCTTCTCATTGAGGTGGCTTCTCATTGAGGTGGCTTCTCTTTGTTGCGGAGCACGGGCTATGGGTGTGCAGGCTTCAGTAGTTGTGGCACTTGGGCTCAGTAGTTGTGGCGCACGGGCTTAGTTGCTCCGTGGCATCTTCCCGAACCAGGGCTCCAACCCGTGTCCCCTACATTGGCAGGTGGATTCTTAACCACTGCGCCACCAGGGAAGTCCACTAGTGGTGCATTTTGATTAGAGTGTTCATTATTATTTTCTTTTAGCTTATTGTATGGTTGTGTAGTAGCCTTTACTTGTGTTTTTAATTTGTATTGCCCTGTTGAATAAGGAAGTTGTGCACTTTCCCACGTGTTTACTGTCCTCTTGCGTGAAGCGCTTCCTCAAGCCCTCAGCCCATCTTTTCTGTTAGGTGCTTTGTCTTTATTGATTTTCTGGCTGTGAATACTAGATTCGTTAGATAGATATTAGCAGGTTAACTTTAAAAGCCCAGATTTACATGAAAATAAGTGATACTGCTTCTTTGTTTGTATGGAAGAAGTTCTAAGTTTTAATAACCAAACAGCTTGCATTCAGACTGGTATATTTACTTCTTACCGAACCTTGATCTATCGCAACTTCCACCGTAATAGTGAAGTTTTCAGCCTCAAGGTGCCTGGTCTGGGAACCAGGGAGCTGCCTGGTGGAGTGTGCCCAAGTGGGGCTTAGCAGTTGAAACACAGCTTGTTACTTTACCTTAGACATTTTGTGATTTGTTTAAAATAGTTTTAGGGTTGAGGTGAAGTAAGGAGGCTGGTTTTAAAGAAATGTGGCCTGTCGAGTGTACAAATTTGCTGTTTTCCATTGAGTGCTTTGTTAGAGAAGTATCATGGTTTTTCATATATTTTATTATTTAGAAATTGAAAAGACTTCCTAAAACTTTTTAGTTTTTTTTCTTTTTTTTTGAAAATCAGATAGTGATTTAGTAAGGAGGAGGAATAACCAAAGAAACTCCAAAACCAGACGTGTTAACTACCCATTCAGGTTCCTTTAATAGGTTAATTATATTCTTCATTTTAGCAGCTAAAGAAAGAATGTTCTTGATTTTGATAAGAATTTGATGAATTTGCTCATATATGATAGTTCAGAATATGACTTAGATGTTCTACTGCCCAAGGCAAATGTGGTCAAGATGGCATTCTTTTGTACCTAGCAATTTTCAGCTCCTTATTAATCTTGTCATTACCATTCCTTTTTTGTTTTGCTCTGTGAATATTTATTTATTTTTATTTTAACTGTAGTGATTTACAAGGTCATGTTCCAAGTGTACAGCTTCAGATTCTTTTCCATTATAGGTTATTATAAGCTATTGAATATATAGTTCCCTGTACTATACAATAAATCCTTGTTGTTTATCTATTTTATATATAGTGGTATATATCTGTTAATCCCTGGATGTATACCCAGGAATGGGATTGCAGGATCATATGGTAGCTCTATTTTTAGTTTTTTAAAGAACCTCCATACTGTTTTCCATAGTGGCTGCACCAATTTTCATTCCCACCAACAACGTACAGGAGTTCCTTTTCTCCACTCCCTCTCCAGCATTTATTATTTGTAGAATTTCTGATGATAGCCATTCGACAGGTTCGTGAGGTGATACCTCATTGTAGTTTCGATTTGCATTTCTCTAATAATTAGTGATGTTGAGCATCCTTTCGTGTGCCTCTTGGCTATCTGTATGTCCTCCTTGGAGAGAGATCTATTTAGGTCTTCTGCCCATTTTTTGATTGGGTTGTTTTTTTGATACTGAGGTTTATGAGCTGTCTGTGTATTTTAGAAATTAAGCCCTTATCGGTTACATCATTTGCAAATACTTTCTCTTAGTCTGTAAGTTGTCTTTTTGTTTTGTGTTTGGAAAAACTT
The DNA here is from genome assembly GCF_949987515.2 of Delphinus delphis. Classification (NCBI taxonomy): domain Eukaryota; kingdom Metazoa; phylum Chordata; class Mammalia; order Artiodactyla; family Delphinidae; genus Delphinus; species Delphinus delphis. Next base: position 99,771,530 of record NC_082684.1, read on the forward strand.
TAAAATTTTGAGTTAATGTTAGAGAAAAGTTGCAAAAATATTAGAGTTCTCTTATATCTTTCATTCCACTCCCCTTACGTTTTAGATAACTGCAACTGTAGAACAGTTATCAAGGATAAGAAATGAACAATGATCCAATAATAAGTAAATTACCCACCACATTTGAATTTTGCTAGTTCTTCCTTTTTCTCTTCCAGGATTCCACTTTGCATTTAGTTGTTACTTCTTTTTGGTGTCTGACTCTGTAACAGATCCTCAGTTTTCCCATTGTCTTTTATAACTTTTTGAAGAGGATTGGTTATTTTTTAGAATGCCCTTCAACTTGGTTTGTCTGATGTTTTTTCATCATTGGAATGAGGTCGTGCATTTTTGGCAAGAATACTACAAAAACCATGTTGTTCATCATCTCAAGGGGTTCATGATATTGATCTGTCTTATTATTGGTAATGTTTACCTTGGTTAAGATGGTATTTCTCCACTGTAAAGTTACTGTGTTTCTGTAATTTATAAATATTTTGGAGGAGATAATTTGGGGCTGTGCTTAATTTAACTGTTAGTCCTCAAACATTCACCCACTAGTTTTATCATCTGTGGGTGGATCTTTATCTGGAACAGTTTCTGGAGTTTGGCTGATGGTAATTCTGTTTTCCCATTTCCTTTCACATTTAATTGAAATTCCACTCTAATGAAGAGCTGTCCCTTTCCCATTTATTTGTTTGATTACATCAGTATGGACTCAAGGGTTATTATTCTGTGGGTTAAAGTCTAATATTATTTTGTTGCTCACATTATTCCAGCTTTGGCCTTTAGAAGCTCTTTCAAGCTGGTGTTCTCTTGACAAACCCCCATAATTTTTTGAGCAGTACCTTCATTTCTAGTGCCACATGATATTCCAGGTTCATGCTGCATTTTCCTGACCCAGCCCTGCAACCAACCCCTTCTCTGAGAAATTCTGGTTTGTTTTATTAAAGACTCGTATTTAGAAATTAAGATCTCCAAGCTAGCTGTGCTCATTGCAGTCTTTCTTTCTTCTAGGCTCTCAGCAGACAGAGCTAGGAATCCTGTAGGCATATGCATATCTACAAGACTCTTATTTCTGTATCTATCTGCATGTGTATTGAAAACCATGGGTTTATACTGACCTCAGATTCCGATCTCACATCATAGAGTTCAGTTTAGCCTCCCTCCTTTTCTTATTTATAGTTTTTTTCTCCAGCAATAGAAACCCAGCTCTCATTATCTATTATTTCTTCACTTCTAGTATACGCATAAAACAGTTTAAATTTTTTACCCATTTCTCCCCTCACCCCTGGAGAAAGACTTTTGTATATATGGAGGATAATATATCATGGAACAATACTGCTACACAAAAAGATACACTCAGAAATATCACTTCCTCATCTATGCTACCCCATTTCCTTTCCCCTTTCTACCTGGAAAAAATTTGAAAGGTCTTTTATCCACTTTCAGCCATTAGAAAATGTCAACCTAAAAAGTTTTATTTTTGATAACTGGAAAGCACTAAGTTTTCGAGGGTATCTGTAACTGTCCCTGATGAGAATTTCTCAAGGTTTAATGGTAACTTATTTAAGCTGATATTCTTTTGTAACAGGGAAGAGCTAAATCGGACTCCACGTAGGATCTGTTTCTTGGACTTCAACCTTTGCTTTTTGTTGCCTTTGTTATTATAATCACACATAATGGCCTGCCTCAGGGAACTCTGCCCACCTGTCAGTTGGCTGCAAGAAAAAAGAAACTAACACATCCCCTCAATGGGGCTGGTCATTCCAGGAGATGTTTTGCAAGACTGATGGCCCTTTTGCTTTACTTCCTCACTGCTTCTCCTTCTCTGATTCTATAAAAGAAACTGGCATCCAGACCCCGATAAGATGGTTTTTCAGAGACACTAGTCTGCCATCTTCTCGGTCTGCCGGCTTTCCGAATATTCCTTTGCCTCAATACCTCGTCTCCGATTCATTGGCCTGTCATGTGGCGAGCGGAGCGAGCTTGGACTTGGTAACACTTTCACTTTGATCTTAGGACATTGGCAAATATAGCAATTTATCTGTGAAGTTACTTAAGCAAATCTCTAGCTTTGATCAACCAAAAAAATTCTAGGCCCACCTGTGTCCTTCTTCCAGCTCTTAATATTTTCTAATCCTATCCATCTCATCATCTGTCTCCTGACTTGTCAGCCAAGTAGTGAATACACAGTAAAGTATTTGAAAATTTAACTGGTGATGAGAATAGTGGGATGTCAGATGCTCGATTTACTTACTTTCTGTTGAGGCTGTCATCCCACAATTGCTGCAGTGTTACTTTGATCATTATTTTTAGTTCTTATGCTTAGTGAGTTCTTATCCTGTTTGTGAGATTTGTTGAATTCCCTGAGTGTCTCCAAGACCACTCTTCATTTGACTTCAGATTTATCTTTTTTATTCTGTCTTGGACAGGACATCTCCATTTTGAGAGTTTACTTGACAGCCCTTCAGATCAATCCAAATGTATATTTTCCCCACCTTTTAGCACATACACTAGTCTCTTTCTTTGTACTTTATTTGCATAGCAGTGATCACATTTGAAATTAAATGCTTAACTGAAAGGTCAAAGAGGGGCAGGGGTCATTTGTTTTATTCACTAAAACTTAGGTTGTACTTCTTAAGTTCCTGGCTCAACCTTATCTCAGTAGGTAATCTTGCTTTCTATTTTGGATGGAAAGCAAAAAAACAAAAAACAAAACACTTTGGAGGGCAGGAGAATTCAGAAACAATTCAGCATAACAACTTTGCATAGAGAAGAAAAACTCAGAGCCACCAGTGTTACCTCTGTGTTTGCTAGTTGATATTCCTAGTGGAGGACCACAAGGCATCAGGAAGGAGCTCAGTGTGCTTTATTTAAGAGATAGTACTGAATAAACTATTTAAAGTATATATTTGATATGTAAGGGTCCAACAATTTAAGAAACATGAAAATTTTATTCTTTTATGGTATCTTCCATTTTTATATTTTGTTTTGGTGTATTCTCTGGACAATAAATGACATTTTTATATTAGTTGCTCACTGGCTGTGCCTTTTCAGGTTCCTTAGGTTCTTCCTTTTTTCCCCTCAGAATATTTGTGGTGCACAGGGTCATCTTAGTCCTTTGGTAATTGGATCTTTTCTCTTGGATTCAATACTACTTTGTTGATTACTCCTAGATCCTTATCTGTGCCAGATCTCCTATATCCACCTGCCTACTGCCTATATCTCTGCTTCAGTATTTCCACAGGCACCTTAAATTAAAGGTGACTAAAACTGAATTTGTAATCTCTTTTTCTGCTGGCTTTTTCACGCAGATGGTCAATTCAGAACCTGTAACAGCCATCGTTAGCTCCTCCCCCTCTTTATTTCCACTTTCTAACTGGTCTCCCTGCCGCAACTCCCTCTTCCACATCACAGCCATCAGAATGAGTCCTGACTATGGAATATGACAGCCTAAAGTTCCTTAGTGTCTTCCCATTGAGTTTACAGTCCTTAGCGTTAGATTTGTTACAAGGCCTGTTGGGATGTACTTCTGCAGCTTCTCTTTTTATTTTACCCTTTCCCTATTCCACAAATGGTACTGTTCAGCCACATCAAAGCCAGCTTTATGTGCAGCATCAACAGCCTTGCTGATACCCTGTTTCTTCTCTGGAAACATATTTCCCCATTTTCTTTCCTGGTCATCCTTCAAGCTTGAACTCAGATGTTTCTTTCTCGGGGACTCAGTCTCCCATCTTGTCAGCAAGCAGCGTCTTCTCTATCCCCCGTGGCACCTTGTATACACATTTATCTAGTGTTATAAGCCTCTCCTTGAGTCCTTAAGGAGGAAGAAGGACCTATTTTTGACCTTTACAGCACTTAGCATAAATGTCTGGATTGAATAAATGAATGGATTGTTTTTAAAATTACAGCCATAAGGATGGTAAATTTTAACTGGCTATATACTCAGTGAATATTGAGGAGTTAAGATTTTCCTTCATTTGGAGAACACTGGCTTTATTCCGTCTTGGATTTGGTCTTCTCCCAGTTACAGGTTCATCCCTTCTTGTCCGTTCTTGTGTTCTCCTGTCTTTTCCCCACTTGATGTGTAATCAGCCCTAAAGGACAGTGAAACTGCCTAGAATTAGGATCTTAAGTTTTGGCAGGAAGCCCTTCAGAGTTGGTGATCTGAGTAGTGTCTTTGCCAGCTGGAGCTTAGAACAAAGAAACCAAACAAACTCTTGGCACTCTCTGAAATGCAGCTTTTTGCTTTTTCAGAAATTGTGATTCTGGTCAGTTGACACTGACTTAGAAGTGTATGTAGAACTCAGAGTCCAGTGGCCACGATTACAGTTCCTCTGGATGCCTACAGTGCTTCACTAATTATTGAATTTGCAGCCTGTTTGGAATTGAAATTACAGTCTAATAGAATTCTGGAGCTGGACAGGACTTTTTACTTGAGATAATGTCATACCATTCCCTAAATGAGGAACACTAAGTTTACTTACCTAGTTAATGGCAGATTTGGGCTGTGATCTTGATATTTCTGGCTTAGTTCATTTTCTGTTTAACAGCATCTTTCATAGTTATAGGGAATGATAGTGCTGTAATCATTCTTAGAGGAGTGACACTTTTTTACTTGCGGTCTCCCCACAAGCCTAAATGTTTTGGGAATGAGACTATTCATTTACCAGAAAATCCTTCTGCCAGTTACACATTCTGCTTTTTTTTACCAGTAAGAAAAATGACAAGTAAGCAATTTTACAATAAGGATGATGTTTCAAAAATTATTTGAGTAAGTAGTAGATGAACATAATAGAACATTACAAAAGGGCTCACAGTGAAAATGTAAGATTCCCTACCTCCCTGCCCCAATTTCTCTTTCTCCACCCGAGGCCGCTTGTTTTTTTAGGTATTCTATCAAAGGAAATCCCCTTTCTCCTTTTTCTAAAGTATCAAAATTTTAGCATTAAAATCTAAAGTATCAAATTTCGAAAGTATCACATTTAGTAGTACTAAAAGTTTTTTATATCCATTTTAGCCTTCAGTTTCTGAGTGATTTAATAAGAATCTCCTCTCACCACCTCCCAACATTTTATGTTCACTTTCAAACATAGCAAAGTTGAAAGAATTACAGTGGGTACTTGAATCCCGTCAAGTAAGATTCTACTATTATATTTTACTGTATTTGTATTCTCAGTTCCTTCAGAACTCCTCATAAAGTCTGCCTAGTTATATAAACAGCCATGGATAGAATTTTGCTGCTTTTGCCACTGAAGGAAACCAAAGGCCTGAGAGTGGAGAGAGATGGAATGGTCCATGGTTTAAACTAGTAACACTTTTTTCTCTGTGTGTGTGTTTTAAGTGATTAGGATCATCAAGGCATAACAACTTATTTATATTATGGATTCAATTGCTTTAGAGCACAGGTTAAGAGCCTAACTGACCACCCTTTTTGATGTTTCGTTCTCTCGGCTTCTTTCTTGCACATTGGTCTCCCTTCTGATAAATCAAGCTAATAAGGCTGTGTTTGGCTTTAATAGAGAAGGGAGCTATTGTATTACCCATTTGGGGGAAGCCATTGAGTTGGTTGAGTTGTGTACTTTTCTGAAGAAACATTAATTTTGATTGGAATGCTGAGAACAATTGTTTTAGTATTTTTATTTTTCCCCTTATATAAACAAAATAATCTAAATTTCTCTTATTGTACTCCTAGAAGCTTGTACATTAAGACCTTATTCTATAAATCCCTTACTAACAGGATACTTTTTTATAATTAACAATAAAACATAAAAGAATCTTAAATATTACTTGATTTTTCCTAAAAGCAAAGTTAAAAATAGATATTTGAAGTTTCAAGTGGGATTTGATGAATGTGGCTTAAAATATTTTGGCAGTTTATTCTGACTGGGAATGGAGAAAGGAAAGCAAAAAAAAAAAAACCTAATGAAAAAATATTACCCATAATCCCTTCACTTTGAGGATGATTTGTGTTAACATTTTGTATATCCTTTTAGCCTTTCTTTTCATATTCACGTTTAAACAAAGGATAACAATATACAAGCCATTTCATAATCTGCTTTTCCTCCCTTCGCATTAAATGAATTTTCTCATTTTGATTCATATTCTTTTACTAAATGGTAAATTGTGTGGCCATTAAAACCATATGGAGGATGATAAATTTTCGTTCCAAAGAATATGTTATGGAGGTCCTCTCTGTTTATCAGATCACTTTCAGTTTGCACTGATAGGAAAGGAATTAAAAGGGTAGTGAAGCAGTGCTGCTGGTTTAAGAAGTAGATCAAGGCAAGACAAGCTTAAAGCCATGCAAGCAGTTCTCATTTTTAATAAGTCAGCTAAGATTGGACAAACTGGCAATTGCAGATATTTTTATCCTGTATATTTTAGTAGGACTCTTGATGTTTAGCAGAATTACTCATATCATCACTGTGTCACATTGATGGAGGTATATTTTAAAATACATAAATGCTGGTCAATTTTTTTAAAAAACAAAACAGCTTTGTTTCCAGCAGAGGTCTCATTAAAAGGAGGTTTTGCTGCACTTGACTGAAAGATTGAAACAAAACGCTGGTTGACAGTTCTTATCTATGGGAGTGAACAGAGGGATCCTTTCTCTCCCTCTCTTATTCATCTGGCAGGAAAGTTAATCTAGTTGCTTTGTATTTAGGGAAGCAGGCTTTCTTTATAGGGATTCCTTTTCTAAAGTGGCATTAATGTTCGATTAAAGTTGCTGTGGGAAAGGAGAAATGGGTCCAGGGCCCCTTGGTGGACATGTTCTCATGATGGTAGTGACAGCAGTGCAGTAGAAAACAAACCTTATTTGTGGAATAGACATTGATAAGACTGGGTGACAAGTGATGTCCTGGAAGCATCGTGCTCAGCATTCTCACTTCTACCTTACCTTGTGATACCTCTGAAAAAGACTTTAAACAAATTGTAGATATATATGTTCAGGAACCCCAATTACAGAAAATGGTAACATTAAAAGAGATTGAATTACTTTAAGCCTCCAAGAGCAATTAACCCAATTTATAAGAAATTCACTTTGAATTCTTTAGTGTCTATCTGTTAGATAGTGATTTATTTCTCTCTTCAGTAAAAAGTTCTTGACAGGAGAAGAACCTGAACTACACTGACATTTGAGCACCTCTATTGGAGCTTGCATCACTTTTATTTTAAGGCAGTTCTTTGGGGCAGGGAGTTTGGAATTGTTATTTGTTTTTCCTTTTTGTTTCTTTTGTGTGTGGCATGGGCATGTGTGCATGATATGTATGTTAGAAAAGCCTTTTTTTTTCCTTCAGGGTTTATAAACAAAGCTTGAAGATAATTCTGTAGTAAAATTGAAACTAGGTAGAGCAGTAATGTTTTAACTGATACTGAAGCAGCCATTGACCAAACCTATCAAATGGTCTTATCTGTTTTCCTGTGATACGTGTATTTATAATTACTGAGTTCAGAGGTATTTGACGTTTCCTTCCTTTGCACAACATTAAGGAATACTTTTAAATGTTTTATGTGTTGTTCGTTAGATATTTTAAAATACTATTCCAACTTCTGTTCATTTCTATCTGATGTTAAGTATAAAGTTGCAGAATTAGCTTGAACACTGATTTCAGCTGGCATGAAATGAATATAGAGTGGCATCTGTCCAAATTAAGTTAAAAACAAAGGAAGTTCCTGTGTGTAATTTCCTGTCTCTTACAACAAAAACAAAAGCAAGCAAAAAACCTTCAATAATTATTAAGCTCTTTTTAGAGTATCTAATATTGAAAGTATGAATTTTGTTTTTTTACTGTGCTAAATTGTTTGCTGGCTGTTCTCATTCACTTTATTAGACATTTTCTTAAAAGATAATTATTGTTTTTCTTTTTCTTTATCAGAACACAGCAATGGAGGAAACAGCTATATGGGAACAACACACGGTGACACTTCACAGGGTGAGTTCTGTTGAAGTAAATAATCTGTGTGTAGGTCAGGATACTGGCAGCTTTTGAAAACAATAGAGGAAAGCCAGATGTCAGGAAGCCAGAAGAAAGGGGAAGAACTTTTCTATATTCCTTTGTTTAAAATTAGAGTTGCAATAAATTCTTTATTAAGGTCAAAAGTGAACATGATTACTTTTTCATATATCCTTTTGGTTGTTATTTGTATATTGCTGTTTTTAATCATGACTTAAGAAATTAAGTGGTTTATTTTTAAAAATTTGATCAGATAAAAGTCACCGTATTTTCGTGTAAATTGTAAACTGTTTCAGCTTTTCTGAGTAATATGTATGTATTGTAGGCTTGGGGTTTAAAATTGAACAGGGTCATGCGAGTAATAAAATCTTAAAAGATACTCCTTGATTTGAAACATGCAGAGCCAAGCTCTTGCTTAAGCAATTGCAGATGGGCAGAGAGCAAATCGCAGTGAGCTGGGTAAGAGTAAGAGCTTTTTTGGACTTCCCTGGCGATCCAGTGGTTAAGACTCCGCGCTTCCAATGCAGGGGGGAGTGGGTTTGATCCCTGGTTGGGAAACTAAGATCCCGCATGCCACATGGCACTAGAAATAGATGGAAAATTCTGGAATAAGAATTAAATAAATAATAGCTTTAAAAAAAAAAAAAGAGCTTTGTCTGAAATGAGACTGCCCTGAATTTGAATCCTACTACTGCCTGCTTCCTTTTAGAAATGAGCAAGTGACCAAACGGCCTTTAAAGCATTGGTTTTAAGTGTTAAAAATGGGGCTTATGCCACCTCATGCTTGACATAAAGTAGTGCCTCCCATAAATCTCTCCTATCCTCCCTTTGAAGAGAGCTGAATCTACTGATTACCCTTCTCCTTAGAGAATGTACGGAAAGAGATTAGAGAATATTTAAATATTTTACACTTACTATTTCTACCAGCTATATCCATTACTAGGAAAATGGAAAGGGGGAAAATCATGTTCCTGAACCACCCTGCACCTGACTGTCTCGTGAATCTTTGAATCTACACATAATAGACAGTGGGTAAATTAATTATTAAAAAACAGTGATTTCAGATAAGACTTTTTTGTGTCTCCCTAAATGGTGAAAGAAATCATTAATAATACTAACCTTAACTTTTAATTTATAAAGCTAAGGTATGGCTTGAATTTATTTGAAATGTGCTGATAGCATATTTAAATCAGATTAAACATATGCCATCGTACCTTATAAATGTTTAATTGGCTGGTTTTTATAGAATAATTTGGTGTTTTACCACATTACATTTATTTTCTTAATACCTTTATTATTTTTATTGGTATAATTTACACACAGTAAGATTCATCCTTAGTGTACAGTTCTGAGTTTGACAAACGCATTTAGTCATGTAAGTCATATAACCACCACTACAGACAATATAGAACAATTCCATCGCCCTGAAATTTTCCCTTCTGCCATTTGTAGTCAACCCCGTCCGCTTACCCTGAGCACTGAGTAACCACTGATGTGTTTTCTGTTCCTATATGCCTGCTTTTTCTCTCATGTAGGTGAACTCATACAATACATAGCCTTTTGAGACTGGTTTCTTACACTTAGCCTAATGCACTTGAGATTTCTCCGTGATGTACTTATATCAGCAGTTCTTATGGCTGAATAGTATTCCGTTGTATGAATGTAGAATAATTTGCTTATTCATTCTCCAGTCTTGGTACCCTGGGGTGGTTTCCAGTTTTTGGTGATTGTGAATAAATCTCTAGTGTACAGGTTTTTGAATGAACATAGCTTTTCATTTCTCTTGGGTAAATTCCTAGGAATGGAATTGTTCTTAGTTTGTAGTTCTCTAAAGACTAATGATTTTGAATATCTGTTTATGCGCTTATTTGTCATCCATTATTTTCTTTGGTAAAATGTGTCCAAATCTTTTACCCATTTTTAATTAGGTTTTTTGTTTTCTTATATTGACCTTAAAAATGGGTTTACTTGGGATCAACAAAGAATTGCAATTCAGAGTCTGCAGCTACTGCAAGACACAGTGCAAGACCCCAGCAAAAATAGAACTCTTTTATAGAGGGGAAAAGGAAGTTGGGAGGGCTGTAGTAAACAGAGTCCATTGGAGGAATTGAGAGTCCAGAGTGTAGTGGTTTTTCATTGGCTGAATTGTGACAGTCTGTCATTGGCTGAGTTCTTGGCAGGCAAGAAGAGGAAGTCTTTCTTCTTGCTAGGCTCTGCTAACAGCACAGTGCATGAGTGCTCCCTCTTCTGGCCTCCCAACTCTATTTTTTTTTTTCTTCACTTTTCTTTTTTTTTTGCAGTTCGCGGGCCTCACTTTTCTTTTTTTTGCGGTTGCGGAGCACAGGCTCCGGACGCGCAGGCTCAGGGGCCGTGGCTCACGGGCCCAGCCGCTCCACGGCATGTGGGATCCTCCCGGACTGGGACACGAACCTGCGTCCCCCACATCGGCAGGCGGACTCAACCACTGCGCCACCAGGGAAGCCCCCAACTCTATTTTAATTGAGGTTTCTGTTTATTAATTTTTATACTTACTGTTTTTTTAAACTGTGGTAAAATACACATAACAAAATTTGCCATCTGTCCAGTTCCTTTGTCCATTTTTAAATTGGGTTTTATCTGTTGAATTGTAGGAGTTTTTATATATTTTGGTCATTAACCCCTTATCAGGTAATATGACTCATAAATGTTTTTTTTCCCATTCCATGGATTACCTTTGTACTCTGTTAATTGTGTCCCTTGTTGCACAGAAGTTGTTACTGAGTTTTGAGAGTCTTGAATATCTTCTGGATACAGGTTCTTTAATAGGTATTGTTTTGCAAATATTTTTCCCAGTCTGTGGCTTGCCTTTTTCCTTCTCTTAACAGTGTCTTTTGCAGAGTATAAGTTTCAAATTTTGATAAAGTCGTTTTTGCTTTTATTGATTTTGCTTTTGGTTTTGTATCTGAGAAGTCTGCCAAACCTAAGGTCCCAAATATCTTTCCTGTTGTTTTCTTCTGGAAGGTTTTGTTTTGTGTTTGTTTTGTTTTAATTAAAATTTGTATGTATTAAGATTTCTTTTTAGGGGATTTTTTTTAATACGGATGTCCAATTTTTTGAACAACCATTTATGAAAAGGTTATCCTTTCTTCATTTAATTGCTTTCTCCCTTTGTCAAAAATCAGTGACCATATGTGTGTCGGCCTTTCCCTAGTCTCTTCTATTGATCGGTGTGTCTGTCCTTTGCCAGTTACTTCTGCCTTGATTATTGTAGCTTTATATTAAGTTGGAAATCAGGTAGTGTGAATCCTCCAAACTTACTATTATTATTTTTAATTATTTTGACTAGTTCCTTTGTCTCTGTATATAAACTTTAGAATAAGTTTGTCAAATTAAAAAAAATCTGCCAGGATTTTTCATTGGGTTTGCATTGAATCTACAGATTAATTTGGGGAGAATTGACACTTTAACGGTATTGAGTATTCCAAACTGAATGTGATGTATCTCTTCATTACGGTTTTGTAGTTTTCGGCATACAGATTCTACACATGTTTTGTTAGATTTCTACTCAAGTATATTTTTTATGTTTCCTCATGCCATTGTAAACGGTATTTTTTTAAATTTCAGTTTTTGATTGTCTATTAATATGTAGAAATACAATTGATTTTTGTTTTTTTTTAAATAGTGAACTTTAAGTTTTCTAGGAACTCCTTTGGTAGATTCTTTGGCCTTTTTCTATGCAGTCATCTCATCTGTGAAGAGAGGCAGTTTTATTTCTTCGTTTTTGATCTATATGCTGTTCATTTCTTTTTTTTGCCTTATTGTACTTGCTAGGACTTCCAGGATATTGTTGAATAGGGACAGTAAGCAGGCATCCTTGCCTTATTCCAAATTTTAAATGAAAGCATTCTTTGACTATTATGTATGATGTTAGCAGTAAGGTTTTTGTAGATGCCCTTTATGAGGTTAAGGAAGTTCCCTTGTATTTCTGTTTTGCTATTTACTAGGTTGAGGAAGTTCCCTTTTATACTTAACTTTGCTAAGAGGCTTTTTTTTTTTTTTTAAAATCATGAATAGATGTTGGATTTTGCCAGTGCTTTTTTGGTAAGTATTGATTGAGGTTATCATACGAGTTTTCTTTTTAGTCTGTTGGTGTGGTCAGTTTCTTGCTTTTTGGATGTTGAAGAGCCTTTCATTCCCAAGATAAATTCTACCTAGTTGTGATGTATTATTCATTTTATATATTGCCGGATTGATTTGCTAATGTATTATGAAGATATTTGTTTCTGTGTTCATGAGGAATATTGGTTAGTACTTTTTCCTTGTGTTTTTATTGGTTTTGGAGTAAGGAAAGCTACCAGTCTCAAAACAAGCAGCTGGGAAGTATTCTTCCCTATTGTGTTCTGTGGTAGAGTTTGTGTACAACTGAAGGTATTTCTCCCTTAAATGTTTGGTAGAATTCACCAGTGTAGCCATCTGGTTCTGGAGTTTTCTTTGTGAGAAAGCTTTTAACTATAAATTTATTTTCTTTAATTTTATATAGGACTATTCAGGTTATGTATTTTTTCTTTGTTAGCTTTTGGAGATTTATTTCGTAACTTTGGTAGTTTGTATCTTTCAAAGTATTAGTTCCTTTTATCTAAGTTGTCAAATTTATAGACATAAAATTGTTCATGTCATTCTCTTATCTTAATATTTTAGGATCTGTAATGGTGGCCCATTTTCATTTATAATATTGGTAATTTGTGTCTTCTCTTATTTCTTGGTCAACCTGGCTAGAGGTTTAACAATTTTTTTCTTTTTTGCGGTACGTGGGCCTCTCAGTGTTGTGGCCTCTCCTGTTGCGGAGCACAGGCTCCGGACGCGCAGGCTCAGCGGCCATGGCTCACGGGCCTAGTCGCTCCGCGGCATGTGGGATCTTCCCGGACTGGCGCACGAACCCGTGTCCTCTGCATCGGCAGGCGGACTCTCAATCACTGTGCCACCAGGGAAGCCCGAGGTTTAACAATTTTATTGACCTTTTCAAAATACCAGCTTTTCTTTTCATTGATATTTTTTATTTTCTGCTTTGTATTTCACTGATTTCTGCTCTTATTTTAATGTTTCTTCTGCTTACATTGGGTTTAAGTTGCTCTTCTTTTTATGATTTCTTAAGGTAGAAGCTAGATCATTTGGGACCATAGGTGTAATTTGACCGTATCACATTACATTTGTTTTTTCCTAATACCTTCTTAGTTTTTAAATAAGGAAAATAAAATAAGACACTTAAATTAGCTAAAGTACGTTTCTCCTTTCTACAGTTTTACCTGGTTTTGTCAGTTGTGGGGAAATGTTAGGTTATTTACTACAGAACTTAGGCAAAGTAGGAAAAGATTCTGAATGTTGAGAAAACAGAATCTGATTTTTTGAATGTGTTAAAAGTGTCACACCAACTCATCATGGTAGTTGTAATACTCAGGCAAGTCTGGAACTCCTGTCTAGAAAGAAGGTCAGTGTAAACTCCACTCTGTAGCTGGGCTCTTCTTGTGCTTCGGTTTTCTTTTGCCCTGAGGGAGGGGGGTACTAGCCCAGAAAAATGTCATCAAAAGATACATGGAGAAAAGATGAGTATATAGTTCATAATTCTTTGGTTTTCAAACATGTTAACTATTGTGCTGGAAACACAGAGCTGTGTTGCCTCTGGGCCTCATCAGAGAGGGACTATGACAGAATGGAAGTCCTCAACAACCATCCCTCCAGGAATCGTTTTTGAAGGTTTTTAAAAATAGACCTGTCATTGTAAGCCCAGAAACTTATGCCAAAGCATAATTCAGTTGACTTCATTTTCCGAGGCTGCAGAACTATACTTTCAGGTATCTTTCCTTTGGTATTCTGAGTTGTTACAGAATAAAATTTAGACTGTCTAGAGCACTGTCAGCAAACTTTTGCTGTAAAGAACCAGATGATAAATAAATACTTCAGGCCTTGCGGGCCATAAATCTCTGTCACAACTTCTCAACTCTGTAGCTGTATTGCAGAAGCAGCTGTAGAGAGTAGGTTAACAAATGGGTGTGGCTATATTCCAGTAAAACTTTATTTACAACAATGGGCAGCTAGCTGGATTTAGCCTTCAGGCCATAGTTTGCTGACGGCTGATCTAGAGTAGTAGCTCTCAAGGTTTATTGTAAAGAGGAATCAACTGGATCATGCCCAACTACCAGAGATTCTGATTCATTTGGTCTGGGATGGGACCCGTAATATGTATGTTTAAAAATGCATGTTTGAAATGGAGGGCCATGTCCTCTGGCATCACATTTTTAAGAAACGCTGACAAAGGAATGAGAGAAAGTTATTCTCCTTGAGGTGAGCCAAATGAGCTTTTGGAATAGTATTAAGTGACCGAGATAATTTGAGACTATATGCTTTTGGCAATAACCTGGAGTTACAGATATTGTGTCTTGCCAGATAAGGGCTTAGTGTACTTAGTTATGCCCAGTAAAACTTATTTTCACAGGAGGCCAATCTATTCAACAAAGTCTTAGGAGATCAAATAGCAGCATTGTCTAGTAGCAATATAATGCAAACCACAATGTAATTAAAATTTTCCTAGTCTTCACATTGAAAAACGTAAAATATGGGTGAATTTTATGATAGATCTCATTTAACTCAGTATATCCAAAATGTTGTCATTTTCAACATGTAATATTTAAAAATTGGTATACCATACTTTGCTTTTTTTCCCCATACTGAGTCTTAAAAAACTGATGTACATCTTGTAATTTCAGCACCTTTCAGGTAAGACTAGCCACATTTTAAGTGCTCAGTAGTTGTGTGTATAGTGGCTGTAGTATTGGCAAGTGCAGGTCTGCAGCTTGAGATGGTAGTTGCATCCAGAGGGTCTTGTGTTCCACCCCTCCCACCCATTACATACCCACAACTTTCTTTAGTTTCAGATGTTCTCCCTTAGAAAATGCACATATTTTTATAATTCTTTGAGGAATGAATACTCAGGAATGAGTTGGTCATCTCTATTTTTCTATTTTCTGAAAAAAATTACATGAAAGATTAAGTGAATATTTCTGTATTAAAGAATTAAAGGGTTGAGAGAAGTTAGAGGCTTGGCCAAGATGGCAGAGTAGGAAGACCCTGAGCTCACCTCTTTTCACGGGTACACCAAAATTAACAACTGTTTACGGAGCAATTATTGATGAGCAAGACTGGAGGCATAAAGATCTACAGCTAAAGATAGTAAGAAGGAACCACAGTGAGATGGGTAGGACGGGTGGAGTCATGGTCAAGACCCATACCCCCAGGTAGGTGACCCACAAATGGGAGGATAATTACAATTGCAGAGGTTCTCCCCAAGGAGTGAGGGGTCTGAGCCCCACATCAGGCTCCCCAGCCCAGGGGTCCTGCACCGGGAAGACGTGTCCCCAGAATGTTTGGCTTTGAAGGCCAGCAGGGCTCACTTTCTGAAGACCCAGAGGACTATGAGAAATAGACACTCCACTCTTAAAGGGTGCACATAAAATTTCACATCCTCTGGGACCCAAGGCAGAAGCAGTAATTTGAAAGGAACCTGTATCAGACCCATCATCTGATCTTGGAGAGCCTCCTAGAGAGGCAGGAGACAACTGGAGTGCACCCGAGGAACGTAGACATTGGCAGCAGACATTAGGGGAGCTCATTCTACCACATGGACACTGGTGCTGGCAAGAGTCATTGTGGAACCCTCCCTCTAGCTCATCAGCACCAGGACCCACAGGGCCCTGCAGTCAGACACCCTAGGACCTGGCTTCACCCACTTGTGAGTTGGCACTAGCCCTGGGGCCAGCTTCACACACCAGTGGGCATGCACCAGTCCCAGCACCCCCTGGGCCTCAGCCCCATTCACCAGTGGTTCCACACCAGCTCTGGGACTCCTGGGCTCTGCAGCCAGAGACCCCAGGACCTGCCTTTGCCCACCAGTTGGCCAATACTAGCCCTAGAACCTGGCTTCACTCACTGGTGGGTGGGCATCAGCCCCGGGATCCCCTGGGACCCATCCCCACCCACCGTGTGACACCAGCCCCAGGACTCCTTGGACCCCTCAGAATGGCTATCATCAAAAAGTCTACAAATAACAAGTGTTGGTGAGGATGTGGAGAAATTTGGGAACCCTAGTACACTGGTGAGAATGTAAATTAGGGCAGGCACTATGGAAAAGAGTATGGAGGTTCCTCAAAAAACTAAAAATAGAACTGCCATATGATCAAGCAGTTCCACTTCTGGGTATATATTCGAAGAAAACAAAAACACTAATTTGTAAAGATACATGCACCCCAGTGTTCATAGCAGCATTATTTACAATAACCAAGATATGAAAGCAACCTAAGTGTTGATCAACAGATGAATGGATGAAGAAGATGTGGTAAATGTCATGAAGAACCTAGGGGTAAGGCAGGAATAAAGACGCAGACCTCCTAGAGAACGGACTTGAGGTTATGGGGAGGGGGAGGGGTGAGCTGTGACGGGGCGAGAGAGAGTCATGGACATATACACACTAACAAACGTAGTAAGGTAGATAGCTAGTGGGAAGCAGCCGCATGGCACAGGGATATTGGCTCGGTGCTTTGTGACAGCCTGGAGGGGTGGGATAGGGAGGGTGGGAGGGAGGGAGACGCAAGAGGGAAGAGATATGGGAACATATGTATATGTATAACTGATTCATTTTGTTATAAAGCAGAGACTAACACACCATTGTAAAGCAATTATACCCCAATAAAGATGTTAAAAAAAAAAAAAGAAGATGTGGTACATATATATATAATGGAATATTACTCAGCCATATAGAAGAATAAAATAAGGTCATTTGCAGCAACATGGGTGGACCTAGAGGGTATTATGCTTATTAGACAGAAAAAGACAATGTATGTTATCATGGATATGCAGAATCTAAAAAAATAAACTAGTGAATATAACAAAAAAGAAACAGACTCACAGATATAGAGAACAAACTAGTAGTTACCAGTGGGGAGAGGGAAGGGGGGAGGTTCAGGATAGGGGTAGGGGGTTAAGAGATACAAACTACTATTTATAAAATAAATAAGCTACAGGGATATATTATATAGGACAGGGGAATATAACCAATATTTTATAGTAACTATAAAAGGAGTATAATGTATAAAAACTTGTATCACTATGTTGTATACCTGAAACTAATATTGTATTATAAATCAACTATACTAAACAATATGTTGTACACCTAAAACTAAAAAAAAAAAAAATCAAATGGTGAAAGTATGTTGAAAGCAAGGAATCTAGTTAAGAGATCATCTAAGGGCAAGCAGCTAAGTGTTTCAAATAGGGAGGGGATTCAATAGGAAGTAAACTTGGAACAAGGGTGCCAAGACAATGCAGTGAGGGAAATAGTAGTCTTAACCGATGGTACTGGGACAACTGGTCAACAGCGTGGAAAGTAATGAATTTTGACTCCTACTTCACACCAAGAACAAAAATTAACCTAAGATGGATCATAGACCTAAATGTAAGTGCTAAAACTGTAAAACTGTTAGAAGAAAACACAGGAATAAATCTTTATGACCTTGGGTTGGGCAATGGTTTCTTAGATACAATCTTGAAAATAAAAGCAACAGAAGAGAAAACAGGTAAAATTGGACCACATCAAAATTTAAAACTTTTGTGTTTCAAAGGAAACCAAGAAACTCTCAACAAGAAAGTGAAAGGATAACCCACAGAATGAGAAAGTATTTGCAAGTTACATATCTGATAAGGGACTTGTATCCAGAATATAGAAATTTAGTAGTAAAAAAGCAAATAATTCAGTTTTTTAAATGGACTGAAGATTTGAAAAACATTTCTCCAAAGATGATACAGAACTGTTTAATAAACGTATGAAAAGATGCTCAACAGTACTGACCATCAGGGAAATATATGTCAAAAACGACAGTGAGATACCCTGTCACGCCCTCTAGAATGGCTGTAATCACAAAAGCAGGCAATAATAGGTGTTGATGAGGATGTGGATGTTGGCTGGTGGAGCCAACTGTGGTAAACTAAGTAAGGTATTTCTCAAAAGGTAAACATATGTAGAATTACTACATGGCCCAGCAGTTCCACTCGTAGGCATATACCCAAGAGAAGTGGAGACAAATACCGACATAATAACTTATTAAACATGGTTGTTCATAGCAGCATGACTCATGATAGCCTGAAAGTGTAAAGAACCCACATGCCCATTAACTGATGAATGATGAATAAGCAAAATGTGGTATATCCATATAATGGAATATTGTTCAACAGTGAAAAGAAATGAAGTACTGATACATGCCGTGACATGGATGAACCTTGAAAACGTTACCCTAACTCGAAGAAGGCAGTCACAAAGGACCATTATTGTATAATTCCATTTATATGAAATGGTCAGAACTGGTGAATAGACAGAAAGATTAGTGGTTTTTAGGATGCGGGAATTCAGGGATGATGGCTAAAGGGTAGGGAATTTCATTTCAGGGTGATGAAAATTTTATGCAGTTGATTGTGATGATGGTTGCACAACTCTGACTACACAAAAAACATAGAATTGTACATTTTGAAGAGTGAATTTACGATAGGTAATTTACATGTCAATAAAGCTATTCTAAGAAAAGGGGCCAGGGAAGGGGAATCCTACATATCTGTTTTGTAGCTCCAGGCAAGTGTATGGTGGGTAGAAGGTAAGCGTGTAAGCTAAGCTAGGCTTGTTTTATCTGGTTGAAGGCCATTGTGTACATTTATAGAGTGTATTATGAATGTTTCAAATCCTTTATTTTATTTAATTCTCTGTGAAATAGGGGTTAATAACCACATGGAATAAACTGAGTCTCAGAAAGGTCTAGTGAAATGTCCCAAAGAGGTACATCTTGAACGCAGGTCTCTGGACTCATCATATAATGCTCTTTTCACTTACATGTAAAATTTAATTTTAAATATTAGAAATACTTATGGAATATAATATCTGAAATTCAGAACTCGTAATTCTACCACATAAACTACATATATATGTAATAAAATTAATAAAAAGTGACCTTGTTAAGGAAGGAGCCAGAATTTTGGCTTTTTGTCTGTTTTTTTTTCTGTTTGTTTTTTTTAAGTTTAGAACATTGGTGGTGAGGTCAGTTTTTTGGCGAAAATGACAGTTTGGAGAAGGGCAATTGGAGGTGTCCTTTAAGAAGCTGGGAATAGGAAAGTGGAATAAGAATTAGAAATGAAAGCTATAATTTTGGAAACAGAGCCACAAGAGCGAGTAACCAACGGGCTGATGAAGGACGCAGAGGTAAAAAAGAACCAGTCTAACAGTCGTAGACATTTAAACAACATTTTGAGAACTACCAAGGTACAGTGGAAAAACTGTAGGGGTCTTGTGACTTCTGAACTAGTTTGGGCTTACCACTAACTGATTTTGAACAGGCCTTTCAGATCTCTTGGGACCTCATAGAATTAAAATGTTACCAGAGGTGATAAAATCCTAATCTCTCTGACCAAGTCCACAGAGAAGTCCTACATAAGGTCTAGTTGGCAGGTAGTGGAGTGGCACATAGGATTCCAGGCCTTCTGAGTTCATTTGTAGAAAGGAAGTTGAACAAATGATTGCCGAGGAACCATTTGAAAAAATTGGATCCATTCATTTAAAAAAATTTTGATCGCCGTGTTCACTGTGAAAACACATGACTAGAACAGTTTCCATAGAATGTTGAGGGTAGATTGGGAGAAGAAGGGGAGAGGAGTCAAACTACAAAAACTATAGGAGTAAAACTGTATAAGGTGAGAAAAGTTAGAATTAAGTTAGTTGGTTGTAGAAATTTGGCATGAAAAACAGGAGAAAAAAAGGCAGCGGGGAGAATCTTTAACTAGAGAATTGGGCATATTTGAAGGAAACAGAAAAATCTTTGGAGGAGAGGTTATTCATATTATGCAGTTATATTTCTGCAAATGAATCAACAGTCAACCTTCAGGAATTTTTTTCCTTTTGTAAAAAATCTTTTAAGGAATCAAGAAATACTATAACAGATAAGTGGGCAAACCTTGTCTGTAAAAGGTCAGATAGTAA
Organism: Delphinus delphis; assembly: GCF_949987515.2. Lineage (NCBI taxonomy): Eukaryota > Metazoa > Chordata > Mammalia > Artiodactyla > Delphinidae > Delphinus > Delphinus delphis. Next base: position 99,791,552 of record NC_082684.1, read on the forward strand.
ATAGTTTCAGCTTTGTTAACCATATGTTCCCTGTTGCAAGTACTCAGTGCAAAAGCAGTTACAATGAAATGTAAAGGAATGGGCATGGCTAGTGTCCAGTGAAACTGGGCAAATAACTGAACAGATTCCAGGCCTCTTGTTTATCATAAACTCAGTTTCACTACCAGGCACAGGTAGAAATACATATTATTGTTGCTTATGGCTGCCTGTGATGTCGAAAGGACAAAATATGATGAAAGTAAAATTCTTTGAGGCATTTAATTCCATCCAAAAGCTATAATCATGTGTGTGTGTGCACATACAGGTCAATGAGATCATATTATACCGCTTTAAACTACTTCTCCCATCACCATAATAAAAACCATTATCTTGAACATTTTCTCATGTAAACATATAAAAATCAACTATATTTTGACACACCTACAATTTTCTTATGGTAAAGATATATGAGAAAAATGGATTATTTTCCATTTCTTTTGAAAATCCCTCTGAAAAGCACCATGTTAGTCTTTTGTAAATCCAGTACAGAGCATACGATTACCTCAATAATAATAATTCTACTACTGTCAATTTTGATTACTGGAAACAGTGTTAAAATTTTTTAACTATTCCTCTATTCTATCCTGTTCCTCTCCCCATTTAAAGAAATGGTTTTACTCTGTGTAGACCATATAGCTATTATATAATTTAACCTTTCTCCCTTTAATCCACATTTAATCCTGTAAGTAGGTGTATATTTAATGCTGTAAGTAGGTGTATATTTAATGCTTATCACCAGTCCTTTCCATGTGCCTCTTGTCATTTTGATTGTCAGAAAGTTATTTTCTATTAGGAAAGGATCATGAAAAACAGTGTTCCCTGTGTTTTTCTTATATGTTTATTAGCTTTTCTGTGCCCTTTTATACTTGAAGATTAGCTTTACTGGATATAAAATCCATGGCTCATTGTTTCCCTTAAGTATCTTAACGATGTTATTTTTGGCATAATGTGTTGCTACCCAAGTGTGATGATAATCTAATTTATATTTCTTTTAAAATTATAGCTCTTTTTGCCTAGATGCCAAAGAATCTTCTGCCTTAAAATCTACTCATTTTATTTGAATATATTTTGGCATTTCCTCTGAATTGATATTCTCAGGTATCTACAGTGATTTGTGTCCTTTGAGTATACAGTTTCAATTATATATATAAATATATGGAAGGATATATAAAATACATATATCAGGAAAGTTCTTTATTTAATTTTAGTTTTACTATTTTTTTTCTCCTACTTCAATTTAGTCTTCAGGTATTCCTACTATCCGTATGTTGTATCTCTTGCCTGTCTTCATTATTTGTAATTTTCTCTCAAATCCTTTTTAAAAAATCTCCTGAAACATTTCTTTTTTGTTTTATAAAAGATTTATCTTTTTTACTTTCTGTTTCTTTCATGGTATTATGTTTATTTGTGTTCCTGTCTAAAATGGCTTTTTAAAATTTCTAATTAACTCTTGAATTCTGTCAGCCTCATTTCTGAATTCTTAAAATTCTTTTTTTTCATTTTTTGAGTTTTTGAGTTTTATTTTTTATACATCAGGTTATTAGTTATCTGTTTATACATATTAGTGTATACATGTCAATCCCAATCTCCCAATTCATCCCACCACCACCACCACCACTTTCCCCCCTTGCTGTCCATATGTTTGTTCTCTACATCTGTGTCTCTATTTCTGCCCTGCAAACCAGTTTATCTGTACCATTTTATTAGATTCCACATATATGCGTTAATATACGATATTTGTTTTTCTCTTTCTGACTTACTTCACTCTGTATGACAGTCTCTAGATCCATCCACGTCTCTACAAATGACCCAATTTCATTCCTTTTTATGGCTGAGTAATATTCCATTGTCTATATGTACCACATCTTCTTTATCCATTCGTCTGTTAATGGGCATTTAGGTTGTTTCCATGACCTGGCTATTGTAAATAGTGCTGCAGTGAACATTGGGGTGCATGTGTCTTTTTGAATTTTGGTTTTCTCTGGGTATATGCCCAGTAGTGGGATGGCTGGGTCATACGGTAATTCTATTTTAGCTTTTTAAGGAATGTCCATACTGTTCTCCATAGTGGCTGTATCAATTTACATTCCCACCAACAGTTCAAGAGGGTTCCCTGTTCTCCACACCCTCTCCAGCATTTGTTGTTTGTAGATTTTCTTATGATGCCCGTTCTAACTGGTGTGAGGTGATACCTCATTGTAGTTTAGACTTGCATTTCTTAATAATTAGTGATGTTGAGCAGCTTTTCACATGCTTCTTGGCCATCTGTATGTCTTCTTTGGAGAAATGTCTATTTAGGTCTTCTCCCCATTTCTTGATTGGGTTGTTTGTTTTTTTAATATTGAGCTTCATTAGCTGTTTATATATTTTGGAGATTAATCCTTTGTCCGTTGATTCGTTTGCAAATATTTTCTCCCATTCTGAGGGTTGTCTTTTCATCTTGTTTGTAGTTTCCTTTGCTTTGCAAAAGCTTTGAAGTTTCATTAGGTCCCATTTGTTTATTTTTGTTTTTATTTCTGTTACTCTAGGAGGTGGATCAAAAAAGATCTTGCTGTGATTTATGTCAAAGAGAGTTCTTTCTATGTTTTCCTCTAAGAGTTTTATAGTGTCCAGTCTTACATTTAGGTCTCTAATCCATTTTTAGTTTATTTTTGTATATGGTGTTAGGGAGTGTCCTAATTTCATTCTTTTACATGTAACTGTCCAGTTTTCCCAGCACCACTTATTGAAGAGGCTGTCTTTTCTCCATTGTATATCCTTGCCTCCTTTGTCATAGATTAGTTGACCATAGGTGCATGGGTTTATCTCTGGGCTTTTATCCTGTTCCACTGATCTATATTTCTGTTTTTTTGCCAGTACCATATTGTATTTTTTTTAAATTTTTATTTAATTTATTTATTTATGGCTGCGTTGGGTCTTCATTGCTGCGTGAGGGCTTTCTCTAGTTGTGGCGAGTGGGGGCCACTCTTCGTTGCAGTGCATGGGCTTCTCGTTGCGGTGGCTTCTCTTGTTGTGGAGCATGGGCTCGAGGTGTGCGGGCTCAGTAGCTGTGGCTCGCGGGCTCTAGAGCGCAGGCTCTGTAGTTGTGGCGCGCATCGGCTTAGTTGCTCCTTAGCATGTGGGATCTTCCTGGACCAGGGCTCGAACCCGTGTCCCCTGCAATGGCAGGTGGATTCTTAACCACTGTGCCACCAGGGAAGCCCCCATATTGTCTTGATTACTGTAGCTTTGTAGTATAGTCTGAAGTCAGGGAGTCTGATTCCTCCAGCTCTGATTTTTTTCCTCAAGACTGCTTTGGCTCTTTGGGGTCTTTTGTGTCTACATACAAATTTTAAGATTTTTTGTTCTAGTTCTGTAAAAAATGCCACTGGTAATTTGATAGGGATTGCATTGAATCTGTGGATTGCTTTGGGTAGTAGAGTCATTTTCACAATATTGATTCTTCCAGTCCAAGAACATGGTATATCTCTCCATCTGTTTGTGTCATCTTTGATTTCTTTCATCAGTGTGTTACAGTTTTCTGAGTACAGGTATTTTACCTCCTTAGGTAGGTTTATTCCTAGGTATTTTATTCTTTTTGTTGCAATGGTGAATGGGATTGTTTCCTTAATTTCTCTTTCTAATCTTTTGTTGTTAGTGTATAGAAATGCAAGAGATTTCTGTACATTAATTTTGTATCCTGCAACTTTACCAAATTCATTGATTAGCTCTAATAGTTTTCTGGTGGCATCTTTAGGATTCTCTATGTATAGTATCATGTCATCTGCAAACAGTGACAGTTTTACTTCTTCTTTTCCAATTTGTATTGCTTTTCTTTCTTTTTCTTCTCTGATTGCCATGGGTAAGACTTCCAAAACTGTTGAATAATAGTGGCGAGAGTGGACATCCTTGTCTTGTTCCTGATCTAGAGGAAATGATTTCAGTTTTTCACCATTGAGAATGATGTTTGCTGTGAGTTTGTCGTATATGGCCTTTATTATGTTGAGGTAGGTTCCCTCTATACCCACTTTTTGGAGTGTTTTTATCATAAATGGGTGTTGAATTTTGTCAGAAGCTTTCTCTGCATCTATTGAGATGATCATATGGTTTTTATTCTTCAGTTTGTTCATATGGTGTATCACATTGATTGATTTGCATATATTGAAGAATCCTTGCATCCCTGGGATAAATCCACCTTGATCATGGTATATGATCCTGTTTGCTAGTATTTTGTTGAGAAGTTTTGCGTCTATATTCATCAGTGATATTTGTCTATAATTTTCTTTTTTTGTGGTATCTTTGTCTGGTTTTGGTATAAGGGTGGTGGTGGCCTCATAGAATGAGTTTGGGAGTGTTCCTTCCTCTGCAATATTTTGGAAGAGTTTGAGAAGAATGGGTGTTAGCTCTTCTCTAAATGTTTGATAGAATTCATCTGTGAAGACGTCTGGTCCTGGACTTTTGTTTGTTGGAAGATTTTTAATCACGGTTTCAATTTCATTACTTGTGATTGGTCTGTTCATATTTTCTATTTCGTCCTGGTTCAGTCTTGGAAGGTTATACCTTTCTAAGAATTTGTCTGTTTCTTCCAGGTTGTCCATTTTATTGGCATAGAGTTGCTTGTAGTACTCTCTTGGGATGCTTTGTATTTCTGCAGAATCTGTTGTAACTTTTCCTTTTTCATTTCTAATTTTATTGATTTGAGTCCTCTCCCTCTTTTTCTTGATGAGTCTGGCTAAAGGTTTATCAATTTTGTTTATCTTCTCAAAGAACCAGCTTTTAGTTTTATTGATCTTTGCTCTTGTTTTCTTTGTTTCTATTTCATTTATTTCTGATCTGATCTTTATGATTTCTTTCCTTCTGGTAACTTTTGGTTTTGTTTGTTTTTCTTTCTCTAGTTCCTTTAAGTGTAGGGTTAGGTTGTTTATTTGAGATGTTTCTTGTTTCTTGAGGTAGGCTTGTATAGCTATAAACTTCCCTCTTAGAACTGCTTTTGCTGCATCCCATAGGTTGTGGATTGTCGTGTTTTCATTGTCATTTGTCTCGAGGTATTTTTTGATTTTCTCTTTGATTTCTTCAGTGATCTCTTTGTTATTTAATAACGTATTGTTTAGCCTCCATGTGTTTGTGTTTTTTATGTTTTTTTTCCCTTGTAATTCTTTTCTAATCTCATAGTGTTGTGGTCAGAAAAGATGCTTGATATGATTTCAGTTTTCTTAAATTTACTGAGACTTGATTTTTGATCCAAGATGTGATCTATCCTGGAGAATGTTCCGTGCGCACTTGAGAAGAAAGTGTAATCTGCTGTTTTTGGATGGAATATCCTATAAATATCAATTAAATCTATTTGGTCTACTGTGTCATTTAAAGCTTCTGTTTCCTTATTTATTTTCATTTTGGATGATCTGTCCATTGGTGTGAGGTCTTAAAGTCCCCCACTATTATTGTGTTACTGTCGATTTCCTCTTTTATAGCTGTTAGCAGTTGCCTTATGTATTGAGGTGCTCCTATGTTGGGTGCATATATATTTTTAATTGTTATATCTTCTTGGATTGATCCCTTGATCATTATGTAGTGTCTCTTCTTGTTTCTTGTAACATTCTTTATTTTAAAGTCTGTTTTATCTGATATGAGTATTGCTACTCCAGCTTTCTTTTTTTTTCACTTCAGTTATTGTATTGTTCATCTCTGTTCTTTAATTCTTCCAGGTATTTGTTCTTTAATTCTTCTAGGTCTTTGTCAGACATTTCTTGCATCTTCTCGATCTTTGCCACCAGTCTTTTTCTGAGGTTCTGGATCATCTTCACTGTCATTATTCTGAATTCTTTTTCTGGAAGGTTGCCTATCTCCACTTCATTTAGTTGTTTTTATGGTGTTTTATCTTGTTCCTTCATCTGGTACAAAGTCCTCTGCCTTTTCATTTTGTCTATCTTTCTGTGATTGTCTAAAATTCTTATTTATATTCTTTCATGTCCTGTGTATTTTTGTAATGCCTTTTCACTTGTTTTATAATAGTAACAGTTTTGATCCTTTATTTTTCTTTTTTTGAGTACTCTTTTTGGCATGCTTTCATTTTCCGTAGGGATATTCTGCTACTCATTGTGTTCTATAGTAATTTTCTAAGGGATTTGATCATAATCCCTTTTTTGCTCAATTTTATGGGAAATTACCTTTCTTGAGCTTCTAGAAATTGGCTTAGTTTTCTTGTATGTGTGCATGCACTAAAGAAACATAACTGCTGCTTTCTGACATTTCCTAGGCTCATGCCTTTTGTACCCTTTCATCTTTTGCTGTTCTGTCCCTCTCTAGTCTGAATCCACTGGCAGGTCTGTGTTGAGAATTCCTAGGGGTTACACTGCTGTAGCCCATTCACGCCCTACTGCAGGCTCCTTGCTCTCACTGACAACTGGAGAGGCAAAATCCCTCCCAGTTTCAGCTGTTGTTCTAAAATTGCCTTGCCGTTCTTCCCAGTAAATACCTGTTAGTTATTTGGGAGGTTCTTCAGGTCTAAGGTGTGTCAGATGCCTTGTGGCTTTCTTTCCAAGTAGGTTTTGGGAACACACAAGTCTCATAGGTGTTGCTCATCCCTATCTGCTTCCTCAGGAGGGTACATTGGTTGCCTGTGGGTTTTTTTTTTTTTTTGCTGTATATACGGTTTTTGGTTTGCTGTATAGTTGCCCTGCTTGTTTTTATTTGGAAATTCAAGAAATTCCAAATCCACGGTACTACTCTGGCTGCTAATGAGGTTTTAGTGCTCAAATTAGTGTGAGTTTTAAAACACAACTCTATAAAGGGAAATTGAGTTAAAATTAAATTGAATAATTAGCTAGATACTTGTTTTAGTGCCCTAACATTGATGAGCCACTTTGTGTTAGGCCCTTGCAGGGTTGTACTCAGGTGGGATATGTAGAAGAATATGTAAACCCCTCCCAAACGAACCTCTGATACCCAGGCTATTTACAGTGCTGTGTGTTAAGTAGCAGAAGTGTGTCTATGTGGCCGGAGAGCCTACAGGATGGGCCACTGGTGCCTGTGAAAAGCTAGGTTGGTTTTATGAAGGAGGTGTCGTTGAACCTGGATGTTGAAGGGTGTGATGTTAAAGGAGTCCTAGGCAGAGAAGAAATGTGAAAGCTTGGAACTTGATGATGCATGGCATGGTTAAGCAGGGGTCAGTAGTTAAGTGTGTTTAGGGTAAAGACTGGGGTGCTGGGAAGCAAGTTGGCGTTGCATTTCAGGATATTGCATGTTAAGGAACTTGGACCTCTGGGCAATGGAATGACAGAATTGGGTTTGTTTTAGAATAATAATCCTTTGAACACGATGGAGGGTAAATTGTAGTGCAGTGGAGGTAAGAAATCTGTTGAAAAGGCCAAAAATAGGACCGTGTGGAGATCTAAGCCTAAAAAGGTTTTGGAGAGAAACCTTCCCTAAGAGGGAAGGGAAAGTGTGAGATAGTCGAACCTTTTATAGTTTTTGATGATCACCCTGGTCTTAAATTCACAAAGCTTTTAAGGCTAGGGTTCTCAGCCCTGGCTGCCCATTAGAATCACTTAGGAGATTTTTTTTTTTTTAAACGCCTGCCATCTGCCCTCCTCCAGTTTTATTTAATGGTTGTGGGGTGGGGGGTTTGGAAATCATCAAGCAGTTTTGAGACTGATCCCAAATGATTTTCATCTGTAGACAGGGTTGGGAATCACAGACTTCCTGGGTAGTCATTAAATGAACTGCAGCCAGTGCTGATCCAGCAGGATGACATGCCCCACAGAGTGCTGGCACTGCATGGAAGCAGTATGTTCTGCCTGGGTTTGATGCCTGGCTCATGCAGCCAAGACTGTACTTACTTGTTCACAAGCAAATCTTAGGAAGTATCTACTCACCTCCGCCTTCCTTATTGAAAGGTCCTTATGTTTTTGGCATTTCTTTAATATTTTTTTTTTTTTTTTTGCGGTACGCGGGCCTCTCACTGTTGTGGCCTCTCCCGCCGTGGAGCCCAGGCTCCGGACGCGCAGGCTCAGCGGCCATGGCTCACGGGCCCAGCCGCTCCACGGCACGTGGGATCCTCCCGGACCGGGGCACGAACCCGTGTCCCCTGCATCGGCAGGCAGACTCCCAACCACTGCGCCACCAGGGAAGCCCTCTTTAATATTTTTGTATTATGTTTTTAATTTTTAAATAAAAGAATTATCAAGCAAGATATAAATGCACAGTTTAAAAGTATACAGAATAAAAGATTAGTGCTAGCCTCCTCCAAGGATGGAAAAAGAGCCAGAGAATAACACACCCCTCCCCAAACTGCCTTGGAGGTAACCCTTGGGTGTTTTAGGTTTTTTCCAGTATTTGCAGTTACAATCTGCAGTGAATAACTATGTACATATGTATTTTCTTATTTTTGGAGCTGTATATGTAATCTTCAGTGTACATTGCTAGAAACTGGTTCACTCTGTTGAAAGATAAAGTGCTTTTGAGGACTTCCCTGGTGGCCCATTGGTTAAGTAGCCACCTTCCAACGCACGGGACATGGGTTGGGTTTGATCCCTAGTCGGGGAACTAAGATCCCACAGGCTGTGCCGCAACTGCTTGAGCCCCTGTGCCACAACTAGAGAGCCCGTGTGCCACAACAACAGAGCCCACGCTCTGGAGCCCGCGTGCCACAACTAAGACGCAGCCAAAAATACAAATAAGTAAATGCATACATACATACATACATAAATGCTTTTGTAATTTTGTTAGGATTGCCAAATTCCTCTCCTAAAGAATTGTAGCAGTTTGCATGCCCATTAGCAGTGGTGCCTATTTTTCTACAGCCGCCTCAACAAAATGTGTTGTTGTGTGGTTTTAATTTGCGTTTCTTATGAGTTTTAACATTTCATATCTTTTGTAAATTGCTTCGTTGGGTTTTTTGTTTGTTTTGGGTTTTTTTTTGTTTTGTTCTTTTTTCAGTGGTTTTTAATATCAATGTATGGGCTGAGGACCCCAAAAGACCTCTGAAGTCTTTTTATGCTTAGGACGAACTATTTTCATAACAGCACAGAAATGTTATTTGTCTTTTTCACTGTGTTGATAGTTGTAGTGAAGGTACAAAAGCAGTGGTATGAGGTAAAACTGGCCTCATAGCCCCAAACCATCCTAATAATAGTTCCTGGACTTACTCAGAGTTTATAAGAACAATCCCAGTTTTGCTGCAGAATAACTCAAAGCAGTAAAAATTACTAATTTTACCACATGTCAGCTTTTGAATAGACATTTAACAAATAATCTGTATATTGAAATGGGAAATATGCATAAGGTATTTCTGCTTTATACTGAAGTACTTGCATGATTGTTTGAATTGGAAGCTCAACCAGCTGTGTATTTGTGTGTGTAACACCACTTTCACTTGAAGGAATGGTTATCCAGACTGGAATATTTGACAAACATTTTTCTCAAGTGATGAGTACCTGTTGCTTCAAGGAAAACAACTCTGATAATAGTTGTTGCCAATGAAGAAAATTGAATTTTAAAACAGAAATTAAAATTTGGAAAACATTTATCTGCCACCATGAGATGAGCTCAGTACGTTTCACTACTTAAAGTATGATTTTTAAAAAATATTGTATAGAATGAAAAAAAAAAAAGAAAAAAAAATATTGTATAGTGAAATGTGTCATCATTTGAAAGATTTACCTAAATATTTTCCAAATGACCAAGAAATGTATTATAAAATCACATTGGATAAAATAATCCATTCAAAGTGCAAAATAGGCCCGTGGATGGGTATTCATGTAACAGAGTAAGTACAAAAAGTCCACTGATACGGTTTTAGGTTGCACATTGTAGCCACCCATTAAGAAACTATCACCTACCGGTATAAAATCAAACAGGAGTATCCATAATCATCTAAAAGGTTTACTAAAATCACTCTTCTCCTTTTCAACTATGTGTGTGGGTAAGGTTCTTCATGTACTTTAACATAAAATGAAATATTAAAACAGATTGAAAGTATTTTCTTGAATTTTTCTTTCCCTTGGTCGTGAATGTTGGATTTTGTCAAAGGCCTTTCCAGGGTCTATGGATATAGTCTCTGAATTTTTTTCTCTACGTTTATTAATAGGGTCTCCGATATAGTGGCTTTCCTAATACAACAGTCTTGGAAATAAATCACCTTGTCATGGAATATTTGTATGGTGTTGGCCTTTATAAATGATGTTAGGCTTTAGTATTTGGAGGGGGGCTCTGTCTTTTTAAAATTAATTAATTTGTTTTTTTAAATTTTTGGCTGTGATGGGTCTTTGTTGCTGCTTGTGGGCTTTCTCTAGTTGCAGTAAGCAGGGGCTACTCTTGTTGCGGTGCTTGGGCTTCTCATTGTGGTGGCTTCTCTTGTTGCGGAGCATGGGCTCTAGGCGTGCGGTCTTCAGTAGTTATGGTGTGTGGGCTCTAGAGCACAGGCTCAGTAGTTGTGGTGCACGGGCTTAGTTGCTCCGTGGCATGTGAGATCTTCCCAGACCAGGGCTCGAACCCGTGTCCCCTGCATTGGCAGGTGGGTTCTTAACCACTGTGCCACCAGGGAAGCCCTGTCTTTATCATGGATAGTCATGATCAGATTTAGATATCAATATTATAATTGCTTCTTGAAAAGAGTTAGAAGCTTTCCTTCATTTTAGGATGCTCTGGAACAATTTATGGAGCATTGAGGCTATCTGGATATTGATGTTTTGGTAGAATTCCCTGTGAAATCATCTGTGCCTGGTGTTTTTTGTGGGATAATTCCCTCATAACTATCTCTGTTTCCTCTTCAGCGATGGGGTTGCTTAAGTCTTTATTTCTAATAGAGTCAATTTCAATAATCTGTATTTCCCTATAAAATTATCTGTTTTATCTAAGTTTTCAAATTTATTTGAACTTGTTCTGTAGTCTCTTAAGTTTTCTAATTGTGTGCTAATAGTTTTCTTTCTAATCATTTCTTTATTTTTGAAATTTTAGGCCTACTTCTAGCTATTTTGAGATTTGCATATTCTCTGGTTTTGAGCTATATTAAGGCTATGGTTTTGTGTAGTGATCTGTTTTGTATTATTTTGGAGACACAGATTCAGGCAGTTGCCATTATCTTCTGCCACCCAGATGTTTTCCTGTTTATTTGTTTTTTCACATTAACCTTTTCTGGGGGGTATTAGCTTTATTGCAGTATAATTCACATACCATACAATTCACCATTTAAATGTACAATTTAGTGATTTTTAGTATATTCACAGATCTGTAAGACCATCACCAGAGTCACTTTTTAAGCATTCCGTCACCCTAAAAAAAATAATGTTAGTCATAAACCATCCCTCCCCAATGTCTCCATCCCTTTCCACACCCTGGCCGTCGACAATCACCAGTCTATTTTCTGTTTCATACAGATTGGTCTTTTCTGAACGTTTCATCTAAGAGGAATGGTATGATATGTGTGGTCTTTTATGGTTGGCTTCTTTTAGATAGCATCATGTTTTCTGTGTTCCCCATTTTGTAGCATGTATCAGTACTTCACTCCTTTCTATTGCAGATAATTCATTTAATGGATATACCATATTTTATTTATCCATTCATCAGTGGATAGACATTTGGGTTGTTTGCAGTTTTTGGCTATTAATAAATGCTGCTGTGTGTGGGTATAAATCTCTGCACACGTTTTCATTTCTTTTTGGTATATACCTAGGCGTGGAATTGCTGGTGTTTATTCTTTTTTAATAAGAGTTTTTCTCTTTTCTTCTTCTTTGGCTATTTCAGTAGACTTTGGGGTAGAAGGGGAGGTCATGATGTATCCCCTGTCCATGGTGAGCGTGGTCTTTGTGGATGGGACAGTAGTGGAAGGAAGTTGTTACCTTTGTCCTCAGGTGGTTTGGATTGTAGAGCATAGTGTAGTACAACGTTATATGAAAACATAGCCTCTGATTTTTTGATTCTGGAGCCCTAGGAGAATATTGGCTGTTTCTTTCAGACTACTCTGAATACTTCATTTCCTTTCTAGGGAATGGTGTGGATTTCTTTGAGATTAGGTAATTTTTATTTTTATTTATTTTTATTTAATTATTTTTTTAGAGTGAAAACTTCTATATTTAGAATTAGCCAGCTGGACTCAGTTTAGGTGATCCCAATTTTGTTGGCAACATCCAAAGCATCATAGTCAGGAGCCAGTCGAACATATGCCTTCTTCTCTCCATCAGGCCTGATCAGGGTGTTGACCTTAGCCACGTCAGTGTCATAGAGCTTCTTCACGGCCTGTTTAATTTGATGCTTGTTGGCCTTGACATCCACAGTGAACACCAGTGTGGTGTTGTCTTCTATTTTCTTCATGGCTGACTCGGTGGTGAGGGGGAACTTGATGATGGCATAGTGGTCAAGCTTGTTTCTCCTAGGGGCGTTCTTCCGAGGATATGTGGGCTGCCTCCTGAGCCGCAGTGTTTTGGGCCGTCGGAAGGTGGGTGACGTCCAGATCTTCTTTTTTGTGGCTGTGTACACCTTTCAGCACTGCTTTCTTGGCCTTCAAAGCCTTTGCTTTGGCTTCGGCTTTGGGAGGGGCAGGGGCTTCCTTCTTCACCTTTGGCGCCATCTTCGTGAAAAAAGCGAGATTAGGTAATTTTTAAATAACTTGGTTGTATTTTGATTGTTTCTGTGCTGGGCTGTCCTTAGTCACCATGGTAAAGATTCTCAGCTCATTTAGAAGTATATAATTAATTACGATTTTGTTTAATTAACAATATAAGTAATTAAAAAATGCTTGATATGATTAATGTATACTTTCTATTGTATGCAGTGTGTATAAGACATTATAGTGTATTACTTCAGTAGAGATTTTTAGGGTAAGTGAAGGAAGTTGATTTTCACAGCTGTTGATATTCTATTATATAAAATGGCACCCGGTTTATATGCTCATTAAATCTGTCATTCTGCAAATCAGTTGCCAGTGTTTGTGATGATCACGGCTGGGGGGCTGGGGGGCACTGCCAATTCCCTCAGGAACCCTTCTGATAAGCAAAAATGAATTCAGGATTTCAGTGTTCAGAATTTTTAAATGTGTTTTAGTTCTTAAAGAACATTCATGTAATTGACAGTTTTCGATATTCTGTTATGCCCAGCATTAAATTTATTAAAGCCTGCATTCCCATACCAGGATAGGTCATTCTGATGTGTTTCCATACAAGTGAGTGAGCATTTTGTAATAGGATTGTAATTTTTATATTTGAACTTTTTTAGATTGTAGAGTATGACATCATAACATTTTACTATAATTGTTACTTTAGGCTCCTGGATTTGGATTTGGAATTGCAATATCTGGTGGAAGAGATAATCCTCATTTCCAGAGTGGGGAAACCTCGATTGTGATTTCAGATGTGCTTAAAGGAGGACCCGCAGAAGGGCAGCTGCAGTAAGCATGTTTCCTACCCTCAGCCATTGGCATGCCATGCTAGTGATTTTTCTAAATTAATATACGTCTATGCTTATCTCTGTCATATATGGAAAGCTAGTATCACTAAACTTAAATAGAAGGTCACTGTAAAAAATTAAGATAGTGAAAAGAAAACTTGTTACTAAGTTTGGGGTAGAATCTAGCCTTCAGGAGCCTCTCACCCTGAGTCTTAGTGTTTTTGTTCAACAAGAAGATTAGCAAGATAAAAGAGAGGCAAAAGGTACATTAGCAAAAAAATGAGAGTATGAGTAGAGGACTGAAAGAAAATTGGAAGGAGAAAGACTTTATCTTTAAAGAAGGAATAACTTTTTCCAGCCTTATGACTTAGTATCATTGAATGCCTGTAACTGTACCACCAGAAGTCATTATGTGTATTGTGGTACCTGTTCAGTCCTTTTGGGAAACATTGTGTTAATAGTTAAAAAATTAATGACCTGTGGTTAGTTACAAGTGCTAAACATTTTTTGTGGGGGATTTGAAAATTAAATAGCTGGACATTATTTTATCATTGATCTGAAGACAGGTTAATTAGCCCATAATTAGAATATCTTTTTTAAAGATCCTATCTTAAAAATATCTTTATAAACTTATTTGTATGGTTTCGTCTAACTTGTTATTATTTTGGTCACTTTTTTTCCTTAGGGAAAATGACCGAGTCGCGATGGTTAATGGCGTTTCAATGGATAATGTTGAACATGCTTTTGCTGTTCAGCAACTAAGGAAAAGTGGAAAAAATGCAAAAATTGTAAGTGTTTTTTACCTTTAATTTTATAAAGATACCAACTTTACTGTTGGTATGTTTTTGGTGTTTGAATTCATTCTTCCCATTTAAGAAAATAAAATCTGGAACAGTAGTTCTAAAGTTAGTTGTTTACAAGTAAGAATGTTTCTTTCTTCTAATACCGGTGGTATGTTTTGTCACTGGTGTGTATTTTCTCAAAGCTCAGATACCAGGATTTTTTTTTGATTGAAAAAGAAAGGAAGGAGCTCCTGGTTGAATGGTTACCTCTTTATGGCTTAATGCTTCCTCTTTAAAAAAATACTTACATTAGACTGAATCTTGGCGTATAATCAGTTTAAAGTATTTTCTGTTATAGGTTTTGTTCAGTGGACAAATTTTATGTTGTCCCTTGAACACGTATATTGTTGCTACTTTGTTACTGTGATATAGTTTGAGGAAAGAGAGAGTGGTAAGGGTTTATTTTTTTGGTTGTTCTGTGTGTTTTGTTTTTTTTCTGTTTTTTGTTTTATAGAGTTGTTCAGGGTTCATATGTTTTTTAGTGTATTGCTAGACTCTTCTGTTTCATTTAAAACTAGGCACATGTAGCAGAGAATGGATTTAACATTAAAATCCTACGTAAAATTTTATCTACATAGGGACTTCCCTGGCGGTCCAGCGATTAGTACTCTGTGCTTCCACTGCAGGAATCACAGGTTTGATCCCTGGTTGGGGAACTAGGATCCCACATGCCATGAGGCCAAAAAAAAAAAAAAATATATATATATGTATATCTATCAATGCATAGAGGAGCACGTTAACCACTTTGCTGCCCCTGTTTCTGCCTTATCTAGACTCTGAAAGGCCTAATTAAGGTACTGCTTGAGGCGTTAGCTCAGGTGTATAGAGTAGGAGGAAGAGGCTGGCGGCTACATGGTTTGTCCTGCGTTGTCCACTGAGAACCTTTCTACTTTGCAGCAGACAGTCAGAGCCACAGTGGACCCAACAGAAAGGAGAGGGCTGGAGTGAGGAGGCCCGCATGGTGTTTTGACCTCTGGGAGCTATGGTGAGAGCCAGAAGGGCTATTTCCTGAGACTGTATACCCACAGTTGGAGGCCCTCTCACCTTGTGTAGGCTGCTGTGCCGTATGGCTCATCTCCGCACCAGTGTCCTTGCTGGTTAAGTGAGTTTTCTCATGTGGCAGTAGACCCAGAGTTTAGTTACTGCATTCCAGATGACAGGCATCTTCTACTGTGCATGTGTTTTCACAGCTTTTTGTTGTAACTGTATTTTTACATTTGGAACTCTAGTGTTGTTTTAAATTGCAGTTCGTGTACAGACTGGCTAGTTGATGGTACAATTTTTAAACAGTTTTTATATCATGAGATTGTAGCATTTACAGAAGCAAATTGCTAATTTTTATATTTGTTGG
Source organism: Delphinus delphis (assembly GCF_949987515.2). Taxonomy (NCBI): domain Eukaryota; kingdom Metazoa; phylum Chordata; class Mammalia; order Artiodactyla; family Delphinidae; genus Delphinus; species Delphinus delphis. The sequence goes on from NC_082684.1 coordinate 99,807,143, forward strand.
TTTTTATAAATTGAATAAGTGTTCTTCAGATGAGTCACTGCATATTCCAAGGTGAGCACCATAGGTAAATTGGATTTTTCTCCCTGTGTCTGAGGTTGTGAGCTTCACCCATAGCTCCAGCTTCATTCTTTGGAATATTGAACTGTTGTGTTTTTCCATGCAAAATGTTTAGTACACATGCCCCACATCAATAATACAACCAAGAAAGTTGTACTCCTACACTTCAGACTTTTCTAACCATAGAAATGATTTTGTAAGAAACAGTCCAAAACCTGTTATGTATTTGAAATAGCACATGTAAGAAGGATGAGTTTTCCTCTCACTGTGCTTCGCTACATCATTTGGAAAGGTGGAACTCAGGAAGGTTGGGCAAGTAGTTTGCTCTTCAGGGAGAAGCTGTAGGAGGGTTGGGTGGAAGCATGTTCAGTCAGCAGAGGGTAGCTGTTCATTCCTGCGTCTGAAGAGAGTGGGTTACGTCATCAACATACGCTAAGGTTTCATCATTGAGAATAAAACCGTAGTGTTTTAAAATGTGGCCTTTCATTGTAGGATGTCTTCCTTAACTCATCTCCTGCCATAACCAGAACCTCAGGTCACTATATATGTTTTTTTTCCCCCCAGTTCTGAGTAGCTAGCTCCTTCCCTCCCCGGCCCTGGGCTCTTATATTTTGATGGTTCTTAGTTTATATCTTCCCATAAACTAAGATCCCTTGGGCATTAGGCTCAATAAATTTCTTTTCCGTTGAATTAAAATGTTAGAACTCCTTTGATAATATAACTACCATAAATGTGCTTAATTTTGTTTAACAGTAGGTGAAGAGAAGATAGTAAAAGATTGTTTATAACATAGTGAACATTGTAGTTTTTACTAAAATTCTGAACATACTAAAAAAGCATTATGAAGCGAATGGGCGAAAACACCTTCCTAGAGATAAACTCTGAACACTTTAGTATTTACCCACATGGCTGCATAGCATTTCAGTGTGTGTGCACACTTCCTCAATGCATTCACTGATGGGCATTTCAATGTCCAGTTTCCACAAGTATTTTTTTAAAAATTAAGATTATTTTAAAATAATCTTATTAAAATTATTTTTAATAAGATTATTTTTTAAATAATCTTTATTATTTTAAAAATAATAAAGATCATCGTATTTCTATCTACTTGTTCAGTTACTTTTTAAGAATAACTTCTTAGGAGTAGCTTTTTAGAGTCAGATGGCATGAACGACTTTTGATACATGGATTGCCAATTTGCCCATTAGAAAACCAATAAGCTACTGAGAGAGTACAATTTTATCAACGCTTACATCTCTGCCAAACTGATGGACTAAACATAGTATTTCAAATTACAAGTGGGTTTGATCTTCACCTGGTATGTATACTTCCCGTTATGTTTCTTTGCCTGTTCCTATTCTTATGTTGATGACTGTCACACTAGTGTTGTGTGTATTAAGATGATTAGCCTTTTGTGGTATACACTGCATATATTGTTTTTCCATTTTCTTTGTGAGTGTGTGTACGTTGTTTACAGTGTTTTTTTGGTTTGCTTTTATATCATTTTATTTCATCATCATGGGAATGTTTTCATTTTTATCCTGTCATATCTGTCAGACTTTCACTTGATTGGCTCTGCCTTTGGTGTCATGCTTACAAAAGTCTTTACCTTACCAGAGTTATAAAAACATATATCTTATATTTTATTCTAGTACTTACATAATTTCATTGTTTTGTTTTATATTTGAATGTTTAATTCAGCTGACCTGTTTTGAAGTAGGCATTTTTTCCCAAAATTTTTGTTTCACAATTTTCAGTGTTAAAATCAAGTATGATTACCAAGCCTGAGTGGGTTTATAGTACTTAACTCATAATATAAATGGGGAATCATAGCAGGATTGGATATTTTTCAATGAGTTAAACACTTACTACGTGCAAATACTTCATTACAGGTACAGTTAAAATGACCTGGCCAGGACCTTCTCCTCAGGGAACTTGAATTTCAGTAGGCTTGATGGGTACACACAGTCACAGCCATCATGCAAATCATCTGAGATGGAGGGTGCGTCAGGTGCAGATTTCAGACAGGTGGTGCTCACTCTCTTAGGGGAGTGACGGGGAAAGCTTTGAGGACTCAACTGGTTATTTTGTTTATACCTTACTAGGGAGCGATTGAAGATCGAAGTGCTAAAACAAAGAATTGCTTCTAATACAACATGTTGGAGATGGAAATAGAGGTGAGAGTAAGACTCAGGGAGGCAGTGAGGGGTGCTTTACAGTAAATGTTGCCCGAGAAGGGCCTCAGCCATGAGGCACCAAGAGTAGCAAGGCAGGCAGCCTTTTCTTCATTCATAACAGGGCCTTGGCTGCCTGTCCTTTCCACATGCTGGCCTCTTGCTGCTTGTTGACCTTTAGCTTCGATGTGTCCTCAGGGAGGCCTTCTCTGATCACTCTTGGTGGTAAGAAGCTGCGGTATTAAGTGTGGAGCAGCCCTTTGAAGAAAGTGAGTCACAAAAGGAAGAGAAAAGATGATAGCTTGGAAATGAGTAGCGAGATGGGAATCGAAGATGAGTTTGCAGATTAGTAGGCAGAGGACAGACTGGAGGTAAATAGGGAGAGATTATAGTTGTTGGTACCTGGCTTGCGGGGGGGTGGTAATTGATGAGGAAAGGTCTTGGAGGTGGGGAGGGATGAGAATAAGCCCCTCTGAAAGGGTGTTGTTCATGCAGGAAGAGGATCGAATTGTCTGAGACCAGGAAGGAAGACCAAATAAATGAGACACTGAAAGCATGTGGGAGTGGGGAGGTGAAGTGGCACTGATCTCTATAAATCAGGCCTAGTGACTGGCATCTCAGAGAACGGTTTCGGGATACCTGTGTTAGCACATTCCATGGAATTTGAGGCAACAAGAGGTAGATGAAAGGATTGCTGAATAAATGAAAGAATTCTTTCAAGTAAAATGAATTTATAGAGGAGAACCTAACCAGCCGGTGTGGGGATGCAGCCATCTGAAGGGGAAGATAATACAGGACAGGGTTTGACCTGGCACAGGACCAACGGGTCAAGAGAACGTAACTTCCCCCCAGCTTTACTGAGATACAGTTGACATACGGCACTGTGTAAGTTTAAGGTGTGCAGCATGATGATTTGACTTCATGAAATTATGACATCCATCATCTCATACAGATACAAAGTTAAAGAAATAGAAAAAAACATTTTTTCCTTGTGATGAGAACACTTAGGATTTACTCTCTTAGCAACTTTAATTATATTTACCATGTTGTACATTATGTCCTCAGTACTTATTTATCTTATGAAGGGAAGTCTGCACTTTAAAAAAAATAATAATAATTTTATTTTTGACTGCATTGGGTCTTTGTTGCTGTGCGTGGTCTTTCTCTGGTTGCGGGGGCTACTCTTCATTGTGGTGCGCAGGCTTCTCATTGCGGTGGCATCACTCGTTGTGGAGCACAGGCTCTAGGCACGCCGGCTTCAGTAGTTGTGGCTTGCGGGCTCTAGAGCGCAGGCTCAGTAGTTGTGGCACACGGGCTTAGTTGTTGCGGCATGTGGGATCTTCCCGGACTAGGGATCGAACCTGTGTCCCCTGCCTTGGCAGGCGGATTCTCAACCACTGTGCCACCAGGGAAGCCTCAATTTGCACTTTTGATTGCCCTCATCCAATCCCCCCAGCCCCCGTCACCTCTGTAGCTACAAATCTGACCTCTTTTTCTATAAATTTGTTTGTTTTTGAAGTATAATTGACCTACAACACTGTTAGTTCCTGTTATACAACATGGTGATTCTATATTTCTCTACATTTCAAAATGGTCACCAGGATAAATCTAGTTACGATATGTCACCATACAAAGATACTAGGTAGTTACTGTGTTTCCTACACCGTACATTTCATACCCATGACTCATTTATTTTGCAACTGGAAGTTTGTTTGATCTGTCTCACCTGTTCCTTTCCCTCTGGCAGCCGCCTGTTCTCTGTATCTGTAACTCCATTTCTGTTTTGTTATGTTCGTTCATTTGTTGTTTAGATTTCACATATAAGTGAAATCATACAGTAGTTGTCTTTCTCTGTCTGACTTATTTCACTTAGTGTAATACCCTCCAGGTCCATCTGTGTTGTTGCAGATGGCAAGATGTTACTCTTTCTCATGGCTGAGTAGTATTCGTGTGTGTGTGTGTGTGTGTATCAAATCTTCTTTATCCGTTCATCTGTTGATGGGCACTTGCTTTGCTTCCATATCTTGGTTATCATAAATAATGCTGCAATGAACAGAGACATGCAAATGTCTTTTCCTTTTCCTTTCTTCCCTCCCCTCCTTTTTTTTTTTTTTTTTTTTGGCCTCGTGGCATGCAGGATCTTAGTTCCCCGACCAGGGATTGCACCCATGCCCCTTGCAGTGGAAGTGCAGAGTCCTAACCACTGGACCACCAGGGCATTCCCATAAATGTCTTTTCTAATTAGTGTTTTTATTTTCTCTGGGTGAATAGGAGTAGAATTTGCTGGATCATATGGTAGTTCTATTTTTAATTTTTTGAGGAGTTTCCATACTGTTTTGCGTAGTGGCTGGACTAATTTACATTCCCACCAACAGAGCATGAGTGTTCCCTTTTCTCCACATCCTTGTCAGTGCTTGTTATTTGTTTTCTTTTTCATAATTGCCATTCTGACAGGTGGGAGGTGATATCTCATTGTGGTTTTGATTTGCATTTCACTGATGATTAGTGATATTGAGCATCTTGTCATGTGCCCGTTGGCCATCTGTATGTCTTCTTTGGAAAAATGTCTATTCAGATCCTCTGCCCAGTTTTTAATTGAGTTGTTTGTTTATTTTTTGACGTTGAGTTGTGTAAGTTCTTTGTATATTTTGGATATTAATCCCTTGTGGGTCATATTGTTTGCAAATATCTTCTCCCATTGCGTCTGCGGCCTTTTTGTTTTGTTGATAGTTAACTTCACTGTGTAAAAGCTTTTTTAGTTGAATGTAGTCCTGTTTGTGCTTTTGTTTCCCTTGCCTGAGGAGGCATATCCAAAAAATATTTTTAAGACTGATGTCAAATAGTGTACTGCCTATGTTTTCTTCTAGGAGTTTTATGGTTTCAGGGCTTATATTTAAATCTTGTATCCATTTTGAATTTATTTTTGTGCATGATATGAGAGAGTAGTCCAGTATGATTCTTCTGTATGTAATTGTCCTGTTTTCCCAGCACAATTTATTGAAGAGGCTGTTTTTTCCCCATTGTACATTCTTGCCTCCTTTGTCATAGATTAATTGCCCATGTAAGTGTGGATTCATCTTCTGGGCCTTCTGTTCCGTTCCATTGATTTATGTGTCTGGTTTTGTGCTAGTACCATGCTGTTTTGATGACTGTAACCATATAGTATAGTTTGAAATCTGGGTGCATGATGCCTCCAGCTTTGTTCTTCATTCTCAAGATTGTTTTTGTTTGTTCGTTTTTTGCTATTTGGGGTCTTTTGTGTTTCCATATAAATTTTAGAATTACTTGTTCTAGTTCTGTGAAAAATGCCATTGGCATTTTGATAGGGATTGCATTGGATATTTAGACGGCTTTGGATAGTATGGTCATTTTAGCAATATTAAGTTTTCCAGTCCATGAACTTGGTATATCTTTACATCTGTTCCCGTTGTCTTCAGTTTCTTGCATTGGTGTCATTATATTTCCGAGTATAGGTGTTTTACCTCCTTAGTTAGATTTATTCCCAGGGATTTTAATTAATTAATTAATTTATTTATTTTTTGCGATATGTGGGCCTCTCACTGTTGTGGCCTCTCCTGTTGCGGAGCACAGGCTCCGGACGTGCAGGCTCAGCAGCCATGGCTCATGGGCCCATCCGCTCCGCGGCATGTGGGATCTTCCCGGACCGGAGCGCAAACCTGTGTGCCCTGCATCAGCAGGCGGGCTCTCAATCACTGCGCCACCAGGGAAGCCCCCAGGGATTTTATTTTTTGATGCGATTTGTAAATGGGATTGTTTTCTTAATTTCTCTTTCTGATAGTTCGTTGTTAGTGTATAGAAATACAACAGATTTCTTTGTATTAATTTTGTATCCTGCAACTTTGCCGAATTTATTGATGAGCTCTTAGCAGTTTATTCATGATGCCTTTAGGATTTTCTATAGAGTATCATGTCATCCTCAAACAGTAACAGTTGTACTTCTTCCTTTCCAATTTGGATTCCTTTTCTTTTTCTTGTCTGATTGCTGGGGCTAGGACTTCCAACACTAAGTTCAATAAAAGAGCGACAGTGGGCATCCTTGTCTTGTTCCTGATCTTAGAGAAAATGCTCTCAGCTTTATACCATTGAGCCCACCATGTTAGCTGTGGGCTTATATATGACCTTTTTTATGTTGAGGTATGTTCCCTCTATATGCACTTTGTTGAGTTTTTTTAATCATACGTAGATGTTGAATTTTATTAAAAGCTTTTTCAACATTTATTGAGACGATCATAAAATTTTTCTTCCTCAGTTTGTTAATGTGGTATATATCACATCGATTTGTGGATATTGAACCATCCTTACATCCATGGGGTAAATCCCACTTGATCATGGTGTATGATCCTTTAAATGTATTGTTGAATTCAGTTTGCTAATATTTTGTTGAGTAATTTTGCATCTATGTTTATCATTGATATTGGCCTGTAATTTTCTTTTCTCTTCTCTTTGTCTGGTTTTGCTCTCAGGGTGATGCTGGCCTCATAGAATGAGTTCAGAAGCACTCCTTCCTCTGCAATGTTTTGGAAGAGTTTCAGAAGGATACATGTTAACTCTTCTGTAAATGTTTGGTAGAATTCACTTGTGAAGCCATATGGTCTTGGACTTCTGTTTGTTGGGAGTTTTTAAATTATTGATTCAGTTTCATTACTGATAATTGGTCTGTTCATATTTTCTATTTCTTCCTGGTTCAGTCTTGGGAGGTTGTACATTTCTAGGAATTTGTCCATTTCTTCTAGGTTGTCCATTTTATTTGCGTATAATTGTTCACAGTAATCTCTTGTGATCTTTTGTATTTCGGTGCTGTCAGTTGTAACTTCTGCTTTTTCATTTCTGATATTATTGATTTGGGCCCACTCTCTCTAGTGCTGGCCCACTGGTGGGTAGAGCTGGGTGGCTGGTTGTGCGGCCAGGGGTCCTAGTGTAGGCTTGCTGGTGAGCAGGCTGGTTTCAGACATCACTGGCTGCAGGGTTCGGGGTGTTCCAAAGCTTTGTAAGCCTACTGGTGAGTGGGGCTGGATCCCAGAGTGGCTGGCTGATGGGTCCAAGGTGTTTCAGAGCTAGTATCGGCCTACTGGTGGACAGGGTCAGGGTCCTATGTGTCCCAGGGCTAGTGCCCAGCGTAGGCAGGCTGGTCATGGAGTCTCTGGCTGCAGGGCCCTGGGGGTCCAGGGGCTGGTGCCAGCCTACTGGGGTGGGCTGGGTCCTGACTCAGCAGGTACAGGGCTGTGGTATCCCGGGGCTAGAGAAAATCATTTAAATATCGAAGCATGACAACTCATCAAACTTGGGAGGAAGACAGTTGAAACCAGGAGGGAATTGATGGACTAGGAGAATAGGAGGGCATGGAGGAGTCAGACATAAGATGGACATGGAGAAGTTTCAGTAGATCAGGGTGTCAGAAGTAGAAGACAAGGAGTGTTACTCAAGAAGATCTTGCAGATCTCTGATGAGATCAAATGCATACTGGTGTGAGAAGACAGAGTGCAGTCCAGGGATTAAGAGGCCACTCAGTCAGAAGGCAACGCAAATAGATCTTGATCTTACAGAAAGTAAAGGAAATAAGTGGACAGGGAAAATTGAACCAGTATCAGAGTCAATTGAGTAAAGAAAGCCAGAAGAAGGAATTTATGCATAGACCATAAATTACAAATTTTGGAGAGAGAGAAACAAAGTTTGTATTGGTGGAGTATCATGGAGTTATTAGCTCCAACACAACACTAAGTTCAGTGTTAGTGTGGAAGTACAATAAATTTCTCTCTTAGAGTTCCAGTAGGACAGTTGTGGGCCTTGATACTCATGGATTCTGAAATTTTTAAGGAATCAAGTTGGGCCTGCAAGTTTGCTCTGGTTTGGTAACAACTACAGTATATTTGATTGTATTAGAGTACAGTGCTCCCTCCTTTATTCAAACCACCAGTAATTATTAGTTTTCCTGTAAGCTTGTAATTATTACACATAGAAGATCTTCTGAATTAATTAAGAACTTTATTAGGCCCTCTATTCCAAATTTGCTTCTTAACCAGATCTGTTTACCAGGAGAGCAGAAAAGATAACCAATATAGAAAAGTATTCCTTATTAATTTGTTATATTTGTGTATTATATCTCTTATTTATAATGAGTATGAGACCAGAAAAATGTGATCTTCCTCTCTTAAGAACTGAAAGTACATATATGAAAATCAGCTCATATTCTAATCCTTCTTATTTGTAGACCATTCGAAGGAAAAAGAAAGTTCAGATACCAGTAAGTCGTCCTGATCCTGAACCAGTATCTGAGAATGAAGAAGATAGTTATGATGAGGAAGTACACGACCCGAGAAGTGGCCGTGGGGGCATGGTTAACAGGAGGAGTGAGAAGAGCTGGGCCAGGGATAGAAGTGCAAGTCGAGAGAGGAGTCTGTCTCCGCGATCTGATAGGCGATCTGTGGCTTCCAGTCAACCTGCCAGACCCACCAAAGTCACACTGGTGAAATCCCGGAAAAACGAAGGTATTTTCTACCAACTCGTTTATCATTTTCACATGAAAATTTTAAGACTAATTTTAATGAGAAGTAAGTTTGCCATCACTTTATATCTTTGCTTTGTTGTCTTCTGTTATCTTCGTTTTTGTGTCCTGTTGCTTTAAATCAAATCTTGTGATGTCAGGCTTCAGGGGTCATCTGTTTCCTCTTCTTGAATCATTTTGTTGTAGCAGATAGTACTTCACATAAATTGTCCAGTAGTTGGATTTTGGATTACTTCTTGTGAGTAGAATAGGCTAATACAAGAAATGTCACGCCATCACCAAGTTGCAATTCAGTGTTTTACTTAGCTGTCAGGATCAGTAGTACCTACATCTGGGTAGAAATCATTGGATTCGGAGGGAGGGCAGGCTGCCTTTTCTAAATGGAGAGTCGGAGGGAGAGGACCCGCCACAGGATATTGCTCTAAAAGCAAAGGACTTGTTTGTCAAAAAATTTTGAAACTGAAGCCTAGCTGCCTCCCCTCAGGTAATCACATTTGATACAAATGAGTCTGATTGTGGCTTCTTGCTGCCGTGGGCATGTCTCTCCCATGCAGGAAAGCGTTGATGACTGATCATTTTGATAAAAAGGTGTAAGAGTATTTGAAGGCTGGCTCTGATCCGCTTTACTGAAACCTGACATGTCTCCTGGTTATTGCTCCCCTCTGCCCTCATCCATACCAACTTCTCAGTCAGACTGTCTGTGTTCAGAGCTGTTTCTCCTTGTTCACCACTCACTCTTCAGCCCTCTCTCTCTGGTATCTGCTCCTAGAACTGGTCATACTAAATCCGGTAGAAATTTCTAGTCTTTATCTTACTTGCCTTTTCAGTACCATTTCACATAGTTAACCACTCCCTGTTTTTTTTGAATTTTATTTATTTTTTATACAGCAGGTTCTTATTAGTTATCTGTTTTATACATATTAGTGTATATATGTCAATCCCAGTCTCCCCGTTCATCCCATCCCACCCCCACCACCCCCAGTTTCCCCCCTTGGTGTCCATACGTTTGTTCTCTACATCTGTGTCTCTATTTCTGCCCTGCAAACCGGTTCATCTATACTATTTTTCTAGGTTTCACATATATATGTTAATATACCATATTTGTTTTTCTCTTTCTGACTTACTTCACTCTGTATGACAGTCTCTAGGTCCATCCACGTCTCTACAAATGACTCAGTTTCATTTCTTTTTATGGCTAAGTAATATTCCATTGTATATATGTACCACATCTTTATCCATTCATCTGTTGATGGGCATTTAGGTTGCTTCCATGACCTGGCTATTGTAAATAGTGCTGCAGTGAACATTGGGGTGCATGTGTCTTTTTGAATTATGGTTTTCTCTGGGTATATGCCCAGTAGTGGGATTGCTGGGTCATACTGTAATTCTATTTTAGTTTTTTAAGGAACGTCCCTACTGTTCTCCATAGTGGCTGTATCAATTTACATTCCCACCAACAGTTCAAGAGGGTTCCCTTTTCTCCACACCCTCTCCAGCATTTGTTGCTTGTAGATTTTCTGATGATGCCCGTTCTAACTGGTGTGAGGTGATACCTCATTGTAGTTTTGATTTGCATTTCTCTAATAATTAACCACTCCCTGTTTTTTGAAATAATGTTTTCTCTTGGCTCCTGTAATGCTGTGGGTTTCAGGGGTTCCTCCCTCTTTCTTTTCTGTATCCTTGGCAATCTCTTTGTCCTCATTCTACCTTTCAGTGTTCTGTGGATTTCTGTTCTAGAATCTCTTTTCTACTTCATATAACATCTTTAGGAAATCTCATGTCTCTCAGTGTCGTGGGCTGCTCATGATGGCACAGCTCCTTCCCTAGGTCCAGTGTGTGTACCCTGGTGCCCCAGCTGACTCATAGGCATGTACATTTAGGTGTTCGTCTGCATCCCTCAGATACAGCACATCTCCCTCGTGGAATGTTTTTTATGAAATATCCCATTGCATATATTCCTGTCTACCCGGTCTCTCAAGCCAGCCGGGGGCAGCATGGTATAGTTTTCCGTGACATCTTTTTTCCCCTGCTTTCCTATGCCCGGTTAACACCTTCTAACTTCCTAAACACCACACTTGACTGTCCTACTCCTCCTTTCTCCACCACCACCACCCTCATCCAAGCTACCAGCATCTTTTTTTTTCTTCCATCTTTATTGAGGTGTAATTGACATTGTATATTAATATGTAAAGTTGTTATGTATTTAAAGTGTGTACAGTGTGATGGTTTGAGGTATGTATACACTAGGAAACGATCACCACAATCAAGTTAATCAACACATCGTTACTTTTTCCTTTTTTGTGTTGTGGGGCACGGCGGGTGAGGAGCATCACACCACTGTCTATTAAGTGACTCACCCAGCCTCATGATGCAGTCTCTGGATCTCCCTGGTCCATTCTGTGGACTGCTCCACATGGTTACAGGGTCCTCTGGGCTGCTTCTTCTCTGTCTGACTCTTGCCCTACACTTATGACTTCATCAAACCTGTCTTGTCTTTCCTTCATACCTTCTGGTGCACTTGTTTTTAACCATTCTGTCTCGACCAGTGTGCACACGCACGCACACACCCACACCCACGCGCATGCGCGCGCACACACACACACACACACACACACACCACCACCCCCACCCAACCTCATTTCTCAGGTTTATATTCTTTTTTTTTTTTTAAACCCACATTTGTTTATTTATTTATTTTTGCTGTGTTGGGTCTTCGTTTCTGTGCGAGGGCTTTCTCTAGTTGTGGCAAGCAGGGGCCACTCTTCATCGCGGTGCGCGGGCCTCTCATTATCACAGCCTCTCTTGTTGCGGAGCATAGGCTCCAGACGCGCAGGCTCAGTAGTTGTGGCTCACGTGCCTAGTTGCTCCGCGGCATGTGGGATCTTCCCAGACCAGGTCTCGAACCTGTGTCCCCTGCATTGGCAGGTGGATTCTCAACCACTGCGCCACCAGGGAAGTCCATTTCTCAGGTTTAGTGTTAGTATTTCCTAGGTAGAGTTTCAGCTTTAGCATTTGCTTCTCAGGGAGGCCTTCTCTGACCCCCACTAGGCACAGAATCATGTATTGCTCCATCCGAACTCTTCATCACACAGGTAATTGTGGTAACGTCTTTTTCCCTACTGACTAGGGAAGCTGCCAGAGTGCAGGGACTGTCTCAATTGCTGGTTTTTATCTCTAGTGCCTACCACCTAGTTAATATTTACTAAGGAAATACTTAGAATAAACGAATACATTAATATACAAGGAATATTTTAGAGTCATCTCTGTATTTTGGTCATTTATAATTTTTAAGTCTTAAATAAGGACAGTCTTTTAATCAATACTTTCTTTCTGTGAGATATAGTCACCATTTCTAAAGCACACATAGTTGACTGCCTAGATCCCCTAGAAGGTCATTTTCTTTTTTTTAACCCTGATTCTATTCCTGCTTGTGAACACTCTTTGTATATTTGCCTTAAGTTGAACTGTAACTGATGTAACTTTTAAAAGCTTGAGTAGCAGGTCTGCTAACTTATCCCATCTTAAAAACAGTTTTGTTTCCCTTCTGGTTTTTGTTTTGTTTTTCTTTCCCAGTAAGACTCAGTCCTACTCTTTATCCTAACGCAACCGGGGCAGTCCTGTTCTATTGACATTATACTGTTAGTTGTAGTCATTGTACAGCTTTGCAGGCCCCCTGGACAGTTTTCTGGACTCTCCTGGTAACTTCTTTAACTCTGACCACTCCCTCACCCACAGGTGCAATTAATGTTGCCACGCTCCTGGGCACTTTGGGCACTTTGTCGGTTGTTGGAAGGACTGGCATCTTTAACTCCTCCCCACATCTGCTTGGCTTGTTTGAAGCCCTCGTTTGAGTGGTGCACACTGATGCTCTGTGTATGTCTCTCAGAGAGGTGTTAAAGTCATCAACAAAATCGTAAAGGATTCCAGAGTTTTTCTTTTCAGAATTTTATTCTTTAAACCTTCTGAGAAGCTAGTGCATCAGCATGACACCATCAGAGAGAAATGGTTATCTCTTCGGATTTTTCTCTCTTTCAGTACAGTGAGAGCACGATGTGTCAATCTTTTGTTTGAACCACGCACTTTCCCTTTGCTTTCACACTGACAGTGAAAACTTTCTGATGATTAGAGGAAATGTCGTCTTTGCAGGGAGGCCAAGAATAATTTCTTATTACTGATTGTACTTAAAAACTCTATGCGGTGATTATTAGTTTCATACTTTTAAACTCTTTAAGAGTCTTGGGATTTTACTCTTGGGATTTTACACTAAAGACATTTAAATATATTATTTCAGAATATGGTCTTCGATTGGCCAGCCATATATTTGTAAAGGAAATTTCACAAGATAGTTTGGCAGCAAGAGATGGCAATATTCAAGAAGGCGATGTTGTATTGAAGGTATAGTCATATTCTTACATTTTGATGAACTGCAGTAGAAAACAAGTTCTAGTGTGACCACATAGCTCCTGTTCATGCTTGAAGCGATTTTGCCAAAAAGAATTAAAAATCAGTATTTGGGGACTAGATAGTTTGCCACTGGCTATTATTACATGTCAACACTGACGCTTTTCTTTGGGCATAGAGTCATCCTAGAGAATTAATAGCGCCAAATGTGTATTTTTCACTAATAGGAGTTACTTTTGTAGATAGATTTGTTTGTTGTTCCACATTAAGTGGTTTTGATAACTCCTCCGGATATTATTGATGTGTTTTGTTAGTTTGCCCATGAGTAATAGAAAGTGATGGGGAGGAGGTAGAAGATGCTAATTTGGGCTTTTCTGGCAGAGCAGCAGTGTAGTACAGATTTTATTATTTCAGTAAGGAGGAGTACTTTGATAGTTTAGGAAAAGTGTAAAGGGAATATTTTGGTTCTCAGAGCAAGCCCAGGAGTAGTCTAGATATTCCTGTTCATGTCAGACTAAGTTAACGTTTGTATTTTTGTCATTTACCTTCAACCTATAGTTTCTTTTCTGTTGCAGATAAATGGTACCGTGACGGAAAATATGTCATTGACAGATGCAAAGACATTGATAGAGAGGTCTAAAGGCAAGTTAAAGATGGTAGTTCAGAGAGATGAGCGGGCTACCCTGCTGAATGTCCCTGATCTTTCTGACAGTATCCACTCTGCTAATGCCTCTGAGAGAGATGGTGAGTGTGGCTCTGTTTGCAGAGACCCTTTAAGTGACCTGTTTCTTAAAGTGGGAAGATTTGACATTTTAGAATGAAATGATAATTTTCTATAAGCCAGACACCTTCAAAATATAAGAATTCAAAAAAAATTTTTTCTGTTGACAGCTCACCAATATCAAATAGTAGCTGATTAAGTTAATGCTTAAATCAACCATTTTATATGAAGTTATATTTAGTAACTTATTTCCATTATTATTGGAGTACCTTATATTTTACTGTAGTCATTTCATGGGAAAATAAACAGCACTCTTTTGTTTAACAGACATTTCAGAAATTCAGTCACTGGCATCAGATCATTCTGGTCGATCACACGACCGGCCTCCCCGTCACAGCCGATCACGATCTCCTGACCAGCGGTCAGAGCCTTCTGACCATTCTAGACAGTCTCCACAGCAGCCCAGCAATGGCAGGTAATCATGCTCTGTTGTTTAAAATAAAACAGGTGTGTGTGCTTGGTACATGTTTCTGGTTTTGCTTAGAAATAAAATTAGAAGATAGGTTGTCTTTGGATTACTTAAATTAGGTTCGTGTTTCTTTATCAATTTAGGTATTTCTTATCTAGAATAACAGAGGTCAAACTGTTTCATAAAAGGCCAAAGAGTAAGTATTTTAGGCATGTGAGCCAAGTCTTGTTACTACTCAGCTCTGTCTTTGTGGCACAAAACTAACTGTAGACAGTATGTAAATAAATGGGCATGGCTGTTTTCCAATAAAACTTTATTTTTAAAAAGTTGGCTCTCAGCTGCAATTTGCTGACCCACTGCATTAGAAGATGCCAGCAAGCTTTAGGACAAGTTAACTGTATACAGTAGAAGTCCTTTAGTGGAGAGATTAACCTGGACTTTATTTTCTGCTTTAAAGTACACTGTCTGGTATTTATGCCAAAGGGTCTGCTATGCTAGTAGTATATGACTTACCTGAGTTTATAGTCTCTGGGGTCACATATACATTTGAGAATATGAGGAAAATTATGACTCTTCTTTCCAGAAAAATGCACATGTACACATACGTGTAGCACTTTACATAAGAATTCTGGACATTCCCCAGGGCTCTGTAGGCCACCTAGGGGTGGACCTAGGGTTTAACAGCAATCCGTATGGAGATCTTCTGTAGACACTTGAAATTTCAGGTCCAGAGCTGACCAGTTTAAGATTCAAGGTGGTGATTTGGGACTTACTGCATGAGGGTGTTAGCTGAAGCCATAAAAGTCACTAAAAGTGCCAAGAGAAACAATATAGATAGAACGCCCAGAGGTGGACCACAGGGAGTGTTCCCTGAGGAGGCAAGGGAGAAGTCCCTCCCTGGGAGAGAGCTGTCCTCAAGATTGTCAGAAATCATACAGATAACAGTTGTTATGCACCCCTGAGTTTAGATATTTGTGAGGTTGATTCTCTCTGAATTTCAGATTTTAGACATATAAATTGTATTAACCCTGATCTTTGTAATTAATGTTATAATTTTTTTAAGGAATATTATAGTATGTCACATGCAAAATGGACTTATAGTCGATTATTAGTTTTAACTGCTGCAGGTTAACATATTAATTCTAAAAATCTCCCTGACACAGTACAGACCTTATCTGGAAAAGGACAGCTGCTGCAACATGTACACAGTGACAGAGCTAACATCCCTGATGAGTCACGGGGAGTGGCTGTAATTGTAACACAGTTCTCTCACCTAGAAGCTAGGCTGGCATCAAGCAATTTGGACATGATTTTCCTTTAAAAAGAAAGAAAGAAATGCTCATCAAAACTTTGGCCATTTGTATTTATTGTAATCAAATTCTAAACCTTAGAAAGTTCTTTCTGATACTTACTTTTTTCCATTTAGATTTCCTAAACACTTGACATCTGTAACTTTAAAAGTTGAAGAGGATTTAAAAATTTTTTTAACTATCTTCATATTATATTGGGTTGTTTTACTCTCTTGGGAACCTCAAGTATTCTTTATGGGTAACACCAGTTATATGAGATCTTTTAAAAATACAGAATCCTGGGCCTGCTTCTCAGTTCATCTGAGGTGGAGGCAGGGAATACTTTTTTAAAGTTCCTGATAGCATTCTCTTCTATACATTACCAGATTTGGGAACTTCTGGTTAGAACATGTAGCATATACTAAGGAAAAGATAGTATTTTGAGTACAGAAGACAAAAAGTCTTCAGATTCTTTTCCAAATGTTTGTACTGAGAATATAATTCCTGAAAATTAAGTGACCTGTCAAAAGACAGGATGTAAAGTAGTACCAGTTGCTTAAAGGTTTCATTTTCATTTCCCCCCTAAAGTTAATATTAAAATCCAGATAACTGTGGGAGTTTTAATATAGAGGGTGCCTTGCATTTTGAGAAACAACTTAGATATAGTAAGAGAGTAAAATCCTAGTATTAAAAAACACATGGGACATTTTCTTTTTGTTATTTAATTTTGTACAGATGTCTTTGTTTTACAAATGTTCTTTAAATGCTCTTGTTTAAAAAGTGAAACAAAAAAGACTGGTGAGAAAAGTTTCAGTTTAGTGTGTAAAACACTAGCCCCACCTTTTTCTCTTCCTAGATTTCTGAGTATTTTCGTATGTTTGTAAGACTGCAGTTATCTGTTGAGAATAGTAACTTTCATTTTGTCAGAGGCAATAGAATATAGTGATTTCTTTGGGCTTTGAAGCAAGTTTTCCTGGGTTTAAGTCCCACCCTGCCATTGGTTACTTGCGCAACCTTGAAACCTCTCTGCACTTTAGTTTTCTCATTTGCTGTAAAAAAAGGCATCATACATTACAAAGTTGTGAAAGTTAAATTAGTTATTAGAACACCTGGCGCAAATATTGGCTGCTCTCATTAGTATGGTGATTAGTAGTAGTAGTAATAGTATCATCAGTTAGAGTTTCCAAAAGTGCTTTCACATCTGCTCATATTAAACCATTTCTAAGAAGATTTGCTCGTTTTGTAGGCAAGTCAGCTTAAGCTGAGTGGTTGTGATAAAGTCCAGGGTTATGTAGTTGACAAGAGATTAGAGCCAGGATTAAAGCTCTTGGCCTTTTGACTTAAGTGTTTGACCTTATGGGTGTAGAGAAAGAAAAAAGTGGAAGGTTACTTAAGGGAGCAGAAATCTATAAAGCATTCCATTGTGTTCCATTGTTGTCATGACCTACTTATGTTCCTCTGTGTGATGTTCTTTTCTTGGAGAACAAATGTTATATGGTCTGAGTTCTGAGAAAAACACATGAGCGTGTTTCTTCATAATAATTGGATGAGCAGTGTACCCTTACTGTTGTCTTGAACATGGGCTGGCAAACTACAGCCTGTGGGCCAAATCCAGACTGCTGCCTGGTTTTGCAAATAAAGTTTTACTGGAACTCATCCTAATTAAGTTGTGGCAGAGACTGCATGGCCCACAGAGCCATTTACAGAAAAAGTCTGCCAGTCCTTCCCTGGTCTAGGATGTTAAAATAGTTTTGTTTTTAAATTGAAAAATAATATATGTATAGAGAATTATTACGGTGATTTTGTTATAGCTTGATGCTGTTGCTAAGTTTGTTTTGTATATTTTATTCGGTGTTTTTTCACTGCCCACTCTGGGCCGAGACTCCCTCTCTAGGAGGGAGCTGGGCATACTGAGAGTCCTTGGCTGGTGGCACTGCCTCATGGCGATTGTCAGGGGCTGTCAATGAGAAGACTCTTTCACTGATTTCACTGCAGTCCCTGCATGACTAGAGAGTATTGGATTTGCAGAGTGTGTTCTAAGCCTCTGTTTGGTTATATTGTACTCTCCCTAGTATTTACAGTTAATTTAACAGATCCATTTTATGCATTTTCTCCCTAGAGGAGCAACATATGTTTACGTTTTTGGTTCTGTTCTATAAACTATTTTAATAAAAGTGACTCTCATGCTACTGATTAATCATAAGCCGTCGCATTGTTGAAAAAATTCTATTACAGTAAAAGCTCAGACCAGTTAGGATAAGGTTCAACTGTAGAAAATTTGCATTGTAAAGGTTTGTATTTTGTATTTCTTATACTCAGTCATTCCATAAACTGACAAGGTGCATCTGAGAATAAGCTGTTTAAGGTTTTTAGGGAATTGTATATTTTAACAAACAGGAAAAAGTCTGATTTATATTTAGCATATCTATTTCATAAAAATGATTGCTTCTGAAGTACTTGAAAGCAGTCTAGAGATTAAAACTGTAGAAGTTTAAAATACTTGTTTCATTGTTTGTTTCTCTTGAGAGAAATGTCTCCACTGAATTCTGAAGTTAGTGGTGTCAGTATTGATACTGCTTATGGTGTAACAAATATATGATGATTAAATTTGTTCTTATGAATGCGAATTTCTAGCCTAAATCCGAGCATTGAGCCAAGTTAAATAATCAAGTTAAATAATGGGATCAAAAATCCTTTAACTATACAGTCCACCTATATCATCAGGGTTGAATGCAGGTTCATGCCTTTGTTCTCTCAGAGTGCCAGGTGAGTCCTCATACACATGCATGTAGGGCATATGGTGTTTCCGCTTAAATACCTTAGAGAAGCCTTGGCTTTTAAATTAAAGATCTAGTTTTTTTATTTACACACCTTATATGTCACCTTCCATGGTTGTTTTCTTTGAGTTTAGAGAGCTGTAAATATTCTTTTGCCCTAGTATATATCGTTTCTGTTAGATATTGTGTAGTTCTGTTTGGAACATACATAGAACTTTGCCAATAGGCTAAAAATTATTGTGGAAACATCCATATACATAAGCTGAACATTTCTTTTTACTGTTTCAAAATGTAGAGAAGTATAACCTTCTTCTGACTGGTGAATTTCAGGGTTTTTTCCCCTGATCCTTGGTTTTAGTCCTTTGTCTTAGGTAGAAAAGATTTTATTACCTCCAATTTGAAAGATGCTTGATTCAAAACAAGATTTATATGTGATACTGTTGGTAATTAATTTGGTGCAGGTACTATTACATTTTCTTTTTCAGACATGCTGTGGAGTCCTGCATCCTTTTTTCCCTCCCGCTTTCACCTCAGAGATAGTCAGGTAGAGAGATTCAGCTTATTAAATCTTAGTGAATTTAATCAACAATTGATGCCTCCTTTTCTATGCCTCCTGTGCCGTGCACAGTTGATGGTGAGTGATCAGCAGTCAGCACAGTGAGTGTTCTTCAGTGAAGGTTGAAAGATTTTTTCCTTCACCAGTAATTTTGACATTACCCCGCTCATTTTTCCTTTATGAAGTTTTGTTTTGTTTTTTTCGGTACGTGGGTCTCTCACTGTTGTGGCCTCTCCCGTTGTGGAGTACAGGCTCCGGATGCGCAGGCTCAGCGGCCATGGCTCACGGGCCCAGCCGCTCCGCGGCATGTGGGATCCTCCCGGACTGGGGCACGAACCCGTGTCCCCTGCATCAGCAGGTGGACTCTCAACCACTGCACCACCAGGGAAACCCCTATGAAGTATGTTTTGATAATGCACATGTTGTCAGTGTATGATTATAAATTATGCCCTCAACAATCTAGGCAAGATCCCTTGTACCACAGAGCTTATATCCAAGTGAATAAAACTGATAAATGCGTTTGAAATATGAAACAGTAATTTGCATTAGCGGTAAAGAAAATCAGGGTGATGTGACAGTGCAGGAAGAGGGGGCAGTATTAGAGACATGCTTGGGCAGAAAGAAGGCTTCTCTACGGTCAACTTATCTTGATATGAGTGAGTGAGAAGGAGCCAGCCAAAGGAAGATCATTCCAGAATAAGACAGAGATGGAGATACATTCAGCTTGTTGGAAGAACAGCAAGGTGACTGGTGTGGCTGGACCACAAGGGCAACATAGCCAGGGATTTGGAGTTCCTAAACGTTTTTTTTTTTCCTGTTTTGGAAAATTGGTTAGGGAGAATGTGAAACTTCAAAGTTTATCACTTGAATTGTTACTAAATCTTTTTAAAATAAGATTCTTTGTCTAACCTTTCAAAGTGAGTGGAATATTAAAGACCCATCCTGAACTTCTGTTATTCAGATAAGAGCCAGCTGTTACTTTCAATCCTTGGGAATTTTCGGTTACAGGATTAAAACTCCAAACTGAGGTTTTGTTTTCATATGCTTTGTAAGGGGAAGGGCTGAGGGAGGACCATAGCTGATACATTTCTCTAGTTAATATAGACCAAGGTCTAGTAGTGTTGTGCTCAGTGATTGGTGATGGATTTTAACCCCTAAGAGGAGTTCATGGACCTAATGACAGCAAGGCAAGCTTAAATATTATACTTTATAGTCACTATTTTTAAAGTAAAAGTGTACATTTTATTTACTCCATCAGCTGAGAACTATTTTCTTGTACAATATAAAACATAAAATATTATAAAAACAGACTTCCACTCACGTGTAAAAGTAGTAAGTATATGAAAAATCTTATTTCTAGTTTAAATAACGTAGGACAATTCTTTATTGCCTTTGAGAGAATGTTAATAAAAAATGAAGAGTATGGTAACACTGGTCTCTTGTTATAAAATCAGCCAAACATACTGCACAATCAAGGCTTGGTTTACTCTAAATATTAATCTAAGTATGTCATAATCATACCACCAGTGAAGCCCTGATGATGCTGTTGTCCCTTAAGTGAAAGAAGGCTCCTTCTTAGTCTTTCCCCAGTTGTTCCTTACTAAAAATAGATCATTTTTTCAATTACACTTGTTGAACAACAGATCTGTTTTCTAATTCAGATGGACTAGGTTAGTCATTATCATCATAAAGGAACATGCAAGATGAGAATCTCTGTACAAGCTGATAGGCTTCATATAAATATGTAGCTAGGTTATTGCCAGAAAGCCATTTGTCAAAGTGAGCAATACAGACACTCATATTTTTTCAAAAACGTACACCACACATATATATATTTTTGAAAATAGATTACAATGTATAAAGAACAAATTTAAATTGTGAGAACTTTGCTTGCAAATGTAGCCAAGTAGATATAAGGTAATTATTCCCCCTGCTTTCTCAGCATACTCCCTGGGCAGCTCTTCACTTCTCTGCCCAAGTACCAGCCCAGAATCTCCACATCTCTCTGCCTTTTTCATCCCTATAATCGTCTGTGTGCCATGCTGTAATTTTTGAATTGCTGTCGAGGAGGAACCGCAGTATGTAAATATCTGTTTCCATATGAAATTTAGAAGATTAGCAATGGCTGCAATATTCTGAGAAGTCAGACTTGAGTGTGCCTTAGTTTTTCTTTCTCATATGTATTAGGAGCCCTCCATGCCGAACTGTCCCTGCCAGTGGAGAAGAACTTTGGAGTCTGGTTAAGTTACTTTCTAAGTTTCTATCTTTATTGATAATTGGGGCTGAGATAGTCCAGTGGCCTTTAAACGGTACCTAGTTGCTGTGTTCATCCTAAGCTGTGTAGATCTTGCCTACCTTTATGCAATAAATGAGTTTCTGAAAAGAAATTATAAATTGGCTTATGTAGGATGAGTCATTTATTATATAAGAGGAAATTAGCTTTATAAAAGGATTTTTTATTACAGTGAACATTCAGCCTCAGTTTATTTCCTGTATTAAGATTAGTTTTAAATAAGATGTAACCAGTCAGATGGGGAGGTGTTTGAGAACTAGAAATCAGAAATAAAACTCCTTGAAGAATTGGCAGTCTGACATATTTCATCAGCGTCTAAAAGACAGAAAGCACAGTTTCTTGTGAACAGAGCGAATTTAATACAAAGAGATTAAATATAACGAGAGTGGAGTGACAAGGGATTCGCCAGTAATAAACAAAGAGAACTGAAAAATATAAGAATCAGATGTAAGGAGCAGGTCCTTCCCCTGGTGCTGAGATGGATTTGCCAAAGGAAGAAGCTTCCCCACCTGTCCTCACAACACCTGAGGCCCACTGCATGGCAGAGAATTCACTGTGGTGTCACTGGATGAACTTGCAGGAAATCTGCCCTCCAAGGGGCTTGGGAAAGCCAATCTTGAGGAGGTGTCTTGTCAGAGACCGCGCACTGTAAAACCAACCTAGGAAGTGTCTGGGGAAAGCTGCTGGCCACTGAGTGCTTCTGGCCCCTGTGTCCTGCAGGGGCTGCCGAGGGGACTGAGGAGAGCCCCTTCCTCCTGCAGTGTCTCTCCAGGTCCCTCTCCTGACCTCGCTGCCTGCCCTCTGCCTGCACTAAGTGGTCCCAAACAGCTGTGACTTTACACCTGAAGTTTTGCATTTAATCTGTTACCCTTTGCTGATCTGGTTGAATGTGTGTTAATCTGCTACTGTACTTACAGAGTTGACTGGATACAATTTAAGGCTCTGTTTACAATGAGCCCATTTATGTGACTGTAAAAACTCTCTTTCAGAGACTTTGTCTTAACAGCTGTTCCGCAGAGCTTTTAACCAGCCCAAAGTCTCTAGATTAATGGATCATTACCGTTAGATTAATATGTACAAGTGAAAAATCTGAAAAACAAAACCTATCTGCTTACCCTCCAGGGGAAAAACAAAAACACCCTTCAGAGGGTCTCAAGGTCCCCTAGAATGCCTGGAGTTTCTTTCTAGGCTACTAGGAGCCAGAGTGTGGTAGATAAACATGAGTCCAACTCAGGACAAAGATGGTTTTTGTATAAAGCTGGCTTGACTCATAATAGCAAAAGTTGTTTTTTACTAAAGCTTAAATATTACATGGGAGCCATTAGGGTAGAACTATGTAAGGAAGGTTTGGGGAAAATATATTTTCCTTTTTTATGGCTTCACTTTCAATAACTGCCCCTGATTGTAGGCTGATTCTGTGTGTCTAAATTCTATTCTTTGTCTTATAATAGACTTAATGGTCATACATGCTCATAGTAGAACATTTTAAATGTTTGGAAAAGTTGATTATTTTGTTCTATACTGTTACTCTAGATCTTCATTGCCCAACACCATTGCCACTAGCCACATGTGGCTGTGGAGCCTTTGAAATGTGGCCAGTTTAAATAGAGACGTAAGTGTGAACCTACACACTGGAGTTTGATGACTGAGTACACAAAAAAGAATGTGTAAAATACCTCATTAATCATTTATATTGATTACTTAAATAATATTGTGGGTATACTGAGTTAAATAAAATGTATTAATTGATTTCACCTCATTTTTTTAATATGGATTCTAGAAAATTTTAAATTACATAAATGACTTGCTTCACAATTCCATTAACAGCACGGCTCCAAATCTGCATGTATTGAATAATGCTTCCATCTTTTGGTAGATAATGGAAATACACTAAAAATGAACAATGATTTTTCCAAATATTAATTGTATGAAAAATTTAATAGAATGATGTGCGTTCCACCCATCTGCAATGTTAAGTCATAATAATTATATTAAAGAAAGGTGGTATAGAGTATGAAAATTAGCCAACTCTACTAGCGGGAGTTCCGTGTGATGTACGGAGCAAGAGCCCTATTGCACGACAGTCCTGGTTATCACTGGGGAGGACATTCAGATTAAAATATTATCATTGATTCTTAGTTATCATTAATGTCACTTGGTCACATTCTAAGTTTAGAATTTTTAAGTTACAAGAAAATCAATTGGAAACGTTTGTTTTTTGATCTTTTTTTAAGCAAATAGTCTTTAGTCTGTTGCAGAGCAACAAAATCTGTAGAACTACTAAAATTATGTAGTTCTTTAATCGCATTCTCTTCAATGAGATTTGCATCTCATTGCATCTATAAAGATGCAATGAGAATGCATCATTTGCATTTTTCAGTGCAAAGAATGCAAGGAGAATTTATTATTTTGTATTTCCCTTTATATTCTGAGGTGCCTAGAGCAGTTTGGGGATAGAGTTTAACTGTATTTATTTATACTTAGACTAATTGTATGTAAGATTTTATTACATAAGCAGTGGCTAAAAATTTTAACCTTTTATGATTTAGAAAGTTCATTCTGGTTTGAGCTAGAAGATATCTTGGCTTTACTTTCTGAAAGACTGTTCTACTTACATGCAGCTCATTTAATACATATAATTTAAAACTGGAATACACCCCCACTGAGTAGTTAGATGAACATGAAAATAGAAACTCTGAAAAGTGCTTATGTTTTATTTTTTCAAGAGGATAACGGGAAGAAATTTTTTCCTGGTACGAGACTGCTAATAATATGCAGTAATAGAATCAAATTCATTGTTTTAAATAATGAACATTATTTTAAAATATTTAAAAACATTTCAGTCTTTACTTCATAAGTACTATGTAAATATTTTCTTAGGAAAACTGAAATAGTGGAGATAAATCTCAGATTTCCCTGGGCTGCTGTTTTGTCTGCTCCCCACTCCGAGAACCTCTGTCGCCTCTGTCCGTCTGGGTCTTTCTGCATGTGGCGTCGACATGTGTTTGTGTAGCTGTGGAGAGTTTTCTTTAATACCTTAGTGATGTCACACCACGTATATTCTGCAGTTTGTTCTTCACATTTTATTTTGGGGCTATTTTCACGTCTCCAGATATAACTCTATTTCATTGTAACTTTAATATTTTAATTTTTAATCTTCAATTATGAAAGCATTGTATGCTCGTTAGAACGTTCTAGGTGAAATAGGCCAAATCTGCCAACTCCACCTCATCCCAGATCTCCTTCTTGAATTAAGCTTTCCTCCGTACTCGTGCAAACATTTTAGCATCATAGAGTTTCTGTGTGTTTTAAAAATAATTTGAAAAGATCAGGCTCTGCACATATTCCTCAGATAGTAGTTTGTTTCATTTAACACAGGTGAGCATCCTTCCAGCTTATTCCTTTGATGAGAAATTTTCCATATTATGGGAAGTCTGTTTCTAGGTTTTTTTCATTTTTTTTTTTTTTAGATGTTGGGGGTAGGAGTTTATTAATTAATTAATTTATTTTTGCTGTGTTGGGTCTTCGTTTCTGTGCGAGGGCTTTCTCTAGTTGTGGCGAGCGGGGGCCACTCTTCAACGCGGTGCGCGGGCCTCTCACTATCGCGGCCTCTCTTGTTGTGGAGCACAGGCTCCAGACGCGCAGGCTCAGTAGTTGTGGCTCATGGGCCTAGTTGCTCCGCGGCATGTGGGATCCTCCCAGACCAGGGCTCGAACCCATGTCCCCTGCATTAGCAGGCAGATTCTCAACCACTGTGCCACCAGGGAAGCCCAAGGTCTTTTTCATTTTTGTCCATGAGTTCACATATTGGCTCTTTTTATTCTAAAATAATTAAAAAGTGTGTTTGTGTATGTTCTAAATATCAAATTCTTATTATATGTATTGTTAGATCAATATATAGTCTTAAAATTGAACTCCTGTTACATTTGTTTGGTCAAATTGCTAATGTTCAGTTGTTTGAACTTAAAAAAAATTCATTTGGTTCAACCTAAGACATATTTTTTCAAATTATTTTCACACCTTTTTAAACTTTTTATGTATTCACTTCATTTTGTGCACTGAATCTTACTTTAAGAGTCCTCTATTTTTGATAAGATTTTTAAAATATATTTTATGTTTAAGACTTTATCTGAAATTTATACTTATGTCATTGATATGCATAGAGATCTAATTTTTCTAAATTTGTGGACAGTTGTTCTAAACACTGTTTATTAAACAGTGTGTTCTCTTCCAGCAGTTTTGGGCTGCTGCTTCCGTAATAAACTTTGGTACTGTGGATATATTTCTCCATTTTCTGTTTTGTTACATGGATCTATTTATCTGTTTCTGTGGCAGTAGCACTCTAGTTTTAATTACTAAGTTTTTACAATATTTTGTTATCTTTTAGAGCAAGTCCCTTGTCACCCTTTTTTGACATTGTCTTGGCATGCTCATAAGTTTTTATTTTACTGATGTATAGTCTCCGGAGCAGAGAGGAAGAGAGAATTCCTAAACCCGGGGCTGTCTCAACTCCTGTAAAGCATGCAGATGATCACACACCTAAAACAGTGGAAGAAGTTACAGTTGTAAGAAATGAGAAACAAACACCCAATCTTCCAGGTAAGCCTAGCCTAGAGTGCAGGAAGCATTTGCATTCAGACTAAATTGTTTCACAATTTACAGAATTATATTTACAGAAAATATAAAGATGCAATTATTATTACTACTACTATTGCTGCTACCTACTACCCATGTGTGAATTTTTCTGTACTTCCAGCATTTTCTTTGTAAGTGGGAGGTTGCCGTATATCAGTAAACGTTCGTGAATGTTTTTCAGATTTTCCAGATAGAAGTTATTTGTGGTTCACAGCTGTTCACACTGAGTGAGGTTGTTTTCCAGTACTGCTCATTAAGGGAAACATTAGATTGGCTTTAGACACTGTTTAAAGTTCTCTTGTCTATTGAAAGTGTTTTCAGAAACACTTTATGAAGTATACCTTGCTGACCTGTATATAAGACCACACATAAGAATCTGCAAGGTTCTGAGATCCAGTTGCTTGACAGGCCTGGAGGTCCTGGTTCTACTGTCTCTCAGGTACTTCTCTCAAAACCTGTTTCTGCTCTGATTATTTAGTGGCAGGAATGTGCAAATTTAAAAATAAACTGTATCAGAGTGAAGAAAGAAGGCTACTTTGACAGTCTTAACAGAGAAATGTAGGGATTCTCTCTTCTTATATTCTTCTTCCTCTGTTATTCTTCCCTAAAAAGTATATTTTTCAGACTGTAACAGCTGGAGCTATAGAAAGCATAGGTGACCATGTAACGTGCATACATGCTATAAAGATCCCAGAATTTATAACTGTAAAATGTACCCTGATATATGCATATGTAGTATATATGTTCCTGATCAGGTTCTCTGAACTTACATTTTTGCTGTATTTTGCAGACTTTTTATTGTTTGGTTATTTCAGTGGTTGCTTGCTTTGTTATTCCATTTTGTAAAGTGATTCCTGCATAATTTAAATTTTCTTTTCTTTTAGAACCAAAGCCTGTGTATGCTCAGGTTGGACAGCCAGACGTGGATTTACCTGTCAGTCCATCTGATGGGATCCTGCCTAATGCAACTCATGAAGATGGGATTCTTCGGTAATGTGGTTTTAAACTTGTGTTGTCTCCTCTGCCCGTTACTAAGGATTATTTAAATTGAGAATTCAATTGCGAACCATATTATATATGCTTTTAAAGACAGTGTATACTGTTAAATGCTATGGTTAGTGTTTGTTTTGGTTTTTAAAATTATTTATATGATAGAATAGTTAGAGATTAGAGAACAACAAAGAAACATTTAAGATGTTTACTTCTTTCTCACCACTGTTTTTTTCTCTACCTAGTTTTTAGATTAGGAATTACAAAACTAGAAAATTGCTTTCTATTTAAACATCAGAATTTTCACAGGCATTCTAAAGCCCTAGCATTTTAAAAACAAATCAGTGTTCCTCCATCTCAGCGCTGTTGACATTTGGGGCCAGATAATTGTTTATTGTGGTGGACTGTCCTTTACATGGTGGATGCTTAGTAGCGTCCCTGGCCACTGGCTGCTAGTAGCACACACGTACACACCCAGTTGTGACAACTAAAAATATCTCTAGGCTCTGACAGATGTTCCCTGCAGGCGAAATCACCTCCGGTTGAGAAACCTGTTCTAGATTAGTTAGCAACTCAAAAGTAAGTTTTTGATATTCACAACGTTTATTACTTTATATTTTATACATTGAGATTGAGATGTAGATTTTATATCCAGATTTCAAACTATCATGATCATCAGATTAGTTTTTGTTGCCTCTCTGGTAAAAGAGACATGACATGAATAATGGAAAATTACCAGATTTCCTAAAGTAGATTAGATGTAGACCTCTGCTCTCATCTGTTTTCTCTGCTAAAGAAAATTGGGTTATTACCATAAGACCTAGCTTGGTAGAGAGAAATGGCTCCTGAAATAGGTGAAAGTATCACAAGTTTAAAATTATACATTTTGAGGACTTCCCTGGTGGAGCAGTGGTTAAGAATCCACCTGCCGGGCTTCCCTGGTGGCGCAGTGGTTGAGAGTCCGCCTGCCGTTGCAGGGGACACGGGTTCGTGCCCCAGTCCGGGAAGATCCCACATGCCGCGGAGCGGCTGTGCCCGTGAGCCATGGCCGCTGAGCCTGCGCGTCCGGAGCCTGTTGCTCCGCAACGGGAGAGGCCACAACAGTGAGAGGCCCACGTTCCGCAGAAACAAAACAAAACAAAACAAAAAAACAAAAAGAATCCACCTGCCAATGCAGGGGACACGGGTTTGAGCCCTGGTCCGGGAAGATCCCACATGCCGTGGAGGAACTAAGCCCGTGCGCCACAACTACTGAGCCCGCGTGCCTAGAGCCCATGCTCCGCAACAAGAGAAGCCACCGCAATGAGAGGCCTGCCCACCACAACTAGAGAAAAAGCCCGTGGGCAGTAGCATACACCCAGTGCAGCCAAAAAAAAAAAAAAGAGAATGGCCTGAGAGCTTTCCTAACTCTGTAAGTTTTACGAAAACTTTAATAACTAGATTCCAGAGACCTGTTTCCCTGAGGGAGCACTGAAGGACAGATACCAAAGAGAACTGAGAATGTAGGCAGGATTTGTAGCTTAGCCAGGAAAGGTTTAGTTATTCATTCAGATTCAGTGACTGGATTCGAGGCAGAAGGATTTTTGCTATTGCATGTGGTTGACATAACACAGGGCAGAGTATAAAATATTAGGCATGTAGGGCACATGACCCTAAGATGGGGCGTAGAGCTGTCCTTGAACAGTGGTTTTATCAATAAAAAGCCAGGTTTTACTAAAGGATGCAGACTACAATCAGCTATTTTACTTTTTGAGGTGCACTAGATGGGTCAGTGTTAGGAGAGGACTTGAGGGACCTGGCGCCTTAAGGTCTTTAAGGAAATGTTTAAAAGAGCTGTCTGTACAGTTGGTTTGGGAGAGGAGTCTGTCAGAAGGCTCTTGATGCAGTTGGAAAAGTAGGATCCATCACAGCTGAGGGACTCACACCCTCCATGGTAAAGCCAGAAAATGGATTTGGGGCACTGAGGGTACCACCAGCCCTGGCAGTAAGTGACCTCATCTGACCTACAGACTCTCAGGTTTCCATCTAGCTAATGTTAGTTCTACATGAAGAAACAAGGTCAAATGTGACTACCTTGTACGTTCTGAAAGCTAAGGTGGTCTTTAGTTGGTTTTAAAGAATGAGGCATCTCTCTTCCCTCAACTCATTCATTCGTTTGATTTGTGTTTTTTTCGTTACTACTAGTTTCTAATTATTTGCTCATTGTTACTTAGTGAATTAAGAGGAAAAGGACTTTTTCCCACACATCGTGTCAGAATAGGTAGAATTGTGTGTCTTCTTGGCTTGGAATGTGGGATGGTTATAGAAACCTAGAAGGGAAATTTGTAATTATGTATGTAATTTGTAATTAATTACCCAAAAGGGTAACGCTTAGTTACGATGTGTTTCTGTCTAGCCCTTCTTCTAAGGCATTCTTTGGTGTTTTAGGAGTGTCACAGAGCTTTGACACTACACTGATAGTAGAGGAATGTGCCTGCATTAATTCCTTTCCATTCTCTCTAGCAAGAAGGGGGCAGCGCTTAAATATGGGGCTAATCCCAAAAGGCTGAATGATGATAAGCTTTTTGTTTAAAATTCAAAGGGGCTGCAGAGTAAGTGATCTGTGTGAACTACTGAAGGAGTCCCCTAACTGCAAAGTTTCAAAACCGCTGTCTGTTGGGTATAGAGATTACAGTGCTTAGAGCCTGTTTTTGACTCTCTGGCATTAGGGAAATTTGTCAGTTTATGCTCAGTTTCTACCTTCGTACAATAGTGCTTCTTAGTTATTCAGTAGAGATGATATGGTATGAATTGGGGTGGGAGAAATGGAAGATTTTTTAGCCATTGTTAATGTACCACATAAATCCAAGACTCAGAGTTGGGAAAGCATTGTTATGAAGTAATTTTATAATTATTATGTAAAACAGTACTTACATATTGAATTTGGATATTTCGAAACTTATTTTGTTAATCAAAAATTAAAAGAAAGTGCTATTAAATCTGGTTTGGTATTCTAATGATAAATTTTATTCAGTAAATTAGAGGTGTAGGGCAAATTTTAGAGATGATGGTCCTTTGTTTTATTCTAAATATGGTTTTTATTGTAGTAGTTTGCTATAACTCTTCAAGCTTCTCTTAACTGTTTCAAATGAAATATTTGTCTTAACAGGCCCAGCATGAAATTAGTAAAATTCAGGAAAGGAGATAGTGTGGGTTTGCGGCTGGCTGGTGGAAATGATGTTGGAATATTTGTAGCTGGCGTTCTTGAAGATAGCCCTGCTGCCAAAGAAGGCTTGGAAGAGGGTGATCAGATTCTCAGGGTATGTCAGTGGTCAACTTATGTGGTTTCAAAGTACTTAGATCTTTAGAAAAAGGCATCAGACACAGGAGACTCACTATCGCAGTTAGCTTGTAATCTGTTGTAGCGTCTAGAACCAATTTAGCATGCAGATTGAGAATCCATCAGGTCTCTCATTCCTGCCTTTGCTCTTATTCACTGCTGTGTTGTTACTACACAGTGTGGTGCTTTGGTCTCGTGTTAATCACTCATGTTCATAGAACCTAAAAAAAGTAAGTCTTAGAGCCCCATAATATCCACCAGTTATTTTAAGTTCAATTAAACATTCAGGCTGGCTAGACTCTGCCGTGGGCCACAACTTGCCACTAGGGCAGCGGCGGGTGTTCCTCTCCAGTGGGAGTAGTCTTTGCAGCAGCCCACAGAGCCCTGTAGGACCTTCTTCACCACAGGTGATGGCTCAGGTGTGCAGACATGGGGTTTCCATCAGGCACATGTGTAAGCTGCCTGGGCTCTGAAGCTTCATACCCCACAAGAGGGGAGAGTCCAGGAAAGCCTAGTTTAGATGCAGGGTGCCAATCGGGTCTTTTTCTTTTGTTTTTTGTTTGTGTATGTTTTTGTTTCTTTTCCATAAGCAATGCCGCCTAGTAACGTAGTACCATCTTTATTTCTCTCCTCTTTTTAAAATATCCAAACTTTCTGCCAGATGCACTATGTGCTGTTTTAATCGGAAGATCAGATCTCTCAAGTGGGAGTTCCTACATCTGCTCTACTCCTCTTGCCAGAGGAGATTGCCTCAGATTGTCGTTGCCACCTCTGTTCTGGTCTCTTCCTGCATTCAGGCTGCCTCCTGCCCGTGTCCTGCATTCGTTCTCCTCCTGCCCCAGAATATGGCTGCTTTGTTCATGTTTTCCTCTTTCCCTATCCTTTGGTTCTTCATCAGCCTTCCATTGTCTGTCTTTTCTCCTTTGGCTGTTGAACTTGTTGAAGGTTTGGTTGAGTCCCTTCCCTGCTTGCTTTTCAGTCCTTGTGTCATAAAGTTGTGTAGTCTGCCTTCCACCTTAACCACGACTGAATGTGAATTTTCATGAGGCATTGCCAACCTAATGTCATCTTCAGCCCTCATTTTCCTGTATTTCTTGCTAGTGTTTTGACCTTCTTAACAAGTCCTTTTTGAAGTGCTTTCTTCCTTGGATTCCATAACACTGCTTTTCTGGTGCTCCTCTAATCATTTCAGTTCTTTTCCTACCTTCTTTAATCATTCTTCCTAAAACTTGGGATGTGTCAGCGGCCCCCTGCTTCTATCTTGCTTTCGTATCTCTATCTTGGGTTTGGTCGCTTTTGGCAGCAGCCCGCGGTCAGAAGCTGCCCTCTGAGCCCTCTGCAAGCCCCTTCAGACTGTGCTGGCTGCCTATGGCCACTCCCGTCCTCCTCCTCCCGCTTCAGACTTACATGTCAGAAAGTCAGGGCATTGTCTCCTGACTCACTGGTTTCCACCTGACTTTGTGTTACGATTCCTCCAGATGATGTCTACATTTTCTCAAATACAACATGGATAATTAAACAGACCTGTTATTCTCTTACCTACCCCATATCCTGTTTGAAGTAATCATACATCATTCAAAAAATATTTCTTAATAGTTTTTTTGTTGTTTCATATCATAAAGGTAGTACATGTATAAAAAAAAAATTTTTTTAATGCGGAAAATTTCCAGAAGATGAGTAGAAGAAAATCTACCTGTAATCCTGCACATAGTCACTGGGGACATTTTGATAAGTTACATTTTGGTCCTTAGGAGCGTCTAATATTAAACATTGATTTGGCAGACACTGAGCTTACACCCTACAGATGCTCTTACAGAGATGGCACAATGCATGCACTCTTTCTTTTTAATCTTGTTTCCTTTTGATTTCTTTTTCAGAGCCTAGTAAAAAGTAGAGCTCTATTATACATTCATAGAACTTATAATTTAAAATTTTAAATCCCGAGATTTTGCAATAATAATAAACAGTTGGAATTAGAAGTTGTCTTTTTTGGTCTGAATTGGTTGGATTTTGCAGTGTATGATCTCTAATGTCGGGATGCATTGTGACTACTCTTTAAGTGACTTTACACCTTCACTCACTTTATTTACTTGGTTCCTGCTTGTTTTAAATTAGGGTATATTCTTTTCTCCAAAGTAAAATGAAAATTTTCACTTTTGAAGATGTGATATTTTCAAATTAGATAAACTCTGGATATATTTGTTTCCTGCATAGATAAATGTTTTTATAATCTTAAAATATGACCAGTAGTAATTTGTGAAATGTATTTTAACAGGTAAACAATGTAGACTTCACAAATATCATAAGAGAAGAAGCTGTCCTTTTTCTACTTGACCTCCCAAAAGGAGAAGAAGTGACCATATTGGCTCAGAAGAAGAAGGATGGTGAGATACTGTCAGAATATTGAGAAAATAAACCTGGAGAAGTTTGAGGACTTAAATAGGAATTTTAATTGTAATGTTTTTAATAAATCAAAGTTAAGTGATAAATGAATTTGTTAATCTCACAGATTTTGTTTATTTTGTCATTTAGGGGCACACAGTCTTACACTGTGCTTGTTAACACAGCACAGTAATAGGACCAGCCAACCTTTCTGGCGTTCTATTGAAGTAGAGTGCCATCTGCATGGAAAAATCCTATAGTATTCCACACAAAAGTGCATATGGGTAGCTTCTGAATTTTGTATTCATGTTTTCTAAGCAATATACTCTGATGTTTGTTAGCATTAATGCAAGGGAATGCCTGATTTTCTCTGTGATTAAGCAGATACATTTTCATTTAGAACAGGGTTTCTCAAGCTTGTCACTCTTGATGTTTTGAACCAAATAATTCTTTGTTGTAAAGGCTATCCCGTGTGTTTTAGGCTGTTTAAAAGCATCCTTCCCTCTGCTCACTAAGTGTCCGTAGCACACACACCTCCTTTCAACACACAATTGCAACTATCAAAAATGTCTCCATGTATGCCAGCTCTTCCCTGGGGGGAACAGAATTGCCCTCATTTGAGAACCACTCATTTAGAAAATGGGACACAGATGAGGTTTGCAGGGGCTGCAGCGAAATTAAGTTAGATGATTTAAATAGAAAGCATGTGTGGCTTTGGACAAGTTGCTTGATCTGTATCTGCAGTAGTTTCCTCATTTGTGAAATGGAAGTGCTAAGAGTTCCCATTTCGTGAGATAATGATGATGTCCACAAGACAGAATACTTAGTAATTAGTAAGGAGCCACCGTTTGTTGGAAACTGTTGTTTTTGTTATTGTTGATATTATCAATAGAATCTTCACGTAATGTATTCTCTTCAGATTAATATCTTTTCCCACTAGTTACTGATAATTTTTTGTTTTGATTCCTTTTAGTTTATCGTCGCATCGTAGAATCAGATGTAGGAGATTCTTTCTATATTAGAACTCATTTTGAATACGAAAAGGAATCTCCCTATGGACTTAGTTTTAACAAAGGAGAGGTGTTCCGTGTTGTGGATACTTTGTACAACGGAAAACTGGGCTCTTGGCTTGCTATTCGAATTGGCAAAAATCATAAGGAGGTAGAACGAGGCATCATCCCTAATAAGAACAGGTATGAATGTTTGGATACTTCTTACAGAACAAATTAAGGAAATGATGACAATATTTCAGTCCCACTGGGAAATTTTGGTAACGTAAAGAATTAATTTTCACTGTATTTACCATATCTAAAACTGACTTAGTTGTATAAACTCCTTTATTTTAGTTTAACCATTAAGATTTAAACTGCATGTGAAGTTCTATCCAGTGTTTTGACATTTTGTTTCACTATAAGTCTTTCTCCATTTTGTTTTTAAAATACCCTTATTTTTATTTTTGTCTTTTCTTGTCCAGAGCTGAGCAGTTAGCCAGTGTACAGTACACACTTCCAAAGACGGCAGGAGGAGACCGCGCCGACTTCTGGAGATTCCGAGGTCTGCGTAGCTCCAAGAGAAATCTGCGCAAGAGCAGAGAAGATTTGTCAGCCCAGCCGGTTCAGACAAAGTTCCCAGCATATGAGAGAGTTGTTCTTCGAGAAGGTAGTCTGTTTTCTACAGATGAACCTAATACCTTTTAATGTCAGTTTGCCTAAGAAAGAAGTATAAACTGTGCTATTTTTCATTTGAATCTCCCCAGCTGGATTTCTGAGGCCTGTAACCATCTTTGGACCAATAGCTGATGTTGCCAGAGAAAAGCTGGCCAGAGAAGAACCAGATATTTATCAGATTGCAAGTAAGTAGTCTCCATACGGACTTCAGATGAGATTGAGCGTGTTTCTTTACTAATTACTTCTCTAAAGGGTGGGTCTGATCCATTCACTTAATAGAAATAACACTTTTTGTAAGTGAACATTTGCAATTGACCCCATGAGGGAAACCTGAGTGACTGTGTCTGTGCTCTGCCAGTTCCCTTTCATAAGAAAAAGAATCACCATTTATGAGAATCTCTTAGCACACAGTCTTGTTTAATCCTGACAGTATCCCATGGGGCGGGTGTCAGAATGTCCAGCTGAAGCTGGGCGAGTTGAGCTGTAGGGTGGTTGTGACGGAGACCACCGCCCCGCCTCTTTAGTTGGGGTGTCATGATGACACCCAGCTAATGAGTCACACACTTGGCTCTGAACCCAGCTCTTTCTGGCTCCAGCCCAGTGCTTTCAGTCATTAAGCAAACAAATACTCAGATATGTCAGAAGAGTAATAAAAGCATGATTCATGCTATTGCTTATTGCAGACAGATATAGTAGGTTAGTATTAAATATAAATATCGAGGAAGTAGTGCTTTAAATGCTTACAGATTTTGCTTGCAGATTCTTTCATTGTTTCATTATTTTAGCTATTATGGTAGTTTAAATACACAGACTTAGTTATCACTTAGGCTTGCTTTAAGTTATTTGTATCGTCCGTTTCAAATTTATATTTTACTAATACAAAGGGTGCAGAAATCTGTCCATATTTTGTTTGCTTTGTCTGTCCATATTATGCTTTGCTTTTGTTCTGCAAAGGATTTAAATACTCAAGAATATAGCTTTTTCCATATATATGCTGAATTTCTTAGACAGAATTACCAAAGATAGGAAGGAATGACCCAAGACACGAGCACTCCTGGCTGCTGCTGTGTAACTTTGGCTGCTTCCAGAGGGTTGTGCAGCTGTTGTTCCTGCTGGCACTATAAACTCCCAAGTGCTGATTTAATATTATATATATTGCTTTTCATTTGGTTGCTGGTGAAGTTGAATGAGGATATTTTCTGAAACTCAGAAGATTTGCAGACAAATGATAGTAAAATTTGGGCAATTTAGAAAATGTTCATTTCTGATTCATCACTCAGTTTGTTAGTCTTTTCAGAAGAGATCTTTTTTTGGTCATTGCTTATAGATAACATTTTGCCTGAAGAAGTTGATACGTATAGATACCACCTGTAACCAAACTTAGGGCTTTTAAATTTAGGAAAAGCAAGTGTGAAGACTTAGAAAGCTCTGTCTTAAGGACTAATTGGTTGATTAATTGGGTTTACTCTACAACCAGACTCTTACGAAAGGGATTCAGATCGCTTAGTTATGTATCCTATTTGAATCTAACGAGAGTATTTTGAGTTTAGAGACTAGTAGCATTTTCTCCACCCAGAACCTCCCAGTTGATCTCCCTCCGTCGTTCTCCCATGTCCACCAGATTGGAGATTGGCCCTGCTGTCTCGCGATGGCCTTGTTCTCCCAGATCATCCCCTTGTCCCTCAGCCTGACCTCTGAACTTCCATGTCTCTGTCTTTGTCTGATCTGAACAACCAGAGCTCTAACTTCTGAGCTTTCCTGTGACCAGAGCCTCAGACATCGCTGTGCCTTTTCGGTGAAAGCCTTCATGTCAGTGGACCTCTGAGACGCGTGGTTAGAAATCAGCCCAAGCTGCCTTGGCGTGTTCTGCGCCAGGAGGGAGGCACAGGTTGCCAGTGTGAAAGCACAGGCTGTGTCATAGTCACAAGTTACAGCCTTCTCTGCTCCCAAGTCCCCTTCTGCTGATGTGAAAAGAGGTCCCTAACCCAGGACTCCCCAGCCAGTCTGCTGTAGTTGTTGCTGCTGAGTGTGGGCCTGCCCGGGTATTGAGCAGCCGTCTGCGGCCGGGCGGGCCCTGCTGTGGGGAGGCCTCCTCAGGGTATCTGTGTGCCATACAGACAGAACCATTGCCACTCACATGCCACAATGTGAAAAAGGTTTGCAGACAGTGCCATGCCAGGCCACGCTGGAGCAAAAGAAAAAGGGAAATCCCTATATACATGTTTTTATATATATATTATATATATTTTTTTAATGGCTGTTTTTTCCAGAACATGAAAATAGTTGGAAAATTTTTGAAGACATGAGTATTAAAACTGACATCATTTTAAATTTAAATATTTTATTTAGACCAAACACATAACTTATAATTTTACCTTTCTGGTTTTAATGGAAGCAAATTTATCAATATTATTTTGTAAATCTACATTTTTTTTAAGCTTATTTTCAATTGAGAGAATTGCCATATTTGGCTGTTTCTCTTGACCAAGTGACAGTCCTAAATAATTTTTGCTCACGTTCCACTTACTGATTCTTTTCTTTTAAATAATTAATTAATTAATTAGTCAGGCTGCATCAGGTTTTAGTTGCATCACACGAGCTTTTCGTTGTGGCATGCCGGCTTCTCTCTAGTTGGGGCATGCAGGCTCTAGAGCACGCAGGCTTAGTTGCCCCGTGGCATGTGGGATCTTAGTTCCCCAACCAGGGATTGAACCCACGTCCCCTACATTGCAGGGCGGATTCTTAACCACTGGACCATCAGGGAAGTCCCTCCACTTACTGATTCTATTTAAAATGTTCATTTTGAAGTATTTATTTTGCTTTTGTGAACATACTGCATCCAAATATTATTGGACTTCTGAGGTTTGGGGGCACTCCCTTGAATTTTGCACCAGGGTGAGTGGCCCACTTGCTTTAAAAAAAAAAAAACAAAAAACTATTTATTTACTTACTTACCTACCTACCTACTTATTCATTTAGCTGTGCTGGGTCTTAGTTGTGGCATGCAGAATCTTCATTGTGACATGTAGGATCTTTAGTTGGGGCATGTGGGCTCTTAGTTGCGTCATGCATGTGGGATCTAGTTCCCTGACCAGGGATTGAACCTGGGCCCCCTGCATCAAGAGCACAGAGTCTTAGCCACTGGACCACCAGGGAAGTTCTCCCCCTTGCCGTCTGATCCCAGCAGTGTTGGAAGCATTGATGTAACCCGGGGTTCTCAGCCAGGGTGGGTCTGTCCCAGAGACGACATTTGGCCGCAGTTCTGTTTGTCACCGTGGGAGCAAAAGGGAGGTGGGGGGCTGCTACTGACATCCAGTGGGTGGAGGCCAGAAATGCTGCTCAATAGGCCGTGGTGCACGGGAAGCCCCCACAACTACACGTCATGGAGCCCAGCGTGTCATTATGCCCAGCAGTTGAGAAACTGACCTAACCAGTGGAAATTTGGTGTTTTGTTTTTGTCCTGACTGCACGACTAGAAAGTGAACCTCGAGATGCTGGAACTGACCAACGGAGCTCTGGTATTATTCGCCTTCATACAATAAAGCAAATAATAGATCAAGTAAGTTATTAGAAATTGACCCGTTTCCTTGTAAGCTGTGAATTTTGTGTTTCTCAGTGGGATGGGTTTGGTTAAACTGAAAGTAGAAGGTAGTTTTTCTAAAGTTATTACTGGTATACCG
This sequence comes from Delphinus delphis, assembly GCF_949987515.2. Lineage (NCBI taxonomy): Eukaryota > Metazoa > Chordata > Mammalia > Artiodactyla > Delphinidae > Delphinus > Delphinus delphis. The sequence continues at coordinate 99,845,076 of NC_082684.1, forward strand.
TAAGTAAATTACTGAGACATTAAAATAATCACTTTCAGTGGAACGGTAGTACGTGCCTGAAAAGATGAGCTTTCATTACCACAAAAGAGTATACAGTGTTCACATATGTCGATAGACTTGATACCGCATCAGGACAATTCAGGTTGCACTTTGATATTTATATGTTAGGAATGTGTTGCTACTCACAAGGCCATATCAGGAACATTAAATTGTTACACTTATTTTCACTCTCTGCTTGCAAGTATTTGGGCTATCTTAAAAGTGAGCTAGTTAAAACTTTTTTTTAAATTGGACTAGAAATTATATTGCATTAACTTCTGAGTACACCTTTTTCTAATGTGTGCTCCTGAGACATTTTGGAGCACAGTTAAACGTCCATTCCCATTGGAATGTAGTCTCAGCTGTGACTTTCTGAAGGTGATGCTTCTTAGTTACCGTGTCTTGCGTCCTTGTTTATTTTTTTCTTGTGTCTTCAGGATAAACATGCTTTATTGGATGTAACACCAAATGCAGTTGATCGTCTGAATTATGCCCAGTGGTATCCAATTGTAGTGTTCCTTAACCCTGATTCTAAGCAAGGTGTGAAAACAATGAGGATGAGGTTATGTCCAGAATCTAGGAAAAGCGCCAGGAAATTATATGAGCGGTCTCATAAACTTCGTAAAAATAATCACCATCTTTTTACAAGTGAGTATATTAAGGGCCTTCTTTCAGCTTACAGTGTCTATGCAACAATATGTGGGCAAAAATGTCGTGTTGTTCAAATATTAAAACTCATATAACCTTTGCCTGTTATGCTTGTTGTTGTGTTAATGGCTGCTGTTGATTGAAAGAAATGGTTCAGTGCCAAAATAGACATTTCCAGAGGTGTGTCCTCAATACTATCTGTCAGATAACTCAGTAGTGGTGACTGAACTCTAAGCAATGGTTGAGTGAATTCTGACTTTTGCCGTGTTGTAATCATAGAACAATGTTATCTATTTGCAGCTACAATTAATTTAAATTCAATGAATGACGGTTGGTATGGTGCATTGAAAGAAGCAATTCAGCAACAACAGAACCAGTTGGTGTGGGTTTCTGAGGGAAAGGTAAGAAATTTCCTGTTTTTAACCCATTTGATAAATTATATAACTAATCAGAGAAGCCTTTGAGTCACCATTGTTTTCTAATTGGATCAACTTATTAAAGTAATTTGGGGCATTAGCTTTTAGGTTTTTATAATTTGTAAGGGTTATGAAAGTTGTTTTTGATAGTAGAAGATTCTGAAGTTTCTCTCCCCACTGAATTACCATTCAGTGGTATTCTCAGAGAATTCTCAGAGGGTAACTTAAAAGAGCAGGGTTGAGTTCTGACTCTGCCCCTGTCTGACTGAGGAATGACTTTGAACCTGGCTTCTGTTTCTTCCTCTGGAAACAAGGGGAATGGGTGGGCTAGATGAGTGGTCCCCAAAGTGCTGTGCTCAGCATGTGAGATCCAGGACTCGCCCTGAAGAAGAGGCACTCTGAAGGCAAGGAATGGTTGGGGACCACCGTGCTGCAAACCAAGCGCCCTGGAGCAGCACAGTACCCACCAGCGTGGTGATGGCTCTGAGAGGTCTGAAGTAAAGGACTTACTTTGCTACTTTAAGCATTTCCCTAAATCCTTACCTAAGGAATTTTTTTTTCACTCAGCACCTGTTAACATTCTTAAAACGTACTGAAAATGTTAGACAAAGCAATACATCCTTTTGGCTTTGAATTTTGATTTTATAAAGATTAAAATAACTACTTTCTGTTGTTAAGTCTTTCTGGTCTTTTAGCAGTTCTTGATGGGAAAGTCCTGTTTATTTTGTTGGGAGAGATAATAATTTTCTCAAAGTATACAGTTAAAAGAATCTTTTGTTTTAAATGTCTTTTACCTTCAGATCAACACAATATTAATATATTTTAGTTGCTAGGGAAGATTGAGAATATCTGTTCTCTTATTTTGTTTTTTGTATTTCCTTGTCGGCTTGGTTTTTGTTGTATTTTGCCCCTGCATGGCCCCTCCTTTCCTCTGCCTGGCTATGGCCCCAGGTGCTGTGGCCGTGCATGCTGCATGCTTAGAACCCCCGTGCCCCTCACCCAGAAAACACAACCTCTGCCAAGAAGAGATGTTGAAATGCTGACATCTAGAGGTAGTGTCTGCTGCTCCCACCTGTGGTCCTGTGTCAGAACCATGCCTTTTCTCCTCAGTACCACTCTGGGCGGTGGACCGTACACATGAGAACCTGAGACCACTTTGAGTAACTGACATATCAGCCGGGACGCTTTATAGACAGAGGCAGGTAGAATAAACTCACTACACCACTTTATACGACACACTGTTACTAATTCTTAACTCTTGTGGCATTTGATTAAAAGGATTACCGTCCTCTCCATACTAATCTTCTATGACAACACAGTTCTGCCAGCAGCCTTGGTCAGGTAGAATGTTAATAGCTTTCACTGGTGATTTTTCTTTTCTTTTTTTTTTGCGGTATCACTGGTGATTTTTGAAATAATATTAGTTTATAAATGCACAAGGTATACATGTCTACCTATCTGAGAGGTTTTTTAAATCCACAAATCTTAATTTTCTGTGATTTCTTTGATACTATTGTGTGCTTCCTTTCTTTGCTTGGATTTTAAAATGAAGGTCTAGCTCTCCCAGCTTTTTGTGTGAGGAAAATAGGTCATCTCAATTAATTTTATTAACTTTATTAATAGGTCTAATAGGTCATTTACTATTAGAATAGATTGATGCATTTTGTAAATCAGAAAAAGTGTTACAATTTAAATCAAGTTTGATTTATGCCCCCCTTCCATTCAAGTATATTTTCTCCAAATAGATTCTTAAACTAAAACCACTTCATTTCACATCGACTCTCCTGAGCTAACTACTTTGATCTGATTGCTAGGAAGAGTTCCTTTTTGCAATTTCTGTGACAGGCTTGTATGTTCCCTATTAAACCAAGAAAAATCATCCGGAGGCTTTCTTAACATGTAAGCATATGTCATTTCTGGTTCAGAGCACTCCTGGTTCTTGCTCACTTCTGCATTTCATACCACTGCAAAAGCTGCATTTCATACCACTGCAAAAGCTGAGCAGGTTAGTGAGTTGAGTTGTTCTTCCCCAGGGCCTTAAATACTTCCCTGGCTGGCTCCTGGGTTATAGTCTTCCAGACCCCGCGAGTCAGAGATCAAAGTAGATAGCAAGAAGGTTTCAAGCCATTGAGATTTCAGTGGGAGAGACTCTGCTGGAACATAGAGCATAGCCCTAGTGCGCTCACTCTCCAAACCAGGCAGGTGATCTGTTGAAAGCCAGAGTCACGGAAGGCTGGTCTTTCCCATTAAGGGAGGGCTCAGGGTCAGGCTGTTGCAGAGCCAGGATTGGGACTGTGGGGGAAGCACCATTCAGGCGGCTCGAGCCTTGTTTATCCTTCAGTCCATGCCGTCAGAATTCTGGGTTCTGGATCCTCCAGCTCTCGTGCCTCTCTGGGCGCAGGGTCCAGGCATGGTCTTCCAGGACTGTTGTGTGTAATACGGGTACTAGCTTCAAATTAGTATCCATGACAGCCTGTTGACTGCAGCACTGTACTTCCCTTTCCCTCAAATACTTCCGTTCTTTCTGGTCTGCTCAGAAGATAATCAGTGCAGACTGAAGGCTAACTCAGCTCTTAATTGTCTGTAAAAGAGAGTCATAACTGCACTTCCCTCTCTGCATCCATCTGTGAAGAATAATTTTTAAAAGTTCTTAGTTTAATTAGGCAGCCAGCACTTAGATGATGCTTTTCTGTTGTGTTTTATAAAGCTCTAGGGCCAAATACCAAGTTTTTTAAGAAGCTGTTTTCTTTAATATATAGATTTTATATATACATAAACTCTTGTTCAGCTTGAACCGTGGCGTTTATTTTCCTGGTTATTCTCACGTGCGCTGTTCTGTCAGTCACTGTGTCTTTGTTTCTGTGAGCTTGGTCTGGCAGCACTCTCCCTCTTCACCCTCCTCTGGGCTGACAAGCTAGTGACTGACTAGGTTTCAAAATCAGAGTGGGGCCAGGGCTCCTTCGCTGTCTTCTGGGGCTTTGTCACGGCCGGCCAGCCGACGTTCCACTCATCCAAGCCCTTCAGATCTCAAAGGATGCTCTGTGTGTCTGCATGTGTGCTTGTACTATCTTCTTGACCTTTCCTCACCAGAAGTTTCAAGAAACAGATGTGATTTCTGCAAAGAAAAGTATCCTTTTCAGTCTCCCTTGTAAAATAAAGGCCATCTCTTAAAGAACTACTGAATAAATTTTTAATTTACTTCTATTTGACCCAGGCGGATGGTGCTACAAGTGATGACCTTGATTTGCATGATGATCGTCTGTCCTACCTGTCAGCCCCAGGTAGTGAATACTCAATGTATAGCACGGACAGTAGACATACTTCTGACTATGAAGATACAGATACAGAAGGCGGGGCCTACACTGATCAAGAACTAGATGAGACTCTTAATGATGAGGTGGGGACTCCCCCGGAGTCTGCCATTACACGGTCCTCTGAGCCTGTCAGAGAGGATTCCTCTGGAATGCATCATGACCACCAGACATATCCTACTTACTCACCACAAGCGCAGCCACAGCCAGTTCATAGAATAGACTCCCCTGGACTTAAGACAGCCTCTCAACAGGTAAGCAGCAAGCATTCAACGTTTTGCAGTTAGAGGTGCATTGTTAAAGTCTAGGATATGGTGATTGAATTAAAAATATATTGTCCTTTCTCCAGATTAAGAATTAATCTTTAATTTCAACTTGAGAATACCAAGGACTTAATTCTAAACTTTGTGTGTTTATCTTAGACAGCAGTATATTGAAATTTAAAAAATTCAGGACATGAGGTCATAGTTTTGTTATTCAGCACACTTAAAATGTATGTCTATCAACCACTATAAATGGAAGTGGGAAGTTAGCAGTAAACAGAAACACTATATTTAAAATATTTTAAACACTTCACAGAAAGCAGAAGCCTCATCTCCAGGCCCTTACCTTTCGCCTGAAACAAACCCAGCATCATCAACCTCTGCTGTTAATCCTAATGTAAACTTAACTAATGTCAGACTGGAGGAGCCCACCCCAGCTCCTTTCACCTCTGACTCACCACAAGCTGATTCTTTAAGAGCACCACGCACTGAGGCAGCTCACATAATGCTAAGAGGTCAAGAGCCATCATTGTCGTCGCATGTAGATCCAGCAAAGGTACCTGTGCTGCAGTGTTGCGCTAATCTGTTGCTCTCCATCAGTCTAGCACATGATTGTGTTTGCTTTGCCCTTTACGTGTTCCTTTTGCTTTTTACTGTGGGCTTATGCACCATACTGTTCTCAAATCAGTACAAATCATTTCGGTTCTATAATTTGCATGGCTTCCAGTGATATACTGATTATTTTAAAATAGGCCTTTTAATTGGGATTGGTACTTAATATTTTTATTATTTTTTAATGTTTGGCTTTCAGAATCTTCCAGAATTTCTTTCTTTCTTTTTTCTTTTTATTTTTTTAAACATCTTTATTGGAGTATAATTGCTTTACAATGTTGTATTAGTTTCTGCTGTATAACAAAGTGAATCAGCTATATGGATATATATATATATCCCCATATCCCCTCCCTCTTGCGTCTCCCTCCCACCCTCCCTATCCCACCCCTTTAGGTTGTCAGAATTTCTTAATCTATAGTTCAGACCCATTTTAAACTTCTTTATGTTTTATAAATTATGGTGTCCATAAATTTTCTTTTTGATTTTATTTTCAGTGTCCAAATCAAGTGGAATCAACAGTTCAGTGCATTAATTTTCTACTAAACTTAATAATTAAAAAGTTAAAGTATCTTTAACTCACTTTTCATTTAGTATGCTGAAAAGTAAAAGCCCCTACTTGCATTGTAAAGTTTGAGCTTCACTTAAACTGGCTTTCTCCACTAATCTGTTTCTGTCCTGGTAATAAATGGTAGAACATGCCATTTTTACATATTAAATCATAGTTTGTCTTAAAATAGACTAGAATTTGAAACAAGCCTGTGTCCTTACGCGTGGATTTTTTATACAGGTATATAGGAAGGATCCCTATCCTGAGGAAGTGATGAGACAGAACCATGTTTTGAAGCAGCCAGCTGTTGCTCACCCAGGGCAGAGGCTAGACAAGGAGCCCAGTCTGAGCTATGAGCCGCAGCCCCCATACGCAGAGAGACAGGCCAGCAGGGACCTGGAGCAGCCTGCCTACAGATATGACTCCTCAAACTACACGGACCAGTTTCCTCGAAACTACGACCATCGTCTGCGCTATGACGACCGCATCCCTGCGTATGAGGAGCAGTGGTCCTATTATGATGACAAACAGCCGTACCAGCCCCGGCCTTCTTTTGATAATCAGCACCCGCGAGACCTGGACTCCAGACAGCATCCCGAGGAGTCCTCAGAACGAGGGTATTTCCCACGTTTCGAGGAGCCAACCCCTCTGTCCTATGAAAGCCGACCGCGCTACGACCCGCCACTCAGGACCTCCACCCTGCGGCACGAAGAGCAGCCCGCTCCTGGGTTTGACGTGCATGGGAGGTACAGGCCAGACGCGCAGCCCTACTCCTCCACAGGCCCCAAGGCGTCCGAGCCTAAGCAGTATTTTGACCAGTACTCACGGAGTTATGAGCAGGTCCCGCCCCAAGGCTTCACCTCCAAAGCAGGCCCGGGCCACTACGAGCCTCTCCACGGTGCTGCCCTTGTCCCGCCTCAGCACAAGCCGGAAGTGCCGCCCGCAAGTACCAAACCACTGCCTCCACCCCCAGCTCTGGTGGAGGAAGAGGAAGACCCAGCGATGAAGCCACAGTCAGTGCTCACCAGAGTGAAAATGTTTGAAAACAAAAGGTCTGCATCAGTGGAGAGCAAGAAGGATGAAAACCATAACTCTGGTTTCAAGGTAAATACGTGATTGTGTCTCCTGCCTCACGTTCAGAGCACATTCAGTGACTGTTGTGCGTAACGCTTCATAATGTTCCCTCCCCCTTAAACGAAGCCTGTTTTCTCATGATCTCTCCCTGAGGCTCGTGTGTCTTATTTTTCTGCAGCCTCCAGAGGTCACGTCTAAACCTGCAGGTGCTCCCTTCCTAGGTCCTAAAGCCCCTGCTCAGAATCAGCTCATTGAACACGACAGAACACTGCACAGGTGGGTGCTTTGCAGGCTTGTGGCCTACAACTGACTGAGAGTGTGGCCCTCTTACTAGAGAGGAGGCAGGGAAGGCAGAGGTCTCCCTTGTCCTTAGGTGAACTCCTCCAGCTTTTGCAGTTAAAACAGTGGTCCTAGAAGGAAAAGTAAACAGCTTTATGTATTATACCTTCTGTAACACATCTTTATTATTCTTTCAGTTAACAAATCTTTCGAACACATATTTCTCTAGCAAATGGCTAAAGTACAGTTTTTAAAGCCCTAATTACTTTTGGACTGTGTTTTTTAGTTTAATAGTGCTTTTGGACATGCAAACTGTTAGTTTTTAGGGGTGAGGAAACAGACTCAGATAGCTATGAGATAACTAAACTTAATCCTTTAGAAAGCTCCAGGAGGGATGAAGCTGAGGCTGACAGGAGTTGCTGGGAGAGGAACCCGCCAGCTGTGCTCTTAGCTGTGGCCTGATTTGGCTGCTGCTAAGTTGATGGGCTGCATTTGAATACAGTTCTTTGGCCTAATATGTTTCATTCGCTTATATTTGTGCTTGTAATAAAGAGGAACTACTGTCTAACATGTACATTTTCCTCTGATTTTAATGTCTGTTGCTCTTCATGAAAATGTAAACTACTGTGATGTCTCCTTTAGCTGGGATCACTAGCAAATAAGCTCTTCTACACAGAGTAAACATGTACTAACTGAAAGCTTAGCCCCCCCTTCTTGGTGTGAAACGTATTTAAGTTTATCCATTTTTGATGCGGAGTTTCTGAAATTTGCTAACTAGGGCCTATGTAACAGTGCCTTAATTTGCTGATAATGTACTTTCTTTGCCACGTGCTTCCTGTGTCCTCTGGAACTTTGGACATGTCGAGCTCTTTCCTTATATGAGGATCATTTATTGATCCTGCTGTAAAGTTCTTCAGCTCTTGGTTTTTATTGTTGCTGACGATGATGGTGCATGTACTTGAGGAAGCCCTCCACTGTCTGGCTTACTTTTCTTTTTCTGATGAGCTGCTTCTAATGAGGTCACTATCAAGCTCAATAGATAGGTTGTGTTTAGGACTCACGGGCCAGGAGAGTGTTGCCATCGAGTATAATGTATGAGGACACGGGACTGGGAATGTCCACCTTGACTGCTGCACTGCTCAGCCAGATCCTGAGTAACCACGGCAGTCAGTGGAAGGTCAAGGTGAAACTTACGTATTCCATTTTATTTGTCAAATTAACTTCTCAAAAGTTATTTCATTTATCATTCATTATCAGGATCCCCGAACCGCAAAAACCTCAAATGAAGCCGCCTGAAGACATTGTTCGGTCAAATCATTATGATCCTGAGGAAGATGAAGAATACTATCGAAAACAGCTCTCCTACTTTGATCGAAGAAGTTTTGAGAGCAAGCCTTCTGCACATGTCCCTGCCAGCCACCTCTCAGAGCCCGCCAAGCCGGTTCATTCTCAGAGTCAGCCACAGTTTTCTAGTTACTCTTCCAAGTGAGTTATTTTGTTTAAGACTTACCTTTTAAAAATAAGATGAAACATAAAGTGCAGTTAATCACACAAAGTTCAGTGTGTGTGTGCGCGCGCGCGCGCGCGTGTGTGTATTGTTTTGTTTTTTGGCCTTGCTGCTTGGCATGCGAGATTTTAGTTCCCTGACCAGGGATCAAACCCTTGCCCCTGCAGTGGAAGTGCAGAGTCCTAACCACTGGACTGCCAGGGAAGTCCTAAGTTCAGTATATTTTGAAGGAAAATAGTTAGCTATGTAATACATGACTTCTGTAGGCTCTTAGCATTTCAGCAGTGTGTGTTCTATCTAGCTCTGGGATGTGTGTTTTTTGTTCTTAAACTCTAGCGTCAGCTATGTAAATTTTTTGCATTAAAAATATGTTAAAATCAAAGGATTTTGAAATCAAAGCGTTTTGAGGTAAGAGAGGATAAACGGTTAAGACCCTGATTTTTAAGAGTCTCTCCCTTCTGTGCAGCACACGTTCTCATCCTTCTCTTCTGTTTGTTTTTTAAAAATAAAAGTAGGGTTAGGGCTTCCGTGGTGGCGCAGTGGTTGAGAGTCCACCTGCCGATGCAGGGGACACGGGTTCGTGCCCCGGTCTGGGAGGATCCCACATGCCACGGAGCGGCTGGGCCCTTGAGCCATGGCCGCTGAGCCTGTGTGTCCGGAGCCTGTGCTCCACAATGGGAGAGGCCACAACAGTGAGAGGCCTGCGTACCGGAAAAAAAAAAAAAAAAAAAAAAAGTAGGGTTGTGTTGGGGAGTGACATTGAGGGACGATACTAAAGAGTTTTTAAAATTTTTTTTCCAAGTCAAGAGAAAACTTGTCGTTTATTATTGTTTGAGCTTGAGGAGACTTTAGAGATTTCTGGTCTAGCTGTAAACATGAGGAACCCAAGCTCCAGCGAGGGGCTGTGACAGGGGCAGAGCTAGGAGTGAGCCCCAGGTTCCTGCTGTCTTTTTCCTGTCTGTGCTGCTCCCTTCTGTTTGCTTGTCTACTGGGTTTTTTGGTTTTCTTTCTTGTGTGTTTTGTTGGGGTACAAACTACAAACCCACATGTGCCCGTGTGAGTTTGTATCCCGTTCTGGTTCTGCCACTGGTTGAGCCCTGACTAATGGTGAATTTGGTTCTGAGAGTGAAATATAAACACACACAGGCACAGGTGGGTTCATACTTGAGCAGAACAGGCCCACAGAATGGAAGTAGATGTGGATTTATTACAAGGGATTCGTTTACACAGTTGTGGGGCCAGGCTGAGCAAGTCCTAAGTCTGCAGGGCAGGAAGGGAAATGCCTAGTGGTCTCGGAGCTCAGGGAAGCTGTTAACTCCTCTTGAGAAGGGCCCATCTAGATAATCTCCCTAGGGATACCCGTATTAGTGTTTGAGTGAATAACTGGGACTGTAGTTCTGCGTGGCCAAGATGAGACATTAAAAAGCAACCACAGGGCTTCCCTGGTGGCGCAGTGGTAGAGAGTCCGCCTGCCAATGCAGGGGACACGGGTTCGTGCCCCGGTCCGGGAAGATCCCACATGCCGCAGAGCGGCTGGGCCCGTGAGCCACGGCTGCTGAGCCTGCGCGTCCGGAGCCTGTGTGCTCCGCAACGGGAGAGGCCACAACAGTGAGAGGCCCGCGTGCTGCAAAAAAAAAAAAGCAACCACAAATCACTTTTGTGCCTAAGTTTAAAATCATGAAGATTTTTACTGAATTAGATGCTTCGGACTGTCTGAACATATCATTTGTCACTTGCTGATCAGTGAAAATTCTTTTAGAATATACTTTAAAACCTCTAATATTAAAAGCCTACTTAAAAAAAATTATTTATTTATGGCTGTATTGGGTCATCGTTGCTGCGCGCGAGCTCTCTCTAGTTGCGGCGAGCGGGGGCTACTCTTTATTGCAGTGAGTCGACTTCTCATTGCGGTGGCTTCTCTTGTTGCGGAGCACAGGCTCTAGGGTGCGCGGGCTCAGTAGTTGTGGATTGCAGGGTCTAGAGCACAGACTCAGTAGTTGTGGTGCACGGGCTTAGTTGCTCCGTGGCATGTGGGCTCTTCCCGGACCAGGGCTCGGACCCGTGTCCCCTGCATTTGCAGGCGGATTCTTAACCACTGCACCACCAGGGAAGTCCCTAAAAACCTACTTTCAATTACCACTTGCTTTCTAAGACATCATTTAAAGTGAAGATTTAAAACCTTTTCCACTGTTATCCATTTAAATCTTTGTCTACGGAAGAAAGCAGTTTATGAGAAACACAGCTGCGAACTGTGAGTGGTGCAGTTCGGGCTCTGTTTGAAGCAGACAGTCTTGCACGAGTGTTGTGAGCCTCCCCTAACACAAGCCTAGAGAGGTGCCCAGTGCATCTGGAGAGAGTCCAGACCAGGATGAGCTAGGCGTGGAGCCTGAGAAGCTCACCTTCCATGAGATGGAAGGGCGTCACCACTTTTACTGAAGCTGTTTAAACATATTCATTCCTCTCAGAAGGGAGTCCAGTTTAAAGAGAGATTTTATTTATCCTTTTACATACTTGGTAAATAGAATACAGCCTTAACAGGATACATTTAGGTCTAAAAAGTAAATTAAAAGTTTTGCTAGGGAATCAGATGACAAGGTATTTTTTGGTTTTGTGTGAATCTTGTTCTCTGGAGAGAAGACTCAGTAATATATCTATGACGTATAGCTTTCAGACATGGTCTAGAACACTGCCGAGCACTTGGCGGTGGAGGGGCTCAGTCATTCCATGTGGAGTGACCAAGGCTCAGCACAAGCCCCGGCGCACTCCTCCTCACGTCCACAGCCCTGGGAGGAACCAGTGTTTGCTGGGCAGAGGTCCCATGAGAAAGAGATCATGTCTGTCCCTGTAGATTCACTGCGGACTCGGTTTGATATTACTGTTTACTGTTGGTAGTGTTATGGGGTGAGAAAGTCTAACTTGAGATGGATACTAGGATGCCTTTCCTTCCTTTGTATATGAAAGTAATGCTGCATTTTCCCATATAATAAGGTTTTTTAAAAAAAATAATTTTTGGCTGCGTTGGGTCTTCCTTGCTGCATGCGGGCTTTCTCTATTTGCGGCGAGTGGGGGCTACTCTTTGTTACGGTGCGTGGGCTTCTCATTGCCGTCTTGTTGCAGAGCATGGGCTCCAGGTGCGTGGGCTTCAGTGGTTCTGGCTCGCGGGCTCTAGAGCACAGGCTCAGTCATTGTGGCTCACAGGCTTAGTTGCTCCACGGCATGTGGGATCTTCCCGGGCCAGGGCTCGAACCCATGTCCCCTGCATTGGCAGGCGGATTCTTAACCACTGAACCACCAGGGAAGCCCTCCCATATAGGTTTTTAATGGCTAGAGAGTTGGAAAGGAGACTCGAGTGTCCTAGAAGATAACTCAGCAGGAAGTTGTTTCTATGCCTTCCCTTTCTAATGCTGTTTTACTCTTTTGCCCAATTAATACAACTTTAATAATTGGAAAATAGTTTAAAATATGGGGCCCTCTTTGTCTTACATTTCAAAACTATTTACTGTTTGTCACCAATAGATTGCCTACAGGCCTTATTCTCTAAAGTAAAACATAGAAATAACAAAGTCACCGTCTTCCAGATAATGCGTGCTTTTGTTCCACTTAAAAGCACACCTTAAAAATGGAGGGAATTAGAGCAGGGAGAAGTCTTTGATAGCACAGGATAAGTGCCCCAGAAGCAGGTAGCTGTCACCCAGTCTCACAGTCTGTTGAGCCACATTGATGCTGGAGAGGTGAGGAGACAGCAGCCCTGACATCACCTCCAAAGCAAGTTAGGAGTTGCCAGGATTCCAGGCCAGGGCTAGAAGAGCAGGCTCCATCTGGGTCTGTGCACGTGCTGCAGCTCAGAGATTGAGTTGTCTCCTTCAGGGCATCTAATGTGATTTCTGTCACTGGAATATCTACCTCTGAAGACGCAGCCTACCGTGAGACTTCCAGGTCTCAAGATAAATGTTGGTGGTTTTCAGCTTACAAGAATTAAGCATAAGATTGGCGTTAGGTGGTTTTGTGTGCACGTAGCATTATTAGATGAGAGAGGTGGAGACCAAGGGAGTCAGCGTGGCAGCTCTGCCCACCTCGGGGCTCAGCGTCAGGCTCGGAAGGAGCACGTGTTGATCGTGTATCCGTACCGTGCTAGGTGTGGTGCTGCATCACTTCTGTGTTTTCACTCTGGACTTCTGTGCCTAGCCCCCTTTCTTTCAACAGAGCACTCACCCCCACTTCTTCAGAACCCGCTGCTTTATTTCATTTCTTTGTTCAGCACCAGGAGTGGGCAGCGGGCCAAGGAGTGAAGCTTAGCCACACTGCTGCCCACCAGAGCCCCATGTGTGTGGAGGGTGGGCGGGCGGGGCCTAGCTGCGTTCCACGTCTCCACCGGCTGCTGGTGTCCCGAGCTAAATGAGAGCCAGTGGTGGTTTCCTTTATAGACTGAAGTATGCTGAAATGGTGGATGTGTGTTTTTTGGTTGATGCTTTAAAATGACATTTGAGTTCTGTTTGCTGCAAACTTAGATTGATCGTTTTCTTTAATTTTTCTGTTGCGCTTGCTTTGCCATCACCTAGATTTCTTGGCTCTTATACTAGCTCTGACTACTTGGAAAGGAGCTTCATGTGGTAAGACGGGGCGCTGGTGTGAGGCTGTGGCGTGAGGGTCCCTCGCTGTGGCACTGGCATTACGTGCACTTGCAGGTGTCAACGTCGTCTTCAGTGCTTAGTCCAGACACCCAAAATGAGATAATGGCGCGGCTTTAAAGCTGATCATGACTAGACTCCGCGACAGTAGTCTTCTGTGAAAGTACATTCCAGGCGTCTGTGTGACTGCGTGTGCACGGAAAGCCAGTGTACAGCTTTGGCTCTGCAGAGCTCAGAGGGCAGTGTTGCAATTATGGGTCCTGTTTTAAAGATTTCTTTTGTGTGAATTTTACGTGTTCTATATTAACAATTGGGAATCTGAAAAAATAAGCATACATTCACAATTTGATTTAAATGAGCCTTAAAAATCAAGCAGTATTTGCTGCTCTAGCAATTGCTAAACAAAAAATGGATCTGGTAAATCCAGGATAAATTTTGAAGTAAAAAAAAGGTGCAGTGTTACTGGAACACAGCAGTACCCTTTGATTTACAAGCTGTTTTTGGCTGCTTTGGGGCAGAGTTTGAATAGCTGTGACAGAGGCCGTATGGCCAAGAAGCTGATAGCATTTCTTGTCAGCCCTTGACTAAGGGCTTGCCAGCCCCTGGCCCGTGACGTCACCTTCTGTGGTGCCTAGCCTGCACCAGAAGCTGGTGCTTCATGCCTTCTTAGGCACTACACCAGAAGGGAATCTAATGAGGATTTGGGCCAATAAATATTTTTCAGAATATTTGGACGACTTCATTAAACCTACCAGCCATTACTATTTTTTGTAGACCACAGTGTTGAATAGTACAAGTATACCCCGAATTCCATCTGCCTTTTGGTTGCCGTCTTTTGGATGCTTTACTAATATTCTTAAAATACCTGTGCTGCCTTTACACCTCTTGTGCTGGTGACTGGTTGGACTTGTTTGTGTGTTTTGGTAGAGTACCCACACTCATAAGGGTAAACTGTGAAATTCTCAAAAAAAACCCCTCAGGGATACTTAGAAGAAGGGGAACTTGCTTTGTGAATGTGGATCCGTCTGTAGGTGTTGGCATTTCCTCATTTTTCCACAGGGGGAAGTCTGCTGAGGCTGAAGCTGTGGACAGGCCGTTTGGGGAGAAGCGCTATGACCCACTGCAGGCCACACCACCCCCTCCGCCGCCGCCCGCCCAGTACAGCCAGGCCACCCAGCCCGGCCCCAGCACCACCCTCAGCCTCCACTCACACACCAAGGGGACACTCGGCGAAGGTAGGCGGCTCAGGAGTTGGCAGGACCACTGTAATAGACTCACACTTACAAGATGAAAAGTACGTGCTAGAAATCTCTGGGCTGAGAACAGCGAAAAATAAGGGGCTTTGTTAAAAGTACCTCTTCTTTTTTATGATAATGACAGTTATATCGGACAAGCCTTTTAGCTAAATAGATTTTAACCTGCCTCCTTAACATAGCTTAATTTCTGAAAGTAGTTTTTGTTTACCAGTATGCCCAAAACTAAATGTTTGAATGGTGGTTCGTAAAAATTATGGTGATGTCCGTCTTCGCATGTGGATATAGGGCGGCCGTAGAGTTTCACATAATACGTGTCCCTGAGCACCTCATCTTTGCATTTGTGTTCTGTGGCGGAGGCTCATCAAGATAGATCCCATCAGCTCCAGAGCGCTCACCTCAGGGTGGCGTCCCTGCGTGTGCACCCACGTCTTCTCCTTCACATCTCTGAGCAGTAACTGCCTCTTTTCCCGGGCCACTGGCCCAGCTCCTCTCCCCGCTCTCCTCCTTCCTTCATCTTCCTCTCCCCTTCCCCATAATCCTTCCCTTTGCCTTCCAGTAAGTGCCACTGCCTCATGCCACCTTCCCAGCTCCACAGCCATTAGACGTCCTGGAAGGGACTGTTGCCTCCACCCTCCCAACCAACATCTCTCTTCTCATTTGGTGCTTTCAAAGGGTACACCACAGTTCACCCATCTCCTGGTGATGTTTTGCTCCTAGAGACAGTGCTCCTCTGTATTTATGTAGGAGTCCAATCCCAGGGGTATAATTTGATATTACTTTATGTTAGGATTTTCTTTACACACTATCATGTCTGCCGATAAAGTTTAAATTTTTACTCTCCAAACCTTATGCCATTTTTGCACTGGCTGAGACATCATAGTAAAATGTTGAGTTGAAATGATGGTGGCAGACATCTTTTGCTAGTTCCCCATTGTGGGGAGAAACGATTGAATGTTTCACCGTTACAATGTTAGCTGTAGGGGTTTTTGTAGGTGCCTTTTATTATGTTTAGAATGTTCCCTTCTAGTCCTAGTTTGCTGAAAGCATTTTGTCAACTGTTTTTTTCTTGTATGTACATTGTCCCTCAGTATCCGCAGGGGACTGATCCCAGGACCCCCACCACCACCACCACTTCACCCCCATCCCACCACGCACACTGAAATCTGCGGATACACACGTCCCCTGTGTAACTGGTGTAGTACAGTCGACCCTCTGTGTCCATGGGCTCTGCATCCGCAGATACAGAGGGCCAAACGCACGAAGACGATCCTAAGATTTGTCTCCTTCATTTTGTTTCTGTAATAAGTTATCTTACTATGTTCACAAGGAGCTTTGGTTTATAATTTCCTTATAATGTCCTTGTCTGGTTTTGGTATCAAAGTTGTGCTAGCGTCATGAAAGAGAGCTGGGACGTGTTCCCTCTTTCTCTCATTTCTGGAAGAGTTTGTATAGCACTGATATGATTTTTTTCCTTAATTATTTCATAGAATTCAGTTGGTGCTATTTTGCACTGCCACCAGCGGTACAGAGGGTCTCTGACTTATGACGGTTTGACTTTACATGGTGCAGAAGCGATGCACATTCACTAGAAACTACTTCGAATTTCGATCTTTTCTCAGGTTAGCAATAAGCAATACAATCTCTCGTGAAGCTGGGCAGCGGCTGTGAGAAGAGCCCCCAGTCAGACGCTGCATCACGGGGGTGAATAACTGACACACTTTGAACTGTCCTGGACCCAGAGAGCCAGTCTTGTTTTTTACTTACAGGACAGTATTCAATAGATCACATGAGATATTTAACACTTTATTATAATATTTTGTGTTAGATGATCTTGCCCAACTGTAGGCTAGTGAGAGTATTCTGAGCACGTTCAGGGAGACTGGGCTGAGCTACGATTCTGGTAGGTCCCGTGTATTAAGCACATTTTTTACTTTGAACCTCCCCTGGGAAGTCGAGGAAGATCTGTACATGGAAATTTCTGTTATTCCACATCTTTGCCAATGCTTGGCATTACCAGACTTGTAAGTTTTGCCCATTTGATGGATGTGAAATGATGTTTTTTATTTTTGTTTTGCATTTTCCTAATTAATAGTGATGTTGAGTATCTTATTGTATGATTACTGGTTAGTCTAGTCTTCACTTGCGTTTTTGCTTGTTCAGGTCTTTGCCTATTTTCCTATTGGTTGGTTCTTTCTTATGGATGTATAGGTATTCTTCATAGGTTTTGGATCCTAATTTTTTTTAAAATCAGTTATATGTGTTGTACATAGCTTCTGCCAATCTGTGACTTTTCTTTTTTAACTTTAATTATGGTAAGTTTTGTAGTACTGATTTTTTTTTTTTTTTTAACATGGCCAGTTTTGTCATTCTGTTTCTAATTTATTGTGGACACTGGAGCGGGGTCACTCCAATGCCAGTCTCTGGAGGCCAGGACTCCCAGCCACATGACCCTGACTCCAGGCAGCAGGTACATGAACACTGTCCCAGGTGTCCCTGCTACCTCCTGGCCCCTCAGCATCACACACAGCCACCAGGGGTCAAGAGTGTCCTCAGACTGCTGACCCAGACCCAGTCAGTCATTGACTCTGACACCAGGACAGGTTAAGATGAGAGGGACATCAGATGACTGTTAGAACTTGTGTCAGGAAGGGCGTTTTGGTTTTTGTTTTCTGTATGGATGAAAAGTTGTTTCAAGGTTTATTCCTAAAAACTTAGTTTAACATGGTCACCACGGTCTCCCACAGAATCACTTGTTGATAACTTTCATGAATGAATTACTCATCTGGATAGATTTTATTCTTGACCCATTATAACATCTTTTCCATCTCACAAACCATTACAGTCAGTTAGAGATGGGTTTGTAATGCTTTTTTTGTTCAAGCCACCGAATGTACTTTATTGTTTTTCTTATTGAAGTATAGTTGACTTATAATATTAGTTTTGATGTACAACATAGTATTCAGTAGCTGTTTTCAGGAAGTTTTTGAAATACTTATATGTGTGTGTTTTACAGGTAATTCCATGTCATTGGATTTTCAGAGCTCTTTAGTGTCCAAACCAGACCCACCTCCATCTCAGAATAAGCCAGCAGCTTACAGACCAGCCAACCGAGAAGACGCTGCCCAGTCTGCTTTCTATCCCCAGAAAAGTTTCCCAGATAAAGCCCCAGCTAACGGGGCCGAACAGACTCAGAAAACGATCACTCCAGCATACAATCGATTCACACCAAAACCATATACAAGTTCTGCGCGGCCATTTGAACGCAAGTTTGAAAGTCCTAAATTCAGTCACAATCTCCTGACGAGCGAAACTGCACATAAACCTGACTTGTCTTCCAAAGCCCCCACTTCTCCGAAAACTCTGGTGAAAGCACACAGTTCCACGCAGCCTCCGGAGTTTGACAGTGGAGTTGAGACGTTCTCTGTCCACACAGATAATAAGCCTAAATATCAAGTAAACAGTATCAGCACAGGGCCTAAAGCTGTGCCCGTGAGGTAAGACTTTTTCTTGGCCTGGTGATGTCTCTCATATGAGTTGGGTGTAGTTTTGGGAACCTGACTGATGATTTCAACTCAAACTTTAAGCTGAATGGTGCTGTCCAAAATGTTGGAATGACTAAAGGTTCTGCAAGAGGCACTAAAGCTGGTGCTCATTATCTCCATTGTGTAAGAACCCAGGCTGAGAGGCACTGTATTTCACTCAGGGTCACACAGCCATGCTCAGGGAGCCTAGGCCCAGCCACTGGTCTGACTTCTGACCTCAGAGCCAGACTCCTAACCAGCCCTGGCTTCCCATGACCTCTGACCTCCAGCTGGGGCGGCACGTTTGGAGAATATCTCAAAAATAATAGAGTATCTGTATTCCTCATCCACTGTTTATTCAGCAGTGAGTTTGAAAAGAAGATGTAATAACCTCAAAATGGTTGTTTAAAAAAGAGCTTTCTTAATAGTTTTGGTCAGATGGCTGAGCAAATGAGATGAACCCAGCCTGCCTGGAGCCACACTCCCTACACCCCTCCCCTCATCTGCACAGTGACCGACAAGACCCGTGCTGGCCATGCAGAAACCTCCCTAAGCCACTGACGCAGAAAGTACTCGCGGGCCACCGGCAGGCTGCCTCCTGAGCGGAAGGACAGGCCAGCCAGGGGATGTGGAGGAGCGGCCCCCTCACAGGGGCCCCGCGGTACCATTGCCCCGGGGAGCCCATGCCCACCGCTCTGGCCACGGAGGAGTGAAGCCGCAGCTCCCTGCACTCACTTTCATTTTGTTGGCCCATCTTTCTGCTCACCTTTAGTCCTGGCTCAAAATTTTGCTTCAAGAAGTCCTGAGGGGAAAAAAAAAGGAAGTCCTGAGAGCCTGCACTTTTGAAGGAGATTTGGTACCACATCCCCTCTGCCTCAGGCGTCTTTGTGTGAACCGCGTGAATGGACCATCTCCTCTCCATGAGCGATTGCCCACACCGGAGTCTTTATTACCTCATGGAATTGGGCGTCTGTGCTTAGGGAGTGGGGAGGGAAGGCCATAGTAGTATGCACACCAGAAATCCTCAGGAGAGAGCGAGCCTAATTAGTGTATTTTATCAGGTCTAAGATGCCATCAGTTGTGAGATGCACCACTGTCTTACGTATCACTAAGAAGGAAAAAACATGCTACCAATTAAACCATGATGTGCCATCAGTTTTAAAACACCAGTTTCATGGCTGTAAAATATTGGGTGAGCACTGTATCAGGCCTTACATGTTCTGATCGCAAAAAATCAGTAATGAAGGAAACGTGACTATTACCTTTAAAAGTGACATTGACTTCTCGAGGAAGAATATGCTTAGTTATCCCTGTGAGTAAAGTCTGTCAGTCACTGAAAACTTATTAAAGTAAGTAACTGCTTGATTATATGGAGAGAGAAAGAGAATGAAACCACCGACTAGACTAGCAGTGAAAGTGCCTGTATGTGACTAGGAATGTACTCATTGGCCATTTCTGAACTCTCAGTCCCTCAGCTGTAGAAGAGGATGAAGATGAGGATGGTCACACTGTGGTGGCCACCGCCCGCGGCGTATTTAACAGCAACGGCGGGGTGCTGAGCTCCATAGAGACCGGCGTTAGTATCATTATCCCACAAGGAGCCATTCCTGAGGGAGTCGAGCAGGAAATCTATTTCAAGGTCTGCCGAGACAACAGCATCCTCCCGCCTTTGGATAAGGAGAAAGGTGAGTGTGTGATTTCCTGCTTAGTTTCAATAACTCGAGTTGCCCTGTGTGCTTTTCAAAGCTTATTGTGCTCAGTAGACAGGATACCCTAGACCTCTGTTCTCCCCCCACCCTGGCTGCCCTCAAGTTCCTTTTACAAGGGAGGGCCTCTCTAATGAGCACTGTGGAGAGGGGAGCCTGTGCTACCTTTACTGTGACGGTGACAATAGGGGATGGGTCATTGGGCACTCCTGTACCTGCCAGCCAGTCGCCAGTCTTAGCCGACCTCACCAGATTTTTGTCTTTGAGTCGTTCCTTCCTGCCTTGCAGCTCTTAGAGATGAATTAGGTAACACCCACTCCAAAGGCCTTGCTCTGTGCTGCCACCTGCTGGTGGAATGCAAGGCTCTCGGGTCAGATCTTCCTCACTGCGCAGACCTAGCACAAGTAAACACGCTGCAGAGGAGGAAGCATCCCCATCGGCTGTCGCGGTGTGTGTTTCTGAGCTGCTTCAGGAATCTAGGAATGCTCTTATTTTTCACAGTCTTCCAGATCTGTCAGGATGAAATGATAATGAACCATGTTGCAACGTCTTTTAGAATATTTTAGCAGTGCTTTGCTTCCTTAAATACATTATTTTAGCTCATTTTCGTACATTTTGCCAGAATACTAACATGTTGGCCCTCCTGCGTGAATCTCTTAAACCACGTCTGTAGCAAATACAACATTAAAAACACAAGATATAAGTAACATTTGTAAAATGTTTGAGTATGTCTTATACCATAAGAATGCTGTGATTGAATGAAGTAGCCACCAGCAACGTTGTGCTGTTTAGCACTTGAATTGTGGCTGTTTTAATTGAAACGGGCTAGAAGTGTAAAATACACACCAGCTTCAAACATTCAGTATATTGCTCACATGTTTTGGATATATTGGGTTATATAAAATATTAAAATTGACTTCAACTGTTCCTTTTTAATGTGGCTACTGGAAAATATTAAGTTACATCTGTGGCTCCTGTTACATTTTTCTTGGTCAGTGCTACTACAGAGAACTAACCCTCTTTGGCTTTAAAGCATATGGTTAGAAGGAGGGTGAGGAGGGTGTGGGTCTAGAAGGAAGCCAGCCGTCTAAAACCTCTCTCCCCCCGCCCCAGGTGAGACCCTGCTGAGCCCCTTAGTGATGTGCGGGCCCCATGGCCTCAAGTTCCTGAAGCCCGTGGAGCTGCGCTTACCACACTGTGCGTCCATGACTCCTGACGGTTGGTCTTTTGCTCTAAAATCATCCGACTCCTCGTCGGGTATGCTGTCTTCACTCTGTCCTTTGGGGGCTTTGGGTACTGTCGTTGATTGACCCGTGGGCTGACGGAGCTACCCGTGCTGTCTGTGCACAGATCCTCCCTCTGTTCCTGTGGCCTTGTAGGCATCACCAGTGTTGTGGAGTTTATTTGTGGTACATATATTGTAAATGAAAACTGAAAGGTAGAGAAGCTTCTGCCTTGTAAACATTGATGATTTGGCCAAAGGTTGACTGTTTCTTGGTGTTCAACAAAATTATTCTGTCAAAATTTTTAAGATGAGGTGGAAGAATTGATATTGTCCTACATATATATGCATTTTCATCTTTATACTAAAATGATTTGATTCCTTTATGTAATAATTTCTATTTTTGGTTACTATTTCTCAGTCTACAAAGTATATATATATATACTTTGTAGGGGTGTGTGTGTGTGTGTATACACACACACACTAGAGAAACTTGAAAGATAAAAGACCTTACACTGTGATCATACTTGGCCATGGTTTTTCCATGTAAAACTCAAAATAACTTCTGTAATACACTTTTAAAATGGCTTATTGCTGTCACGATCATAATTTCAAAGCTTCCATTGCATTTTCACATTTCTCACTTCCTTGGGTGACTAAGTCAGTTAGACTAAAGTCAGAACTTTCTATATTTATGGCACAGAACACTTTAATTGAACCTGATGTAGAAAAAAAGAATTTAAAGTTCTTCTGAATTTTTGATAAATCAGATGAGCATTATACAGTTTTAGTTTGGTACAGTATGAAATAGAGTTTTATGGTGTAAAGAACATATTTTACTATTACCCAACATAAAATATTACATATATTCATTCACAACTACCCCATTTTCTGGGAAAAGTTCTTCAGGAACTCCACTGAGAAACATTTTATTAGCCTAGTTTGAACTAATGAATTAAAATGAATAAAACTGCATTTAAAACATATATTCCAAAAGTCAGGTTTTAGTGTGGGCTGTGATCGTCCTCTAACCCAAAATAGGTTGAGGGTCCTTAAAGTAACTATGTTGTTACTTGTTTTATAAGCGATTTTTTTTCCAGATACGAAAAAAACCAGTATGCTTCGTATAATTTGTTTTGTGCCACAGAACATGTTATTTTGTTAGATTGAAACAACTTACTTTTTCCTGTGTTAAATTTGAGTATGTACACCTAGAAGAGAAATGTAATTTTATGTAATTCTGTGTGGCTTCGGAATGCTTTTGCTACTATAAATTTGTTTTAAAAAGTCAAGGTAGATTTTGATAGCTACTGACTTAATTCCAAGAAGCATTTATTAGTATATTGGAAAGAATTTTGAACCTAAAGTTTTTCCCAAGAGTTGTCGTAACTATCTCATTGCCTAAACAATTTATCTGCAGTATGGCACAAGCCCACATGTACCTGTGAAGTTAAACCCCTCTGTTTTAAACTGCTGAGCCCACCATGAATCAGATGTTGCTTAGGTAACGGACAGCTTACAGTCTGCAGTGCTTCTCAGCCTTGGCCCTGTGGGGTGTTTAGCAGCCTCCCTGGCCTCCACCCGCTAGATGCCAGTTGTGACAAGCAAAATTGCCTCCAGACGTTGTCCCCTGAGGGGCAGAACTGCTCCTGGTGGAGAACTGTTGCTTTACAGGCAGCAGCTTCGACTGTCACTTACCATGGACACAAGAGGTGTATGGCTGTCCCAGCCTTCTTTACGTTGAGTCCACTGCCAGGGCTCCTTAGCTGTAGCTGCAAATCTCAAATCACCTGGTTAAAAGCTGGTTAAAAACTCCAAAGCCCAGGCCCTGCTTCAGTCTTACTCAGTTCAATGACTTTGGAAGCATCATGAATGGTTTTGTTGTACAGCAGGATCAGGGCTAAGAATCTCTGGCCCAGTCTCAATGATTTTTTTTTTTTTTTTGTAAAGGGGAGGAGGCTCCTTAACCGAACTCTGCAGTGTTGAGGGTTTCATTTGGTCTGTCAAGTGTGAGAAATGTGTTCTCATACTCAGCTCAAATGGGGTAATCATATAATTATTGTCTAAACTTTTGAAAGTGAAAGAAGGGTACTCTTTTTTTCTTTTTTTTTTTGTGGTACGTGGGCCTCTCACTGTTGTGGCCTCTCCCGTTGCGGAGCACAGGCTCCGGACGCGCAGGCTCAGCGGCCATGGCTCACGGGCCCAGCCGCTCCGCGGCATGTGGGATCTTCCCAGACCAGGGCACGAACCCGCGTCCCCTGCATTGGCAGGCAGACTCTCAACCACTGCGCCACCAGGGAAGCCCAAGAAGGGTACTCTTAATAATAATACTCAGGGGCAAACTGGAACTGTCCCAGGCACATGATCACCCTAACTTTTATTCATTTTTTAAAAGGCTCAAACTTGAAAACATAAAAAATAAACGAGAAATCTGCAACAGCTTTTGGATCATTAGATTCCAGTGGGTCTCCAATGAAGTACATATATAGCACTAAGAGTTTTGGTACAAGTGCGGTATGCTGAAGAAATAGAGGAAAATTGTATCTAAATATATATGTTTGTGTTTGTCCCATGATTGCAAAGCATTACAGATAGCAGTTTAACCAACCAGAAATGACATGAACTTTTTTTTCTCTCGTAGGCGATCCTAAAACCTGGCAGAACAAGTGTCTTCCTGGAGATCCAAATTATCTTGTCGGAGCAAACTGTGTTTCTGTCTTGATTGACCACTTTTAATTCTTAAAATATAGGAACTTGATTAAATAATGTGAAACTGGGTTAAACTTACTAAATCTAAATGGAACCACTCCATCAAGTATTACATACTTTTCCTATAATTGACACTGCAGTGTGTTAGTATCACACGCTTTGTTTGAACTGGAGAGGCTGAGTGAACATCCCCTGAACCGTGCTTGGGAAACATGCTGCCTGCTGCATGTTGGGGGTCGGTGTTGGCTACAGGCTCCACGATGTGATGCTTTGTAATGAGTTTTGTACTTTTATATGGTCACTGCTTAACTTCACATATTGATTTCCGTTAAAATACCAGCCAGTAAATGGGGTGCATTTGAGTTTTGTTCTTTCCAAAGTACACTGTTTCAGACTTTATTATGGCCCTGGCCTGGCATACACATTTTTATTATGCATGAGGTAATCACACGTTTTTAAAAAGCACCTCAAATGTATAACCAGTGTAGTGGATTTAACAGAAATGTACAGCAAGAGGAATTTATAGCGTTTTTTTTTTTTTTTTTGGCGGGGCGGGGCAGGGCAAGTGAAGACAATTACTTACTGTATATGAAAACTCATTTTTCTTAGGGAAGGACACCAAAGCATGTGAGACTGGTTCTGTGGCCTCTTTGGATCTATAAGTTAACCACATCACCATAGACATACTAACCAGCAGGAATGCCTTACCCTTGTGTTTTTAATTCTTAGATCGTTCTGTGTGTTACTAAGGTTTTATGGCTTTTGTGCACATCTAGATACTGTATCATGAAAAGATTGAGTGAATTGTGGATTTGGTGGTTTCAGAAATGTGTAATCACCCAGAAGAAAATAATGGTGTGATTTGGGGTGGGGTTTTTTTTGTTTTGTTTGTTTGGCAAGGGGCAGTGGTTGTTTTCTCTCTCTCTCTTTTTTTTTTTTTTTTTAGGCTATGCATTTAAAAACTTTTGATGTTTTAAGGATGCTTGTACATAAGGCGTGCATACCACTTTGTTCTTGGTTTGTAAATTAACTTTTATAAACTTTACCTTTTTTATACATAAACAAAACCAAGTTTCTTAAGGCTACCTTTGTATTCTCTCCTGTACCTCTTGAGCCTTGAACTTTGACCTCTGCAGCAATAAAGCAGCATTTCTATGACACACACAAGGTCAGTTTTTTAAGAAAAAGAATGCACAGAGTTGTTACATTTTTAAATGCTGCATTCAAAAGATACAGTTACTCAGAATTCTCTAGTTTGAATAAATTCTTGCAAAGTATCCCTATTGTAATTTGTGATATGATGCTGTGCCCTAAAGTGTATTTTTTTACTAATAGACAATTTATTGTGGCACATCAGCACAATTTCTGTTTAGATAATACACCGCTACATTCTGTTAATCAGTAGGTGTGACTGAATTTCTTTTGCAGTTATTAAAAAATCTCAAATTTCTAAATCTGCAGAATAAAACTTTTTAAAATAAAGTGCTGGTTTGGTCTGTTTGCCCGCTATTTCTAGTATTGTTTAACTTCATAATCCTAGTTTAAAATCCTGCACACTGATCCTCATCACCCAGTTGCCTGCTGCCGCGTTGGTCCTGGTGGGGGTGGGGGATTTGGAGTGAGCCCCTGTTGCCAGTGCATCCTGGCAGAAGACAGAGCAGGAGGAGGGGGGGAAGGCGGAGTCTTCCCACTGTGCCTGTAAGTGTATGTGGATGTATGTGTTTATTCATGTTCCTTAGGGCCAACTTGTTATATGGTTTTGTCTCCTCCCTTATAGTTTTAGAAAAACATAACATGGGCCGATTATGGGGATTTAATCTGCAGTTTGTGCAGATGCCACCAGAAAATTACCAGAGCTAATCAATGAATTTAGTAAAGTCGCAAGATACAAAATTAACAAACAAATCTCTTGCGTTCCTGTACACTAACAATGAAAGATCAGAAAGAGAAATTAAGGAAACAATCCCATTTACCACTGCAACAGAAAGAATAAAATACCTAGGAATAAACATACCTAAGGAGGCAAAAGACTTGTATGCAGCAAAGTATAAGATACAGATGAAATAAATCAAAGATGACACAAACAGATGGAGAGATATACCATGTTCTTGGACTGGAAGAACCAATGTTGTGAAAGTGACTGTACTACCCAAAGCAATCCACAGATTCAATGCAATCACTATCAAACTACCAGTGGCATTTTTCACAGAATTAGAACAAAGAATTTTACAATTTGTATGGAAACACCTTGAGTAGCCAAAGCAATCTTGGTGGGGCGGGTGGGGGTGGGGGAATGGAGCTGGAGGTATCAGGGTCCCTGAATTCACACTATACTACTACTACAAAGCTACAGTAATCAAGACACTATGGTACTCGTACAAAAACAAATACAGATCAATGGAACAGGATAGAAAGCCCAGAGATAAACCCATACACCTGTGGTCACCAAATCTATAACAGAAGGCAAGGATATACAATGAAGCAAAGACAGCCTCTACAATAAGTGGTGCTAGAAAAACTGAACAGCTACGTGTAAAGAATGAAATTAGAACACTCCCTAACGCCATACACAAAAATAAACTCCAAATGGATTAAAGACCTAAATGTGAGGCCAGACACCGTAAAACTCTTAGAGGAAAACATAGGCAGGGCTTCCCTGGTGGCACAGTGGTTGAGAGTCCGCCTGCCGATGCAGGGGACACGGGTTCGTGCCCCGGTCCAGGAAGATCCCACATGCCACGGAGCGGCTGGGCCCGTGAGCCATGGCCACTGAGCCTGTGTGTCCGGAGCCTGTGCTTTGCAACACGAGAGGCCACAACAGTGAGGCCCGCATACAGGAAAATAAAAAAACATAGGCAAAACACTCTGACATAAATCGCACCAAAATCTTTTTTGACCCACCTCCTAAAGTAATGAGAAAAACAAAAATAAACAAATGAGACCTAATTAAACTGAAAAGCTTTTAGCACAGCAAAGGAAACCGTAAACAAGATGAAAAGAGAGTCTTAGGAATGGGAGAAAATATTTGCAAATGAATCAACGGACAAAGGATTAATCTCCAAAATACACAAACAGCTCATGCAGCTCAATATCAAAAAAACAACCCAATAAAAAAATGGGCAGAAAACCTAAATTGACATTTCTCCAAAGAAGACATATAGGCCAACAAACACATGAAAATATGCTCAAACATCCCTAATTATTAGAAAAATGCAAATCAGTACTCTAATGAGGTATCACCTCACGCTGTTCAGAATGGCCATCATCAAAAAGTCTACAAACAAATGGTGTAGAGGGTGTGGAGTAAAGGAAACCCTCCTACACTGTTGGTGTGAATGTAAACTGGTACAGCCACTATGGAGAATAGTATGGAAGTTCCTTAAAAAACTAAAAATACAGCTACCATATGATCTAGTAATCACACTTGGGCATACATAAGGAGAAAACCATTAATTCCAAAAGATGCATGCACCCTAATGTCCATCGAGCACTATTTAAAATAGCAAACACATGGAAGAAACCTAAGTAGCCATCGACAGATGAATGGATAAAGAAGTGCACATACACAAAGGAATACTATTCAGCCATAACAGAATGAAATAATGCCATTTGCAGCAACATGAATGGACCTAGAGATAAGTATACTAATTGAAGTGAGTTAGAAAATGACAGATATCATATGATACCACTTACATTTGGAATCTAAAAAAGGATACAAATGAACTTATTTACAAAAAAGAAATAGTCACAGACCTCAAAAACAAACTCAGGCATTTGTGTTAGCCATTTGTGGAAATCCACTTACTCTTTTATTAATTTCTAGTTTTTTATCTTCAATAAATATGCCTGAATTAAAAACAGAAAACAAACTTACGGTTTCCAAAGGGGAAAGGGGAGGGGAGGGATGAATTAGGAGGCTGGATTAACATATATTCACTACTGTATATAAAATAATCAACAAGGATCTACTGTATAGTGCAGGGAACTCTACTCAATATTGTGTAGTAACCTATATGGGAAAAGAATCTGAAAATGAATAGATATTTGTATATTTATAACTGAATCACATAACTGGGCACCTGCCAGGCACTGGTGGGGGACAACGAACACCTCAGGGGACGGGATGAACCCCTGAGCGACCAGGTAGGACGTGGGAGGGGGGCGGACAGGGGAGGAGAAGTGGAGGCAGGATGGGACCAGTGCCCTGGAGGGGCGGCTGGGGGACAGGAGGGGTTCCCATGCCCAGAGGGGCCCACCCATGGTGAGGGGAGCAACGGGTATGGGGAGATACCCTAGGGACATGGGAGGATCGGAAGGGAATGCGGCTGGCGTTTCCCCTGCCCACTTGGGCCCTGGGACCCTGCTGCGGTCCCGGGCCTGATCCTCTGTACTCAGAGGGCCCCTCCAGGTGCGCTGAGCCTAAGCCCTGTCCACGTACCCCCACCCAGGGCCTTACTTCTACACTCCACACTCCAACGACCCCTCCAGCCATGCTGCCATTGCCAGTGGCACAAGTCCTTAGCGTAGGTCCCTGCCCCCGCCTAAGCCCCACCCCCACAGTTAAGGCCTTTTCCAGTTTTTGTTTTTGTTTTTTGCTCTTGTGCTTCTGTGTTAACTTGTTGTTACTGTTTCACTTATATTTTTTCTAATATATTTTTTATTTCCCTAATTTAAATTTAATTTTTTATTTTTTGTTATTGTACCCTTTTTTTTTCCTTCTTTTTTCTTTTGCTGCACCATACAGCTTACAGGATCTTGGTTCCCATACAGTGGGTTGGGCTTGAGCTCCTGTGGTGGGAGCACCAAGTCCAAACCACGGGACTAACAGAGAACCTCAGACCCCAGGGAATATTAATCAGAGTGAGGTCTCCTGAAGGTCCTCATCTCAGAAACAAGACACAGCTTTTGTCCAGCTGCCTGCAAACTCCAGCGCTGGACACCTCAGGCTAAACAACGAGCAAAACAGGAATACAGCCCCACCCATCAAAAAAAAATGAAACGACAAGAAAATATGTTACAGACGAAGGAGCAAGGTAAAAACCTACAAGACCAAATAAATGAAGAGGAAATAGGCAACCTACCTGAAAAAGAATTCAGAGTAATGATAGTAAAGATGATCCAAAATCTGGGAAACAGAATAGAGGCACGGATTCAGAAAATACATGAAATGTTTAACAAAGACCTAGAAGAACTAAAGAACAAACACAGTGATGAACAACATAATAAATGAAAAATACACTAGAAGGAATCAATAGCAGAATAACTGAGGCAGAAGAACGAACAAGTGAGCTGGAAGATAGAATGGTGGAAATAACTGCCAAAGAGCAGAATAAAGAAAAAAGGATGAAAAGACTTGAGGACAGTCTCAGAGACTCTGGGACAACAGTAAACGCACCAACATTCGCATTATAGGGGTCCCAGAAGAAGAAGAGAAAGACAAGGGTCTGAGAACATATGAAGAGATTATGGTCAAAAACTTCCCTAACATGGGAAAGGAAATAGTCACCCAAGTCCAGGAAGCACAGAGAGTCCCATACAGGATAAACCCTAGGAGAAACACACCAAGACACATATTAATCAAGCAAAAATTAAATTCAAAGAAAAATTATTAAAAGCAGCAAGGGAAAAGCAACAAATAACATACAAGTGAATCCCCATAAGGTTATCAGCTGATTTTTCAGCAGAAATTCTGCAGGCCAGAAGGGAGTGGAAGGATATATTTAAAGGGAGGAAAGAGGGAAAACCTACAACCAAGATTACTCTACCCAGCAAGGAGCTCATTCATATTTGATGGAGAAATCAAAAGCTTTACAGACAAGCAAACGCTAAGAGAATTCAGCACCACCAAAACCAGCTTTACAACAAATGCTAAAGCAAATTCTCTAGGTGGGAAACACAAGAGAAAAAGACCCACAAAAACAAACCTAAATCAATTAAGAAAATGGTAATAGGAACGTAAATATAAATAATCACCTTGAATGTAAATGGATTAAATGCCCCAACCAAAAGACACGGACTGGCTGAATGGATACAAAAACAAGACCTGTACATATGCTGTCTACAAGAGACCCATTGCAGACCTAGGGACACATACAGACTGAAAGTGAGGGGAAGGAAAAAGATATTCCATGCAAATGGAAATCACAAGAAAGCTGGAGTAGCAATACTCATATCAGACCTTAAAATAAAGACTGTTACAAGAGATAAGGAAGGACACTACATAATGATCAAGGGATCAATCCAAGAAGAAAAGGTAACAATTGTAAATATTTATGCACCCAATATAGGAGCACCTCAATCCATAAGGCAAATGCTAACAGCCATAAAAGGGGAAATTGACAGTAACACAATAATAGTGGGGGACTTTAACACCCCGCTTTCACCAATGGACAGATCACCCAGACAGGAAATAAACACAAGCTTTAAATGGCACACTAGACCAGATACTTTTAATTGATATTTATAGGACATTCTACCTGAAAGTGACAGAATACACTTTCTTCTCAAGGACACACAGAACATTGTCCACGATAGATCACATCTTGGCTCAAACACCAAGCCTTGGAAAATTTAAGAAAATTGAAATCGTACCAAGCATCTTTTCCAACCAACATGCTATGAGACTAGAAATCAATTACAGGGGAAAAAAATTGTAAAAAAACACAAACACATGGAAGCTAAACAGTGCGCTGCTAGAGAACCAAGAGATCACTGAAGTAATCAAAGAGGAAATTTAAAAGTACCTAGAAACAAATGACAACTAAACCATGACGATCGAAAACCTATGGGACGCAGCAAAAGCAGTTCTAAGAGGGAAGTTTATAGCAATTCAAGCTCACCTCAAGAAACAAGAAGAATCTCAAATTAACAACTAACTTTACACCTAAAGCAACTAGAGAAAGAAGAACAAAGAAAACTCAAAGTTAGTAGAAGGAAAGAAATCATAAAGATCAGAACAATGAAATAGAAACGAAGAAAATAATAGCAAAGATCAATAAAACTAAAAGTTGGTTCCTTGAGAAGATAAACAAATTGATAAACCTTTAGCCAGAATCATCACAAAAAAAAGATACAGGGGACTTCCCTGGTAGCTAGGTGGTTAAGAATCTGCCTGCCAATGCAGGGGACATGGGTTCAAGCCCTGGTCTGGGAAGATCCCACATGCTGTGGATCAACTAAGCCTGTGCATCAGAACTACTGAGCCAGCACTCTAGAACCCACGAGGCAGAACTACTCAGCCTGTGTGCTGCAACTACTGAAGGCCGCACGCCTACAGCCCGTTCTCCGCAACAAGAGAAGCCCCCGCAATGAGAAAACTGTGGACTATAATGAAGAGTAGCCCCCACATGTCGCAAGTAGAGAAAGCCACGCACAGCAATGAAGACCCAATGCAGACATAAATAAATAAATAAATAAATTTATATATAAGAAAAGGGGGACTTCCTTGGTAGCACAGTGGTTAGGAATATGCCTACCAGTACAGGGGACACGGGTTCAAGCCCTGGTCTGGGAAGATCCCACATGCCGCAGAGCAACTAAGTCTGTGCATCACAACTACTGAGCCTGTGCTCTAGAGCCCGTGAGCCACAACTACTGAGTGCATATGCCACAACTACTGAAGCCCATGCATTTAGAGCTCGTGCTCCGCAATAAGAGGAGCCACCGCAATGAGAAGCCTATGCACTGCAACAAAGAGTAGCCCCCGCTCTCTGCAACTAGAGAAAGCCTGCCTGCAGCAATGAAGCCAAATGCAGCCAAAAATAAATAAATAAAATTTTAAAAAGGAAGAGGACTCAAACCAATAAAATTAGAAATTAAAAAGGAGAAATTACAAATGACACCACAGAAATACAAAGGATCATAAGAGACCACTACAAGCAACTGTATGCCAATAAAACGGACAACCTGAAAGAAATGGACAAATCCTTAGAAAGGTATAGCTTTCCAAGGCTGAACCAGGACGAATTAGAAAATATAAACAGACCAAACACAAGTAATGAAATTGAAATGGTAATTAAAAACCTTCCAACAAACAGAAGTCCAGGGGCAGATGGCTTTACAGGTGAATTCTATCAAACATTTAGAGAAGAGCTAACACCCATCCTTCTCAAACTCTTTCAGAAAATTGCAGAGGGAGGAACACTCGCAAACTCATTCTATGAGGCCACCATCACCCTCATACCAAAACCAGACAAAGATATCACAAAGAAGAAAATTACACACCAATAACACTGATGAACATAGATACAGTAATCCTCAACAAAATACTACCAAACAGAATCCAACAACACATTGAAAGGCTCATACACCAAGATCAAGTGGAATTTATCCCAGCAATGCAAGAATTCTTCAATATACACAAAATCAATGTGATACACCATATTAACAAATTAAAGAATAAAAATCATATGATTATCTCAATAGAGGCAGAAAAAGCTTTTGACAAAATTCAACACCCATTTATGATAAAAATTCTTCTGGAGTGGGCATAGAGGGAAACTACCTCAACGTAATAAAGGCCATATATGACAAACCCACAGCAAACATCATCGTCAGTGGTGAAATACTAAAAGCACTTCCTCTAAGATGAGGAACAAAACAAGGATGCCCACTCTGGCGACTATTATTCAACAAAATTTTGGAAGTCCTACTAGTGGCCAATCAGAGTAGAAAGAGAAATAAAAGAAGTACATATTGGAAAAGAAGAAGTAAAACTCTGACTGTTTGCAGATAACATGATACTATACATAGAAAATCCTAAAGATGCCACCAGGAAACCACTAAAACTAATCAATGAATTTGGTAAGGTTGCAGGATACAAAATTAATGCACATAAATCTCTGGCATTCCTATAAGCTAACAATGAAGGATTAGAAACAGAAATTAAGGAAA
Organism: Delphinus delphis; assembly: GCF_949987515.2. NCBI lineage: Eukaryota > Metazoa > Chordata > Mammalia > Artiodactyla > Delphinidae > Delphinus > Delphinus delphis. The sequence continues at coordinate 99,877,706 of NC_082684.1, forward strand.
CAATCCCATTTACCACTGCAACAAAAAGAATAAAATACCTAGGAATAAAACTACCTAAGGAGGCAAAAGATCTGTACTCAGAAAACTATAAAACACTGATGAAAGAAATCAAAGATGACACAGACAGATGGAGAGATATACCATGTTCTTGAATTGGAAAACTCAATATTGTGAAAATGACTTTACTATCCAAAGCAATCTACAGGTTCAATGCATTGTCTATCAAATTACCCATGGCATTTTTCACAGAATTAGAACAAAAAATTTTACAATTTGTATGGAAACACAAAAGACTCCAAAGAGCCAAAGCAATCTTGAAAAAGAAAAGCGGAGCTGGAGGAATCAGGCTCCCTGACTTCAGACTACACTACAAAGCTTCAGTAATCAAGACAGTATGGTAGTGGCACAAAAACAGAAATACAGATCCGTGGTACAGGACAGAAAGCCGAGAGATAAACCCACGTACCTATGGTCATCTAATCTATGACAAAGGAGGCAAGAATTTACAATGGAGCAAAGATAGCCTGTTCAATAAGTGGTGCTGGGAAAAATGGACAGCTACACGTAGAAGAATGAAATTAGAACACTCCCTAACACCACACACAAAAATAAATGCAAAATGGATTAAAGACCTAAATGTAAGACCAGACACTATAAAACCCTTAAAGGAAAACATAGGAAAAACACTCTTTGACATAAATCACAGAAAGATCTTTTTTGACCCACCACCTAGAGTAATGAAATTTAAAAAAATAAGTGAATGGGACCTAAGTAAAGAGTGCAGAGCAAAGGAAACCATAAACAAGATGAAAAGACAACCCTCAGAATGGGAGAAAATATTTGCAAATGAAGCAACGGACAAAGGATTAGTCTCCAAAACAAATAAACAGCTCATGCAGTTCAATACCAAAAAAAAAACCCAAAGAATGGGCAGAAGATGCAAATAGACACTTCTCCAAAGAAGACATACAGATGGCCAAGAAGCACATGAAAAGATGCTCAACATCACTGATCATTAGAGAAATGCAAATCAAAACTACAATGAGGTATCACCTCACACCGGTCAGAATGGCCATCATCAAAAAATGTACAAACAATAAATGCTGGAGAGGGTGTGGAGAAAAGGGAACCCTCTTGCACTGTTGGTGGGAATGTAAACTGATGCAACCACTGTGGAGAACAGTACGGAGGTTCCTTAAAAAACTAAAAATAGAACTAATATATGACCCAGAAATCCCACTACTGGGCATAAACCCTGAGAAAACCATGATTCAGAAAGTCACATGTACCCCAATGTTCACTGCAGCACTATTTACAGTTGCCAGGACATGGAAACAACCTAAATGTCCAACGACAGAGGAACGGATAAAGAAGATGTGGTACATATATATAATGGAATATTACTCAGCCATAAAAAGGAACAAAATTGGGTCATTTGTAGAGATGTGGATGGACCTAGAGTCTGTCATACAGACTGAACTAAGAAAGAGAAAACAAATATCGTATATTGACACATTATGTGCAATCTAGAAAAATGGTACAGATGAACCTATTTGCAGGGCAGGAATAGATGCAGATGCAGAGAATGGACGTGTGGACACAGTGTGGGAAGGGGAGGGTGGGATGAATTGGGAGATTAGGTTTGACGTAAATACACTACCATGTGTAAAATAGATAGCTAGTGGGAACCTGCTGTAGAGCACAGAGAGCTCAAGTCGGTGCTCTGTGATGACCTAGATGGGTGAGATGGGGGGGAGAGAGGTCCAAGAGGGAGCAGGTATATGTATACATATAGCTATTCACCTCACTGTACAGCAGAAACTAACACAACATTGTAAAGCAATTATAATCCAATTTTAAAAAACCCATGGATTCCAAAGGGGAATGGTTGGGGGGGGCAGTGATAAATTAGGAGGTTGGGATTAACATATACACACTACTATATATAAAATAATCAACAAGGATCTATTGTATAGTACAGGGAACTCTACTCAATATTCTGTAATAACCTATATGGGAAAAGAGTCTGAAAATGAATATATCTTTGTATATTTATAACTGAATCACTTCTGTACACCTGAAAAAATACCACATTGTAAACCAACTATACTCCAATATAAAATAATTTTTTTTTAAAAAGAATAATATTAAAACATATTAGGACCAATTAGAAATTGGTGTGGAATGTCACACCTCTAGTCTATCCCCACAACCTCAGCCCATTTCTTAGGAATATGCCCTCTTCATGTGTGACTATGGCACTCCAGAAAAATTCCTTTTCATCCAGACATAGACCCTGATACTCTCTCTCTCAGAGCAAAGTTTTCAAAATACTCACTTGAGCACCTAAATTCATAATTAAATATTAAGAAATATAAATAGAGAAATGGACTGTATCACAATAATAGTAGGAGATTTAAACACTTCACTTACTTCAAGGGGCAGATCATCCTGGCAAAAATATCAGTAAGAAAACTGTGGAATAGAAGGACACATTAGACCAGGTAGACTTATTAGACACATAGAATATTCCATTTAAACCAGCAGAACACGTATTCTTCAAGTGCACATGGAATATTCTATTATAGATTGCATGCTAGGCCACAAAAGAATGCTCAGTAAATTTTAGAAATATGAAATCATATCAAGCATCTTTTCTCACCAAAAATCCATGAGAGTAAAAATCAACTATAAGAAAAATACTTCAAAAAACACAAACATGTAGAGACTAAATAATATGCTACTAAACGACTAATGATCACTGAAAAAGTCAAAGATGAAACTTAAAAATATTTAGAGACAAAGGAAAACGAAATCACAATGATCCAAAATCTATGGGATACAGCAAAATGAGTTATAAGAGGGAAGTTTATACCATTACCAGTCTACCTCAAGAAATAATAAAAATGTCAAACAACCTAACCTTACACCAAAGTAACGAGGATAACAAAAACAAGCACAAAGTTAGTAGAAGGAAATAAATCATAAAGATCAGATCAGAAGTAAATGAAATAGAGACTAAGAGAATAATAGAAAATATCAATGAAATAAAGATCTGCTTCTTTAAAAGATAAACAAAATTGATAAACCGCTAGCTACACATAAAGGAAAAGAGGGAGACCTTCAAGATGGCGGAGGAGTAAGACGTGGAGATCACCTTCCTCCCCACAAATACATCAGAAATACATCTACATGTGGAACAACTCCAACTGAACGCTGGCAGAAGACCTCAGATTCCCAAAAGGCAAGAAACTCCCCACGTACCTGGGTAGAGCAAAAGAAAAAAGAAAAACCAGAGACAAAAGAATAGGGACGGGACCTGGACCTCTGGGAGTGAGCTGTGAAGGAGGAAACGTTTCCATACACTAGGAAGCCACTTCACTGTCGGAGACAGGGGGTGGGCGGGGGGAAGTTTCTGAGCCACAGAGGAGAATGCAGCAACAGGGGGGCGGAGGGCAAAGGGGAGAGATTCCCGCACAGAGGATCGGTGCCGACCAGCACTCACCAGCCCGAGAGGCTTGTCTGCTCACCTGCGGGGGCAGGAGGGGGCTGGGAGCTGCGGCTCCGGCTTCGGAGGTCAGATCCCAGGGAGCGGACTGGGGTTGGCTGTGTGAACACAGCCTGAAGGGGACTTCTGCGCCACAGCTAACCGGGAGGGAGTCTGGGAAAAAGTCTCGACCAGCCTAAAAGGCAAGAGACCATTGTTTCCGGGTGCGCAAGGAGAGGGGATTCAGAGCACTGCCTAAATGAGCTCCAGAGACGGGCGTGAGACGCTAAGGCTACTGTTGCAGCCACCAAGAAGCCTGTGTGCAAGCACAGGTCACTATCCACACCTCCCCTCCCGGGAGCCTGTGCAGCCCGCCACTGCCAGGGTCCCGTGATCCAGGGACAACTTCCCTGGGAGAACACACGGCACGCCTCACGTTGTGGCAACACCACGCTGGCCTCTGCTGCCACAGGCTTGCCCTGCACTCCATACCCCTCCTTCCCCCCGGCCTGAGTGAGACAGAGCCCCCTAATCAGCTGCTCCTTTAACCTCATCCTGTCTGGGCCAAGAACAGACACCCTCAGGTAACCTATAAGCAGAGGCAGGGCCAATTCAAAGCTGATCCCCAGGAGCTGTGCAAACGAAGAGAAAGGGAAATTTCTCCCAGCAGCCTCAGGAGCAGCGGATTAAATCTCTACAATCAACTTGATGTACCCTGCATCTGTGGAATACCTGAATAGACAACGAATCATCCCAAAATTGAGGCAGTGGACTTTGGGAGCAATGTTAGACTTGGGGTTTGCTGTATGCGACTGACTGGTTTCTAGTTTTATGTTTATCTTAGTTTAGTATTTAGAGTTTACTATCATTGGTAGATTTCTTTATTGATTTGGTTGCTCTCTTCCTTTTTTTTAAAAAAAAATATATATATTTCCTTTTTCTCTTTTTGTGAGTGTGTATGTTTATGCTTCCTTGTGTGATTTTGTCTGTGTAACTTTGCTTTTACCATTTGTCCTAGGTTTCTGTCTGTTTTCTTTTCTATTTTTTTAAATATAGTTTTTAGCACTTGTTATCATTGGTGGATTTGTTTTTTGGTTTGGTTGCTCTTTTCTTTTTTATTATTACATTTTAATTTTTAATAATTTAAAAATTTTTTATTTTAATAACTTTATTACTTTTTATTTTCTTTCTTTCTTTTTTTCTCCCTTTTCTTCTGAGCTGTGTGGCTGACAGGGTCTTGGTGCCCCGGCTGGGTGTCAGGCCTGTGTCTCTGAGGTGAGAGAGCCAAGTCCAGGACATTGGTCCACCAGAGACCTCCAGGCTCCATGTAATATCAAATGGTGAAAGCTCTCCCAGAGATCTCCCATCTCAACGCTAAGACCCAGCTACACTCAACGACCAGCAAGCTACACTGCTAGACACCCTATGCCAAACTAGCAAGACAGGAACACAAACCCACCCATTAGCAGAGAGGCTGCCTAAAATCATAATAAGGTCACAAACGCCCCAAAACACACCACTGGACGCGGTCCTGTCTGCCAGAAAGACAAGATCCAGCCTCATCCACCAGAACACAAGCACCAGTCCCCTCCACCAGGAAGCCCACACAACCTACTGAACCAACCTTAGCCACTGGGGGCAGACACCAAAAACAACAGGAACTATGAACCTGCAGCCTGGAAAAAAGGAGACCCCAAACACAGTAAATTAAGCAAAATGAGAAGACAGACAAACACACGGTAGATGAAGGAGCAAGGTAAAAACCCACCAGACCAAACAAATGAAGAGGAAATAGGCAGTCGACCTGAAAAATAATTCAGAGTAATGATAGTAAAGATGATCCAAAATCTTGGAAATAGAATGGAGAAAACACAAGAAATGTTTAACAAGGACTTGGAAGAACTAAAGAGCAAACGAACAATGATGAACAACTCAATAAATGAAATTAAAAATTCTCTAGAAAGAATCAGTAGCAGAATAACTGCAGCAGAAGAATGGGTAAGTGACCTGGAAGATAATAAGTGGAAATAACTACTGCAGAGCAGAATAAAGAAAGAAGAATGAAAAGAATTGAGGACAGTCTCAGAGACATCTGGGACAACATTAAACGCACCAAAATTCGAATTACAGGGGTTCTAGAAAAAGAGAAAAACGGATTGAGAAAATATTTGAAGAGATTATAGTTGAAAACTTCCCTAATATGGGAAAGGAAATAGTCAATCCAGTCCAGGAAGCGCAGACAGTCCCATACAGGATAAATCTAAGGAGAAACATGCCAAGACGTATTTATCAAACTATCAAAAATTAAATACAGGGCTTCCCTGGTGGAGCAGTGGTTCAGAGTCCGCCTACCGATGCAGGGGACACGGATTCGTGCCCCGGTCCAGGAAGATCCCACATGCCACGGAGCGGCTGGGCCAGTGAGGCATGGCCGCTGAGCCTGCATGTCCGGAGCCTGTGTTCTGCAACGGGAGAGGCCACAACAGTGAGAGGCCTGTGTACCGCTAAATAAATAAATAAACAAATAAATAAATAGAAAAAATATTAAAAGCAGCAAGGGAAAAACAACAAATAACATACAAGGGAATCCCTATAAGATTAACAGCTGATCTTTCAGCAGAAACTCTGCAAGCCAGAAGGGAGTGGCAAGACAGATTTAATGTGATGAAAGGGAGAAACCTACAATCAAGATTACTCTACCCAGCAAGGATCTCATTCAGATTTCATGGAGAAATTAAAACCTTTACAGACAATCAAAAGCTAAGCTAAGCTAAGAGAATTCAGCACCACCAAACCAGCTTTACAACAAATGCTAGGCAGGAAACACAAAAGAAGGAAAAGATGTACAATAACAAACCCAAAACAATCAATAAAATGGTAATAGGACATACATATCGATAATTACCTTAAAAGTAAATGGATTAAATGCTCCAACCAAAAGACATAGACTGGCTGAATGGATAGAAAAAGAAGACCCATATATATGCTGTCTACAAGAGTCCCACTTCAGACGTAGTGACACATACAGACTGAAAGTAAGGGGATGGGAAAAGATATTCCATGCAAATGGAAATCAAAACAAAGTTGGAGTAGCAATTCTCATATCAGACAAAATAGACGTTAATATAAAGACTATTACAAGAGACAAAGAAGGACACTACATAATGATCAAGGGATCAATCCAAGAAGAAGATATAACAATTGTAAATATTTATGCACCCAACACAGGAGCAACTCAATACATAAGGCAAATGCTAACAGCCATAAAAGGGGAAATCGACAGTAACACAATATTAGTAGGGGACATTAACACCCCACTTTCACTAATGGACAGATTATCCAAAATGAAAATAAACAAGGAAACACAAGCTTTAAATGATACATTCTACAACATGGATTTAATCAATATTTATAGGACATTCCATCCAAAAACAACAGAATACACTTTCTTCTCAACTGCTCATGGAACATTCCGAGGATAGATCATATCTTGGATCACAAATCAAGCCTTGGTAAATCTAAGAAAATTGAAATCATATCAACTAACTTTTCTGACCACAATGCTATCAGACTAGATATCAAATACAGGAAAAAATCTGTAAAAAATACAAATACTTGGAGGCTAAACAATACACCACTTAATAACCAACAGATCACTGAAGAAATCAAAGAGGAAATCAAAAAATACCTAGAAACAAATGACAATGAAGACATGACAACCCAAAACCTATGGGATGCAGCAAAAGCAGTGCTAAAGGGAAGTTCATAGCAATACGTTCCTACCTCAAGAAACAAGAAATATCTCAAATGAACAACTTAACCTTACACCTAAAGCAATTAGAGAAAGAAGAACAAATAACCCCCAAAGCAAAAGGAAAGAAATTCTAAAGATCAGATCAGAAATAAATGAAATGAAGAAGACAATAGCAGAGATCAATAAAACTGAAAGCTGGTTCTTTAAGAAGATAAACAAAATTGATAAAACCATTAGCCAGAATCATCAAGAAAAAAAGGGAGAACACTCAAATCAATAGAATTAGAAATGAAAAAGGAGAAGTAACAACTGACACTGCAGAAATACAAAGGAGCATGAGAGATTACTACAAGTAACTATATCCCAATAAAATGGACAACCTGGAAGAAATGGACAAATTCATAGAAAAGCACAACCTTCCAAGACTGAACCAGGAAGAAATAGAGAATATAAACAGACCAATCACAAGCAGTGAAATTGAGACTGTGATTAAAAATCCCCCAACAAACAAAAGCCCAGGACCAGATGGCTTCACAGGTGAATTCTATCAAACATTTAGAGAAGAGCTAATACCTATCCTTCTCAAACTCTTGCAAAAATATAGCAGAGGGAGGAACACTCCCAAACTCATTCTATTAGGCCACTATCACCCTGATACCAAAATGAGACAAAGATGTCACAAAGAAAGAATACTACAGGCCAATATCACTGATGAACATAGATGCAAAAATCCTCAACAAAACACTAGCAAACAGAATCCAACAGCACATTAAAAGGATCATACACCATGATCAAGTGGGGTTTATCCCAGGAATGCAAGGATTCTTCAATATACGCAAATCAATCAATGTGATAAACCATATTAACAAATTGAAGGAGAAAAACCATATGATCATCTCAATAGATGCAGAAAAAGCTTTCGACAAAATTCAACACCCATTTATGATAAAAACCCTGCAGAAAGTAGGCATAGAGGGAACTTTCCTCAACATAATAAAGGCCATATATGACAAACCCACAGCCAACATCATCCTCAATGGTGAAAAACTGAAAGCATTTCCACTAAGATCAGGAACAAGACATGGTTGCCCACTCTCACCACTCTTATTCAACATAGGTTTGGAAGTTTTAGCCACAGCAATCAGAGAAGAAAAGGAAATAAAAGGAATCCAAATCAGAAAAGAAGAAGTAAAGCTGTCACTGTTTGCAGATGACATGATACTATACATAGAGAATGCTAAAGATGCTACCAGAAAACTACTAGAGCTAATCAATGAATTTGGTAAAGTAGCAGGATACAAAATTAATGCACAGAAATCTCTGGCATTCCTATACACTAATGATGAAAAATTTGAAAGGAAAATCAAGGAAACACTCCCATTTACCATTGCAACAAAAAGAATAAAATATCTAGGAATAAACCTACCTAAGGAGACAAAAGACCTGTATGCAGAAAATGATAAGACACTGATGAAAGAAATTAAAGATGATACAAATAGATGGAGAGATATACCATGTTCTTGGATTGGAAGAATCAACACTGTGAAAATGACTACTACCAAAAGCAATCTACAGATTCAATGCAATCCCTATCAAACTACCAATGGCATTTTTCACAGAGCTAGAACAAAAAAGTTCACAATTTGTATGGAAACACAGAAGACCCCAAATAGCCAAAGCAATCTTGAGAACGAAAAATGGAGCTAGAGGAATCAGGTTCCCTGACTTCAGACTATACTACAAAGCTAAAGTAATCAAGACAGTATGGTACTGGCACAAAAACAGGATGATAGATCAATGGAACAGGATAGAAAGCCCAGAGATCAACCCACGCACATATGGTCACCTTATCTTTGATAAAGTAGGCAGGAACGTACAGTGGAGAAAGGACAGCCTCTTCAATAAGTGGTGCTGGGAAAACTGGACAGGTACATGTAAAAGTATGAGATTAGATCACTCCCTAACACCATACACAAAAATAAACTCCAAATGGATGAAAGACCTAAATGTAAGGCCAGAAACTATCAAACTCTTAGAGGAAAACATAGGCAGAACACTCTATGACATAAATCACAGCAAGATCCTTTTTGACCCACCTCCTAGAGAAATGGAAATAAAAACAAAAATAAACAAATGGGACCTAATGAAACTTCAAAGCTTTTGCACAGCAAAGGAAACCATAAACAAGATGAAAAGACAACCCTCAGAATGGGAGAAAATATTTGCAAATGAAGCAACTGACAAAGGATTAATCTCCAAAATTTATAAGCAGCTCATGCAGCTCAGCAACAAAAAAACCAAGAACCCAATCCAGAAATGGGCAGAAGACCTAAACAGACATTTCTCCAAAGATATACAGATTGCCAACAAACATATGAAAGAATGCTCAACATCGTTAATCATTAGAGAAATACAAATCAAAACGACAATGAGATATCATCTCACACCAGTCAGAATGGTCATCATCAAAAAATCTACGAACAATAAATGCTGGAGAGGGTGTGGAGAAAAGGGAACCCTCTTTCACTGTTGGTGGGAATGTAAATTGATACAGCCACTGTGGAGAACAGTATGGAGGTTCCTTAAAAAACTACAAATAGAACTACCATATGACCCAGCAATCCCACTACTGGGTATATACCCTGAGAAAAACATAATTCAAAAACAGTCATGTACCAAAATGTTCATTGCAGCTCTATTTATAATAGCCCGGAGATGGAAACAACCTAAGTGTCCCTCATCGGATGAATGGATAAAGAAGATGTGGCTCATATATACAGTGGAATATTACTCAGCCATAAAAAGAAATGAAACTGAGCTATATGTAATGAGGTGGATAGACCTAGAGTCTGTCATTCAGAGTGAAGTAAGTCAGAAAGAGAAAGACAAATACCGTATGCTAACACATATATATGGAATTTAAGGAAAAAAATGTCATCAAGAACCTAGGGGTAAGACAGGAATAAAGACACAGACTTACTAGAGAATGGACTTGAGGATATGGGGAGGGGGAAGGGTAAGCTGTGACAAAGCAAGAGAGAGGCATGGACATATATACACTAACAAATGTAAGGTAGATAGCTAGTGAGAAGCAGCCGCATGGCACAGGGAGATCAGTCTGGTGCTTTGTGACCACCTGGAGGGGTGGGATAGGGAGGGTGGGAGGGACGGAGATGCAAGAGGGAAGAGATATGGGAACATATGTATATGTATAAATGATTCACTTTGTTATAAAGCAGAAACTAACACACCATTGTAAAGCAATTATACTCCAATAAAGATGTAAAAAAACCATAATGATGAAGCAGAAATCAATAGACTAAAAATCAATAGAAAAGATCAATGAAACTAAGATCTTGTTCTTTGAAAAGATAAACAAAATTGATAAACCTTTAGCTAGATTCATTAAGAAAAAAGAGGGCCCACATCAATAAAATCAGATATGAAAAAGGAGAAGTAACAACTGACACCACAGAAATACCAGTGAGCATAAAGTGGCTACTATGACCAATTATATGCCAATAAAATCGACAACCTAGAAGAAATGGACAAATTTCTAGAAATGCACAATCTCCCAAGACTGAACAAAGAAGAAACAGAAAATATAATCCGATGAATTACCAGTAATGACATTGAATCAGTTACAAAAAAAAAAAACAAACTTCCAGGTTATGCCTGCCCTCTTCCAGCCAGTCCTCTCCATAGGCCTTGAAGCCTGCTCCTCCATCTTCTCCCTTGGTACCCACAACACACTTCCACCTTCAGTGCCAATGCTAGGATCTACAATGGATAGGCTGGAGACAAGATCTGGAGTAGAAGTACTTGAGCTCACCTCTGCTAATGAAAACACCAAAATCACAACTAACTGCTAAACAATCATTGATAAAAAAAGACTATAACCTACCAAAAAAGATATTCTACATCCAAAGACAGAGAAACCACAATGAGATGGTAGGAGGGGTGCATTCATGAGATAATCAAATGCCATACTGGCCAGACGGGCAATCCACAAAATGGAAAATAATAATAGTCACAGAGGTTCTCCCACAGGACTGAGAGTTCTCAGCCCCACACTAGGCTCCCCTGCCTGGGGGTCTGGCCTCGGGAGGAGAAGCCCCCAAAGCATTTGGCTTTGAGGGCCAGCAGGTCATGACTGCAGGAATTCCACAGGCCTGAGGCAAACAGAGACTCCACTCTTGGAGGGCACACACAAGGTCTCATGCACACTGGGACTCAGGGCAAAAGCAGTGACTTCATAGGATCCTGGGCCAGAACTACTTGCTGGTTTTGGAGTGTGGCCTGGGGAGGTGGGGGCTAGCTGTGGCTCACTGTGGTGACAAGGACACTAGTGGTGGAGGTACTAGGGAGTACTCATTGGTGTGAGCTCTCCTGGAGGTCACAGTTTTGACACCAAGACCTGGACCCCCCCAACAGCCTGCAAGCTCCAGTGCTGGGAGGCCTCAGGCCAAAAAACCAACAAGGCAGGGGCATAGCCCCACTCATCAGCAAACAGGCGGCTTAAAGTCATCCTGAGCCTACAGCTGCCTCTAAACACACAACTTGACATGGTCCTGCCCACCAGAGGGACAATATCCAGCTCCACCCACCGGCGGGCAGATACCAGTCCTTCCTACCAGGAAGCCTGCACAAGCCCCTGGACCAACCTCACCCACCAGGGGGCAGACAAAAGAAGCAAAAGGAACTACAATCTGGCAGCCTGTGGAACGGAGACCACAAACACAGTAACTTAGACAAAATGAGACAGAAGAGGAATATGTTCCAGATGAAGGAACAAGATAAAACCCCAGAAAAACTAAGTGAAGTGGAGATAGGTAATCTGTCCAAAAGAATTCGGAGTAATGATAGTAAAGATGATCAAAGATCTTGTAAAAAGAATGGAGGCACAGACCAAGAAAGTAAAAGAAATGTTTAAAAAAGAGCAAGAAGATATTAAGAACAAACAAAGTTGAACCATACATTAACTGAAATGAAAAACACACTGGAAGGAATCAATAGTAGAAAAAATGAGGCAGAAGAATGGATGACTGAGCTGGAAGACAGAATGTTGGAAATCACTGAAGCAGAACAGAATAAAGAAAAAAGAATGAAAAGAAGTGAGGACAGTTTAAGAGACTTTTGGGACAACATTAAATGCACCAACATTTGCATTTTAGGGTCCCAGAAGGAGAAGAGAGAGAACGGGCCTGAGAAAATATTGGAAGAGATAATAGCTGAAAACTTCCCTAACATGGGAAAGGAAACAGTCATACAAGTCCAGGAAGTGCAGAGAGTCCCATACAGGATAAACCCAAGGAGGAACATGCCAAGACATGTATTAATCAAGCTGAAAATAACTGAAGACGAAGAGAAAATATTAAAAGCAACAAGGGAAAAAGCAACAAATAACATACAAAGGAATTCCCATAATTTTATCAGCTGATTATTCAGCAGAAACTACAGGCCAGAAGGGAGTGGCACGATATATTTCAAGTGATTAAAGGGAAAAACCTACAACCAAGAATACTCTACCCATCAAGGCTCTTATTCAGATTTGATGGAGAAATCAAAAGCTTACAGACAAGTAAAAGCTAAGAGAATTTAGCACCACCAAACCAGCTTTACAACAAATGCTAAAGGAACTCCTCTAGGTGGAAAAGGCCACAACTAGAAACTAGAAAACTACAAAATGGGATAGCTCTCTGGTAAAGGCAAACATACAGTAATAGTAGGAAATCATTCACACATAAATATGATATCAAAACCAACAAATGTGACAAGAGGAGAGTACAAACGCAGGATACTGGCAATATGTTTGAAATTAAAAGACCAGAAGCTTAAAACAATCTTGTTCATAGACAGACTGCTATATCAAAACCTCATGGTAACTGCAAACTGAAAATCGACAATAGATACACAAAAAAGAAAAAGGAATCCAAATGCAACACTAAAGTTAGTCATCAGTTCACAAAAGAAGAGAATAAAAGAGGAAGGGAAGAAAAAAAATCAAGAAAAACAAATCCAAAACAATTAACAAAATGACAATAAGAACATACATAGTGATAATTACCTTAAATGTAAATGGATTAAATGCTCCAACCGAAAGGCATAGACTGGCTGAATGGATACAAAAACAAGACCCATATATATGCTGTCTAGAAGAGACCCACTTCAGATCTAGGGCTACATATAGACTGAAAGGGAGGGGATGAAAAAAGGTATTCCAGGCAAATGGAAATCAAAAAAAGCTAGCATAGCAATACTCATTTAAGACAAAATAGAAATTAAAGACTGTTACCAGACACAAAGAAGGACACTACATAATGATCAAGGGATCAATCCAAGAAGAAGATATAACAATTGTAAATATATATGCATCTAACATAGGAGCATCTCAATATATAAGACAAATACTAACAGACATAAAAGGAGAAATCGACAGTAACATGATAATAGTGGGAGATTTTAACACCCCACTTACCCCAATGGACAGATCATCCAGACAGAAAATAAACAAGGAACACAATTAAGACCAGATAGACTTAATTGATATTTATAGGACATTCCACCTGAAAGTAGCAGAATACACTTTCTTTTCAAGTACATGAGGAACATTCTCCAGGGAAGATCACATGTTGGGCCACAAAGCGAGCCTCGATAAATTTTAAAAAATTGAAATCTTATCAAGCATCTTTTCCAACCACAACGTTATGAAATTAGAAATCAGTTACAAAGAAAAAAGACTGCAAAAAACACAAACACATGGAAGCTAAACAATATACTACCAACAAACCAATGGATCACTGAAGAAATCAGAGGGGAAATCAAACAATACCTAGAGACACATGAAAACGAAAACAAAATGATCCAAAGCCTATGGGATGTAACAAAAGCAGTTCTAAGACGGAAGTTTATAGTGATACAATCTTGCCTCAGGAAACAAGAAAAATCTCAAATAAACAACCTAACCTTACACCTAAAGCAACTAGAGAAACAGGAACAAACAAAACCCAAAGCTAGTAGAGGGAAAGAAATGATAAAGATCAGAGCAGAAAGCAGTGAAATAGAGATGAAGAAAACAATAGAAAAGAACAATAAAACTAAAAGCTGATTCTTTGAAAAGAAGACTAATTACAAGTACTGAAATTGAAAGTGTGATTAAAAAAACTCCTAACAACAGAAGTCCAGGATCAGATGGCTTCGTGGGCAAATTCTATCAAACATTTAGAGAAGAGATAACACCTATCCTTCTGAAACTATTTGAAAAAATTGCAGAGGAAGGAAGCCTTCCAAAGTCATTCTACAAGGCCACCATCACCCTGATACTAAAACCAAACAAAGATACCCCAATAAAGGAAATTACAGGCCAATATCACTGACAAACGTAGATGCAAAAATCCTCAACAAAATACTAGCAAACCAAATCCAACAATGCATGAAAAGTATCATATACCATGATCAAGTGGGATTTACCCCAGGGATGCAAAGATTTGTCAATATATCAAATCAATCAGTGTGATACACCACACTAACAAATTGAATAAAAATCATATGATAATCTCAAAAGATGCACATATAGCTTTTTGTTGATAAAATTCAACATCCATTTATGACAAAAACTCTCTAGAGGGTACTTCCCTGGTGGTACAGTGGTTAAGAATCTGCCTGCCAACGCAGGGGACATGGGTTAGAGCTCTGGTCCGGGAAGACCCCACATGCCATGGAGCAACTAAGCCCATGCACCACAACTGCTGAGCCCACGTGCCACAACTATTGAAGCCCACATGCCTAGAGGCCATGCTCCGCAACAAGAGAAGCCACCACAATGAGAAGCCCGCACACCACAATGAAGAGTAGCCCCTGCTCGCTGCAACTAGAGAAAGCCTGCACGCAGCAACGAAGACCCAACACAGCCAAAAATAAATAAAATATAAAAAACTCTAGAAAGTGGGGATAGAGGGAGCATACCTCAACGTTATAAAGGTCTTATATGACAAACCCACAGCTAACATCATACTCAATGGTGAAAAGCTGAAGGCATTTCTTCTAAGATCAGGAACAAGACAAGGATGTCCACTCTTGCCACTTTTATTCAACATAGTTTTGGAATTCCTAGCCACAGCAATCAGAGAAGAAAAAGAAATAAAAGGAATCCCAACTGGAAAAGAAGAAGTAAAACTTTCAGTGTTTGAAGATGACATGAACTATACATAGAAAACCCTAAAGATGCTACCAGAAAACTACTAGAGTTCATTAATGAATTCGGTAAAGTTGGAGAATACAGAATTAATACATAGATATCTGTTGCATTTCTATACACTAACAACAGAAGGTTGGAAAGAGAAATTAAGGAAAAAATCCCTTTTACCATTGCATCAAAAAAAAAATACCTAGGAATAAACTTACCTAAGGAGGCAAAAGACCTGTATCCTGAAAACTATAAGATGCTGAGGAAAGAAATGGAAGATTACACAAACAGATGGAAAGATACCATGTTCTTGGATTGGAAGAATCAATACTGTCAAAATGACTATACTGCCCAAGGCAATCTACAGACTCATTACAAGCCCTATCAAATTACCAATGGCATTTTTTGCAGATCTAGAACAAAAAATCTTAAATTTGTATGGAAATACAAAAGATCCAGAACAGATAAAGCAATCCTGAGAAAGAAAAATGGAGCTGGCGGAATCAGGCTCCCTCACTTCAGAGTATACAATAAAGCTACATTAATCAAAACAATATGGTACGGGCACAAAGACAGACTTATAGATCAATGGAACAAGATAGAAGGCCCAGAAATCAACCCACATACCTATGGTCAATGAATCTATGACAAAGAAGGCAAGAATATACAATGGAGAAAAGACAGTCTCTTCAATAAGTGGGGTTGGGAAAACTGGACAGCTACATGTAAAAGAATGAAATTAGAACAGTTCCTAACACCATACACAAAAATAAACTCAAAATGGATTAAAGACCTAAATGTAAGACGAAATACAATAAAACTCCTAGAAGAAAACATAGGGAGAATATTCTTTGACATAAATTGCAGCAATATCTTTTTCAATTCACCTCCTAAAGAAAATAAAAACAAAAATAAACAAATTTGACCTAATTAAACTTAAAAGCTTCTGCACAGGGCTTCCCTGGTGGCACAGTGGTTGAGAGTCCGCCTGCCGATGCAGGGGACGCGGGTTCGTGCCCCGGTCCGGGAAGATCCCACATGCTGCGGAGCGGCTGGGCCCGTGAGCCATGGCCGCTGAGCCTGCGCGTCCGGAGCCTGTGCTCCGCAACGGGAGAGGCCACAACAGTGAGAGGCCCACATACTGCAAAAAAAAAAAAAAAAAAAAGTAAAAAAAAAAAAGCTTCTGCACAGCAAAGGAAAACATAAATAACACAAAAAGACAACACACAGAATGGGAGAAAATATTTGCAAATGATGCGACTGACAAGGGATTAATCTCCAAAATATACAATCAGCTCATCCACCTCAATATCAAAAAAACAAAAACCCAATCAATAAATGGGCAGGAGATATAAATAGACACTTCTCCAAAGAAGACATACAGATGGCCAAAAAGGTCATGAAAAGATGCTCAACATTGCTAATTAGAGAAATGCAAATCAAAAGTACAATGAGATAGCACCTCACACTGGTCAGAATGGCTATCATCAAAAACTCTACAAACAATAAATGCTAGAGAGTGTGTGGAGAAAAAGGAACCCTCCTACACTGCTGGTGGGAATGTTAGTTGGTGCAGCCACTATGGAGAACAGTATGGAGGTTCCTTAAAAAACTAAAAATAGAGCTACCATATGATCCAGAAATCCCATTCCTGGACATATATCCAGAGAAAAGTGTAATTTGAAAAGACACCTGCACCCCAATGTCCACTGAAGCACTGTTACAACAGTCAAGACATGGAAGCAACCTAAGTGTCCATCGACAGATGAATGAATAAAGAAGATGTGGAATATATATATACAATGGAATATTACTCAGCCATAAAAAAGAATGAAATCATACCATTTGCAGCAACACAGATGGACCTAGAAATTGTCATATTAAGTGAAGTATGTCAGACAGAGAAAGACAAATACCATATGATATCACTTATATGTGGAATCTAATGATATGAATGAACTTATTTACAAAACAGAAACAGATTCACAGACTTCAAAAACAAACTTATGGTTACCAAAGGAGAAAGGTCGGGGAGAGGGATAAAGTAGGAGGTTGGGATTAACATTTACACACTACTATATATAAAATAGCTAATCAACAAAGACCTACTGTATAGCACAGGGAACTCTAGGCAATATTCTGTAATAATCTATATAGGAAAAGAATCTAAAAAAGAATAGATATATGTATATATTAATCTGAAGCACTTTGATGTACACCTGAAACTAACACAACATTGTAAATCAACTATACTCCAATGTAAAATAAAAATTAAAGAATAAAAAACTTCCAACAAACAGAAGTCCAGGAGCAGAGGGCTTCACAAGTGAATTCTACCAAACATTTAGAGAAGAGTTAACACCTATTTCTCTCGAACTATTCCAAAAACTTGCAGAGGAAATTGCAGGGTCAGGAATTATAGCGTTGGAGGAAATGGGTGCAGGATCATGAGGAAACCAAGGACATGTGAATACTGATGCCTGGAACATTTGAGGGCACTGGACATACAGGACATGAGAAATGGGCTGAAGTCATTGGAATGAGGGCAGGATAAAGGGCAAGGGAGAAGGAAGATATGAAGGATAAAAGGTTTGGGAGCAATAGAAGGGGGAGTTGGGTTGGGCTGAGAGCTCTGGAATCCAGGGGATAGAGGTTTCATGGGAATGGAGGTCTAAAGTGCACAGGATGGACATGGGAGAGCAACAAAGATGCCTAGAAGGGGAAGAATTAGTTCTGGAGATAAAGGTCACAGAGGAATAGAGAAAGATGGAGTAGAGGGGTGGAGGTGGGGTGATGGTAGTTGCAGTGGGTAGACTGAAGGTCACTCATTTTTTCTCCTATTCATTAATTCCATGATTTGCATTCAAATCATAACTTAATTGTGAATAGTTTCTAATTTGAGACCTTGAGGTAATAACCTTATTTATATAAAATACTCGTGATGATCCCTTCAACTGAATACACAGTAAAGGATTAGAGAAAAAAAATATTAAACAATGATACAATATTTCTTCTCTCCTTTAGGGACATCAGGTGCAAAGTGTCACCACAGAGGGCTCACAGATTGAAATGGATTCTGTCTAGTACCTGAATGGTCCTGGAAGTGGATTTTACCCTGGAAGTTGCAGATAAGAACCTATGCCTCATGAAACCCTGATTTTTGACCTTGGAAGACCCTAAACAGAAAGCCCAGCAAAAACAACTGGATTTCTAACTTATGAACTGAAGAATGTTTTTTAAACTGCTAAATGTGTGGTCATATGTGATGGCAGTGATAGGAAAGTACTATGCATAGGAATGAATTTAATTATAAAATAATAAACATTATAAAATATTGTAAAATATAAACAAAAGTCAAGTAACAGTGCCCATTAATTAACCATTCCCAAAGGCAATAAAAGTTTTCTCTCCAGATATAACATCATCAGTTCCAAGTATATCCTCCTTGCTATGCATTTCCATGTGTAACTGAAATTATATTTGAATTTGTATAATATGCATCCACACATAGACACTTAATATTATGTACATGGTTGAATATTTACATACATATTGTCAAATCAAACTATCAGATTACGTTCCTTAACCAATGACATATGAAGGTGATATCGTCGCACCAGTAGAAATGGGTTTCCTGCATTCCCAAACACACGACATCATATTCCATGGTAATTATGAATAAAATGAATTTATTGAGACACTCCCTGGTTATGCATTTGCATAGTTGCATGTGTTTTTCTCTTGTGATCACAGAACGTGGATCTTTGATTTGTACACATGTGGCTTATCTTGGGTGGTTCTGGGACATGAAATTTTTGCACCAACGTGACTGTGCATTTCTACACTATGTGGAGCATTGCTAAATTACTGTGCGAATGAGTGAAAAGTATAATGTCCCATTATAACACTGCGTTTCCAGTGTTAAAGTAATTAAACAAGGAGGCCATTAGGTTCAGGTGACTTTCATGCTTTGGTAGCCTATAATAAGCAAACAAAACTTAATCCAGAGTCAAGGCACTTTAATCTGAGAAAATAAATTAAGAACAACCAATCACACACAGCCAACTAGGCTTTCCAAACACAAGGTGACTGGTAAAGATACAGTCAAATATTATCCTTGCTTTGATGTGGTGTCTTCTCTGGAAAAACCTCTCCCCTAGCTTTTGCAGATAAAGTGCTCCTAACCACCTTTGATTTGAGGCTACTGGAACTGAGTAGAAGGATGCTCAAATTAACTCTTGAAACTGTGAATGTGCATCATTTTATCTTTAACACCACATAGAGCCACACCTCCTTTTGCGCTTTTTCCTCACGTAGTCCCTGAACACCTCACCCAGGTGCAGCGTGGCCTGAGGACTCAGTGTGATGTCTTTGCCCACTTCTCCCTGCCCCCACTCTCTCACGCCAGCAACACACCAGCACCGCTATGCCCTCACCTGACCAGACTCCACCCTTGATAATAACACCACAACGCCCGCACTGAGTCTCCCACCTCATGCTGAGCAGTGCACAGAGGACTTGTGGCACACACCAGCCCCGCCCAGGGCCAGAACCTCCACTCGCAGTCTCCTCCCTTCCCCAGGGCGGGGCTCCAGCTCACCAGTCTTGAATCCCATTTCAACGAGCCCCACACCCTAGAGTTCACAGTTCAGGCAAGCTGGAAGCTGGTACCACAATCTGTAGCACAGACCAGTTCTCCCTCTGACCCATGTTGTTACCCCTAGGGTTTTTGACAACCTTTCGCTTTTTTGCCTTTTCTTTAGCCCAAACCTTCACACAGGAGACGGAGATGTACCTCTGTGACAGCAAGAGACATAAACCTGGGCTTCTCAAAATAATTTCCATTGAAGCAGAGCTTCCCAACCCACATTTTAAAGCCTAGCTTCCTCCTTCACCTTTGGACATCATACCTTTGCTATCTGCTTCATTCATTCCCACATACCTGGGTGTATGACTGTTGTCTCCTTTTCTTCACATCCCGGGGTTCTTTTCTCTGTTCAAAAAAGTGGCCAGGTTCCCCTTCGAGACAGCAAGACCTTTTTTATTAAAAAAAAGGAACATGACTCATCCTGGGAATTCTACAATTTTCAATCCAATACTGTGTTCAACAGAGAAGAGAGGACATTGTAAGTCATAGAAAGTTACTTCACCAAATACTACTTCCTGACAGCCCCTTTAAGACACTTAGGAAGTATTTCTAAACTGCAGATGCTCAAATCTACCTCCAAATACTACTCTATTCAAAATAAGGCATATAGGGCTTCCCTGGTGGTGCAGTGGTTGAGAGTCCGCCTGCCGATGCAGGGGACACGGGTTCGTGCCCCGGTCCGGGAAGATCCCACATGCCGCGGAGCGGCTGGGCCCTTGAGCCATGGCCGCTGAGCCTGCGCGTCCGGAGCCTGTGCTCCACAACTGGAGAGGCCGCAACAGTGAGAGGCCCGCGGACCGCAAAAAGAAAAGAAGAAAGGGAATTTACAGAACATTTACTAACAAAAGGCTGAACAAAGGTGAGAACCATTCCAAAGCAATCTACAAGTAAAGGGAAATGAACTAGACAGGGGGAGTTTTCAGATTAAATGCAATGGTTGATGCACATCTCTCAGTAAATCCCTCCAAGACCCTATTAATGATAATTGGAAAATTGTTAGCTTCTCAGTCAAGGAATACGGCAGACAGGCCCTGAGCCAAGTGAACAAAATTAGCATCAACTATAATGGGACAAATTGATAGCAGCTGCCCCATGCACGCAGGACTCATCATTGCTATGATAGTTTTGCAAATAAGCAAACAAACAAACAAAATTAATCTAATTATGAGAACAGGGTGAGCACATTTAAAGCCACATATAACTCTGATATCCTGTATTCTTGTGTATTTTAAATAAGTAAGTCTTTCCTTGAGGCAACTGACAGCTCTGGGTTTTTTTTGTTTTTTTTCATCAGAACTTTGAGTTACCCTGGACCATATATCAATCTGCATTACTGGTGCATTTTCATAATCCTAGTCTACATATACGGATGCTGGATCCAGGCAGGACCTAAATATTACACATTCTCCTTCCTCACTGATATCTCAGGACCCAACCCCATATTCAGTGGGAATCTTGTGTATCAACACATCCCCCAAGCTGATTTGACAAAAAGAGAACATTTTCAACACTTACAAGTCAGCAATTCACGGTAGGCATTCTTTATGCTGTAAAGGGAGTTTGGATGGAGAAAACAGAAAGAAGTCTCTGGGATATAAGAGAGGAATATCCGGAAGACTTACCCATGGCTGTCATTAGGAAAGACAGAAAAGTATCGAAGACAAATTTGTTAGGACTACCAGAGCTACAGAAGTAAATGTTTGCAAGTTCTAAATACTTGGTATTTCAGCAAAAAAAGGTGACACAACCGCTGACCTGGGTCACAATACTTACTTGAGAACCTGCCCTTGCTTCCTCTTCCCCCTCCATTTTGAGGTTTCTTTCTCAGGCGATACTGTGGAGAGAAATCACACCTGTACCTCTTTGAAGGCATCAGCACAGCCCCTTCACATGCTACGCCCCCAGTCAGAGGCGGAAGGACCTTGAAATGCAGAAAAGGTCACGTGACAGATTCAGAAAAAAATGAGCTCCTCCAGGGAAAGCAAAACGTGTTTTCTCCTGCCCTGTTTTCACAGGCCCGCCTGTCCCACAGTCAACAACTAATTCTATAGCAATGGCGCACGTGGGCTGCAAGGACCTGACGTGCCCACACAGATTCTATTACCTTTCCTTGAACCAAAGGCTGGACTCAACTCTCACACCACAAATACACCTGACAGCCACCTTGATTAACCCTGGTTTCACCCTGTAATTGCCTGGAGCAGCTAATCAAAACAAAGTTATTTGTAATCTATATAAATTATGTTCACCTGAAACTATGTTGCACACCTGAATCAAACACAATATTTTATTTTATTTATTTATTTAATTTTTGCAGTACATGGGCCTCTCACTGTCGTGGCCTCTCCTGTTGCGGAGCACAGGCTCCGGACGCGCAGGCTCAGTGGCCATGGCTCACGGGCCCAGCTGCTCCGCGGCATGTGGGATCTTCCCTGACCCGGGCATGAACCCGTGTCCCCTGCATCGGCAGGCGGACTCTCAACCAACTCTACTTCATTTAAAAAACCACCCCCACCCAGAACCTGTGAGGGAGGTCACAGGTGATAGTACTTATTAAAACTCACCATGTCATCTTTATTGTAAGCCTAGAGTGATAAGCACTTATGTAAATCTTGCGTCTCAAACTTTCCTATGATACAAAGCTTTCCAGCACCCATTGAAGAAATTGTGATTCTGCAGGTTTGGAGTGCGGCCCATGGATTGCATCTTTATCAGGTTTCTTCCTTGAGCTGATGCTACTCTCCGAGACCCATTTTTAGTGTCCTTACACTAGAGAAAGCAGGCACACCACACCTCAGCCCCTTGTACCAACCAGCTTATCTCAACACGACTACTGTTGGTTCCACTAACGACCACCATCACCATCTTGAAGGACCACAAGTTTTGCTGGCACTTTAAAGTTTACGCAAGGCCGATAAAGGCTGTAACCTCTGAGTAAGTCTCTATCTGGAAAACGACAACATGTATATAGTCATTAGTGCAACGATTATCGAGCATCTACTATGTGTTTACAAGTAGATTATGGTGCACTGTTTTGGGGACCTCACAGGTATTATTGGAGTTAACCCTCATAATACCCTGGGATTTGGGCACTAGGAGTCTCATAGTAACCATGACGATGCAGATACTGGGATTCACATTTCTGTCTCTTCTTCTGTTTCCCTATCATTGATTTTTTAAAGTATTTGCATACAACAGAAGATCTCTATAGATGGCTGGAGGAATACAGAAAGGAAGGGTATCTTAGAAGTTCAGAGAGTTTTCATTGTGTCCTACTTACTTTTTTTTCTGATAGGGTAGATAAAATTTTACGTATAGTTTTACGTTTATAAGTAAAAGCCAATCAGTTTTCCTAACTGGATGTATTTTTTTATACCCCCATCAGCAATACAGGGTAATTTTAATTAATTCATTTTATTTTTGGCTGTGTTGGGTCTTCGTTTCTGTGCTAGGGCTTTCTCTAGTTGCAGCGAGCAGGGGCCACTCTTCATCGCGGTGCGCGGGCCTCTCACTATCGCGGCCTCTCGTGTTGCGCAGTACAAGCTCCAGACGCGCAGGCTCAGTGGCCGTGGCTCACGGGCCTAGTTGCTCCGCGGCATGTGGGATCTTCCCAGACCAGGGCTCGAACGCGTATACCCTACATTGACATGCGGATTCTCAACCACTGCGCCACCAGGGAAGCCCCTATACAGGGTAATTTTAGTTCCTCTTTGTTCTCACTAAAATTTGATGTAACCAGTTTTTTTTTTTTTTTTTTTGCTGTACGCGGGCCTCTCCCCGCTGTGGCCTCTCCCATTGCGGAGCACGGGCTCCAGACGCGCAGGCTCAGCGGCCATGGCTCATGGGCCCAGCCGCTCCGCGGCATGTGGGATCTTCCCAGACCAGGGCACGAACCCGTGTCCCCCGCATCGGCAGGCGGACCCTCAACCACTGCGCCACCAGGGAAGCCCTGTTTTTGTTTTTTTTTTAATTAATTAATTTTAGGCATCTAGAAATTTGAAGTGGCATCTCACTATTGTTCCCCTGGTGACTAGCATAATTACATAAAGAAAATGTGATATATGGTTCAGCCTTAAAAAAAGAACATCCTTCCATTTGGGACAACATGAATGAACCTGAAGGACATGATGCTAAGTGGAATAAGGCAACACAGAAAGGAAAATACTGTATTACCTCAATTATATGTGGAAACTACTAAAGTGCAACTCATAAAACAGAGCAGAAATTTGATTGTCAGGAACTTGCTGTGGGGAGACAGGGGATGTTGGTCACATGGTATAAAAATTTGCTTAGGCAGGGTGAATGAATTGTAGAGATCTAAGTACGGCCTGGTGAAACAGTTAGTTATGGGGTATATTATACTTTTGCTAAGAGAGTGTATTTGAAGTGTTCTCAGAAAAAAATGCAAATAAGTGAGATGACAGGTTAATTAGCTTGAATGTGGAAATCATTTCACAACATACATGTTTATTTACATTTTTGAACTTGAGCAAATACTGGATCTGCAGGAATGGAAAGCAGGCTCTTGAAATGCAGGATTTAATGAGAAATTAAGACTCCAAAACATACAGGTCTTTGCTCTCACATCCGCTTTTGGGTTTCAGCAAAATGCGAGCATCTGCCACTGAAGTGTGGGAGGAACAGCCAACCAAACTCTGATCTCCTGTAACCTGTGCAGCGAGGGGAGGACCCAGGGTGAGGATAGACCTGGATGCAGCCTCCCGAGGGGGCAGATCTGGGCGGGGCTGAGGAAAAAGCTGGCTCCCTGCACTGCTCTCGCCGGCTCTCCGGGGCATTCCCTCACCGTCCTTCCCTAAGCCTGACCAACAGAAACTTAACCTCCAGAGTCACACTATTTGAACCCATTTAGTCACTTCCCTGCCTATTTTATATAGTGAAATAAAAGCAATTTAACATAAACACAATTTTCTGGGACAATTATACTAGAAACTATTTTATTCTTAAGTTCAAAGACATACAAATCATTGTCATCATCATCAATATCATCATAACCTCTCCTGACAGTTGATGGTCCTTCAAGGGGTGACATCAGAACTCACAACAGAGAAAGGTAATTGGCCCAAATGAAGCCAAAGTCCCCTACACACCACTCCTTTTTGCACTGGCCACACAATCCTGAATTCAAACATTTAACCATCTGTAATATCCTTTGTGTCAGGCTCTGTGAAAGAGTGCAAGTAACATCAGCCATTCACAAATATCTTCTCATGTGTTCCCTGTGCTACAGAACACGTATTTCCTTAGAGTGGTCACTTGATAGAATTCTGAACAATGATACGGGGCGAGAAGGGCAGGGGGGGATGTTGTTCCCCAAATCAAAAAGGAGTGGCTTCAAATCAAAACCCCTATGTCCTATCAGATTCACACAGCTTCCTTCTTGTTGCATGGAACATGGTTTGATGCTTGACAGTGTGGCAACCATACATATTGGGGTTATGAGAGAACAAAAACATGCACAACACTGCATGTAAACCATGTCAGAGAGAAGAAGTGAAGAAAAGGTCCCTTTTGTTTTCGCAGCCATTGAACATCTACCTATTCCCTGTGTACACAGCACCAAATATACATCTTCTTTTCTATACATATGCATTAGTCTGTTCTTGGTATAACTGAAAACAAACTACCAGTTACAGAAAAACACAGATTCTTATATTTCATTTATACCAATGTTAAACATGAGCATAACCTGATACCAACTCCATTGTATCAACTACCACAACTGAAAATATTGTCCTTCCGCTCCAATCAAGATGCGTTAAAAGAAAAAATGGGCTGTGAAAACCTTGAGAACTTCTAGCTTAAAAACTAAATAAACTGTTTGAAAAAGAAATGCTCACTGCCTCTTATGGTGAACTTCTCACCCAACTAAGTGACGCTTGGTACAGAACCCAGAACTCATCATAAGACCATCACTCTGTTGAGAGGAAGTGAGAAGGGTCCCTGACATCTGCAGGTCAGCTTCCCTGGAAGGTCACTCATTTAAAGGAGATATAATTTATGTTGCAGGTATATACCTGGCACCTAGGTTTCTGTAAAACCACAGCACATGCCGTGCTGACCTGCCTATCACAGTGTCCAGAATCCTTCCTCATCTCCACATCTAGTCTGCCACAGGACATTTTAAAGCTATGTTAAGAAAGTTTTTCACTCCACACCCCTCTCCATCCAACTGCCACTGATCTGAGCCTGGGAAAATGTAATAATCTCTACTAACAGCATCCAGTCCTCAGTACTTCCCAGGAAATATTTTAAATAAAGAGGACAGTATCTGATTTCCTGTATTCTCAGGAATCCAGCACATTTGGCAAGTCTCCATCTCTGTCATTTGCACACCACCACCAGTTGCCTAGGACCTTAGAGAATTAAAGAGAGCCCCCTTGTGCTTGCCTCCCTACATTTTGAAAGAACTCCCCATATGTACTTTCAGCAAGTCTTATGTGTCTATTTTTTATTTTCTAATTTTTATTTTATATTGGAGTATAATTGATTAACAATGTGTTAGTTTTGGGTATACAGCAAAGTGATTCAGTTATAACATATACATGTATCTATTCTTTTTCAGATTCTTTTCCCGTTTAGGTTGTTACAGAGTACTGAGCAGAGCTCAGCCTTCACACGTCTCCTAGAGCTAACTTTCTGAGTCCTGGAAGCTTCCAGGTCCAGGTCCAGGACCAGGTCTTCCTGGTCCACTGAAGCTGCTCCACTCTGACCACAATTAAGTGATCGCAACGTTGCACTTGAATCTTATAAGTGACCTCAAATTCATCACTTAAGTTTCTCATTGCTTTAGAAAAAATTGAAAGTATACATCAGAAACTACCAGGCCCTGCATGGATGACTGGGGGTGAGGAAAGCAGTGAGAACTCTGTGTCCATAATGAAGGCAAGGAAGGACAATGACTGGGACTCATGGTTAGCAAGGATGACAATGAGGTTAAATTTTTTAAAAACCTGGAAATAATCAGGAAACGAAACAAGTAGATTTTTCTCCTAAACTCTGAGGGTCAGTTGTGCAACAAGAGAACAGGTCTCCTCTCTCCACATGCAGGATTCACGCAGTTCTTTCTTTTGCACATTTTCTGTCTCACTCAAATTAGAATATTTTTCTAATTTTACAATATCTATTAAACACCCATCACCATCAGGTGTGTTTGTTCACCTCACGCACATGCCTAAACAATCCCATGACTCATGAAGTCTCCAGGTTTTCACCTGATCTAACTGTCACACTAAAATGAATAACTTTGATAATGTTACTTATAAGAAGTGGAAGAAACAATAACAGAAGAAAAGTCATTTTAGTGTTCCTCTCCAGTTAAGAAGTAATAATGTATTAATTAAACAAAATCAACTTCATATGCTCATTGGGGAGTTATTCTCATCTTTAAATTAATTTCTGAACACCATTAAATTTAATGAAAACCATCCTTAAAATGTCTCAGCATATCATGAAAGCAATTGTTTACGAATTTTTGAAAATAAAATCATAAACTAGATTTTTCATGATAAACAGGCAAGTAAACAAGATGGTTTGAGAGCATCTCAATCATGACTTGTGACATATGGAAATAAATGAATTCAATGTAAAGCAGACAAAATAGATTTATATTACATATCTGTGTCGAGTTTGTAATTCATTCACTATTTTGAAATTACCAGTTATGATCCATTATTTCTAAATTCTTTCTAATACTATGTGTACACACACACTCTTCCTTCTTAGTTTTCTTACTCCTAAATATATCTGCATATATTTACATATTGCATTCCCTGTATATCAAAATCATGAAAAAGTTTGTGTTCCATCTGCTGAGCAAAGAAATGTGTGCAAAGAAAAATATAGTGTCAAAATTTAAAATATTGGCTCAAAGTATGGATTTTCATTATACTTGTGACTTTGCTAAATTAACATTAAAAAAAATAAAGCTCTCAGTAATGCGCGGTGAATCCAGGTTTAGTAAAAGACCAGAAGGGAAACTGAAGCAAATGAGTTTATTACTCACAGGTCCTGTAATAATTAATAGCAAACCTTGAAGGCTCACTCATGGAGGCCAAGGCAAGATGCAGGCAGACAGCGTCACAGTAGTTGGGCTCATGCCTTTATTATGACAATGGGTGAAATTCTTACGGTTTCCAGGGTTAAGTGTGTATTGTTGTATTAAAACCAACTGAGCAGGATTTTCATAAGCTCTGAGGGTCTTACTGAAAGGATACTTGAGAGGAGGGACCAGGGTTTCTGGAAGACTGCTGATCACAAGGGCTACTGGGGAAGACACAGCAAGAACTTGCATTTGCGTGTGAGTTTGTATCCTGCTT
The DNA here is from genome assembly GCF_949987515.2 of Delphinus delphis. NCBI lineage: Eukaryota > Metazoa > Chordata > Mammalia > Artiodactyla > Delphinidae > Delphinus > Delphinus delphis. The sequence continues at coordinate 99,906,116 of NC_082684.1, forward strand.
TCTAGTGCACGTGCTCATACGAATGGCTGGTGTCAGTTCAAGGCACCTGGAGGCTGCCTGGCTACACAAAATTGCTGAGGAAGCAGTATTAGGCAGTAGCTTCGGCAGCTCTCAACAATCCTCCTGTATTATCCTTATTATAACCACCACAATGTGCCAGTAGTTACAAAAAGGAGGAAAAATACAATATAGAAATTATGAAAAATACAATCTCAAATTATTTGAGCTTTAAGGCCAATAGGAAAGGGATTACTACAGATGTCACCCCAGTCTGTTCTCAGATAGTTTTTTATGGTTATTTGTTACCCAAAATAATGCTTAAATAATGTGGGAGAAGTTGATTTTCATTCATTACACATCAAGTTTAACATACTAAAAACCATTCCGTTTTGTTAATTAACATACAAGTTCACATAGAGCCTAAATAAACCTTTAACAATCCACCTATGATTCTCTATCAAAATACAGATTACAGACATTCAGAAGCATTTTTCTTCTCCTGGTAGAATGATCTGAGAATTATGATTTGGATGGTTTACAAAAGGGAGGCTAATTATTTAGTAAACATGGATGTACACGAATTTTATAATCTCTAATACAAGGTTTACCTATGCTTTTCTGGATATGGATGAAGATGTGTTTATTTCAAACATGCCAACTAGGGCTTCCCTGGTGGCACAGGCGTTAAGAGTCCGTCTGCCGATGCAGGGGACACGGGTTCGTGCCCCGGTCCGGGAAAATCCCACACGCCACGGAGCGGCTGGGCCCGTAAACCATGGCCGCTGAGCCTGCGCGTCCGGAGCCTGTGCTCCGCAACAGGAGAGGCCACAACAGTGAGATGCCCGCGTACCGCAAAAAAACCACCCCAAACCCCCCCAAAAAACCATGCCAACTAATATTCATGACTTCTATCTATTGATTCAGTGAATGTTTATCAGGATTTTAATGAACTGCCATCTTTTTATCCCAAAAAGCAATTGGCAAAACTATTTAAAACTTAGAGTGGTCTGTCTTTAATACAAAGAATGATTCCCCGAACACTTAACTAACGGGGATCTACAGGAATGATTTAAATCAATGACAAACATCATGTCCATTTAGATTTTCATTGTACATTTTACATTACAGGGTCTTTAAACACACATGGTAGTAAAAATAAACGATTGCCACCTAATACAGAAGGACTTCTCTTACCTCGGAGGCATCAACAATCAAAAACGTGAGTGTAGAGGGTGGAGTCAAGATGGTGGTGTGGGAAGACACCGAGTTAGCGTCTCCCCACAACTGGGGCGCCTGCCGGCTGCTGGTGGGGGACCCTGACGCCCAAGGAGATGGGAGGAACCCCCAAGTGAACGGGTAGGATGTAGGGGGACAGAGAGGGGAGAAGAAGTGGAGGCCAGACAGGATCAGCGCCCCTGAGGCTGGGAAGATTAAGAGAGGTAGGCAGGAGGGGCCCTCTGGGAGGAGCAGGAGAGGAGAAAAGGGAGATCGCCTGGCCCACTTGGCCTGGGAAGCCTGCTGAGCTCCCAGGCCGGTCCCCTGCTCAGCTCCCAGGCCGGTCCCCTGCTCTCCAAAGACCCTCCAGGCCGTGTGGGTCCTGGGGGCATAGGAGGGAGGCTAGGGAGATCCAGAGAGGCAGGTGGGAGGGGCCCTCCGGGACAGGAGGAGCAGGAGAGGAGAGGAGGGCATTTGCCCGACCTGCTCGAGCCCAGGAAGCCTGCTGGTCTCCCGGTTGAGATCCCCCACCCGTGAGACCAGAGGTGGGGGGCACGCCTGCACCCCTTCTGTTCCTTGAGCCTAAGCCTCACCCCTCACAGCCCCCAAAGCCTTTTCCAGCCCTGTGGGTCCTAAGCATAGGCCTTGCCCACTGCCCAAACGTCGCCCTTGCTTAGGCTCCACCCTCCACAGCCCATTCCCCCCCCCCTTTTTTTTTTTTTTTTTTTTTTTTGCGGTATGCGGGCCTCTCACTACTGTGGCCTCTCCCGTTGCGGAGCACAGGCTCCGGACGCGCAGGCTCAGCGGCCATGGCTCACGGGCCCAGCCGCTCCGCGGCATGTGGGATCTTCCCGGACCAGGGCACGAACCCGTGTCCCCTACATCGGCAGGCGGACTCTCAACCACTGCGCCACCAGGGAAGCCCCCCATTTTTTTTTTCTTTTCCCTCCTCTTTCTTGCTATTGTGGAACTGTTGTACCTTGCGGATGTTGATTCATCTATATTTTAATTTTTATATTTTTTCTAACATATCTGTTAGTTTCCTAGTCTAATTTTATTTTTTATTTTGTTATTGTTCTCTCTCTCTCTTTTTTTTTTTGCCACCCCACGCAGCTTGTGGGATATTGGTTCATGAGCTGGGGGTTGGGCCAAAGCTCCTGTTGTGGGAGCTCAGTGTCGGAACCACTGGACTAACAGAGAACCTCAGACGCCAGGGAATATTCATCAGAGTGAGGTCTCACAGAGGTCCTCATCTCAGGACCAAGGCCCAGCTCTACCCAACAGCCTACAAACTCCAGTGTTGGAAGCCTCAGGCCAAAAAACCAGTAAGACAGGAACACAATGCCACTCATAAAAAAAAAAAAAAAAAAAATCGGATAGCAAAGAAATATGTTCCAGGTGAAGGAGCAAGGTAAAAACCTACAAGACCAAATAAATTAAGAGGAAACAGGCAATCTACCTGAAAAAGAATTCAGAGTAATGATAGAAAAGATGATCCAGAATCTCAGAAATACAATGGAGGCACAGATTGAGAAAACACAAGAATTTTTTAACAAAGATCTAGAACTAAAGAACAAACAAATGGAGATGAACAACACAATAACTGAAATGAAAAATACACTAGAAGGAATCAATAACAGAATAACTGAGCCAGAAGAATGAAAAAGTGAGCTGGGAGACAAAATGGTGGAAATAACTGCTGAGGAGCAGAATAAAGAAAAAAGAATGAAAAGAATTGAAGACAATCTCAGAGACCTCTGGGACAAGACTAAACGCACCAACATTCAAATTATAGGGGTCCCAGAGGAAGAAGAGAAAAAGAAAGGGTCTGAGAAGATATTTGAAGAGATTATACTCGAAAACTTCCCTAACATGGGAAAGGAAATAGTCACCCAAGTCTAGGAAACACAGAGAGTCCCATATAGGATAAACCCGAGGAAAAATACAACAGGACATATATTAATAAAACTAACAAAAATTAAATTCAAAGAAAAAATATTAAAAGCAGCAAGGGAAAAACAAAAAATAACATATAAAGGAACCCCCATAAGGTTATCAGCTGATTTTTCAGCAGTTACTCTGCAGGCCAGAAGGGAGTGGCAGGATATATTAAAAGTGATGAAAGAGGAAAACCTACAAACAAGATTACTCTACCCAGCAAGGATCTCATTCAGATTTGACGGAGAAATCAAAAGCTTTTCAGACAAGCAAAAGCTAAGAAAATTCAGCACCACCAAACCAGCTTTACAACAAATGCTAAAGAAACTTCTCCAGGTGGGAAACACAAGAGAAGAAAAAGACCTACAAAAACAAACCCAAAACAATTAAGAAAATGGTAATAGGAACATACATATCAATAACAACCTTAAATGTAAATGGATTAAATGCACCAAAAGACACAGACTGGCTGAATGGATACAAAAACAAGACCCATATATATGCTTTCTACAAGAGACCCACTTCAGACCTAGGGGCACATACAGACTGAAGGTGAGGGGATGGAAAAAGATATTCCATGCAAATGGAAATCAAAAGAAAGCTGGAGTAGCAATATTCGTATCCAGTAAAACAGACTTTAAAATAAAGATTATTACAAGAGACAAAGGACACTACGTAATGACCAAAGGGTCAATCTAAGAAGAAGATTTAACAATTATAAATGTTTATGCACCCAACATAGGAGCACCTCAATACATTAGGCAAATGCTAACCATGAAAGGAAAAATCGACAGTAACACAACAATAGTAGGGGACTTTAACATGCCACTTACATCAATGGACAGATCATCCAAACAGAAAATAAATAAGGAAACACAAGCTTTAAGTGACACAATAGACCAGATAGATTTAATTGATATTTATAGAATATTCCACCCAAAAGTGGTAGAATACACTTTCTTCTCAAGTGCACACAGAACATTCTCCAGGATAGACCACATCTTGGGTCACAAATCAAGCCGTGGAATACTTAAGAAAATTGAAATCATATCAAGCATCATTTCTGAACACAATGCTATGAGACTGGAAATCAATTACAGGAAAAAAACTGTAAAAAAACACAAATACATGGAGGCTCAACAGTGCACTACTAAATAACGCAGAGATCACTGAGGAAATCAAAGAAGAAATTAAAAAAATACATAGAAACAAATGACAATGAAAACATAACGACCCCAAACCTATGGGACACAGCAAAAGCAGTTGTAAGAGGGAAGTTTATAGCAATTCAATCTCACCTCAAGAAACTAGAAAAATCTCAAATAAACAATCTAACCCTACACTTAAAACAACTAGAGAAAGAAGAACAAAGAAAACCCAAAGAAGTCAGTAAAAGAAAAGAAATCATAAAGAACAGAGCAGAAATAAATGAAATAGAAATGAAGAAAACAATAGTAAAGATCAATAAAACTAAAAGATGGTTCTTTGAGAAGATAAACAAAATTGATAAACCCTTAGCCAGACTCATCAAGAAAAAAAGGGAGAGGACGCAAATCAATAAAATTAGAAATGAAAAAGGAGAAATCATAACTGACACCACAGATATACAAAGGATTATGAGACTACTACAAAAAACCATATCCAGTAAAATGGACAACCACAAGGAAGTGGACAAATTCTTCGAAAGTACAATTTTCCAAGACTGAAACAGGAAGAATTAGGAAATATAAACAGACCTATCACAAGCAATGAAATTGAAACTGTAATTAAAAATCTTCCAGGCTTTCCTGGTGGTGCAGTGGTTAAGAATCTGCCTGCCAATGCAGGGGACATGGGTTCAAGCCCTGGTCTGGGAAGATCCCACATGCCACAGAACAACTAAGCCTGTGCACTGAGCCCACACTCTAGAGCCCGTGAGCCACAAATACCGAGCCTGTGCACCACAACTACTGAAGCCTGCACGCCTAGAGCCCGTGCTTCCCAATAAGAGAAGCCACTGCAATGAGAAGCCCGTGCACTGCAATGAAGAGTAGCCCCCACTCACTGCAAATAGAGAAAGCCTGCACAGAGCAACAAAGACCCAATGCAGCCAAAAATAAAATAAATTTATAAAAAAGACAAAAATCTTCCAACAAACAACAGTCCAGGACCAGAGGGTTTCACAGGAGAATTCCATCAAACATTTAGAGAAGAGCTAACACCTATCCTTCTCAAACTCTTCCAAAAATTGCATAGGGAGAAACACTCCCAAATTCATTCTACGAAGCCACCATCACCCTGATACCAAAACCAGAAAAAGATATCACAAGAAAAGAAAATTATAGACCAATATCACTGATGAACATAGATGCAAAATTCCTGAACAGAATACGAGCAAATAGAATCCAACAACACATTAAAGGATCATAAACCATGATCAAGTGGGATTCATCCCAGGTATGCAAGGATTCTTCAATATATGCAAATCAATCAATGTGATACACCACATTAACAAATTAAGGAATAAAAACCATATGATCCTCTCAATAGATGCAGAAAAAGCTTGTGACAAAATTCAACACCCATTTATGATAAAACCTCTCCAGAAAATGGGCATAGAGGGAAACAACCTCAACATAATAAAGGCCATATACGACAAAAACACAGCAGGTATCATACTCAATGGTGAAAAACTGAAAGCATTTCCACTTAGGTCAGGAATAAGACAAGGATGTCCACTCTCACCACTCTTATTCAACATAGTTTTGGAAGTCCTAGCCACAGCAATCAGAGAAGAAAAAAAAAATAAAGGGAATACAAATTTGAAAAGAAGAAGTAAAACTGTCACTGTTGGCAGATGACATAATACTATACATAGAAAATCCTAAAGATGCCACCTGAAAACTACTGGAACTAATCAATGAATTTGGTAAGGTTTCAGGATACAAAATTAATGCACAGAAATCTCTGGCATTCCTATACATCAATAACAAAAAATCAGAAAGAGAAATTAAGGAAACAATCCCATTTACCATCACAATAAAAAGAATAAAATACCTAGGAATAAACCTGCCTAAGGAGGTGAGAGACCTGTACTCAGAAACCTAGAAAACACTGATGAAAGAAATCAAAGATGACATAAACAGTTGGAGAAATATACCATGTTCTTGGATTGGAAGAATCAATATTGTGAAAATGACTATACTACCCAAAGCAATCTACAGATTCAATGCAATCCCTATCAAACTACCAATGGCATTTTTCACAGAATTAGAACAAAAAAATTTTACAATTCGTATGGAAACATAAAAGACCCCGAATAGGCAAAGCAATCTTGAGAAAGGCAAAAGGAGTTGGAGGAATTAGGCTCCCTGACTACAAACTATACCACAAAGCTACAGTAATCAAGATAATATGGTACTGGTACAAAAACAGAAATATAGATCAATGGTACAGGATAGAATGCCCAGAGATAAACCCACACACATATGGCCACCTAATTTACGACAAGGGAGGCAAGAACATACAATGGAGAAAGGACAGCTTCTTCAATAAGTGGTCCTGGGAAAACGGGACAGCTACATGTAAAAGAATGAAATTAGAACACCACCTAACACCATACACAAAAATAAACTCCAAATGGATTAAAGACCTAAATGTAAGACCAGACACTATAAAACTCTTAGAGGAAAACATAGGAAACACACCGACATAAACCACAGCAAGATCTTTTTTTTGACTCACCTCCTAGAGTAACAGAAATAAAAACAAAAACAAACAAATGGGACTTAATTAAACTTAAAAGCTTTTGCACAGCAAAGGAAACCATAAACAAGACAAAAAGACAACCCTCCGAATGGGAGAAAATATTTGCAAATGAAACAACAGACAAAGGATTAATTTCCAAAATATACAAACAGCTCATGGAGCTCAATATCAAAAAAAAAAAAAAATCCAATTAAAAAATGGGCAGAAGGGCTTCCCTGGTGGCGCAGTGGTTGAGAGTCCGCCTGCTAATGCACGGAACACGGGTTCATGCCCCAGTCCGGGAGGATCCCACGTGCCGCGGAGCGGCTGGGTCCGTGAGCCATGGCCTCTGAGCCTGCGCGTTCGGAGCCTGTGCTCCACAACGGGAGAGGCCACAACAGTGAGTGGCACGCGTACCGCAAAAAAAAAAAAAAAAAAAAAAAAAAAAAAATGGGCAGAAGACCTAAATAGACATTTCACCAAGGAAGACATACAGATGATCAAGAGGCACATGATAAGATGCTCAACATCACTAATTATTAGAGAAATGCAAATCAAAACTACAATGAGGTATCACCTCACACCGGTCCGGATGGCTATTATCAAAAAACCTAGAAACAGAGCTTCCCTGGTGGCGCAGTGGTTGAGAGTCCGCCTGCTAATGCAGGGGACACGGGTTCATGCCCTGGTCCGGGAAGATCCTACATGCCGCAGAGCGGCTCGGCCCGTGAGCCATGGCCACTGAGCCTGCACGTCCGGAGCCTGTGCTCTGCAACGGGAGAGGCCACAACAGTGCGAGGCCCGCGTACTGCAAAAAAAAAAAAAGGTACTGATGAACGTAGTTGCAGGGCAGGAATAGAGATGTAGACATAGAGAATGGACTTGAGGACACGGGGTGAAAGGGGGAAGCTGGGGCGAAGTGAGACTAGCGTCGACATATATACACTACCGAACGTAACAGTTAGCTAGTGGGAAGCAGCAGCATAGCACAGGGAGATCAGCTTGGTGCTTTGTGATGACCTAGAGGGGTGGGATAGGTAGGATGGGAGAGAGGCTCAGGAGGGAGGGGATATGGGGACATATGTCTGTATATGGCTGGTTCACTTTGGTGTAAAACAGAAACTAAAACAGTATTGTGAAGCAACTGTACTCCAATAAAGATCTATTAAAAAAAAATAAGTATATATTCACACTAGAAAGAAAAGCATAACATGTAGTCATTTGAGAGTTGAATTGTATTAACTTTTGTTTTCAAATAATCTCAAGTAGTGCTGATATAAATAAAGGTATTGATAATGATTTACTTGTCCAAACATCCATCCCCTTTATCCCGTAATCAATACCAACAAATAAATTCTATAAGTGTTTTGTCTTTAGATTATTTTCTACGATATTCTGATTTAGAGTAATGCCAGAAAAGCGGTATTGATTGAATGCTTCTACTATGTATTCTGGCATTGGATTAGTATTTATTTTTGATGACTTAATTTTTTTTTGTCATTCAAATTTCTTTCCATTATGAACTCTCAGGTGTTTCCTAAAGTATGTATTTAAGACAAACATCTTTCATCACTTATTACATTTGCAGGGTTTCTCTCCACCATGGACTCTGATGTCGAGCAAGGTGACAACTCTGGTTAAAGGCTTTGTCCCATTCTCCACATTTGTACGATTTTCCCTAGTACCTATTTTCTGATGTCTAGAAAGTTTCGAGAGCCAGTTAAAGGCTTTGTTATATTGGCTACACTTGGGAGGTTTCTCTCCAGTATGAGATCTCTGATGCTGAGTAAGACACGAACGCTGATTAAAGAAAGGTCTGCCACATTTTTTACATTTGTATGGTTTTTCCCCAGTGTGAAATCTGTGATGCTGAGTAAACTGTGCATATGCCTTTTAAAGGCTTTGCTACATTCTGTACATTTGTAAGGCTTTTTTGCTGCATCTGATGCTGCTTAAGATTTGCGCCCTGGGTAAATGCTTTGCCACAATCTTTACAGTCCTGTGGTTTCTCCCCAATATAAGTTCTCTGATGTTCAGAAAGTTTTGAATGCCTTTTAAAAGCCTTGCCACATTCTGTGCATTTGTAAGGTTTCTCTCCAATATAAGAGCTCTGATGCTGCTTAAGATTTGAGCCCTGGGTAAAGGCTTCGCCATGTTCTTTACATTTGTATGGTTTCTCCCCAGGATGAATTATCTGATGTTTAAGGTTTGAACACAATTTACAGTCTTTACCACATTCTTTCCATTTGTAAGATTCCCCTTCAGTATGGATTTTCTTATGTCTTCTTAGATTTAATGACTGCTTAAAGCCCTTCCCACATTTATTGCACTTGTAATGCTCCTCTCTATTCTCTGATGTTGAGTAAGTTTTGAAGACTGGTTAAAAACTTTACCGTATTCACTACATCTGTAAGCCTTGTCTCCAATATGAACACTCTTATACACAGTAAGATTTCAGCTTTGATAAAAGACATTTCTACATTTATTACTTTTAAGATGGTTCTCTGAAAGTTGAATTCTGACGTCTCATAAGATTTGAGTCTTGGTCAAAGTTTTTCCAAGTTTCAATGCATGGATAACTTCTTGCACCATTATAAACACTCCTGTGATTGTTGAAAATAGAACTCTTGCTTAAGGCCTTACTCATTTTACTACCCAAGCAGAGTTGTTACATATTACCTACACTATGATACCTGTTGAACAATGCTGGCTGAATAACGACTCTCCCATTATTATCAACATTACAGGTTTTGGAACATGGAGAAAATATTTCTTGGTTAGGGAATTAAGAACACTTGCAAAAGGATCTCTCAAATTGGTCACATTGGGATGTTTTTCTTCATTTTAAAATCTCTTGTCTTTATTTTTATGTAGGAGTGTGTATCTTTTAATCAAGCGCTGTAAAATATTGGACACTGAATGTAAGTGAAAATGCACTAAATTTGAGGAGATGAGAACAAAACAATAAATTGATTTTTGTCTTGAAAAAAAATTTGCATGGGGCCCAGGGAATAAATGGCAGTAACGTAAAATAAATAAATAAATAAAATAAAATAAAATCCCTTGTCTTCAGACAAGTTTAAATGAATGTTTAATCCAAGCCTATATTCATAATTGCCTGAATGAGTATTTGCAGTATAGACTAGATGACTTTACAGGTTTTCCAAATTTCCATTCAGAGAATGTGTATGGTAAAAAAAATGATGTGGGTCTTTGCTTACAAAAACATAATTTTCTGCCAAAGATATTGACGTAAAGTATAGTTTCTCTCACTTTCATTTATACCCTTGGTTTCCTTTGGCAGTAATGCTTTTATTATGGGAAACTGTCCCAATATGATTATGTCCATAATAACATACTTTCAGCCCTTCACATGACCCCTTACTTTCCCAGTCTTTCATTAAGTTTAAATTTCCAAGGCAATAGCTTTCATATTTTCTGACCAGCATGGTTTGGAATAAATCCTCTATGCCTGGCTTTTTTGGCATCAAACCCTGGATATCATGAGAAGATACAGCTGAAAGATACCAAATAATAAATTATCCCACCTAGTAATCTCGGTGAAGATACATACAATTTTATGTATAACTGATAAGCCCTTAGCTAGATTAAGGATAAAACAGAAAAGACTCAACTAAAATCAGAAGTGAAAGCAGAGATAAAAAAATGATACTATAGAAATAAAAGAAATTAAAGGAGGCTACTATGAATAATTAATTGGACTTCTAGAAAGATACAGCCTACTTAGAATTTAGCAGGAAGGAATTTAAAAAATCACAACAAACCTACAACTATTAAGTAGACAAAATACCAATTTTAAAGAATTCCCAACAAAGAAAATCTATGAACCAGATGAATTAACTGGATAATTCCAGCAACATTTCGAGAAAAATTAGCACCAATTCTCAACAAATATTTCCAAAGTGTGAAGAGGAGAGAAATTATCACACTTTCTATGAGGCCAACATTACCCAATATCAAAGACAAAGATACTACAAATTTAAAAAGAAAAGAAAAAAACTACAAGCCAATAACTGTGCTGAATACTGACACAAAAGTCCTCAATAAAATACTAGAAAAATGAATTCAGAAGCACGTTTAAGGATTGTACACCAATAAAATTCAGAATTATTTGTAGAATTCAAAAGTATTTCAACAAATGGAAATTTAAAAAATATATTAAGAGCACATACAAAGAATTAAGGTCACACTACATATCAAATGATGCAGACAAATAGACAATTCAGGACTTTTTCATGTTAAAAACACTAAAAATAGGAATTAATGAAAACTATCAGAATGTAATAAAAATCATACAAAAAGGCCACAGTTATCAGTATACTCAATAGTAGAAGACAAAGCTTTTTCTCTATATTTCAGAAAATGGTAAGAATTCATACTCTCATCACTTGGATTCAACACCGTACTGGATTGCCTAATCAAAATGATCATGCAAAGAAAAAAAGGAAAGAGTAAAATACTTCTGTTTACAGATGACAAAATCTTACATAGAAAAACTTAAAGCATCTATGTTAAAAAGCAAATAAACATAGACATCATAAACAAATTTAGCAAAATTCAAAATTAAACAAAAATTAGTTGTGTTTCTATACAGTAACAAAAAATAATCCAAGAAAGATATTAAGAGTATATTTTCATTTACACTAGCTTAAAACAGAATAATATATTAGGAGCTAATGTAATGAAGGAAATGGAGACTTGTATGGTGAAAATTATAAATATTTCTGGAAATAACTCGAGAAGATGTAAATAAACAGACACGCATTCCATGCTCTTGGATAGGAATACTTATATCATTAACTGTCAATACTATTCAAGGGATCTATAGAATCAGAACATTCTCTTTCAAAATTCCAATGACAGGGCTTCCCTGGTGGTGCAGTAGTTGAGAGTCTGCCTGAAAATGCAGGGGACATGGGTTCATGGTCCGGGAGGATCCCACATGCCACGGAGTGGCTGGGCCCGTGAGCCATGGCCGCTGAGCCTGCGCGTCCGGAGCCTGTGCTCCACAACGGGACAGGCCACAACAGTCAGAGGCCCGTGTACTGAAAAAAAAAATTCCAATGACAATTTAGGCAAAAATAGAAAAGTTCCTTCTAAAATGTATGTGGAATATCATAAAATACTGAATAACCTGGTAAAGAAATTAGAAAGTTGGAGGCATGACATGTCCTGATTTTAAAACATACTACAAAGCAACAGTTGTCAAAAAAAAGGGTAGTACAAACCCTCAGACAGAAACAAAATAATGGATCAACATAGAGAGCACAGATAGAAGCTCTCATGTTTATGGTCAAATCATCATCAACCAGGGTGCCTATCACAAGCAAATGGAAATGGATAGTCTCATACAGAAATGGAGCTGGAAAAATTGGATGTTTACATGTGACAGACTGATGTTGGACCCTTAACTAATACCACATACAAATGTTAACTCAAAAAGGATTGAAGATTGAAATATGAACATATAACTATAAATCTCCTAGAAGAAAACATAGGGGAAAAGTTTTATGCCATTTGATTTGGCAGTGATTTTTTGGATATGAAATTAAAGCTCAAGCCACAAAAGCAGTGGCATTGAAAAGGATTACATCACATGAAAAACTTGTACACATTAGAGGAAACAATCAATGGGGTGAAAAGGCAACCTGTGGAAGAATAGAAAATTCTGCAAAGCAAATATCTGATAAGGAAGCAGAGTGAAGAATACATAAATAACTCCTAGAACACAACAACTTCAAAAAACAAGTACCATAATGTATGGGCTGAGAATTAAACAGACATTAATTCAAATAAGATATGCAAATAAAAACAGAAACGTGAAAGATGCTCAAAATAAGTTATTATTAGAGAAATAAAAAACCCACAATGAGGTATCACCTCATAGTGATTAGGATGACCACTACACATATATTTTATATATTATATTCTATCTTTATTCTATCTATATTATATTATGCATCTATGTATTATATTATGTATCTATGTATCTATGTATGTATCTATATATGTATCTATGTATCTATGTATATATCTATGATATATTTATATGGCAAATGTTGGCAAGGATATGGAGAAATTAGGATCCTTATTTACTGTTCAAGGAAACATAAAAAAGTATATAACAAGCATAAAAAACAATATGGAGTTTTCTCAAAATATTAAACATAAAATTATGATATGATCCAGTTCTCCCACTTCTGGGTATGTATATAAAGAACTTCAAAGGAGGATCTGTTAGAGACATTTTCACACTCAGCTACACTGGAGCATTACTCACAAAATCAGTAACAGAGGAAACAGCCCCATATTCATGCATAAAAGAATGGTTAAAGAAAAATGTAGCATATACATACAGTGTATTATTATTCAAGTTTGAAAAAGAAACAGATCTTGTCACATGATACAACATGAATAAATCTTGAAGACATTATGTTGTGATATGTAATAGTCACAAAGGGACAGAAAGTATAGTATTTCCCTTATGTGAGCAACTTAATGTAGTTAACCTCATTTTAAAAAGTGGAATGTTAGTTGACAGAGGCTTGGAGTAGAGGCAAATGGGGAAGTGTTTGTTTAACGAGTATTCAGTCAATTTTTCAAGGTGAAACTATCCAGAGATGGATGGCACAATCACGTGAATATAATTAATGCACTGAACTGTACAGTTAAAAATGGTGAAGATGATACATATTGTGATACGTTTCTCATAATTAAAAATTAAATACCCAAAATAGAAGTGTAAAAAACTTAAAAAAAATACTTTTAATTCAAAATTTTCTCATAAAAATAATAAATTCATTAAAAAATAGATGAGAGATTAAGATTATTTCCATAACTACTCACCAAGTCATAATAAAACAAACACTGGTCATTAACCAAGAAGACAAATAATATTGATAAATCAGGTACACAGTAGGGGTAATAATAAACAATCACATATTTTATTGGCAATAGACATGGAAAAGTCAGATTTGAATTCAACACCACATTGTCTTAAGTGTACTGAGTTGAAAATTATCATTTACAGCCATGAAATATAGGTTAAAAAAAAGTGAAATTAACTAATTTGGGGGAAAACATCATAAAAAAGAAAGCATGGAAATAAAAATAAACAAAAGGGACCTAATCTAACTTATAAGCTTTTGCACAGCAAAAGAAACCATAAACAAAACGAAAAGACAACCTAAGGAGTGGGAGAACATATTTGCAAATGATGAGACCGACAAGGGCTTAACTTCCAAAATATATAAACAGCTTATACAACTCAACAACAAAAAAGCAACCCAATCAGAAAATGGGCAGAAGACCTAAATAAACATTTTTCCATAGAAGAAATACAGATGGCCAAAAGGCACATGAAAAGATGCTCCCCATCAGTAATTATTAGAGAAATGCAAATCAAAACTACAGTGAGGTACCACCTCACACTAACGAATCAGAATGGCCATCATTAAAAAGTCTACAAATAACAAATGCTGGAGAGGGTGTGGAAAAGAAGGAACCCTCCTATACTGTTGGTGAGAATGTAAGTTGGTACAGTCACTATGGAGAACAGTATGGAGGTTCCTTAAAAATACTAAAAATAGAGCTACCATATAACCCTGTAATCCCATTCCTGGGCATATATCCAGACAAAACTATAATCCAAAAGACACTGATACATGTACCCCTATGGTCATAACAGCACTATTTACAATAGCCAAGACATGCAAATAACTTAAATGTCCATTGACAGATGAATGGATAAGAGACGTGGTACATATATAGAATGGAATATTACTCAGTCATAAAAATAATGAAATAATGCCCTTTGCAGTAACATGGATGCAACTAGAGATTACATACTAAGTGCAGTAAATCAGAAAGAGAAAGACAAATACCATGATACCACTTATATGTGGAATCTAAAATATGACCCAAATAAACTTATCTATGAAACAGAAACAGACTCACAGACATAGAGAACATACTTGTGGTTGCCAAGGGGGAGGGGCTTGGAGGAGGGGTGGATTAGAAATTTGGGATTAGCAGATGCAAACCGTTATACATGGAATGGATAAACAACAAGGTCCTACTGTATAGGACAGGGAGCTATATTCAATACCCTATGATAAACCATATGGAAAAGAATATTAAAAATAAAAAGAATGTGTATATACATATAGCTGAATCACTTTGCTGTACACCAGAAACTAACACAACATTGTAAATCAACTATACATCAATAAAGTTTTTTTTAAAGGCCAGTTTTATGAAAATTTTAATCCTTATATTCCTTCCATGTTCTGTATTCCAAATAGTGCATTTAAATAGTAAGACAGGGCCTCCCTGGTGGCGCAGTGGTTGAGAGTCTGCCTGCCGATGCAGGGGACGTGGGTTCGTGACCTGGTCTGGGAAGATCCCACATGCCACAGAGCGGCTGGGCCCGTGAGCCATGGACGCTGAGCCTGTGCGTCCGGAGCCTGTGCTCCGCAACGGGAGAGGCCACAACAGTGAGAGGCCCGCGTACCCAAAAAAAAAAAAAAAAAAAAAAAAAGTAAAGCATTCTTATCAATATAGGGAAAAGACTCTGCTACTTTCTTAATTTTTTCCAGAAGTCTGAGAACTTCAAGATCACTAAGGTCATCCTAACTATACATGCATTTTCTTAATCCTATCCAAAAAGCTGACCCTGCATCCGGATGTGAGAGAATAACTACATTTTCTCATTCTACCCTAGGAGCCCAAAACCCAACCACATCCCTATGGGAATCTTGGATGTCAATGAATTTCTGTGTTAATCGCTCACAAAGGGAATATTTTCAATACTTGGATGTCACTAAATCATGGTGAGAATTCTTCAGACTCTATAGGAAACAAGGAGGTCGACTACCAAAATAAGGCTCTGGGAAATAACAGAGAATTATTCTAAAAGGCTGATCCTGAGGGTCATAAGAATAAAAGAAAAAATAAGTACTTGAAAACAACCTCATGAGGCAGAAAGATCAAAAGGAGATAATTAAAATTTTGCAGGTTCTCAATCCAAGACATATCAGGAGGAAAAGCAAACAGAGCCTCTGACCCAGGACAGGACAGTTACCTGAGAAGCCGCCATTTCCTCCTCTTCTTCCTCCTGCTCTGGGTTGTTTTCTCACCAGTATTATGTGGAGGAATCACAACAGCATCTTGAGAATATACTGAATACCTTCAAAGGTGTCAGCACAGCTTCCTCACCTGCTCCCACTGCACCCACAGGGAGAAGGACCTTGAAATGCTGAAAAGGCCAACCTCTCCCACGCTTGGTCTCAGGAGAGATTCAGGAATAATCAGGTCTTACATGGAGACCACACTGAGGTTTCCCTTTGTTGTCTACACACATTCTTTCCTCATAGATGTCCAAAAACTCCACTACAATGAAGTATGTGGGATGCACTGACACTCTTCCAAACTCAGAACAGACACTGTTGCTTCTCCTTGGACTAAAGCTTGGGCTTAACTCTCACAAATATACCAAGAGCTCACGTATTTAACCCTGGCCTCACCTTAGAATCACCTGGAGCACTTAATTAGTACAACACTGATTCTCTCACAGGAGGAATAAACAGACTCTGTGGGCAGGGAACAGGTGATGTTATTTCTTAATACGGCTCATCTGATCCTGATGGGAAACTGGAAGGTAACCACTTACCTAAACATGTTTTTCTGAAGCTTTAAAGTGAATACAAATCCCTTTGTGATCAGCTCCCCATTCTAAGAAGTTATGAATCTGCAGGTGTGTGGTGGGACTCATAAATATCATCTTTAACAATTCCTTCTTAGAGGCAGAAGACAAGATAGTGGAGTAGAAGACCCTGAGCTCCCTTCCTCCCATGTGTGGAGTCTATAACATAAATCACAGGGTGGAACTTATACCATCAGTTCTCCTGGGTCTCCAGCTGGCTGGAGATAGAGACTTCTCAGCCTTCAGAATCATGTGATCTTGTGAGCCAATTTCTTTCCTTCCTATCTGCCTATCCATCTATCTATCTATCTATCTATCTTTATCTACACACACCACACACACACACACACACACACACACACACAAACATATCTATCTATATCTCTCCAATTCGTTCTGTTTCTCTGGAGAACCCTGACTAATATAAATATAAACTCAAGAGGTATTTTATTTATTTACTTTGTTTTTCTAACCCTGTCTGCCAAAACAGCCCAGAAATAATGACCCATTCTATGGCATTGAAATACTACTTCTTAGCAAAAGAAACAAGGGCTTCAAAATAATTGATTTGAGGGCTGGAGCAGGAAACATACAAGATGAGGCTGGAACATCTTGTGACACCAGACGGCAGAGAAGCTGTCGAGGACCAGGAGAGTCAGATCATAGGGACCTAGGCGCCAACTTGAAGAGGCAAAGATTGGCCCAAGATTGAGCCATTTAAGCTTTAAAAAGGATAATCATTGAAACGGATTGAAATCCATCAAATATGTTAAATCCATGAATTAATAGTAATATTAAGACAAAAAGAATTGATCACCTTCAGATGTTAGGGCACCAAGTCTTTTATCTTGAAAACCTGAAAATCAAAGGAAAGAATCCAACATTTTCCTGTCTTTCCTATATGAGCTATACCACTGGATAACCAGGTAGCAGCTTACAGAAAGTGAGTCTATAAAAAAGCCAGGGGACTTCCCTGGCGTTCCAGTGGTTAAGCCTCCACGCTCCCAATGCAGGGGGCCTGGGGTTGATCCCTGGTTGGGGAACTAGATCCCGCTACTGCAACTAAGACTTCACTCACAGCAACTAAGATCCCGCATGCCACAACTAAGATTCTGCATGCCGCAACTAAAGATCCCGTGTGCCGCAACTAAGACCCGGTGCAGCCAAATAAATAAATAATGTTAAAAAACCCCAAAACATTCTCTGCACGTTTCTGGGAGTGGTTGGGGTTCGCCTGCCTTTGAATTTCCCTATAAACACCACGGCGCGTGTCCCCTGTGCAGTGAGCCCAGAGTGCACAGGGCATGGCCACTGCCCGTCTTTCTTACCCACTAGTAGGGACTGTCTCCTTCTCTGCTCCAGGACCCCCTCTACCCCACTCACCACACTCCTTTCTCTCCTCTAATTGGCTTCTTTAGAACGGACTGGATGTAATAGGGGACCAAAGCTTTTTTTTTTTTTCCCCTGAGAAAATAGCTCTCTGTTACGACACCAAAAGCAATAAAAACACTCAGCTTAAATTCCACATTGAATTTCAAAATATTTGAAATGTTCTGAGTAGGTTACTCCTTTTCAATGTTTTTTGTTATTGCTAGATATAATAATTCCCTGGGTGAGAGGCACCATGACCTCAGGAATTTATGACACAATTACTCTGAAAGTAAATTGAGAATTACTTGATATAATATGTTATGAATAAGAAGGTATCTTATTGAAATTAAACTGTGTAATAGCTGATTTCTTTAAAATATATTGTGGCGCATGTCTCGTGGAAATTTTTTTTTTCTGGTTCACAAAGAATGTGCATTTTTAAGTTTTAAAAGATTATCAAATTGACAGAACCAAAAATTGTACCAATTTATATTCTCACCAACAGTGTCAGAATGTGGCCCATTCACCCAGTTTTCTGAAACTCTAATACTGGATGTTATCAGCCCTAAAAAATTATTTTGCCTTCTGACAGGCAAGAAGCCTATCCTGTTGCCATGACTGCATTACTTCGTTACTAACACAACTGCTTACCTCTCCATTCAGAATTAGCCAGTATTTCTTCTTTCTGTGAAATGCCCACTCACATCCTTTATCTAGTTTTCTATTAAGTTTTCTCTGTGAGTTCTTTGCATATTCAGGATAGTGATCATTTCCCCCTATTGTAACTACAAGTATCTTCTCTCCTGTTGCTCATCTTAATTTTTGGTGAGAAATCTTGCCATATAGAAATATTTAATTTTTAGGTTGTCAATTGGGTCCTGTGGAAAAGAAAATCAGAGTTGCACGTTAATCAGAGTTTAAGAAGGGCTTCTGTGGTCTTTTTGCTTTGTGTTTGACAGAGTTGTTTTTGTTTTTGCTTTTTTAAGCCAGCCCTGGGCAGAGAATAGCTACCACCCAGGCTCTCAGCTGGAGCCTCCCTCGTTCAGAAGTTGCCTTTGGAGTTTCTTCTCTCTGTTCTATCACCTATTCCAGTGGATCTCACACTTGACCGAGAGTCAGAATCCCCCAGAGAGCTGTGAAAACCCCAACTGCTGGGCGAACCTCCTGATTCCAGCAGATCATTCAGCTCATGCACTGGCAGCGAAGTGTGCAGTTGTGGTGCCTCCTTGCTTCTCAGTGATCAGCCGGCACTTTATGAAAATGGATAATCAAAAGAAACAATTGGCCAACAAAGATGAAAGCGCAACAAAGAAACACAAAGCGATAAAGATGGAAGTGAAATTTGAGCTGGATGTGAATGGCATTCTAGAACAAATCAGGGACTCACAGAAGACAGAGCTGACCATGGGAATGTGGACACTGCCAACAGTTCCAATTTGGACAAACCCAGAGAAAGAAAGGTGGCAGGAGCATGGAAAGGTATGAGCAGAACAACATAGCAGCCCATGCAATACCATTGCCTTAGGAACAATGTTAACAAGGTGGGTTGCTTGGCTGTGGAATTTGTTCAAGCATCTTGCCTGACGTCAGAGTGTGTTGCCTAAAAAGTGGTGTTCACGCCGAGCATGCTCAGAGCAGAGATGTGGAATAGTGGAGCACAAAATGATTCCGCTCAACCAACTGAACTGCGCCTTCTCTCATTGGAGAGACCACTCTCAGCTTTACTCTGAGCAAGATGTAGGTCCAGTGGCCTCTTAGGTTTTAGGAAGTCTGCCCTAAGTTCTCTCCAAGAATAACAACAACAACAACTTATAATTGTACAGGTGCTCTGGAGGGCTTACGCTCTGTCTAAAGGGCAAGGCTGCTACTCAGCTCTGGGAAATGTAGGCCCAGGAGTTGTGAGGTCCATTAACGATTTTAAAAGAAGCCAGCAATCTCAGCTATACATGAAATTTCCCAATTTGAAGAGGTTGACTCCAGCTTTCAAACAATGTACCACGGAGCAGGGCAAACAAAGCACATCTCTGTGCTCCCTCAGGCTGCGAGACTGTCAGACGATGGTGCTGTTTTTTGTATGTAGTATTCACTGAATCCTGACAAAGCAGAGGTTATAACGCAGTTACTTTCTGATTTTCACACTCAGAAACAGGCTTCTAGAGCGTGAGTGACTTGCCCAAGGAAGCTCTGGTATTAGGTGCTGGGCCCAGTCATCCAGTACCTAATTTCATGATCTTTCCTCCTCTACTTCTGCTTCCTGAAGTTTGCTCTATCAGCTGTAAGAACCAAATGAAAATCTCAACCACCAGGGCTCCAAGCCTGGATGGACCAGGAAAGCTCTGAGGATCTGGGAAGCACGACCTCATGGTCTGTTTTTTAGGGCATTGTCATTGTGACAATCAATTCTAATCTATTTCTGTCCTCATGTGTCTAAATGAGTGGATGGTCAATGTAGCCTTCAAGTAATGCCGCATTACTACTGTTTCTCTTACCTAAGTTTCCTGCGTGTCCAGCAGCAGTGCCTTTGAGGGTGTCCTCCCTGACGAGTCTTGGGAAGCATGTTGCTGATTATGTTCAGGGTTGCATAATTTAATGAGCAGGTGGTTCAAAATCCACTTATGAAAAATGATGGACTTGCTGAAAGGGTTCTGAAAGGAGGAACAGTCGTGTATGGAGATGGGACGGGGAGTAACTTTGCAGAGTTAAGATTTTAGTCACTTCAGCAATGGATGAATAGATCATTGAAGCCTCAAATTTTTACCATACATTCAGTCATTTTGGTTTGAAAATTTTAAAACACATATAATCTTGGTGATAAAAATATCTCTGTAATGCAGTTACAGAACACCAACTTTACTGGTGCATCCATGATGAAAAACAGGATGGACGTTTCTCAAAAAACTAAAACTAGAGCTACCATATGATCCTGCATTCCCACTCCTGGGCATACATACAGACAAAACTGTAATTCAAAAAGATACACGCACCCCTATGTTCATAGCAGTGCTATTCACAATAGCCAAGACATGGAAACAACCTAAATGTCCATGGACTGATGAATGGATAAAGAAATGTGGTATATATATATATACAATGGACTGTTACTCAGCCATTAAAAAGAATGAAATAATGCCATTTGCAGCAACATGGATGTAACTAGAGATTATCCTACTAAGTGAAGTCAGAAAAAGACAAATACCATCTGATATCACTTATATGTGGAATCTAAAATATGACACAAATGAACCTATCTATGAAACAGACTCAGACATAGAGAACATATTTGTGGTTGCCAAGGGGGAGGGGGAGTGAGGGAGGGATGGATTGGGAGTTTGTGATTAGCAGATGCAAACTCTTATATATATAGGATGGATAAACAACAAGGTCCTACTGTATAGCACAGGGAACTATATTCAATATCCTGTGATAAGCCATAATTTATATATATATATATATATATATAAATAAAACTGGATCACTCTGCTGTATAGCAGAAATTAACGCAATATTGTAAATCAACTATCCTTCAATAAAAAAATATAGAATACCAACTTTAAACCATGTAATAAACTGTTGAACAGTCCAAGCAAAAGTAGCTGCAAAACGTTCCCTTCAGTAACTGGCTGAATCAATATTTGAATCAATATGGTTATTAGTTGTAAGTCACTTAAATAATGGGGGGGTATCTGCCCACAGGGATGATTTTAGAATAATTAACCTGTAGCATATCATTTGTTATCAGGGAACTGAAAATCAAAACAACGAGATACCACTACATACAATACCTACTAGAACAGCTAAAATCCAAAGAACTGACCACCAATTCCTAGAGAGGATGTGGAGCAACAAGAACTCTCATTCCATGCTGGGTTGGAATGCAACACTCAAATACAGCCACTTTGGAAGACAGTTTGACAGGTTATTACAAAATGAAACATAGTCTTACCATAGGATCCAGCAATCACACTCCCAGGTATCACCCAACTAATCTGAAAACTTATGTCCACACAAAAACCTGCACGCAAATGTTTAGAGCACCTTTATTCATAATAGCCAATAACTGGAAGCAGCCTAGATGTCCTTCAGTGGGAGAGTGGATGAACAGACTGTAGTACAACCAGACAATGGAGTATCTTCAGCAATTAGAAGGAGTCAAGCCACAAAAAGATATGGATGAACCTTAAATGCATAGTGTTAAGTGAAAGAAGCTACATTCTGTATGATTCCAATTATATGACATTCTGTAAGAAGCAAAACTATACAGTTAGTGGTTGCCAGAAATTTAGGAGTCTGAGGGACGACTGAACAGGTGAGGCACAGGGGATTTTTTTGGAGTGGTGAAACTACTCTGTATAATACTATAATGGTGAAGACAAACATTGGTAAAACCCAAGAACTTTACAGCACAGAGAGTAAACCTTAATTACGCAAATTAAAAAAAAAATTTAGGAGGTTAGGGGTCCTAGGATGAAATGCATAATGTGTCAAAAGAATCTAAATATAAAACAAATGTATGAAACGAGTTCACAGAAGAGGGTAGGGAATAAAGTGCTGACCTAAGTAACTTTGGAAATGAATGGAGTCTCTAAGACTAAAGGCACAAAGAACCATGCACAAGTGCTGTACTCTAGCTAACAGAGTTGTTCCCCGTGTGGGTATGAGTGAACAATTCTGAAACCACTGTACAGGTTTCCTGGAATTAAATGATGAATGAAGTACATGGTAGAAGTTAGGTTTCTCACTGTAGGAGTGAGAGGTTACAGATAAGCAAGGGCAGTAGCTAGAGGGATCCACGTGGTAATGGATTAGAATTGGAGACCTCATGTTTATCTTAATACAGTTAGAGATGGTTACATATAGAAATACTTACAGATATGTGTATGTACACAGGTTAGTATACACACACGCATTTCCTTGCTCTGTGAGCTGAGGGCCTATAAGCAGTGACTCCGCAGCAGCAATGAGCATGCCTACTGTCCGGACCTTGGTTTCTAATACCATTCTTCAATAGAAGGGACCTGGGCTCCCCAGAGAATGGCTAAATCCAGGACTCAGGCTTGAAATATATGAGATGAGCTAGGAGCATCTTGTGGTCCAGAAAGTAAGTGCTCAAAAAACCCAAATACCCACCGTGATGAAGGCCTGTCCTAGGGACACAGGAGCCAACTGAAGAGCTCCCAGTGGCTCAAGTTGGAACAATGTGAGCAAGAAAATTAAGTAGTATACAAACCACAAAATGAATATTCACGAGTCCACATTTATATAAATGATTGAATAAATAAGTAAATAGCAGAGAAGATATAAATCTCCCGGGCAGAATTCCAAGTAATTTATGTAGATACCCAGCCCTTAAGGAGAGGGACATAACTTCTCACTCCTAATTGTGGGCTGTGTGTGGTGGCTTCCTTCCAAAGAGCACAGCATGGGAGAGGGAAACCGTCACTTCACAGGAAAGAAATCTGACAAACTCTCCCTCAGCCAGGTCATCAAGGTCAACATCAACAGTGATGGGTCTTATTGATAGTATGTCCCCTTGGTAAGATGTGCTGAGAATGATGCTTTACCTCTGTGGTCTTTCTCCCCAAAAACATATTGCCCCAGTCTAATCATTAAAGAAATATAAAAAAAAAAATCACTTGAGGGAAACTCATGTAATCACCTCAATCAAGAGACTGTCCCATCACCACAAGGCTTCCTTGTGGTACCTCTTTGTAGCCACACCCACCATCATCCTCTCCCTAACCTGGTGACCATTGTTCTGCTCTCCATCTCTATATACTTTTTTATGATTTACTTTTTAAGAAGCAGATTGACATGCTCAGAGTGACCTGACCAAATATGACATGTTTGCTGCTGTGCAGAGTGGAGGGGCCTGGACAGATGGGAGAGAATCCACAGGAGAAACAGTGGTCCAAGGGTGGTCACGGTTGAGTGATCAAGCTGGAAACTTCAGGGAGGGGATGGGTTTCATGGTCATTATCTTGGAAGAGAGCTGCTTCTGGTGAAGGCAAAATCTGGGTGTGCTTCCAGGAGGGGGGTGGCTGAGATGCAGTGGAGCAGAACACGGAGGTGAGGCTTTGCAGGAGGTGAGAGGTCAAGGCTGCTGGTTGGGCTGTCATGAGGATGTTGAAGTTACTCGAGAGATGGCAGGACTTGGATGAAGAAGGCAGGAAACCCTGGAATGTACCCACCATGCAGAGCAGAGCCTAGCGGGTGGATTTGGGGCTGACACAAACTTGTGAACCAGCACAGGGTGTGCAGGGAGACACAAATGGGGAGCATGTCACAGCCTAGCAGCAGCTGCCTCCCCATTATAAGCATCTGCAAATGGACACAAGGAACAAAGTGAAGCAAAGTTTTGGAGCACCTCTGGTAAGTGACAGGTGTGGATTAGAGAGAGGGCAGGGACCCTTCTCCCACAACCTAGACTTTTAGCACTTCATGACCCTGATTTTCCTAGTTTTGCAACGGGTGAGAGCTGTATCAGAAAGATCAGATGTGGCTGGAGCAGGCCGTCACCGTGCTGGGTGCAAACAGATCCAAGAGGCAGAGGGAACAAGGGTGGCATGTTGGTCTCCTAGGGTCACTGTAACAAAGTACTGCACACCGGGTGGCTGGAAACAACAGACATTTATGCTCTCACAGTTCTGGAGGCAAGAGTCCAAGGTCAAAGTGTTGGCAGGACTCTGCTCCCTATGCAACCTGTAGGGGAAGATCCTTCTTTGCCTCTTCCAGCTGCTGGTGTTTGCCAGCAGTCCTGGGCACCACTTGGCTTGTAGGTGCATCTGTATTTCTTCTCTTGGTCTTATAAGGACACCAGTCACATTGGATCAGGGTCTACCCTAATGACCTCATCTTAACTTGACTACCTCTGCAAAGGCCCTATTTGAAAATAAGGTCACATTCACAGGTACCAGGGTTTAGGACATCAACACACCCTCTTTGGAGACACAATTCAATGCATAGCAGGTGAGATGGGCATCACTGTCCTACAGGTAATGTGGTCCAATCACTAACCAAGTAACTCACTCCTCTCTTATGGGGAGGAGCAAAGAAGTAGACAAACCTGAACTGTGCATGCCATACAGCCCTTTTGGGGGCATGAAGACAGGAAAGAAGTTCTCCTTACAAGAGTCTTCTAAAATTAAGTGAATCTTTTAAAAGAAGACTGAAAAATGAGTTAGGCATTGATTTCAAGAAAATTAATTATTTTCGAAGGAATCGACTTGCAATGGGCATCTTTTAGCAAAGACAGATTTTTCTCAACTCTTTTAGTATGGTACACCTTTTTGGAAAGATTTAAGAAAAAAAGCGATTTTTTTTTTTTGCGGTACGCGGGCCCCTTACTGTTGTGGCCTCTCCCATTGCGGAGCACAGGCTCCAGACACGCAGGCTCAGCGGCCATGGCTCATGGGCCCAGCCGCTTCGCAGCATGTGGGATCTTCCCAGACCGGGGCACGAACCTGTGTCCCCTGCATCAGCAGGCGGACTCTCAACCACTGCGCCACCAGGGAAGCCCAAAAGCGATGTTTTTTAAGAAGAAAGAAATGAGAAGTTGTATTTAATAATGACTGACGGGAGACTGGCAAAAGATAAATGACAGTAACGTTTGAAGGTTTAATTAATGTATAAGATTAATGGAGACAGTATTCATAGCTAATTGACACAGCAGTTTGTTAAAATTCTGAGGAGAATCAAATTATAGGTCCTCTGGGGTGTTATTTGCATATTAACAATAATTTATGTTAGAGCGTTTGTAAAGCACAGTCATCCTATCAGCATGTTTATGAATATTTGGATCCCTTAAAAGTCTTTTGTGTTACATCTTTAAATAACCCATTATATCAGTCATGAAAAATTTCCCTTTCTTCCTTCTTTCCTCCCCCCAAATTAATTTTTCCTGGAAGTTGTGAGGCTGTGGAAGGCTTAGCATCTTGGATCCATTCTGGAGACATTTACACGCACAGTTACTGTGCTTTGAGCTGTCTTCCTTAAAGAACACAGGGGGACCCTCTGACCTCCAAGGACCCTTGGTTTCTCCCTTCTCCATGAATTATAATTAAACTGAGTATTTTTTTTCCGACACGGAAGCTTTCTCCTTTGTACAGGCTCATCTGGAAGGAGCATTAAGGATTTTAGGTCACTTGGATACTATGCTGTACAGTAAATGATTCCACTGCCCTGAAACACTAATTTACCAAAGAGTAGCCTACTTTTACTAAACTACAACCATAATTTACTAAATTTTACTGAGGATGTAATTTCCTAAATGGTACCCTAGTGGCTGGGACATGCTATTACAGTTTCCAGTCCTACCAGTATTTCAAGGACATCGCCTGTTGGAAAAGTGACTTCACAACTTCTATTCACAACTCTATTGATGTGTTTCATCCAAAACTCACCTGTCTGCATGGCCACACATCAGCTGCAGGCTGGATGGAAGGACACCTTGAAAGTGGTCCGAGGAGCAAAGCTTCACAACTCTATTGATGTGTTTCATCCAAAACTCACCTGTCTGCATGGCCACACATCAGCTGCAGGCTGGATGGAAGGACACCTTGAAAGTGGTCCGAGGAGCAAAGCAGGAGGGCTGTGGCACACAGAGCTGGTCACACTGGTGGCCAGGGCTGAGGCCAGTATGCACAGCACCTTGGTGCCAAGCAGAAAATGAGAAAGGGACAAGCGCCAGGCCAGGGTGCCTGGCCTGGTGAGTGGGGGTGAATTAGACCCACTCGGTTCACCGAGCCCCCTTGACGGGGCGTCCTTGGGCAGGGTATCCTTGTGCAGGGAACAGCCACCCCTGGTGGCCCAGCTGCCCATTCAATTTCTTGTCCATGAGGGCAAGACAGAGCCTTGAGGCACCACGGAGAGGGACCTGGTGGGAAGGATGCTGGCCTGGAATCTGGAAGAACTACATTCTGGCCACAGTTGTGCCTGTCACTCATTGGAAGATGCTGGAGAAGTCTCTAAGCTTTCCTAGGTCTTTATACTCATCTGTAAAATGAGAATTAGAATGGCTATGTTTCTGTTCTGTTTTGTGTTCTTTTCAAAACCTGTAGAATGAACCCGTACACAGGGCACCAAGAAATAGATTGGATGACGCAGAACAGCTCCGGAAGAAGTGGGTGGGGTCAGAGGCTGGCTTCCTCTTCCTGGCCCTGAGGCAGCTGTGGCCGCTGGCCATGAACCCCAGGCTCCTCAGGAGGGACCCGCCTGACAATCTGGGCCGGATGGCTCTGAGTCTTCACATCCCAAGGCTCTTCCTCTCGATCCTCGGTTTCCCAGTGGTCTTGCTGCGAGGGCGTCAAGCTCTTTGGGCCATTTTTTTGTGTTTGATGGGCAGAGTTATAATGCGACCCATTGTAGAGTCATAGGTACTGACAGAGAAAGAAATTCATTGAAAGTGTGGAAGAGTGAGGCAGACATTCCACGGCTGAGGTTACAAGTTGCTTTTATGTTCGTCTCTTCACTGAAGCCTCAAACCCAATGAGTCACCCCCACCTTCCAGATGAGGTGATGGAGGCAGGAATGGCACGTGGCCTGGCCCTGGTCATAGGGCAGGGAGGGGTGGCCGGCTGGGCCATGTGTTTGGATTCCAAACTTATTGCTTTTTCCCACTCTGCTTCACAGCTGCCTGTTTTGACAAATCTGCTGCAGATTAAGTCTGGGAGGAATAAAGGGTTGACATCCAGATCACAGATATAGAGAAGAGACTTGTGGTCACCAAGGGGGAGGGAATATGGGGGAGGGATGGAGTGGGAGTTTGGGATTAGCGGATGCAAAATACTATATATAGGATGGATAAACAGCAAGGTCCTACTGTATGGCACAGGGAACTACATTCAATATCCTGTGATAAACCATAATGGAAAAGAATATGAAAAGAATATATATACATGTGTGTATAACTGAGTCACTTTGCTGCACAGCAGAAATTAACACAACATTGTAAATCAACTCACTTCAATAAAATTAAAAAAAAAGAGTCGACATCCAAATAGCTGTAAATCCACGGCACAGCACACAGTGTACGTTAGCATCTACAAGACTGCAGAGGTGGGGCAGGGCGGCGGGGGGCGGGGCTGAAGGAGGTGTTCCCAGCCGTGGCTTCCTTTCGTTCTATGAAGGGTTTGCTTGTCAAGAAGCATCTGGCAGATGACACGCAGCCCCTTTTCCAGGATGAATGAAGACGCACAGAGGCACGTCGCAGGAGAGCAGCACATACATCTTTGTTCAAGGATGTCAGACACAAAATGGAGTTGTTTAAAAATTCACACCCTCTCTCCGATACAGGCACAAAAGTCATGGTACAGGAAGGTCATGACGAACTTGACAAGCCAAGAATGTGAGGTTTTCCATCTCATGTAAATAAACATGCTTTGGGTGGGGGAGGGAAGGGAAGGGAAAACAGATACAGAAATCCACACACATCAAGTGTAGAGCTGGGTAAGTTATTATAAGGTGAGTGGCCTTGTAACCATGCCCCCAGGTGAAGAAATTAACCACAAACGACACCAGAGTTCCCCCCACCTGCCCCATCCTGATGATAACCCCTTCCTCCTCCTCCAAAGTAACCACTTTCTGACTTGCAGTCATCACTTCCTTTCACTTCTTTGTAGTTTTAACATTCAAGCATCTCTCCCTAGACACTACAGGCTAGTCTTGCCCATTAAAAATTTTGTAATGTCTTTCAAGTCTCAATCTCCAGGTTTCCCACCATCCTTCTCTTTTCCCTACAATTTATCTGTGGAGGAACCTGGACTATCTGACAGTCTGGCTTTTGCTGACTGCATTCTCATGGTACAATTCAATATGTTACTCTGCCTTCTGGGTGTCCTGTCAATTGGCAGCTGGATCCAAAGACTGGATTGGAGTCAGGCTCAATCCCTTTCACAAGATACAAATGATGTGTCCTTCCATCAGGAGGACCATCATGTCTGGTTTTCACTCTTTTTTTTTTTTTTTTTTGCGGTACGCGGGCCTCTCACTGTTGTGGCCTCTCCCGTTACAGGCTCCGGACGCGCAGGCTCAGCAGCCATGGCTCACAGGCCCAGCCGCTCTGCGGCATGTGGTATCTTCCCGGACCGGGGCATGAACCCGTGTCCCCTGCATCGGCAGGCGGACTCTCAACCACTGCGCCACCAGGGAAGCCCTCACTCTCTTTTTGATGTCAGCAGCTGTTGGTGCTCAATTCCTGTATCTACTAATTCATTGTGGGATGCAAAGTGGCGATATCTTAATTCAATATTTTTTTCAATGATCACTTGTCAGTAATAATTGATATTATTATACAATGATACTTCCCCTCACCTACTATCTGATTACCCAAGGGTACATTTTATATAAGAAAGACAGGATAAATGCCTGATAATTTTCTTGTTATTTGCCAGTTTTTAAGATTATGAGTTATTTCCCTATCATCCTCTGAGAGCAACCAATGAGTTTTTAAAAAATATCATCATGAACCTACGGATTTAAACATATTTGATAAGTTCCAATGCATTGCAATGAGCATCCTAATTGACACTCAAAATTTCCCATTGTTAGCAAGTAAAAACTTCTGAAGTCAGCTCTGATTCCTTTTGCCATTACTCTAATAATCTCTCATGGCTTTTTGCTATCTGGTATGATCCCAAACCTGGGATCAGCCAATTCTTTTACTGAGAACTGGTATTTTAAGACCATAATCAGTGCACTAGGGATATTCATTGCAACTGGGTTGGTCACTGTTTCTAGGCTTTTTCAGGGGACAGAATGAAGAGAAACACACACACACACAGAGTAAGCTACACAGATAGACAAAATAGTTCATAAATTCATACTGTTATTTCCAATTCAAATTCTGGACTGCAGGAATTTTATCTAACATCTATATTGCATCTCTAACTGCTTTTCTCTACACTGAGAATCCTAGTTCTCAAGGACACAAAAAATGATAGAATTAGAATGTCCCATAATTCCTCATTTGCTTAATCTGGTATTATGTGCAAAGAGTCTCATAATAATAATGCAAATCCTACTGCAACCAATTAATTACTGGACACAGTTAAAGCTTTTGCATTTGCTCTTCCCATTCAACCCCACTTTTAAAAAATAGTCGTATTATAGCTACATTGTCAGAGCATGTCTTAGTCTATTCAGGCTGCTATGACAGAAGACTACAGACTGGGTGGCTTATAAACACAGACACTTATTCCTCACAGTTCCAGAGGCTGGGAATTCCAAGATCAAGGTGCCAGAAGACTCAGTGTCTGGTGAGGGCTTGCTACCTAGTTCATAGATGACCATCTTCCTCCTGTGTCCTCACGTGGCAGAAGAGGCGAGGGAGCTCTCTGGGGTCTCTGTTATTAGGGCACTAATCCCATTCATGAGGACTCCACCCTCATGACTTAATCACCTCCCAAAGGCTCACCTCCAAATATCATCATATTGGGGATTAGGTTTCAGCATATGAATTTTGGAGGTTCACAACATTCAGTTTATAGTGGAGCACATAACCAGTACATACTACACTTTTTCTTTTAACACTCATTTGGTCTTTTGAAATAGAACAGCTTTATTAAAATATAATTCACATAGCACAAAATTCACCCTTTTAAAATGTGCAATTCAGTAGTTTTTAGTGTGTTCACAGCAGAATGCAACCATTACCACGACCTAATTTTAGTATATTTCATCACCTGAAAAAGAAACCTGTCCCCATTAGGAGAAACTCCTATTCCTCCTTCCCCAGGCCCCTGGAAACCACTAATCTATTTTCTGTCTCCATGGATTTGCCTCTTCCGGACATTTCATATCAATGGAATGATACAATTATGTGGTCCTCTGTGATTGGCTTCTTTCATATAATGTTTTCAAAGTTCATCTATCTTATAGCATTTTTCACTACTTCATTCCTCTTTATGGCTGAAAACATTTCATTGTTTGGATGCACCATATTTTGCCTGTTCATCAGTTGGAGATACACAGGCTGTTATCATTTTTGGGTGACTATGAATAATACTGCTATCAACGCTCATGTACAAGTTTTTGTGTGAAAATATGTTCTCAATTCTCTTGGGTATTTACCTATGAGTGGAATCTCTGAGTCCTGTGGTAACTTAAGCTGGGCACGTTGAGAAACTGCCAAATGGTTTTCCAAAGTGGATGCACCATTTATATTCCCACCAGCACATCCAAAGTGTCCATTTTCTCCACATCCCGCCAATACCTGCTCTCGTCATCGTTGTAATAACAGCCCTTTTAGTGGCTGTGAAGTGGTATCTCATTGTGGTTTTGATTTGCATTTCCCTAACAACTGGTGATGTGGAACATCTTTTCACGTGCTTATTGGCCATTTCTATATGTTCTTTGCAGAATTGTCAATTCAGATTCTTTGCCCATTTTTTTTTTTTTTTTTTTTTTTTGCTGTAGGCGGGCCTGTCACTGTGGTGGCCTCTCCCGTTGCAGAGCACAGGCTCCAGACGCGCAGGCTCAGCAGCCATGGCTTACGGGCCCAGCCGCTCCGCGGCATGTGGGATCTTCCTGGACCAGGGCACGAACCCGTGTCCCCTGCATTGGCAGGCGGACTCTCAACCACTGTGCCACCAGGGAAGCCCCCTTTGCCCATTTTTAATAGGGTTATTTGTTTTGTTGAATTGCAAGAGTTTAAAAGAATATGTATTCTGGAATACTAGACTCTTATAAGATATGTGATTTGTAAATATTTTCTACCTTTCCATAGACTGTCTTTTCATTTTCTTGATAATGTCTTTTGAAGACAATTTTTAATTTTGATAAAATCCAGTTTATCTGTTCTTTCTTTGGTGCTCGTGCTTGTCATTGCTAAGAAACCATTGCCTAAATCAAGGTCACGTAGATTTATAGCTATGTTTTCTTCAAAGAGTTTCATAGTTTTAATATTTAGCCCTTTGATGCATTTTTGAGTTAATTTTTATATATGTTATGAGGTAGGGTCCTCATTTAGTCTTAGTTCTAAAAGGAAATTTATATTTATTGCTCTTCAGCCTGTACTTATGTTAAAGTTTCTCTAGTTATTTTGTTTGTTCGAGGTTCATGAACGAATAAGATTCTTCATCAAGGGCTCATGGGACAATATTCCATGAGTTCTTGCACACTGATCATAGTTTATATGTGAGCTTTATACTTGAAGTTCAGTTTCTGGATATAAAATCTTTGGGTGACGTTTTCTTTACTTTTGACTATCTTAGAAATGCTTCTTCATTGATTTTCTGGCATAATGCATTATTGTTAAATATATTATTTCCTTTAAGAGCCACTTGCTCTTTTTGCCTCAATACCCAAAGGATATCTCCTTTTTCTTTAGAGTTCAGTAATTTTACTACAATATGTCTTGGTAATGACCATACTGGTTTGATAGTCTCTTGCACAGAGTGTACTCTTTCCATATGCAATTTCAAGTCTTTTTTTTAGTATTATTTTCTTGAATTATAGTTTTTAATATTTGTGTTGTTCCCTTGCTTTAGTTTCCTTTTTCAGGAGCTCCTTTCAGCCATATGTTCGATCTTCTTTAATACTGTTCAGTATATGCTTTCTCACAAATCTTTTCTTACCTATTTTATTTATGATTTAATTATTATTATTTTCTTGGCCACACCACGTGGCATGTGGGATCTTAGCTCCCCGACCAGGGATCAAACCTGTGCCCCCTGCATTGGAAGCCCAGAATCTTAACCACTGGACTTCCAGGGAAGTCCCAATGATTTAAATTTCATCTTCCTTTTTACCTTTTATTTCTCTCAGGTTATTAGCAATTGTATTTACTCACTCTTGTAACTTTTTCTAGCATAGCCTTTATTTCTGAAATCTTTTTATTCTTTTTCTGTTTTACATTTAATCCCGTGATCCATTTTTAGTTAACTTTTGTATAAAGTGTGAAGTTAAGCTGGAGTTCACTTTTTTTTGTTTGTTTGTTTGTTTGCGGTACGCGGGCCTCTCACTGCTGTGGCCTCTCCCGTCGCGGAGCACAGGCTCCAGACGCGCAGGCCCAGCGGCAATGGCTCACGGGCCCAGCCACTCCGCAGCATGTGGGATCTTCCCGGACCAGGGCACGAACCTGCGTCCCCTGCATCGGCAGGCAGACTCTCAACCACTGCGCCACCAGGGAAGCCCATGGAGTTCACTTTTTTTGCGTATAGATAATTGCTCCAACACCATGTGTTGAAAAGCCTATCCCTCCTTCTTCATTGAATTGCTTGTACATCTATCTTAACAATCAATTGGCATATCGTTTTGGGTCTATTCTGAGTTCTCTATTCAGTTCCACTGTTCAATGTGTTTATCCCTCTGCCCTAACCACAATATCTTGACTATTATATCTCTATAGTAAGTTTCAGTATTGAGTACAGTGATCCTTCCCACTTTACTCTTTTTTTTCAAGATTATTTTAGCTATTCTAGGGCCTGTGCTTTTTCACACAAATCTAAAATTAAGTCTAAAAAAAGCCTTGCTGGGATTTTGACATGAATTTCATTAAACCTATAGGGAAATTCAGAAGGAACTGACATCTTTACTATGTTGCATCTTCCAATCCACGAACACAGTGTGTCTCTCCATTTGTTTAGTTCTTTTTTTTTTCTTTTTGCCATGTGGCATGTGAGATCTTAGTTCCCTGACCAGGGATTAAACCTACACCCCCTACATGGGAAGCACAGAGTCTTAACCACTGGACCACCAGGGAAGTCCCTGTTTAGGTATTTTTTGACTTCATCATTGTGATGGTTAATTTTCTGGTCACCTTGGCTGGGCCATAGTGCCCAGATATGTGATAAAAAATCATTTTGTATGTTTCTTTGAAGGTATTTTTTGAAAGATATTAACATTTAAATCAGTGGACTTTGAGCAAAACAGATTCTCCTCCATAAGGCAGCTGGCCCTCATCCAATCAGTTGAAGGCCTTACTAGAACAAAGAATGACCCCCCCTGCCCCGAACAAGAAGGCATTCTGCAAGAGTAGAAAAGGGACTTCTACCACCTTTCCAGGTTAGGGGGATCATTATAATCAAGTCTGGAACTTCCTAGGAAGAGGTTTTGGTCTGGATCCCACATTTAAATCACTCAATGATTTCTGAAGTTTCATTACTTTGTCCATTTATCCTAAAGTTATCAGAATATTGTATAGTTGGAAGAGTAGAACTAATAAAGGCCTTACAATAATGCCTTTTGAATTCTAGATAGAAATTAATCCATAAGAAATATGAGGGCTTCCCTGGTGGCGCAGTGGTTGAGAGTCCGCCTACTGATGCAGGGGACACGGGTTCGTGCCCCGGTCTGGGAAGATCCCACATGTCGCGGAGCGGCTGGGCCTGTGAGCCATGGCCGCTGAGCCTGCACGTCCGGAGCCTGTGCTCTGCAACGGGAGAGGCCACAACAGTGACAGGCCCACGTACCGCAAAAAAAAATTAAAAAAATAAATATCATGTCTGGCACTGAGTCTTATTGATCTTTACATGTTTAGGACAATGCTTTGCACATATACCACTAATAATATTTTAGAATAGATGGATGACATCAGGAAAAATATAAATTATTTTAAGAAAGCTGTATCAATATCAAACAAAAGATACTTACTATAGCTTTGTTCTAATAAGGCACTATTCTGAGAACTGTGGGAAATCCAAAGAAATACTGTGAATTCTCTCCTTAAAGTTACTATACTGTATTTGAGGAAACAGCTTAGTTTGTTTTTCCCTACAGTGTCCTGGAAGGTGGCTTCCAGATACCAAGTCACCTCTGCTGGACATCTGTACTCTTCTCTGTCTACCAATGGTGTTAAAGCTTACCCTTCCTCCTATTTTGGTTTGGTTTGGCATTTGGGTCCTAACCTAACTTCACCTTCTGGTTTCATATCCTATGCATCTAACTTACGTTTTGGTCTTTTCTGACCTAACTTGTTCTGCTGATTTGGGCCAGGATCAGCTGAACCCAACAGGACTGCTTTCATACAGGATGGTGTCACGATCACAGAAGAATAATGGGCAGTTAGTGTATGCTGTATGGTAGTGCTGTTCTAAGTACTCTAGATGAATTAAATCATGGAATCCTCACAAGAAGCTTATATGGCAGGTACTGTTATTACATTACGTAGGAAGTGATGGAGCTGGGGTTTGGACCAAGGCCGTATGACACCAGCATTTAAGGCACCAATGCCCTAACTACTCTGCTGGCCTGCCTGCCTTTTAGATGTGAGAAAGAATTTAGAGATACAGTTTGCATAGGTGATGAAGTAGGTCATTCTCAGCAGGAATGGCCCACTAATGTCCAGAAGCTAAAAAAGCAGAGGCCAGTGCCTTGCTGGAGCGGAGGGCTGGGGAACATGTCTGGGAGAGCAGAGAGAGAAGTGGGGTTTGCTGGATGGTCTGAGCTGTCACTGAGCATACAGCTTACTTGCATGAGAAAGGCCAACTATCCCCTGAGAATTATATCTGCACTGTGAAAAGTGGGGCCAATGACGTAATTGACACTGAAGATCAGTGAGCCCTGATGTTTATTTTTCCAGGGACTTCCCATTTATCCGTGAGCAAAGTGCTTTACTTTTGCTTCATACTTAAACAATAAAAAAGCTATTCAAGGAGTTCTCGTTGAAGGTGACTCTCATCCTTCAAAACCAAATGACAAATTTCACTCCATTATTTTCTGTTCAGTTGATGGTTGAGAATTACCAAATCTCATGTGGCTTGACTTGTAATTTTGATACATTTTCCCTGAAGGCAAAACATTTCTTTCATGCATAATTTTGTTTGAGTCAGTGTGTGTGAATATGAATAACTGCTTATTCTAACGAAATCATTACAATATATGTTTCTAATAACCTGACTTAATGGTGCTGGTTGAGTTAATTTAAGTGGAACCTACTTCTTAGCCTCATTGCCCTTCCTGAGTAATCCAACATCATTTATTTCTCAGGGGCTTCTCACAAAATTCTAGTCAGTAGCTCAGAAGTCTTAAAGACTTAACTTTGGATTTACTTATTTTATCTTTATATGTTTTTCATTTTTTAATTGAAGTATAGATGATTTACAATGTTGTGTTAATCTCTGCTGTAGGGCAAAGTCAGTTATACATACATACATTTTTATATTCTTTTCCATTATGGTTTATCACAGGATATTGACTATATAGTTCCCTGTGGTATACAGTAGGACCTTGTTTTTTATCCTTTCTATACATAAAAAATTTAACTTTAACATAGAGTTTAGGATAGAGAATTCAATTGAAATAAATAGTAATTAAATACTACAATCTGCTAAGGACTATGCCAGGTACATTAAGGGATTGAAAGCATGAATGAAACTGTGTTCCTGTTTATAAGGAACTCATTACTGATGGAATAACATCACCCAGCATTCACAAAGTGCTTTTATGTTTGCAAAATACTTTTATCTATTTGTGATCTAATTTAAATCTCATCACAGAAACTATGAGGTTTTATGAGTGTTTCAAGGCCTGTCAAAATTAGATTTCTTCCTTCTCTGTACTAAATTGTACTTTAATTATTTTATTTAAGTGTGGAACATTTTAGGTATTAACATGTTAATATTAAGTCTTCCTATCCATGAACACAGTGTCTTTCCAACCATTTATGTTTTCTTTAATTTCTTTCAGCCATGTTTTGTAATTTTCAGTGTATAAATCTTTCACCTCCCTGGTTAAATTTATTCCCAGGTGATAATGAGATAGATATTTTATAACCCAATGAACAGAGACAAGTCAAAGTTTTCATACATGAGTTATTCTCTTATCAAAGCCCAGAGATGCCTGTAATGGTTTCACCCCTCCAGTTACAGTTATCTGAACAAACGTGCTCCAGAGCTGTTGGTGATGAACAGAGGGTACTGGGGAACAAGTTCAAGTCACTGTTTTTCAATTCTACACCAAAAGTGGAATTACTGGGTCATGTGATAAATTTATATTCCCACTAGCAATGAACAAGGGTTCCAAATTCTCCATGTCCTTGCCAACTCTTGTGATTTGCAGGGTTTTTTCATTTTTAATTTTTTATTATAGTCATCCTAGTGGTGTGAAGTGGTATTTCATTGTGTTTTTTCATATTGTGGTATAATATACCTAACACATTCGCATTGCTGTACAACTATCACCGCCATCCATCTGCAGAACTTTTTCACCTTCCCTAATTGAAACCCTGCACCCATTAAATACTAACTCCTCATCTGTCCGCCCCCCACCCCCGGCAACCACCATTCTACTTTCTGTCTCTATAAATTTGACTACACCAGGCACCTCATATAATTGGAGTCATAGAATATTTGTCTCTTTGTTGACTGGCTTATTTTACTCAGCATGATGTCCTCAAGGTTCAGGAGATAGTAGTACAGATATCTCTCTGAGTCCCTGCTTTCAATTCTTTGTGGTATATACTTACAAGTGGGTTTGCTGGGTATAGTAATTTTATGTTTAATTTTCTTGAGGCACTTCCATACTGTTTTCCACAGTGGCTGCACCATTTGACATTCCCATCAGCAGCACACAAGGGTTTCAATTTCTCCATATTCTCAATGACACTTGGCTATTTTCTGTTTGTTTTGTTTTGGTTAATAGCCATCCTAATGGATGCCAAGTGGTATTACACTGTGGTTTTGATTTGCATTTCTCTAATTAGTGGTGTTGAACATCTTTTCATGTGATTATTGGCCACTTACATATTTTCTTTGGAGAAATGTCTATTTCGGATATTTGTCAATTTAAAAATTGGATTGTTTGTGTTTTTGTTTTTGAGTTGTGGGAGTTATTTATACATTCTGGATATTAAATCCTTATCAGCTATATAATTTGCAAATATTCCCTCCCATTCTATAGTTTGTCTATTGCTTTCTTTTTTTTTTTTTTTTCTGGCTGTGTTGTGTCTTCATTGCTGTGCATGGGCTTCCTCTAGTTGCAGTGAGCGAGGGCTACTCTTTGTTGCAGTGTGCAGGCTTCTCATTGCAGTGGCTTCTCTTGTTGTGGAGCATGGGCTCTAGGCATGTGGGCTTCAGTAGTTGTGGCACGTGGGCTCAGTAGTTGTGGCTTGTGGGCTCTAGAGTGCAGGCTCAGTACTTGTGGAGCACGGGCTTAGTTGCTCCACGGCATGTGGGATCTTCCCAGACCAGGGATCGAACCTGGGTCCCCTGCATTGACAGGCAGGTTCTTAACCACTGCACCACCAGGGAAGTCCCTTTGCTTTCTTGATAGTATTCTTTGATGAACAAAAATTTTTAATTTTGATGAAGTACAATTTATCTAGGTTTTCTTTAGTTGCTCATGGTTTTGGTGTCATAGCTGAGAATCCACAGTCATATCCAAGATCATGAATATTTATACCTATTTTTTCTTCTAAGAGCTTTATGGTTTCCACTCTTATATTTAGGTCTTTGATCCATTTTGAGTTAATTTTCGTACATGGTGTGAGGCTGGGGTCCAACTTCCTTCTTTTGCCTGTGAAAATCCAGTTGTCTCAGCTCCATCTGTTGAAGAGACTATTCTTTCTCCATTGAATGGCAGCCTTGTCAAAACTCGACTGGTGTTCAATGGATGGATTTATTTCTGGACCCTCAATTCTATTCTAATGGTCTGTCTATCCTTATGCCTCTACCACACTGCTTTGATTACTGTAGCTTTATAGTAAGTTTTGAAATCCAGAAGTGCGAGTCTTCCAACTCTATTCTTCTTTTTCAAGACTGTTTGGCTATTTGGGGCCCACTGCAATTCCAGAAGAATTTGAGGATTGGCTTTTCCATTTCTGCAAAAAAAAAAAAAATGTAAGTTTTGACAGGGATTACATTGAATCTGTAGAGTGTTTTGGGTATTGATGTCTTGATATTAAGTCCTCCTATCCATGAACATGGTGTCTTTCCATTTATTTAGGTCTTCTTTAATTTCTTTCAGCAATGTTCTATAATTTTTGGTATACAAATCTTTCACCTCCTTGGGTAAATTTATTCCCAGGTATGTTATTCTTTTACATGTATTGTAAATGGAATTGCATTATTAATGTTCTCCTCAGGTTGTTTTTTGCTGGTATATAAACAAATGACTAACTTCTGTGCGTTGATCTTGTATCCTGCAACTTGGCTGAATTTATCACCTCTAGTAGCTTTCTTGTGGATTCTTTGAGGATTTTCTATAAATATAGGATAATATCATCTGTGAACAGAGACAATTTTAGTTCTTCCTTTCCAGTTTGTATGCCTCTTCTTTCTTTTTCTTGTCTGATTGCTCTAGTCAGAATTTCTAGTATAATGTTGAATAGCAGTGGTGAATATGAACACCCTTATCTCATTCCTGATTTTGTGGAAAAGCTGTCAGTCTTTCACCCTGAGTATGATGCTAGGTGTGGGTTTTTCATAAATGTCCTTTATCATAGTGAAGAAGTTAAAGGAAAGTGACTCTTTAAAATGTTATTTTTAGAAATAATTTGAGGCCTAGGATGATGTTATTTTGGTGTTATTTTTCTCCAGAGACGATTTT
Source organism: Delphinus delphis (assembly GCF_949987515.2). Lineage (NCBI taxonomy): Eukaryota > Metazoa > Chordata > Mammalia > Artiodactyla > Delphinidae > Delphinus > Delphinus delphis. The sequence continues at coordinate 99,945,570 of NC_082684.1, forward strand.
CAGTTGCTTTTGTCAGCTCCTAGAGGCTTCAGCAATGCAGAATTATTTTAATTCAAATTTCGAGTTTGGGATTTCTGGGCACCTGCAACCAGAGAGAAGGCTGGCTTACTCCCTTAATCCCCAGGCACAGCCATCTGGGGGCCCATCACAAAGCAGGGGACTGGCTTCCTGGGTTCCCACCCTTGGAGGGACCTGGACTCAAAACTCATCTTTCTAACCCTGTGTGGTTGCCAGAGCCAGAATGCAAGTGCTCAGGGCAGAAGCTGTCCAAGTGCTGCATAACTCTCTGGATTCCTCCTAGATCTTGGCCTGGTATTCTCTCATTATCCCCATAATTCTTTGATGCTTTAAAAAAACATATTTAAAAAATATTTCATTTGGCTTCTTAGTTGTCTTCAGCAGGAGAATTCGCTAGCCTGCTGTTCCTGGAAGAGGAGTTCTCTGCTGATTATTACTTTTCCAGAGGTAGGGATTGTGAGATCCAAGTACAAATTTCTTCTGTCTTATAGGAGACACAAAGGGACAAGTTCATTTCTCATCCATTTATGGAGAGGTATATGTTGAAAAGAGCAGGAATCTGGAACAAGGGGCCTGTAAGGGAGGCATCAGAATTACTTATCTCCCCTTTGTGCAAGAAGGTGTGAGGCTTGCCTTTCACAAAAAGCTCAGCTACCTTCTTTGCTTAAGAACAATGGTCTCACAATACTACAAAGCTACAGTAATCAAAACAGCATGGTATTGGCACAAAAACAGAAATATGGATCAATGGAACAGAAAGGAGAGCCCAGAAATAAACCCACAAACCTATGGACAATTTATCTTCGACAAAGGAGGCAAGAATATGCAATGGGGAAAAGACAGTCTCTTCAGCAAGTGGTGCTGGGAAAATTGGACAGCTGCATGTAAATCAATGAAGTTAGAATGCTCCCCTACACTGTACACAAAAATAAACTCAAAATGGTTTAAAGATTTAAACATAAGACAAGATACCAGAAAACTCCTAGAAGAGAACATAGGCAAAACAGTCTCTGACATAAATGTTTTCTTAGGTCAGTCTCCCAAGGCAATAGAAATAAAAGCAAAAATAAACAAATGGGACCCAGTCAAATTTATAAGCTTTTGCAGAGCAAAGGAAACCATAAACAAAATAATGAGACAACCTACGGACTGGGAGAAAATATTTGCAAATGATACGACCGATAAGGGCTTAATTTCCAAAATATACAAACAGCTCATACAATTCAATAGTAAAAAACCAAACAACCCAATCGACAAATGGGCAGAAGACCTAAACAGATATTTCTCCAAAGAGGACATACAGATGGCCAACAGGCACATGAAAAGCTGCTCCCCATTAATCATCACTAATTATTGGCGAAATACAAATCAAAACTACAATGAGGCACCACCTCACACTGGACAGAATGGCCATAATTAAAAAGTCTACAAATAGGGCTTCCTGGGTGGCGCAGTGGTTGAGAGTCCGCCTGCCGATGCGGGGGACACGGGTTCATGCCCCGGTCCGGGAAGATCCCACATGCCGCGGAGCGGCTGGGCCCGTGACCCATTGCTGCTGAGCCTGCGCGTCCAGAGCCTGTTGCTCTGCAGCGGGAGAGGCCACAACAGTGAGAGGCCTGCGTACCGCCAAAAACAAAAAGTCTACAAATAATAAATGCTGGAGAGGGTGTGGAGAAAAGGGAGCCCTCCTACACTGTTGGTGGGTGCCACTATGGAAAACAGTATGGAGGTTCCTCAAAAAACTAAAAAGAGAGCTACCATATGATCCTGTAATCCCACTCCTGGGCAAATACCCAGACAAAACTACAATTCGAAAAGATACGTGCAGCCCAATGTTCATAGCAGCACTGTTTACAATAGCCAAGACATGGAAACAACCTAAATGTCCATTGACAGATGAATGGATAAAGAAGATGTGGTGTATATATATATATATATACACACACATACATATACATACATATATATATATAAAAAATAGAATATTACTCAGCCATTAAAAAGGATAAAATAATGCCATTTGCAGCAACATGGATGGACCTAGAGATTATCATACTAAGAGAAGTAAGTCAGACAGAGAAAGACAAATACCATGTAATATCACTTACAGGTGGAATCTAAAATACCACACAAATCAACATATCTATGAAACAGAAACAGACTCACAGACATAGAGAACAGACTTGTGGTTGCCAAGGGAAGGGGGGTGGGGGAGGGATGAATTGGGAGTTTGGGATTAGCAGATGCAAACTATTACATACAGAATGGATAAATAACAAGGTCCCACTATATAGCACAGGGAACTATATTCAATATCCTGTGATAAACAATAATGGAAAAGAATATGAAAAAGAATATATACATATATATGTATAACTGAGTCACTTTGCTGTACAGCAAAAATTAACACAACATTGTAAATCAACTATATTTCAATAAAATTTTTTAAAAAAGAACAATGGTCTATTAGTCTTATCTGATTTAGGGAGAAGAAAAAGTTGCTATAAGGTGGTTCCAGGGGTCTCCAGGAATCTCCCATAACACTAGGACATGTATTACTACAACCTTTCACAAGAGAAAAGCACTGAGGAGCAAAGAGGGCCAAGGAGTTGCCAGCTCCTACCCTCCCTATTTTTCTCCTCCCCTTTCCCCTCCTCCCTCCTTCCTTTCTTTATGATTCACTTCTAGGAAATTGACTCACCTTAATTATTTATTGCATTTAATATGACAGAACTTTAAGATTTTCTAAAATACAGAATTGATTTTTAAAAGAGCAAAGTAATTTAAATTTCTAGATCAGTCTCTCCGTCAGCCCCCAAATCAAATTTCACCAAGGAGGTAGATCCCTATCCTAACCCACCTACACCAAAATCCCCTGCTGCGCTGCCTGGAGCTTTTTCCATGTCATTTATACATAGAAGGAATTGATTCACATATATTTTGGAAGCACATCTAATACGTAAATGGGAGTTCACTGGAGGTTTCCAACTCTTGGTCACTCTTCCCATGGTGTGTCAACTGGCGGCCCCCTATATTTTTAGTCCATGTTTAATTCACCACTGACACCTGCCATACAGCCTCAAATCCATCCAATTCTCCACGTTAATCCAAAACACTGTCACCTCTTGCCTCCATGACAGCAACAGCATCTCATCTCTCTACATTCCCTTGGGGATCCCTTAATCCATTTTCTATACTGTGGTCAGAAAGCTCTTTCCAAAGCTCCTTATCATCTTTTTTTTGGCACCGTGTAGAATTCTCCGTAACACTGAACCATTTGCAATTGGCCTTGGAGCAATTATCCATATGCTGCTGGTCTCCCCACTACACTGAAAGGTCTCTGAGTACAGGAAGCTGGTCTGCTTCTGCTCATCCTTACACCCTCAGTGTCTGGTACACGGTGAGTGTTTAACATATTTTTTAAAATACTACATAATGTCAATAAACTCTATGTAACTTACTTATTTGTTATGCTTGTTATCTGTTTCTCACCTTGCCCCTGGAAGGCAAGGGGTTGGCTGTTCTGTTCACCCATGTTCTCTGACAGCCTAAAAGGGGGCCCAGTGCTTAGAGGGCCCTTTGTGATCTTTTGTTGGAGGAATGGATAAATGAATGAATGAGTGAGTTGACTACAGTGAGAACCTAACTTCCTGGCAGTCCAGGATCTTGTTTGGTATAATTCCAAGCCCTTAAAAAGTGCTGGCCTGCACATTTCTAGATAGAGAATGTCTCCAGGAAATTTGAATTTGTACTCCAGTGCTCAGAACCATGCCAGTCAGAGGCTCAGTCCTGTTACAGGTAAGAACTGCAGGAGGAGTAGCTTTGGCCACAGGCCAGCGTTCTGAGGTCAGCCACTTCACCTGTGGAATTCCCACACCTGTTCATCCTTGGGCCATCCCTTTGAATTGGAAAATAAATCCCATCCCTGCTCAGGTGTTGATTGATAAAGGCTTGAGCTACTGCCCCTTCAAGAGGAATTTGCATTTTAATAGAGGCTCATCAGCCCCAAAGGAATCAGTATCTCTTCTAAAGATGTAATTTTCCATCACAGCAACTGAAATATTTTGGGGCGAGACGCTGCAGTGTCGCCGATCCAGATCAACAGGCGGACTCCCTCAGTCCCGCCTTGAGGCTGTGTAAGACTGACCCACCATTTCCCACTATTATTACTGTGAACGTTGCCTCTTTGTGTCTAACCTCCTTAGGTCGCCTGACACTCGTGGGCCTCTCATGTCAACACAAGCCTTTTCAACACTGGCAGTCTTAAAGTGGTCACATCAACAGGGCCACAAGGTGAATTGTGACAAAACTTCCAAGCTTTCTTGGTACCCTAAGGAAGCCAACAGTCAGGTGTTTAAAACCTAATACGGGCAAAAGGGAGTAGAGACGATTTCGTAGGTCCTTCATGATACAGTTCATTTAAATTCGTTTTGTGCAATTTGTTTTCAGCCCCAACTTTTTACTTGTATCAAAAGCCCTGCAAATGGAAGGTGGGCAAGAGACATCCGTTCGTGAGCTGAGAATATTCTAAACGCCGAGCCCTCCAGGGGCGAGTTCTCAGTGGTGCCTTGAGAAATTCTGGAACTGCAGAAATTCTGGATCTTGGAATTCCGCATTCGAGAGCGGCTCCTGCTCGCCACACCTGGGACGGAGCGCTCGGAATTCACATCCTCCCGACCCCCGCCCCGCCACGTACGCCCCTCCGGCGCCCCGGGCCTGCCCCAGGCTAGGCGGCGGCTCGCCCCCTGTGGCGCGGCCGGGCCGCGGGCCCGGCTCCCAGGCCCCTTACCCGCCGCTGGCCCGGGGCTCCGCCTGCCGCCCTCGCCCTTGAAGCGCCCGCGATCCCCACTCCCCTCCGCGGCGAGGGGCGCGAGCACCGAGGCCCAGCCACTGGGACCACACCTGCGCCAGCCCGTTCCCGCCCCGCTCGGGCCCAGCTGGAGCTCCGGGCCCGGCCCCGGCCCCGGCCCCGCGCGCGGCGGCGGGGCTCGCGCCCGGGGACAGAGGCGGCGGCGGCGGCTCGCTCCCGCGCCTGAGCTGGGGAGCGCGCCGGGCGGGCGGGAGAGGGCGCAGCGCGGCGCGGCCGGCGGGCGGCCCTGCTGAGCGGCGGCGGCGGCATGGGCGCGGGCACCGGCGGGGGCTGCGGGTGCCCGGCTCCCCGCCCGGCCCGGCCCGCTCCCAGCGCGCTGCCGTCGCAGCCCCCGCGGCTCGCGGGGAGGCCAACCCCGCAGCTGAAGCAACTTGCCTCGGACCCTCGGTGAGGAGGGGCGGCGCGCGGGGCCGGACGGGAGCAGGAGAGGCGTGCGGGCGCTATGCCTCCGGCCGGCGGTCTCCGCGCGCCGCGCCCCGCCGCGCTGCCCCGCAGCCTGTCCCGCCTGCGCGAGTGCCCGGGCCGCTCTCGCATCGTGCTGGCGCTCGGGGCCACGCAGATGGCGCTCGGATGCCTCATCGTGGCCGTCAGCTTCGCTGCGCTGGCGCTCACCACCTCGGCCCGCGTCCGCCACTCCTGCCCCTTCTGGGCCGGCTTCTCGGTGAGTGTCGGCGTCGGGCGCGCACGGGGCTACGGGGGGGGCGAGCCCACCAACCCGCGGGCGCCAGGTTCGGGGCTCAAGCGCCCGGGCGAGCTGCCGCAGCCCGGGGTGCGGTTCAAAACTCGGGAAGGATAACTCCGGGGACCCGACTCACCGCTCGCCGCCCTGGGAGCGTGGCTTTCCCTTTCCCATCGCGCTGGTCCCGGAGTAACTTTTCTTCGAGGAAGCAGAAGCCAGGCGCCCGCGACCACCCGAGGGGCCTTCGGGTGAGGGTGGGCGGCGGGCGCGCTCCGAGGCGGGCGGCTGCGCCCTGGGGCCCCCGGCTTCCCGGGGGCCGGAGACCCGCCGGGCGGGCTGGGCGGCCCTGAGCGAGGCGGGAGCAGGGGTGCGAGCCTGGTGCCGGGCCGCGGCTCCGTGCGCGGGGCCTCCGCGGCGGCTCTGGCCGGGCACTGGGGAGCAGGGCGCGTCGCGTCGGGTCGCGGGGCAGTCGAGGCGGCGGGAACCGGCCGGACCCGCTTTGGCCGCCCACCCGCTTGGCGTCCAGGACTTGGCGCGTCCCGCGTTTGGCGGGAACGGGCCGGCGAGCTCAGCGGGCGGCGGGCCTGGGCGAGCGAATGCTGGCGGCGTCGGGGGGCGTGTTCAGTGAGCTTCGTCGCCGCGAGGGTGACCGATTTTCAGGATTTTGACCCCCAAATAAGAGAATCCAGTGGCTGACAAACCTCCATAGGAGCAAAACCACCAGGAAATCCCATTAAAGGAAATGATTGTCTCCAAGAGTTAATTTTGGGGGGTATTTTTTGATTGAAGTTGTATTTTCCTGTATTAGTAAAGAACGGACATATGGAAACGGTAATAATCGATGCAGAGCAGATAGTCTTTATAAAGAGAGGCACTTGTTCTGCGAACTCTTGACATCTGTAACTACATTTGGTTTCTGGTGCCGGAGTACATCTTATAGGTTTAAACTGTAAACCCAGTGTGTTTAAGTTCCATCTCCAGAAATCCAAACCAAGCCTTTGTAACGAATGTTTGCTATTTGTTGTTGAGTTTTGAAATTTAAAAATTCTGTCCAGCTTCGCTTTTTGTTGTTGTTGTTCTTTTGTAATGGCCTTTGTTCTCTAAGTCCGATGCCCGGCTGGTAAAATGAGATCTGAGCAGAACTGACTCTGTGACACCCTGATCGATACAGGTATGGTGGTTCATCCTAATGGGGGTATTAATTTTCAAAGCTTATTTCAGACCAGGGGTGAGTCTTTGAGAGCTGATTAGGACATCAGCTATAGCTAATTAGGCCATAGCTCGCAGTGTTCTAATCAAAGACAGGGGTTTGGAAGCAAGACTCAGAAATCATGATTAAAACGGTCCCCTGTATAGTCTTCCTACCTCTGTAGCTCAGTTTTTAGCATGATTTAGTATGCATTGTTTCCATGTGGTCTGTCTAGTGGGCGCGAGTTTGTGTCTGCTGGAGCGGCCTACAGGTGGCAGACTGGTAAATGAGCTTCTCTTCCTGGCTTCTCCCTGGGCCTCTGCTTCTCCACCTAGTCCTAGCTATGTGGCTTTGGCACTTTCAAAGGGCATGGAAAAAGAGCTGCCTTTTAATAATAAACTTAAAAGGGAAAACACTTGTCAAAAACGGTAGAAAAACTGTTTATGTGAAAAATGTACATTCACTGCATTTTAGTCTAAAGAGTTAAATAAATATGTAATCCATGGATTCAGTTTGGGTGATTCATGGTTATTCCTTTCCACAGCTATAACCTATTAGTCCTAACTTCCTGCGATTCAGAATAATTCCACACGTGTCTGCTGTGTGCAGACGTGCCTCTAGGCTCTGGGGACAACAGTGAACAACATTCTCTGCTTACGTTTTAGAGGTTGTAGATTCTGCTCTCCGTCCACGTCCTGCTCCCCGCCTCTTTACACCCACTGTTTCATGTGCTAGTTTTCTTTCTTGAAACTGAATCTACCACATGCACCTTGACACTTCTTTCCAAACAGTATATACCATTTTTTACATATGACCTCTGCCCTTTGCAGACATGGTGGTTGGTTCCAGTGATGTTGGGACAGGTCTGCATGTTGGCGTGGCTTTCGGCGCTAACACTGGCCCCTTGCCATGGATGTGCCTGCCTGCCTGGACCTGGAAACCACTTTGCAAGGATAGTTTTCTTTTACGAATGGTGACTAAGATGGCCGGCTTTACACCAAAATCTGTTCTGCGTGGTTTAGGGCTGCCCTGTGTTTCCTCTGCATTTCCTGAAATAAGAGGTGTGGGCTCTTTAGCACTCTCTAGGTTGCTAGGCCTTCTCTGTGGTGTGTCCATGGTGAAGAACCATTGTAAAAATAATTTTCCTTTATTGAAGAAAAAACAATGCCCAAGAAAATGGCTTGCATTTATTGAGCACGTACCGTGGGCCAGGCGTTAAGCTGAGTGTTTTTCGTGCTGCGATAGCACATTTCGTCTGTGGCCCCTGGCGCCCCTGCTCTTGCACAGTTCCCTGCACTTGAACTTGGACTGGACCTCTGACTGGCCTTAGCCAGTGGGATGCAGCAGAACTAAGGCTGTCTCCAGGGCTAGGCCTAAGCCCTGAGATGTCCTGGCAGCTTCTGCAGAGTCCACTGAGGTGAAGAGGGATTAAGGAACTTGCTGTATTAGTCAGGGTTCTCCAGAAAAAGAGAACCAATAAATACATGTGAGCAAGCTGGAGACCCAGGCACGCTGCTGGTATAATTCAGTCCAAGTCCAAAGGCCCAGGAACTGGAGGGCCCGTGGTGTAATTCCCAGCCTGGCCCCAAAGCCTGAGGACCCGGGGTGCTGATGGCTGAGGGCAGGAGCAGATGGATGTCCCAGCTCAGAGAGAGTGAATCTGCCCTTGTTCCGCCTTTTTGTCCTACTCAGGCCCTCACTGGCTTGGATGAGGCCCATCTGCGTGGATAAAGGTGACCTTCTTTACTCAGTCTGCTGATTTCAGTGCTAATCTCTTCTAGAGACACCCTCTCAGACACACTCCCAAATGATGTTTTCCTGTCTATCTGGGCACCCCTTCGTCTAGTCAAGTGGATACATAAAATTAACCTTCATGCCTGCCCAAGGTCACACCTGGCCAATGTCAGGTTTGCACTTTTTTTTTTTTTAACATCTTTTTTCCAGTATAATTGCTTTACAATGTTGTGTTAGTTTGTGCTGTACAACAAAGTGAATCAGCTGTCTGTATACATATATCCCCAGATCCCCTCCCTCTTGCGCCTCCCTCCCACCCTCCCTGTCCCACCCCTCTGGGGGTTAAAAAGCACCGAGCTGATCTCCCTGAGGTGGATGGACCTAGAGTCTGTCATACAGAGTGAAGTAAGTTGGAAAGAGAAAAACAAATACTGTATGCTAACACATATATATGGAATCTAAAAAAAAATGGTTCTGATGAACCTAGGGGCAGGACAGCAATAAAGACGCAGGTTTGCACTTAGTTGCTCTGACTTGTGAGGCCACAGTCCTAGCCATTAGACTTAATTGCCCCCCAGGCAGAGGCTGATGGGGGTGGTGGGGTGGTGGAATAGAGCAGGTGTAAAGGGTCAAAGGTAGAGCCTCCACAGGGAGGACACACCTGTTTCTTAGGAAAAGCACAAAATATGTGTAGAAAGGTGATGATTCAAGAGCACTTTGGGGAGGCATGAAATTAGGGAAATTGAGGAAGTCTGAGGATCGGGGACAAGGCTGGGGGGTCCTTGGCAAGGTTGGAAACGGGAAGGGGCGGCAGGTCTGGACAGGGAGCAGCTGCTGTTTCAGTGACTTGAGAACCACCTGCAAATGGTGGTCCTGTTCTGGGCCCCTGCCATCCAGTTGGAAATTAGGGGTGGGCTGACTTCCTCAGGGGATAAATGCTTGGCCCGTTTTGAGAGATGATGATCTATATGAACAGTTTAGAAGACTACCAGGGCTGTGTGTGTTTTTTTAAATGATCATCGAATTCAGTTTTTTTTAAAAAAGTGAACCTTATATCATAGAATAGACTAGACAGGTTAATATATGTAATAAAAAATATTAAAAATGGAATTAAAGGGGAGGGGAAGGAAATCTGCAGTGCTGCCTCTGGCACTAGTGGAGGTCTTGAGTAGGTATCCTTTGATAGACCAGCCTCATTCTTTTTCTTTGAAGTTTTCTTCATGCCCAGGACATCAGCGACAAATAAGTACCCTGTGAATTATCCACATTGCCAGTTACCCGTGTTGATAAAGACATAGCCAGACATAGCCCTTAGGAGCTGACTGTTTATGCACGTGTGTGTATGTATTTTTTTTCCTTTAAAAGCAACACTATACTCCAAAAGCAACAGATGCTTGTTGCAATAACTGAAAACACAGAAGGGTATAAAGAAAATGGCGACAGTGCCTTCTTCCATCCCAATTCTGTACCCACAGGTAACCTGCATTGATGGTGTCGTTTCATGTGACCTTTCCATACTTTCCTTTACAATCACAAAAATATTAGGATTTATGTATATGTGTGGAATATGTCTCTTTTCTTTTAAATAATCTTTACAAGAGGTCATACTACACACCTTACTCCGTGGCTTCTTTTTTTTCTTTTATTTCGTGTATAATAAATATTCCCAGCCATAATTTATTATTCTTATTATTCCCATTATTTTTAATGACTGCATAAGGGTCCATAGTATGAATTTTTATAATTTATTCAGTTCTTTTCCTGCTGAGAATACTCTGTGTCAGTTCTGTGTCTCTATAAACAATGCTGCTTATCTAGCCTTAGAGACCAGTGCTTGTTTTCTGAGCATAAATTCCCCAAAGTGGAATGGCTTGTCGGAGGGTATTCAAATTTGGAATTTCATTAGATATTGCCAGATTAATTCCACAAAAGGTTGCAGTCATCCCTGCCCAGAGAAGCATGACACCAGGGTGCCCTTTTGCCACCCTCTTACCAGCCCAGGCTGTTAGCATTCCTTAACATTTTATTCCTCTGATGAAGAAAAACATATTTCATTGTTTTCACTTGATCTGACTTTCCATGGTTATTTCTCTCATATGTTGCAAATGTTTTCTTGCAGTTTTTCATTTCTCATGTGGCTTAATTTTTGGTGTCTTTTACCGTATATAAAATTTTAAAACTTTTTATGTAGTCAAATCTGTTTTCTCTTCTGCAGTGTGAGGGCTGTTTTCTTAGTTAAGATGGTTGTCATTACAGAGGTCACACAAACATTCCTTTACATTTCCTTCTAATGTTTTTATTTTATTTTTTGCATTCAAATTTTACATCATCCAGAATTTGTTTTGCATATGGTATGAAAAAAGGGCCTAACTTTATTTGCTTGCAAAGTTCCTATGTACCTATGCTTATGTTTTGGATTCTATTCAGTTTTACTCTCTTTTATTTTTTTTCATTGAGATGTAATTGACACAGAATATTATACTAGTTTCAAGTGCACAACATAATGATCCAATACTTGTATGTATTGCAAAATGATCACAATAAGTCTACTTATGCAATAAGTCTACTTACATATTCATCACCATATATATCGTAGTTGACAAAATTCTTTTTTCTTGGGATGAGAACTTTTAGGATTTAGTCTCTTAGCAGCTTCGAAACATGCGGTACAGGATTGTTGTTAACTATAGTCGCCATACTGTACGTCACATCCCGTGACAACTTTACTCTCTTCATTGTTTTAGGGTCAATACCGCATACTTCTGATTAAGGCAACATCCTGGTGAGTTTTGCTGTTTGGTCAGGCAGGTCCCTCCATACTGTTTTCTTTTTCAAAAGTGCCTTGGCTCTTCTTCTGTATTAACTTTAAAATATCTGTGTTTATTACTCATAAATTAGTAGTTTCCAGTAATACCCTCTTAGGATTTTTTTAAAATTTATTTTATTTTTTGGCTGCATTGGGTCTCCGTTGTTGTGCACGGGCTTTCTCTAGTTGTGGCAAACGGGGTGCACGGGCTTCTTATTACAGTGGCTTCTCTTGTTGCGGAGCACAGGCTCTAGGAGCGTGGGCTCAGTAGTTTTGGCGCGCGGGCTCTACAGCGCAGGCTCAGTAGTTGTGGCTTGTGGGCTCTAGAGCGCAGGCTCAGTAGTTGTGGTGTGTGGGCTCAGTAGTTGTGGCTTGCGGGCTCTAGAGAACAGGCTTAGTAGTTGTGGCACACGGGCTTAGTTGCTCCGTGGCATGTGGGATCTTCCCAGACCAGGGCTTGAACCCGTGTCCCCTGCATTAGCAGGCGGATTCTTAACCACTGCGCCACCAGGGAAGCCCAACCCTCTTAGGATTTGGATTGCAATTGCATTACATTGATGGATCAATTTTGGAAGTACTGACAGTTTTATCATATGAAAACTTCCAATTCAGGAACATGGTTTGCATCTTCATTTCTTTGTCCTTTGTCTTTATACCTTTCAGAAAAATCTTTTATGGGGATGCGTTCATGGGGACAGATTTTCAGTCTCCCCTAAACTGCTTTTGAAAAGTAAACCAGTTTCTAAGATCATCCTAGAAAAAGCTGAGCAAGGACAGGTTGATGAAAGATGGGAGACGCCCACAGGTCAGGACATAGACGGTGTAGCCAGTCTACCAGCAGCAGCCGGAGCTGCAGATGAACAGCAGGGGAGGCGGGGCGTGGGTGGTGGGCAGTGAACGGGAGCTGTTGACAGGCTGTGGGAACCAAAATCACCACGAATTACTCAAGCGGCAAAGTGGGTGGGCGCCGGAGAGGTGCTCTGGGGCTTCTGGTTGTGGGTGAGAACAGTAGCCGTGCAGGGACATGGAGCACAAGCCTGGGAGCATCCGACAAATGCACAGTGAGTCTTTTCTCCTAGAAGGTCAGAGCCTTACCCTGAGCTGAATGACTGGAAACATAAACCAAACTGAGCAGGATGGGTACACAGACGGCAAGGCAGGGGAGGTTCAGACGGTGCAGGTCGGGGGAAAGAGATCTCAGAAACTGCTCCAGCAGCAAAAGAGAAGACCCCGAGCAGAGAGTGTGGTCTTGGAAATTAAGGACTTCGGGGGTCTAGAGCTGGAGCAAAGGGCCAGGGTGGGAGTGAGCTTTATGAGGGTTCTGGATTTAACTCTGAGAAACAAATAAGTGGATACATAGAGATCTCACACTTGAGTTCTTTACAGATCCATAGAGCCCGGCTGGGAAAGCTGTCCTAGCCCATCCTCCCTTCTTTAGGAGCTTTCTCTTCTCACATCGGGAAAATCCACCTCATTCATACATGGGGAACAAAAAATGGAACATTAGGTAACTTTATGCAAAATTGATTCAAAGGAAAATGATGAAAATGAACATAATGGTGCTACAGAAAATGAGAGCACACCAGAAAAATCATAAACTAATATTTCAAGATAAGCTAAAAGAAAAAACAATTTGAAAGAGTAACATCCAGCAGAAATTTAGAAACGACAAAGGATATGGCTAGGTAACAGAAAATTATGAAATGAGAACAGATTGATGTCAGGAAAGAATTAGGAAAAAATGAATTTTAGGAAGGAAGGCTAAATTGTGTCCAGAAGGAACACAAGAACAAATGGTTTCCATAGACAGCACAGGAGTAAAAATACAGGATGAAAAGGAGAAAAATGAAAACAATAGCCAATAAAGAAAGGGATAGAGTGAATTAGAAAGTATAGGAGACAGGCAAAAGAGATCTGATATATATATATATACAATTAGAGTGTCTAAGACAGAAGAATAAAGCAATGGAATAAAATAAATATTTAGAACTATAATGCAAGAAAAGTCTCCTAAAAATAAAAGAAGACCTGAAAGTGTCTACCATGTAACTGTGGGGGGGGGGGGCGGGAAATCAATGCAGAATAATCAACATTGAGATATATCCCTGTAAAATAATGAATGTTAAAGATAAGGAAAAAATCCTTTGGGCATCCAGATAAAAAGTCCTAGTCATTTGTATTGTGCATTGGAATTCTCATAGCCAAATAAATTCTTTGCTAGAAAAGGTGAAGCAATATTTTATTATTATTTTTTTAAGATGTTGGGGGTAGGAGTTTATTAATTAATTAATTTATTTTTGCTGTGTTGGGTCTTCGTTTCTGTGCTAGGGCTTTCTCTAGTTGTGGCAAGCGGGGGCCACTCTTCATCGCGGTGCGCGGGCCTCTCACTATCGCGGCCTCTCTTGTTGTGGAGCACAGGCTCCAGACGCACAGGCTCAGTAGTTGTGGCTCATGGGCCTAGTTGCTCCGCGGCATGTGGGATCCTCCCAGACCAGGGCTTGAACCCGTGTCCCCTGCATTAGCAGGCAGATTCTCAACCACTGCGCCACCAGGGAAGCCCAAAGCAATATTTTAAAAAGTAAATTTTGGGGGGAAAAAGTTGAAATTTCCAACTTGTAGAAAAGTTTTAGAACAGAACTGAGAACTCCTGTGCTGTATCCCTTCAGTTAAGTTCCCTGATTGTAACCATTTTACTGTATTTGCCCCATGGCTTGCACTTGTGTACCCTGTCTCTCTTCCTCAGTGGGGGAAAAAAAAATCCATTATCATTAGTTTTTTTCTTGACCTTTTTGGGAGCAGGCTGCAGACATGATGCCCCATCACCCCTAATAATTTCAGAGTATATCACTGCCACTCGAGGATACTGTTCTGTATTACCAGCACAAACTCCTCCAGACTAGGAAATCAACATTGAAAGAACACTGTCACCCGATTCATAGACTCCATTGCAATTTCACCAACTGTCCAAATAGTGTTCCTTTCCCCTTTCTGGCCCAGGATCCTATCCAGGAATATGCATGTCTCATTTCTCTTCGCGCTCTTCAGTCTTCCTTTCTGTTTTGTGTTTTCCATGGTCTTAAAGAGTATAAGCCTTATTATTCTATAGGATGACCCTGAACCTGGGTCCATCCGGTTTATCCTCATGGCCACTCTTGGGTTATGTGTTCTTGGAAATGAATGAAAAGCAGAATGGAGGTGCAAGATGTTCTTTCAATTCCTTCTGTCTTCCGTATTCTCTGATGAGCAGTCCATGGTAATTTAAATTGTTGTTCCCATGTGAGTTGACTGACTTTTTCTCCTTTCATCTCCATTCTGCTATTAAACTCACCCAGTGAAATTTTTACTTTGGTTAGTCTGTTTTTCAGTTTTAAAACTTTCCATGGGTTTCCTTTCATATCAACTCGTTTTTTTTTTTTTCCTTTTAGTTTTTGTAGCTTTTCATTCATTCCCAAAACGTTCGCTCTTACTTACTGGAACATTTTTATCTTCACTGCTTTAAAGTCTTTGATCATTCCAAGATCTATCAGTGATTGTGTTTTCCCCTGGGAGTTGACAGTCCTAATTCTTTGTAGGCTGAGTAACTTTGGATTATATCCTGGACATTTTGAATATTATGTTGTGAGTCTCTGTACATTGTTTAAATGCAATTAAGAATGTTGCTATTTTTGATGACACAAATGAACTTATCTATGAAATAGACTCACAGACATAGAGGACAGACTTGTGGTTGCCAAGGGAGAGGGGGCGGGGGAGGGATGGAGTGGGAGTTTGGGATTAGCAGATGCAAACTATTATATATAGAATAGATAATCAACAAGGTCATACTGTATAGCACAGGGAACTGTATTCAATATCCTGTGATAAACCATAATGGAAAAGAATCTGAAAAATAATATATATTTATATATGTATAACTGAATCACTTTGCTGTACAGTAGAAATTAACACAACATTGTAAATCAACTATATTTCAATAAAATTTTTTAAAAAAGAATGTTGCTATTTTTGTGTTAACAGGCTATCCATTCTCTCCGATTTAGACCATGTGGAGCCCAGCCTTCTGTGGATTGTCATTCTGATGTCAGTCCAGTTTTCAAAGTCCTTGTAGTAGTTTTCAGCCTGTCCTGCACATACAACGCCCAGTGGCCAGTCTGGTTCTGGGATGGTGATCTCTCCTGTAGTTCTGTATAGCACAGGGAACTCTACTCAACATTCTGTAATGGCCTATGTGGGAAAAGAATCTAGAAAAGAGTGGATATATGTCTATGTATAACTGATTCACTTTGCGGTACACCTGAAACTAACACAACACTGTAGATCAACTCTACTCCAATAAAAATTAAAAAAACAAGAAAGGATTCTGTTTAGGGTCGTGTCTTCACCTCAGGGATGAGCCCACTAGTTGATAAACAAATTTCAGGGATCACCTCCCGCAGTTCCTCCCTCTGTGATCTTCCTGATGTTTTCTGTTTCCCTGGGGCTTCTCTTATCCAGTCCTCCAAGAATGCTAGGGCTTGTTTTTTTTTTTTTTTCAAGTAAATATTAAGTTTATTTAAAAAAATTTTTTTTAGGAGTAATGCGTGACTTTTTTTTTATTGGGGTATAGTTGTTTTACAATGTTGTGTTAGCTCCTGCTGTGCTGCGAAGTGGAGTTCCCTGTGCTATACAGCAGCTTCTCATTAGTTATCTATTTTATACTTATTAGTGTATCTACGTCAATCCCAATCTCCCAATTCATCCCACCCCCTCCTTTCCCCCCTTGGTGTCCATACATTTGTTCTCTACATCTGTGTCTCTTTGTGCCTTGCAAACGGGTTCACCTGTATGATTTTTCTGGATTCCACATAGATGCGTTAATATACGATATTTGTTTTTCTCTTTCTGACTTACTTCATTCTGTTTGACAGTCTCTAGGTCCATCCGCATCTCTACAAATGACCCAATTTCGTTCCTTTTTATGGCTGAGTAATATTCCATTGTATATATGTACCACATCTTCTTTATCCATTAGTCTGTCGATGGGCATTTAGGTGCTTCCATATCCTGGCTGTTGTAAACAGTGCTGCAATGAACATTGGGGTGCATGTGTCTTTTTGATTAATGGTTTTCTCTGGGTATATGCTCAGGAGTGGGATTGCTGGGTCATATGGTAATTCTATTTTTAGTTTTTTAAGGAACTTCCATACTGTTCTCCACAGTGGCTGTGTCAGTTTACATTCCCACCAACGGTGCAAGAGGGTTCCCTTTTCTCCACGCCCTCTCCAGCATTTATTGTTTGTAGATTTTTTGATGATTGCCATTCTGACTGGTGTGAGGTGATACCTCATTGTAGTTTTGATTTGCATTTCTCTAATTATTAGTGATGTTGAGCATCTCTTCATGTGCCTCTTGGCCATCTGTATGTCTTTGGAAAAATGTCTGTTTCGGTCTTCCATTTTTTGATTGGGTTGTTTGTTTTTTTGTTATTGAGCTGCATGAGCTGTTTTTATATTTTGGAGATTAACCCTTTGTCTGTTGCTTCATTTGCAAATATTTTCTCCCATTCTGAGGGTTGTATTTTTGTCTTGTTTATGGTTTTCTTTGCTGTGCAAAAGCTTTTAAGTTTCATTAGGTCCCTTTTGTAAGACCGGACACTATAAAACTTAGAGGAAAACATAGGAAGAACACTCTTTGACGTAAATCACAGCAAGATATTTTTCGACCCACATCCTAGAATAATGGAAATAAAAATAAACAAAAGAATGCTAGGGCTTTACGTTGTCTTGCTTAGGGGCTGTGCAGTGGGGGGACAAAGCGAGAGAACCAGCAACAAGGCTTTGTCCCGCCCTCTTGGGACCAAGCCCCTCCTCTGGAGCAGGCAAAGGGGAAGGGTCTTCTGTGCGTTGCCAGCTCCTGTTTCTGCTGTGGTGTTGCTTGGGTGCTGGGGTGTGAGAGTGCTGCAGAGAGAAGAGAGAGAAACCCAGAAGCAAAAACACTGGGGATTTTCTCACTCTCTTTGGGCACTAGGGAGCCGATTTCCAAATCCTTGAGCCAGAGCTCGGGGGCTTCTCCTGGGCCCTGTCTGTCTGCCCGCATGCTCAATTGTGGGTTTTGGGCTGTGTTGCATTTTGGCTGGGGGATGCATGCTCAAGAGGGAGCAATGACAACCCTCTGCCACTGTGGTGGTAACTGGAGTTCCATCGCTCTCCACCCATCTGCCTGCTGTTTTGCTCTGAGTTTCCCAGTGGTCTATTCTCTGCATCCCATCAGGTCCACGGCTGCAATCAGTGGGAGACACAGGGTGGTGTGTGCTTCCTCCACCTGGGATAAAACCTCAGTGCTTTTAATCTGCTTCCTTTGTGAGCCAAGCATCCTGTCTTCAGAGAATTGTCCTTTAAATATAAAGGCCAGAGACATAGAGTTTTGTTTCATTAAATTTAATTTTTTATTTTGTATTGGAGTAGAGTTGATTTACAATGTTGTGTGAGTTTCAGATGTACAACAAAGTGATTCAGTTATACATATACATGTATCCATTCTTTTTCAGATTCTTTAAGTGAAGTCAGAGAAAGACAAATATCATGATATCACTTCTAGGAATCAAAAAAAATGATACAAATGAACTTATTTACAAAGCAGAAACAGAGAGAGGGTTATGAATTTGCAAGAACTCTGGGACTGGTTCCCCCTAGTGAGCCCTTTCATAGTTGTTTACTAGAGAGTGAGCTTCAGAAAACTGTTCAGTGATGGTGAAGCTTTTCATAAGGTCTAGTGATGAACAATGACTAGGTTTCACTGTAGAATTAAAACTCAAAGGTAGCAATAAGGGAGGCAGACTAATACATAGCATTAGACGTTTGGGTTATGTGGAACCGTACAGCTAGAAAAATAAATAGAAGGAGATGAGGGAGAAGTAGAATCAGCTGCTTAATTGGCACATTGGGGTGAGCTGGGATGGAAAAATGTCTCTGGAAACTGACAAAGAAGTGGAAGGTTAAGTTTATTGAAGACCATACAGATTAACAGCAGATTGAATACTGGTGACTAAAATGGATGCTTTAGGAAGAGCAGGTGGCGGGGGTGGGGGTGGGGAGACGGGGGGGCGGGGGGAGATGAAGAAGCAATTACTAGCTAATTACATTATTGCTCATAGGAGGGAGGTAATGATATCTAAAAGTGGAGGGTGCTAAGGGAGTTATATAAGGTAGTAATATAAAAGGAGCAACTAGAACCAAATCCTTCCTACGTACCTACAGAAACACAGAGAGAGAAGCAAGTAGACTGCAGCCCACGGACAAAAAGACTGAGTTTGTGCGTCAGTGTTATAAATATAAGGCTAAAAATCTGCAAAGCTGATGCCACACATACAGACTGTACTAACATTATATAAATGGGCTTAATTCACCTAGTTTAAAAAGTTTTTCAGGTTGACTTAACAAAGCAAGATCTGGAGATAGAGTTAAAATGAAGAGATTTAGAAAGGCCAAAAATAAAAGGACTGGAAAAGATATACCGGGCAAATTCAAATAAAAAGAAAGCAGGCCTCTCTCTCTCTCTCTCTTTTTAAATTGAAGTGTAGCTGACTTACAGTGTTGTGTTAATTTCTGCTGTACAGCAAAGTGATTCAGTTTTACACATATACACATTCTTTTTCATTTTGGTTTCTTACAGAATATTGAATATAGTTCCCTGTGCTATATATCCAGTAGGACCTTGTTGTTTATCCATCCTATGTATAGTAGTTTGCATCTGCTAACCCCAAACTCCCAATCCTTCCCTCCCCTATCCCCCTCCCCGTTGGCAACCACAGGTCTGTTCTCTATGTCTGAGGCCTCACTCTTGGTACCAGGCAAGGTAGGATTCATATATTCTTGCTTATTCGTGATACAATGTAATGTTGGATCTTTGTAGTTTGCTTCAGTGATTAACGTTTTTAATATGAATGTTAAATATTTGAGCAGGTGCAGTGTTCTAACCCTCTGTCCTATGGCTGCTGTACCTTTCTTGTCAAATGTGCTCCAAGCTTTTGTGGTGTTTGTTTGTGTTGTCTTTGAAGTTTCCCCTTCTCCAGGACTTACTGCTCCTATACAGAGAAACTGTTGACTTTTCTCTCTTATTTTGAAATTATTTATTCTACTTTTTAAAGTAAATGTCTTGTGCTTTCCATTTCTACATCCATATCATCTATAAATAATTGTTTCTTTATATTCAGTGTTTTCATATCTCAATATTTGTCATATGCTGCGTACTCCTGTCCTTATTGCATTAATCGGAATCTTCAGTTTTAATGGTACTGTGAAAGGAAGCATTCATGTCTTGCTCTTGAATTTACTGGGAAAAGCTTTAGTTTCATTGCTTTTATTTCTTATTAGGTAGGTAATTTTGATGACTTAAATTTTGCTGTAATTTCAAACTGGGAGAAAAGTTGCAAAAAAGTACAAAGAATGCCATATATCCTTAACCCAGATTCACCAATCATTAACATTTTGCCCCTTTCATTTTGTCATTTCCAGACCCCCAAACCCCCTGAACAATCAATTGGTCGACTGATTGATACCTCCATCTACATATATTTTCTGAATCACTGGAGAGTACGTTGCATGCCCCTTTGCCCCTAAATACTCCAGTGCATATTTCCTAAATAGGCATTACATAAACGTGAAGCCACCGTAAAAGTGAGGAAATTAACATCGATACAACACTATCCACAGTCCATATTCAAATTTTGCCAGTTGTCCCCAGAATGTTCTTTATAAATATTCCCCTCACCTGCTCTCTAGTCCAGTATTCAAATTAGGAATTTAAAAGTCAAACTTACGTAGTTTCCTGTTTAGAATTCTTACAAGGAATGACTGCTGAAATTTTCAGGTGTCATCTATTTATGTAATCCCTTGGTTTTTCTCTTTCAGTAATTGACGTACTGAAGGATGTTGATTGATTTCCTAATGTTGAATTATCCTTGGCTTTCTGGAATCATCCTTATCACTTATTCTTTTAAGATATTGTTAGAATCCATGTGCTGTAATATTAAGATGTTTGCTTCCATAGCCACATACAAAATTGGTCTGGAGTTTGTGCGTTCACACATGTACACAAGCATACACTATCTTTATTAAACCTTGTTATGTTGTGCTGGCTTTGTAACATAAATTGGTGAGCTCTCCGTATTTTTCTGCGGACTAGCATAGGAAAGATTTGTTCTAAGTTAGACAGCTCAAGGAATTTAGGCCATTCCCATTTATTAAGATGTGTGATAGATTTAGTCATTCCTTTTGACTTTATTATTATACTTTACTGTTTTCTGTTTTCTTTTTGCTGGATTGATAAAATTAATTTTTTAAAAAAATATGTATTTTTAAAATTGTGGTAAAATACACATAACATAAAATTTATGATTTTAACCATTTTAAGCATACAGGTCTGTGGCATTAAGAACATCGATACGATTGTGCAACCGTCACCACCAGCCTCTCCAGAACTTTTGTAAAACTGAACCTCAGTCCCCATTAAACAATGACTCCTCATTTCCCCACCTCCAGCCCCTGGCAGCCACCTTTCTACTTCCTGTCTGTGTGAATTCGGCTATTTCAGGCAACTCGTGTAATGGAATCATACAGTTGTATTTCCTTTGTGATTGGCTTATTTCACTTTGCATAATATGTTCAAGATTCATCCATGTGATAGCACGCATCAGGATTTTCTTCCTTTTGAGGGCTGAATAATGTTCTGTTGTATGGATAGACCATATTTTGTTTTTCCATTCTTCTGTTGATGGACACTTCGGTTGCTTCCACCTTTTGGCTTACTGTGGATAATGCTGCTATGAACACGGGTGTACACATATCTCTTTTCAAGCTGCTTTTTAAAAAATTTTTTTATTGGAGTATAGTTGATTTACAATGATGTGTTAGTTGCAGGTATACAGCAAAGTGCATCAGTTATACATATACATATATGCACTCTTTTTTTTTTTAGATTCTTTTCCCATATAGGCCATTACAGTGTATTGAGTAGAGTTCCCTGTGCTATACAGCAGGTTCTTATTACCTGTTTTATATATAGTAGTGCGTATATGTCAATCCCAATCTCCTAATTTATCCTTCCCCTCCTTATCCCCTGGTAACCATAAGTTTGTTTTCTACATCCGTGGCTTTGCTTCTGTTTTGTAAATAAGTTCATTTGTACCCTTTTTTTAGATTCCACATATAAGCAATATTGTATATTTGCCTTTATGTGTCTGACTCACTCCACTTAGTATGATAATCTCTAGGTCCATCCATGTTGCTGCAAATGGCATTATTTTATTCTTTTTTATGGCTGAGTGATATTCCATTGTATATATGTACCACATCTTCTTTATCCTTTCCTCTGGTGATGGACATATAGGTTGCTTCCGTGTCCTAGCTACTGTAAATAGTGCTGCAATGACCATTGGGGTGCATGTATCTTTTCGAATTATGGTTTTCTCCACGTATATGTGCAGGAGTGGGATTGCTGGATCATATGGTAATTCTATTTTTAGTTTTTTAAGAAACCTCCATACTGTTCTCCGTAGTGGCTGTAGCAGTTTACATTCCCACCAACAGTGCAAGAGGGTTCCCTTTTCTCCACACCCTCTCCAGCATTTGTTATTTGTAGACTTTTTAATGATGGCCATTCTGAGCAGTGTGAGGTGGTACCCCATTGTGGTTTTGATTTTTATTTCTCTAATAATTAGTGATGTTGAGCATCTTTTCATGTGCTTTTTGGCCATCTGTATGTCTTCTTTGAAGAAATATTTAGATCTTCTGCCCATTTTGATTTTTATTCCATTCCCCAGACCCCTTCTCCTGTGCGTCTCCATTCTCCTAATAGTTATATTTTCATCTTTGACAATCGATTGAAATCTGAATTTTCTGTTAGCACACCCAATTGAATGGTAGATATCATTGCTAGCCTTCTCCTTCAAGCCAAATGGTTTCTTTGTAATTTCTCATCCCTTAGTTTGGCCACCCCCTCGCCTCCTATCCTGCAAACCCCACAGGATGAAACCTTTGGAACTTTTCTGTGTCCCTGATTCATTCTGAAAGATGAGTTCAAAAGAAAACAGACTTTGAACATTATATAGTCTACATAATTTGAGTATGTGAGGGAGAACTTTTTTTTGCTTCAGATTTCAGTCTTTTATTGGATAAGTTTGAATTTGAATCTTGAAAAGTTCAAAAAGTAGTGTATCCTAGGGTCTTATTGCAGAGTCAGGAAAATATAATAAAGCTGGTGATGGGTTCTTAAGACGACTCTGTATTATTTCCATATTTGTTGATGAGTTAAAACCACATGCGAGCACTTTGCTCTTGCAGAGCTGGCATTGGGGTGACAGTGATGGAAGGAGAGATGGTGGGCCGCAGGGAAGATGCAGAGGCGGCTGTGACAGGGCTGCCTTCCAGCCTGCAGGACCACACCCTCTGCTGAGAAGTTTGCCTGATGAAGTGAGGACCCTCTGGTCCTGGGAGAACAACTTTTACCTTCCCCACAGGGGCCATACGTGTAATGGCCCCTGTTCTCTTTTCTGGAGGCACGCCTGCCTGTGTGCTGACCAAGTGCAGCCCTGAGACCTTCCTTTCCAGCGACGAGGTACAATTCCTAGGGAAGGTGAGATTTCCGGGCCCACTGTCTGAGACATGCCCAGGCTCAGGCCTGCCTGATTCTGTTTCTGCATTTAGGCAGTTTACCCATCTAACCTTGATAGCTTCAGTTGATCGTTATGGCCTGCTCTTACCTCCTTTGCATCCAAGTGACGATGAAAGTGTCCTATTTCACTTAAAGGGTGCGGTACAGTGAGGTGGAGACCACAGGAATTGGGGATACTGGCATTTTGTGGGGAGGGGGATGCCTTCAGTCAAGTACATGATAAATGGAAACAAACTACTTCTTTTGCATCAGCAGCTACCAGAGCCTATTACGTAATTATCTATCACAGAGACAAGCAACTTAATTGTTCGAAGATAAACCCTTAACATTTCAGCTCATCCTTTTACAGAAAAAGTATAGAGAATTTAGGACTTCACGAAAAAGCAAATTTTTCTTTGAAAAACATTGATGCGACGTAATGATGGGTATTGTTTCTCATCTATAATGAGAAATTGTAGCTAATGGCTTTGATAGTGATACAAATAGCGATTTTGAAATACATTTTTGGAACCCTCAGAATTTGAAAGGACTCTGAGAATGGTCCCTGTTTAACATGTTAATAAGCAGCATATACTATATATGTATATTAAGTATAATACGTATAATAAAGAGCATATACTCATCAGAATCTTGTGATTTAAAAAGAATACATCTTTTTTTTTCAATTATACCCCCCAGAGCTCTTTACAACTGTTCACTAAGGGACGCTGCCTTTGTAGAAACTAACGTTTGACCCAGTCTCAGAAAAAGTCAAAGCATCTGCTTTTCACCTGCCAATTCATTAAATTCAGCGTTGGTGTCCCCGGGGCCTCTCTCCATGCTTGTCATTGCCTTTTGGTGCCGAGGCAGCTTGTGAGGCTCAGAGCTGACCCTTTTCAAGATGAGGAAGTAACACCCAAGAGGTGTGAGTGGATTAAGAGAGCTGGAGTCTGTCATAACTAGTGGTAAATAGCTTCTGAAGATTGACTTTCTCTTCGAAAAAAGAGAATGTGTAAATATAATACATACATATGTATGTGTGTGTATATATATATGATGCTTTATCTTTTGTCTGTATAAAGAATAACAAAAACCAAAAGAAAATGAAACAAAAAGCCAGAAAGCCCCTGAGCAAGGCACCTGCCCGTTGACTTCAAGAATTACACCTGTGGTCCAGATGGTGTGCCTCTCAGGTGAGACGCATAAAATCAGAGTTTAAGAGAAAGAGCCGTGATACCACATATTCTGGTGAAAGCACGCAATGTATCTCTCTCTGTTTTTTGATGGTGATTGTGATGATGATGATAAAAGTATTATTGACTTAATTTCATGGAAATTAAAACAGCATGGAATGGTGCAAATCGAAGTGCTAAATCGAACCCTTAGCTCCCGCCTTCCCCATTCCTTGGAGTTAAATATTTTCAACCTTTCTGTTGTTACTTTTTTTTTATAAGATTTTTTTTTTGGATGTGGACCATTTTTAGAGTCTTTATTGAATTTGTTACAATATTGCTTCTGTTTTATGTTTTGGTTTTTTGGCTGGGAGGCATGTGGGCTCTTAGCTCCCTGACCAGGGATTGAACCTGCACCCTCTGCATTGGAAGGCGAAGTCTTAACCACTGGACCTCCAGGGAAGTCCCCTGTTGTTACTTCTTTGGTGGCAGGTGCGCCATTGTCTTTATATCAGATGTCACTGACCAGAGGTCTGATCCTGTGTTGATTCGTCTTCTTCCGTTGGTGATCTAGCCTGTTTTTCCTTTCTGGAAGCTTCTAGGGTCTACTCTTGATTCTTGGTGTCCTGATTCTTTCACAGTATTTCGTGAAGGGACTTAGGCACTCAGTGTGTCCCTTTGATACTGGAAATATTTTTCTTTGATTATTTCCTTATTTCTATTTTCTCGGAACTTCTGTTTGTTGGCTGTTTGACCTCCTGGGTTGATCTTCTGGGCATCTTTTCTCTCCTATTTGCCATGCCACTACTTTTTACTTTATCCTCTGAGAGATTTCTTCAGTTTCAGCTTCAG
The DNA here is from genome assembly GCF_949987515.2 of Delphinus delphis. Taxonomy (NCBI): domain Eukaryota; kingdom Metazoa; phylum Chordata; class Mammalia; order Artiodactyla; family Delphinidae; genus Delphinus; species Delphinus delphis. The sequence continues at coordinate 99,970,518 of NC_082684.1, forward strand.
CTTCTGGATCAGGTGTTGAAATTTTAAAAAATAATTGCAGCAGAGACAGGGTTGGCCAATGGAAAGGACTCCCTGGGGGTCTGCAGGCTGCACTTGAGTAAGCCTTCCCTTTTCTTTTAATTTTTTTATATTGGAACATAGTTGATTAACAATGTTGTATTAGTTCCAGGTGTACAGCAAAGTGATTTAGTTATACA